>NC_142573.1:807500-2007500 GCF_041283825.1 Pyrus communis | reverse complement strand
GCTCGGCGGTTTCCTTGGTGCGCTTGGCTTCTTCGAGCTCCGCATTTGCAATTTCCAGCTCGGATCCGAGCTCTTCGATTCGCTTCCTCAAACTTACCACTCTTCGCTCTGCATTTCTCAAATCATGCACATGCAAAGTCCTTTAGCTGAATTTTGAAAATCAAAGAAATCGGAACTCTATTTGTTCGTTTCCAGGTGAAAATTGATTTTTCAAATTTTCCTTTTCCTCTACATTTTCTCAGGAACCAAACAGAGTAGCGAATGCAGAACGGGAAAAAGTGTGCAGGTAAGAACTGTACCTCCGTGCGACTTTTCGGATGCGAAATCGTGAATTAGGTTCAGAAGCTGCTTCCGAGCGTCGCTTCCCGCCATGACTTGTGTGCTTCTTTTTCGCGCTTCTTCTGCAAATATGTAGTGCTCAACAGTCTCAGACCATACCCGACCGCGGATGTTCTTATTGTATGAGGGATCATAAATTCATATTTGTTTCTTTAAGCCCAAGACTAGGCCCACTTCCCTTTTTCATTTTTTATGGGTCAGGCCCAAAAAGGCCCAGTACCAACACTTGGAAATAGAAGGTCGTATTCAATTTTCAACAAAGGTCGTATTTGCTCATGTATCCGCCCCTTCAAGTTATTAATATTGTTTACTAAACTACGCTTTTGTTTGAATTTCTCACAAAATATTTTCTATATTAAGATTGAGTTAATAAAGAAATTTTTGGCAAGTGAAATTGAATATAGATGGGGAGGAAAATTATTTTCATTATAGCTTTCTTGGTCCTAAAAATACCAAAGCTCATGGGACCTCCAAGCCGAAATAATTAGGAGTTAAATGCGTTTTTTCGGTGGCTTGAATATTGATGCGAGCGTGTGCCAATTCGTTGCCCATATCGGCTGAACGAATAACGTGAATGTGGTGAAACGCACTACTAAATTTTGAATTGAGCGACATCGGACGAATAAGGAATACTCTTCGCCTTGGGTTTTATAACTTGAAGACAATGTTATACAAATCGCTATGAAGTTTATGAATCATTTGCACCAGGTTCGGTAGCCTAGATTAAATTGGTGAGAATGTAGGCTTGTCGAATCGATATCAAGCTGTATGAACAAAAATACTCAAAGGAGATGATTGTCTTTATTGTAAAAGTGGTTCGAACGTTTGCGTACTGAACTCTAAAGATGACTTGAGAGTGACTAAACATAGACTCACTCTTCACGAAAAAGCTGATAAAGAAACATCTTTCAGTGAAAAAATCGAAGACTCTTTGCCGGCTGAGACTTAAGATAAATAGGCAACCAAAGACTTAGGAAAATGCCTTTCCATCCAATCGGTCATTTTCATGGTTACTTTGGAAAACCTCGTCTATTTAGTTGGCTGTCAACTCAACCACGTTTATCCAATCGAAATTCGTGCTCATGGTTAGTGAAGCAATTAGTCTTCACATAAAGTGTGAGAGATGTCTGTCGAGCATACCGTTGATTTATTAATTATTGATGTTTAGTTATTTGTAAACAAGTAGTGGAAGTCCTATTCTTTAGGAATCCATATGGATTGCCTACAAATTAGGAGTATCTCGTTTATTTGTTTATTTATTTTAATAAACGATATTATTTATACTAAGAGGAGGCGTGAGAATAATCTCACAATGGGTTAACAATAATGTGGTTCAAACTCGCTTTGATGAAAATCGAACTTAAAACCTCTCACTTACAAATGAAGAGGAATACCACTAGACCGTAGTACTAAAAACTTAGGTTCGATTCTCGCCAAAGGCGAATTTGAACTACATTATTGTTAGCTTATTGTGAGGCTGAGCCTACCCCCTCCCCTTAGCGTAGATAATAACGACTGTTGAAAGAAAAAAAAAAATTATAGTCTTGTTTTCAACACCCTTCCGCGTAGGACTAAATTAGACCACCTACCCGTAATCCACATAAGTCACTTATAGTCTCATTTAAATTAGTCCTTCAGCACATCAAACATGGTATTATAATCCTAGCTAATCCAATCCTAGCTAAGGAAGTGATACAAACAGGAATCTAAGTTGGAGTTAACACAACATGTTCACGTGTTTAATCTTGACTATTTAATAAGAGGATTAGAGAGGAAAAAAATTTGAAGGAAGAGAATCATATTCCATTGAAGTAAACATGGAGTTAATGTTATTAACTTATTCGAGATGCATTATTAAAAGATAGATTAATTGGTGGCGCACAATGATGCTAAACTGAGTGTCTTGTATGTCTTGAAACTTTTTTAGTTCGTCTCCCACTATAAGATACCAAATTATACTTTTAACAATAATCCAATGGAAATGTTTAATCCCTGAGTTGAGTCCTTGTAGATATTTTAACTTTTGTATAAACTTTGCTTTATATATATATATATAGACACACACACACTAGAACCATAGAATAACATTTGCCTTTGTAAATGTGGATTCGAATATGCTAAATTTTGCAAATTCACATCCCTATTATTCTCAATGTCACTCCTCACATGAAAAAAATAAAATGTTTTAAATTCCACTTAAAAAAAGAAATGAACAATACATATTTCGTATTAAATTGAATTGAATATGAGACCAACATATTGTCTTTTACAATCTCTTTTGTTGGAGCGAGACTCCATAAGACTAATTTGGACTCAATTCCAATTTTCTTCCGTCTGAATAACAACAAAATGTGACACTACATGCATTAAGTACTATGTTCCACCAACTTGAACAAATAATTTCCGGACTTTTCTATCCAAATCACTTTATAAATTGTTGGATTATTTGTTAGTGTGCACTATAAGCCAACTACCAATAAAGCAGGAGACGGATGCTATCCAGTGGCCATTATAAACAAGCAGGCCAGCAGGTTTATTTTTGCGTTACTAATTACTACTGCTTGTCATCATCTCCGAGAGAGACTCAGAAAAAAATGAGTAGTGTAGAGAAGAGTAGTAATGGAGAAAAGAAGAAGAAGAAAAACGGGTCGATACGCTCCATTTTCGCGCATGCAGATGGAGTGGACATGTTGTTGATGACTCTAGGGTTGCTCGGAGCCATTTTTGATGGATTGACCTCGCGGTTGCTTGCCGTTCTCTCTAGCAGGTTGTTTAACCTTATGGGGAGAGCGGACAAACATGGAGCCTCAGATTTCGACGCACATATTTTGCACCGTTATATCAATAAGGTCTCTCTCTCTCTCTCTCTCTCTCCCCCCACACAAGCATAAACACAAACACTGAAAAACCAGTACTGAAAATCCAATATCAAGTTTGTAACGTTGGTTTCTGATCTCAATGGCCTCATGCAGGACGGAATACTCGCTTTCGTTTACTTAGCTTTGGCGTCGTGGGTTGCTTGTTTCTTAGGTAATCAATCCGAGCGATCCAATCTTAAGCGTCAAACGAGTCTTATGGTTTTTGTTTTGTTTTGAATAATTTTTTGTGTAATTGTGATTGTTTTAGAGGGTTATTGTTGGACAAGAACAGGGGAGAGACAAACTGCAAGAATGAGAAGCAGGTATTTGAAAGCAGTGTTAAGGCAAGATGTAGGTTACTTTGATTTGCATGTAACAAGCACAGCCGAGGTCATCACAAGCATCTCAAACGACATTCAGGTCATCCAAGACGTGCTTGGTGAAAAGGTTTGATCCTACAAACCTATTTTCTAAATTCTAATTATATACAATCACAAAGTCAGAAATTCATGTTAGCATGGTCACACTTCATACTAAAATGGACATAATATATATGGGCAACTATCTATAAATGAAACCGTTCATATATAGAGTAATGCTAAGGAGATCAAATTTGGAGATAAAATTTGTAAATTAAATGATGTGTCGCTAATATGAATAAGCACATTTATCAACACTTAAGTAATAAACAAATCATCAACATTCCATGTCCTTTAGTTCTAAAAAATTTAGTCTCCTTAGTATTAAACTGTCGTTCTTTGGGGCACCTAGGTATCAAATTCAAAGGTGAGTGACCATGCATTTATTCTTCTTTGTGCATGGACAACTATATCAAGACTTGAAAATAAAACATTAACAGCATATCCATTTATTCTTCATTCTTGATATCAAATTCAATGGTGAGTGATCATGTATTTCATATCTCATGGTGAGCAAGAGAACATTTTTGTAACAACATTAGACACGAGAGAATTTGAAGTTTTTTTGTGCTAATTTGGATACAAGAAATCTTTTTCTCTTCTTCATTGAATGATATAATAGAGGGAAATGAAAAATTAACCAAAATAATAGTCTACAAGCAAAGGTAAAAAATTGTATATAGGCAAGAAACAGAGAATATGATCAACTAATATTATTATATAAATATAGTTTCGAATCTTTAATGTAAAAAAATTAAAGGCTTTGTATTTGTTGAATTGAAATTAATTGGACTAACCAATACAATTACAAATTCAAGTTGACGTCCTGTCTAGAGAATTACACACGCACGCACGCAGTATATGAAATTGGTACAGTCCAAAGTCCAATTTCTAAAATATGAATGACCAGGTGCCAGATTTTTTAAGCAAAGTGTCAACATTCATCGCGGGTTACATGGTGGCATTTGTACTGCTGTGGGAACTGGCTATGGTGGGACTCCCTTTCGCATTGCTTCTGGTTGTCCCAGGTTGGATTTGCGGAAGAACTTTAACCGGATTAACGAGGAAGAGAAGAGAAGAGAACATTAAGGCCGGGACAATAGCCGAGCAGGCAGTATCTTCCATTAGAACTGTTTATGCGTTCGTTGGAGAGAACAAGACTATAGCGCAATTTTGTGCAGCTCTGCACGGGACGACAAAGCTGGGGTTAAAGGAAGGTTTGGTTAAAGGCTTGGCTATTGGCAGCTCCGGCATTGCTTTCTCCATTTGGGCTGTCATGTCCTACTCCGGTAGCAGAATGGTTATTTACCACGGTGCCTTAGGTGGGACTGTTTTCGCAGTCGGCTTCTCGATCGTCAACGGCGGATTGTAAGCAAATTTCTCCTCAGTTTATGATGATAATATGAATCATTTCATGTGGCTTACTAATAGACAGGGCCAGAGTTGTAGAATCAGTTTGGTTTAGGAGTCTCGGCCAACTGAATAGACGGGGACTCTCCCGAGTCTGTGGCTTACTAATTATCTCAAGTCTCAGTCGACAAAGAGTATTTAATTCTTTCGCCTAAAGAGGTCACTTCATTAGCCTTCTCGGCGAAATGAGGTATCATTTTTAGAGCTCAACAGACAGACAGCGGAACCATTTTCAAACTTCACAATGATGTATAACCTTATCTTCAGGTTATAGAAGTCAGGCCAAATCGTTTCTTCCTCAGTTGAAGTCGCTCAATTCAGAAGTCAACAACGCATTTCACCACAAGCCACCAAAGGACGTAGTTAGCTTCTAGTTATTTCCACCTACACGTCAAGAAGTCTCTGTAATTTTTAGAATCAACAGAACTATTTTATGTTATGTAACGAATTTTTCAAAGTAGGAACAACTACAAATGACCTATTAGGTGATTTAACGTACAACGGTATTTTTCAGTATTCACATTGAGCATACCTGTTTCTCAAACCCCCCACCCACCCTCCTCTTCCCACACAACAAAATTATGATGTAGAGAATAAATTCTAACCGGTTTTTTGTACATACTAATTTGTTTTTGGTGAACAGAGCAATGGGAGCTGCACTATCCAACCTGAAGTACATTGCTGAAGCATGCTCAGCTGGTGAGAGAATAATGGAGGCCATAAAACTAGTCCCCAACATCGATTCAGACAACATGGGAGGCAAAGTTTTAGAAAATATTTCAGGAGAAGTAGAGTTTAAGGGTGTCAAATTTGCCTATCCATCAAGGCCAGATAGCATCATCCTCAACAAATTTTGCCTCACCATACCAGCAGGAAAGACTGTTGCCTTGGTAGGTTCGAGTGGCTCAGGAAAATCCACAGTGATATCTTTGCTGCAAAGATTATATGACCCACTTGAGGGAGAGGTTGTTCTGGATGGAATTGCCATTAATGAGTTGCGGCTCAAGTGGCTTAGGTCACAAATGGCAGTAGTGAGCCAAGAGCCTTCTCTTTTCTCAACCAGCATTAAGGAGAACGTGCTTTTTGGGAAGGAGGAGGAGGATGGTGGAATAGAGGAAGTGATTGAGGCTGCCAAAGCTAGCAATGCCCATGATTTCATATGTCAACTGCCTCAAGGATACGATACTCAGGTAAATTAACATTCCCTACTAGAAATTAAAACAACGTGAAATTGCACAAATCACTCATTTGAGGGAGAGAAATTTGGGGTCTGCACAACTGGATCATCGTGACCGTCTTACTACACACACAAAACACCCTAGTCGCTGCAATTTGGTGTTCTACTTTTCCACTCTTCCACTCTTCCCCACGTCCAACTGCACACACAAAACACCGTGTGCTTGTATACGGGTGTCTGGAATGAAGATCTTTCTCTTGTGAGATGGGTGATATGTAGATGTTACTCTTGTGATGGAAAAACTCTTGACCATACTTCATATGTATGTTTCTTATCAATCCAAACCGAACCATGTATCCAAATTTGTTTAGTTTTCGCACGTTCGAGGGTGATTAAAAATAGTTTTAAGGCATTGAAGCCTGTCAGATTCTTGAATTAGGCTCAAAATGATATATTTGCTCTTGGAATTTAGACTGATGGTTTAATTTGGACTGCAATTGATAAAAATATAACTACAAAGGACATTACTTATCAAAGTTTTTCCTGAATGAGTGACATTGATGTATAATCGACATAATTTACCCCTAAAACAACTATTTACACTAGTTATATACTCACAAAGACTTACAATCACCTTATAGTAAATTGGTAAAAATTCAAAAGATATGAACTGCAGGTTGGTGAGAGAGGCATGCAACTCTCAGGCGGACAGAAGCAGAGAATAGCCATTGCAAGAGCAGTAATAAAGAAACCCAGAATCCTCCTTCTCGACGAAGCCACCAGCGCATTGGACTTAGAATCCGAAAGGCTCGTCCAAGAGGCCCTCCACAAGGCAGCCGTGGGCAGAACAACAATAGTCATCGCACACCGCTTGTCCACAATCCGAAACGCTGACATTATTGCAGTCATGCAAACCGGTAATGTCATAGAACTTGGCTCACACGAAGAGCTGGTTCAAAGCCAAAACAGCCTCTACTCCTCATTTGTCCGTCTCCAACAAACGATAAAAAATCCAGAAGAATGCACCGCAAGTATGTCCTTTCATTGCAACAGTACTAGTACTAGTCCTTTATTATTGGCTGATCAACCGGACTCGAGTCCCAGGGTCGCTGCATTTGATAGTACTAGCAGTGCCCGAGAATGTCCAAATAGCATGACTAACCAGTCCAAACACACTTCGTCGTTTTGGAGATTGTTGCCGATTTGTCAGCCAGAGTGGAAGCAAGCAGTTTTGGGGTGTTTGAGTGCGGTTCTGTTCGGAGCAGTCCAACCGCTGTACGGATTTATCCAAGGCGCCACCGTGTCTGTGTTTTTCGCGACGGATTATGACGAGGTTAAAGAGAGAATAAGAACCCTTGCGTTAATGTTTTTTGGACTGTCCGTTTTTACAATGGGGATTAATATCGTCGAGCATTACAATTTTGCATACATGGGGGAGTGCTTGACTAATCGGATTAAAGGGAGGTTGCTTTCCAAGATACTCACTTTTGAAGTCGGATGGTTTGAGGAGGATCAAAATTCTAGTGGTGCCATTTGCTCTAGACTGGCCAAAGATGCTGAAATGGTACGTAATAACATAACATACTACATTGTTCGACAAATATTTATTAACAACTTTTCTTAAAAAATGATCATTTTTTTTTTGTCGTGCCTCTTTCTACACTTCTCATCTTGTTTTTAGCTCTATAAATGAATAATTCTAAAGAAAATTAAAAGACTAAAAAATATAATGCAACCCGAAATTAGAATGTGAAAATTACCATTCGTTCCTTTTAGCTCAATTTTATATAATAATGCATATACATTATCTATGTTATGTTGATATTAGCAAAATATCAATAGAATATAAACTGCATATCACCAATCTTTGCATACAAAACAATACTTTCATTACCCCAATCTATCAGAAATTTTATCCGTTGTTTATTTACTTTTAACTATGATATCTATCTGTTAAAAATGCATTGGTAATATATTGCGAGGTTTTGTTGGTGATACTGATAATAACACATTATCAACAGCCTATCCACAATTCGTTCTTCGCTAAAAAAAATAGAAATAAAAAAATGTGTTAGTTCTGTAGAAAGATTAATCTGTAGAATAACCATAGTTTGGCAATTGGCAGGTGGGATCTTTAGGGGGTGACAGAGTGGGCTTTCTTGTACAAACATTCGCAGGCGTAGCCATAGCATGGGCAATGGGTCTAATAATCGCATGGAAGCTTGCAATCGTCATGATAGCCGTACAACCAATACTGATTGCGAGCTTTTATGCAAAGCGAGTGCTACTCAAAACGACCTCCACCAAAGCCGTCGAAGCCCAAGAGGAAAGCTCCAAGCTTGCGGCCGAAGCAGTCGCCAACCACCGCACCATCACAGCCTTCTCCGCCCAAAACAAAATTCTCAAGATGTTGCAAAAGACGCGAGTGGGCCCACGTAGAGAGAACATCAAATGGTCATGGTACGCAGGCATTGGGCTAGGGTTTGCGCAGAGCATCACCCTCCTCAATTGGGGCTTGAGCTTTCTGTGGGGTGGCATGCTCATCTCTAACGGCCACGTCACATCAAGAGCAGCGTTTCAAACCGTCGTCATTTTGGTAAGTGCTAATTTCTTTTAGGTCAAAAAATAGTATAAGTAGTAGACCTTAATTTTTTGTACAATAATATATTTACATTAAATGGTTGGAGAGATAATTAGTTGTGCAGTAATCATTTACGAGATTCTAGCATAAGACCACTCACTTACAAAGGTAGAGCAATATCACTAGATCATAATATTGAATAACACTAGTAGGCAGCAATTAAATTATTTTTTTTTTCCATTAGCTTAGATTAAAGTTAAATGGTAATTCTTTCATCATTTGTAGTAATCATGAAAGTTTTGTTTAGCATCATATTGAATAATAATTTTACAGTAAAAAAGTTATAGTATTAGTAGTAGGCTAAGACATTACAAAATGTGTGTCACCTTTGTTTTCTTTTTAAAGGGGAAAATGTTAAGTTATTGAAAAGTGTAATAAACGGTTTACTTGTGACATATACTAACAATGGGCTCATGTGAAGTGCTAAAAAATAATTAAAAGTGTTTTTGGTGAAAATGTTTTTGGAAATATTTTAATTGGCGTTTCCTGCATGAAGCATTTTAAGTACATTTCAAATTTAAAAACATTTTCTCTAGAAACGTTTTTAGTCATTTTAAAAGCACTTTCAAACAAATTAAAATATGATGATTTCTTTACAATTCTGAGGAGTTGCGACCAAAACCTAATATCCTATTTAGGTAACAACTGGCCGAACTATTGCCGATGCTGGAAGTATGACGTCGGACCTTGCCATTGGTTTGTACGCAATCAGTTCGATTTTCAGTGTTCTGGACCGGACGACAAAAATTGAGCCCCAAGTTCCTGAGAACTCCCAAGTGGAAAAGATAAGGGGCATGATCCAATTTTGTCATGTTTATTTTGCATACCCAACTAGGCCGAATGTGATGATCTTGCAAGACTTCTCGTTCAAAATTGAAGCAGAAAAATCTACGGCTTTGGTGGGACAAAGTGGATCAGGTATAAGTACTTTATCTTATGCCAAAAAATATTTTTAATATTTGGAATCAATTAAATTACCTTTTTTTTTATGTTTAGTTTTAGATGAAAGTTAACAATTAAATTACTTTTTTTTTCTCTATTTAGTGTTCCTCTTCAACTGATCACTCTGTTTTGCGTTTATGTCTTTCTACTCTCTTTAATATTTCTTTTTAGTGCACCCCTCATTATTAATATGGTTTAATTGGATTAATAATTTTCGTGATGATAAGGTAATTGGAAGATAGCTCATGTGGTAAAAAAAAAAAACTAGAATTTAAGTTCCTGTGGTAAAGTCTGTTAGGATTTATGCCCAAAATTAAAAATTTTGTCAACTTTCTATTAGTTATTAGCACATGAGCCAGCCTCACGTGTTAACAACTAATAGAGATGCCCGTTTTAGCTTAATATGTGTATGGAGTGTTCTGTTTTAGGTGTGGCTCACATGCTAATAATTAACAGAAAATCTACGAAATTTTCAATCTTGGGCATAAATCATAACAAACTTTAACACAAAGGCTTAAATCTTTTTTTTTTCACCACAGCGCCTATCTTCCAACTACCTTATTATCACGAAGACTATTAATCCAATTAGGCCTAATAATATTATAGATATATGCTATGTCAAACGAGGAATATATTTGTTCCATTATTAAAAGTTTCCCAAACAAAACTTCCTGCAGGTAAATCGACCATCATTGGATTAATCGAGAGATTCTACGATCCAATCAAAGGTGTATTGGAAATGGACGGTCGAGATTTAAGGTCATACAACCTTAGATCATTGAGGAAACATATTGCATTGGTAAGCCAAGAGCCAATGTTATTTGCCGGAACCATAAAAGACAACATTGCATATGGATCGTCCAACAATAACGTCGACGAGGCGGAGATAGTGGAGGCGGCCAAAGCAGCCAACGCTCATGATTTCATCAGCGGGTTAAAGGACGGATACGACACGTCGTGCGGGGACAAAGGAGTGCAGCTATCAGGGGGACAAAAGCAACGGATAGCAATAGCCCGGGCAGTACTAAGAAATCCAGCGGTGTTGCTATTGGACGAGGCCACCAGCGCGCTCGACAGCCAATCAGAGAAGGTGGTGCAGGAGGCGCTCGAGAGGCTGAGGGCGGGGAGGACTAGCGTCGTGGTGGCGCACAGATTGAGTACCGTACAGAAGTGCGAAGTCATAGTTGTGCTGGAAAAGGGGAAGGTGGTGGAGAAGGGGTCCCACTCTTCTCTGCTGGCTAAGGGGCCAGCGGGGGCTTATCACTGCTTGGTCAACCTCCCGACGACGGAACCATAGCTGACTAGCTGCCAAAAGCTTATTAGTTGGTGTGGTTACTTGAGTTTCGTGTGCTTTCAACAAAAAATAAAAATAATAAAAAATAAAAAAAAATAAAAAAAAACCATGAGTTTGTGCAATCTTGGATTGGTACACTTATCAAAATTTGAGACTAATAAATTGTTGTAGTGCAGGTCAATTATACTTAATGTATATAAAAAGAAATCAATTGTTTTTTTATTATAAAAAAATAAATTGTAGAAAAAACAAGAGAAATTACAATAAAGTTTGTTCTTAAAAACTTATCACTTTAGTCTTCATTACTAGTTTCTTAATTTTTTCAAACAATAGAAAATTTCATTAAATACAGGTTTTGGGGTGTTTGAGTGCGGGTTGTTCGGAGCAATTCAACCGGTGTTTGGATTCATCCAGGGGGCATGTTGTCTGTGTTTTTTGTGACGGATTATGACGAGGTTAAAGACAATAAGAACCTTTGCGTTAATTTTTATTGGACTGTCCGTTTTTACAATAGGGATTAATACCGTCGAGCATTACAATTTTGCGTACGTGGGGGAGTGCTTAACTAATCGGATTAGAGGGAGGTTGCTTTCCAAGATACTCACTTTTGAAGTCGGATGGTTTGAGGAGGATCACAATTCTACTGGTGCCATTTGCTCTAGGCTGACCAAAGACGCTAAAATGGTAGGTAATAACATAACATAGTAAACTGTTTCATAAATATTTTTGACAATTTTATGAAAAAATGATCATGCTTTGATGATTGGCAGGTGAGATCTTTAGTGATTGCGATATTCACAAGCGTAGCCATAGCATGGACATTGGGTCTAATAATCGCATGGAAGCTTGCAATCGTCATAATAGCCGTACAACCACTAGTGATTGCGAGCTTTTATGCAAAGCGAGTCCTGCTCAAAACGACCTCCACCAGAGCCGTGGAAGCCCAAGAGGAAAGCTCCAAGCTTGCGGCCGAAGCAGTTGCGAATCACTGGACCATCACTGCTTTCTCGCCCAAAACAGAATTCTCAAGATGCTGGAAAAGACACGAGTGGGCCCGCGTAGAGAGAACATCAATCGATCATGGTACACAGGCATTGTGTTAGGGTTTGCCCATAGCATCATCGACCTCAACTGGGGCATGAGCTTTTTGTGGGGTGGCATGCTCGTCTCTAACGGCCACGTCGCATCAAGGGCAGTGTTTCAAACCATCCTCATTTTAGTAAGTGCTAATACCACTAGATCATAATACGAAACGGTACTAGTAGGCAGCATTTTTGAACAAAAATATGATGGTTTATTTACAATTCTAAAGACCTAATTTCCTCTTTCAGGTGACGACCGGTCGAACCATTGCCGATGCTGGAAGTATGACGTCGGATGACGTCGGACCTTGCCATTGGTTTGTATGAAATCGGTTCGATATTTAGTATTCTGGACAGGGCCACAAAAATTGAGTCCCAAGTTCCTGAGAACTCCCAAGTGGAAAAGATAAGGAGCATGATCCAATTTTGTCATGTTTATTTTGCATACCCAACTAGGCCGAATGTGATGATCTTCCAAGACTTCTCATTCAAAATTGAAGCAGAAAAATCTACGGCGTTGGTGGGTCAAAGTGGATCAGGTAAGTACTTTGTCTTATGCCAAAAATTATTTTGTTTATTAGGAATCAATTAAATTACCTTTTTATGTTTAGTTTTAGATCGAAGGTTAGCAATTAAATTTACCTTTTTCTATTTAGTTTTCCTCTTCAACTCATTATATTTTCCCTTTCATGTCTGTTTGGACCTAAATTTACGCTATCGGCCCTTACAATCAAGGCCGTTAGATGAGTAAAGTTCTAGACCGTTGGATGATAAAGTGGTTGAGATAATTTTCAATTATTATTAAGGAATAATATTGTGGTTTTAATCATAATATTATCTCATAATATATATTGGATTATCTAAGCCTAATATTGGCTATATCCAGCGGATCGTTTATACGTGATAAATAGGATACAAATTATATCTCCAACTTGGAAGCGCGTATGCAGTTCAATTTGATTGGGGATTCTTGGCATTTAGACGTATGCTTGGAGTCGGTTAACCATGCGTGAAGGTTATCTTTTGGTTAATGGTGATATCTGATGATCACAAAAAGATAATGGTGCGGCATATTCCGAGTTGGGATGATTATTAGCACATAATTTTATGCTAATAATTAGCATATTCTTCAGGGGCAAGCACGGCATGGGCTAAAGTGTTTAAATTTTGACGATGCATGCACTTGGATGCAAACATGGGCCCTAACATTGCATGGTTCCTCAGGAAGATGCTATAGAAAGAGTTTCATGTGCATGCAAATTGGTCTGATTCCATCAAATCCAATAGCCAATGAGGATGGGTCACTGTTAAACGGCTATTGGGATGGTTATCAAGAGTTTTTATTTGTATGAAGTACTTATCTTCGAGAGATTCAAATTGTGGCCAGCTACGGATGTTCCACGAGAATCACATATAGAACCACGTACTCGTCCTTATAAATACAAGACATTGTGCAACATTAGGGGGACCTCCAATTCAACACACAACTGTCCTGCGCAAAACCTCTCAAAACATCTTGAGATTTTTTTATTTTCTTTTTCTCGCCAACACATCTTCAGTTTGGATAAACAGCACTGTGAAGGCAACCGGCGAACATCTTCAGTTTGGATAAACAGCACTGTTGCCGTAGAATCAGCCGTTCTCGAAACACCTTCAGTTTGGATAAACAGCACTGCATCGAGGCCGGCTGGTTATCTATCCAAGTCTCGGTCGAGAAGGATTTTCGAAACCTTATTGGCAGAGGTCATCTCATTAGCCTTCTGGGCAAAGTGAGATGTTACCAGGTTACTACATTCGGCACCTAAGAGCTGAATTTGATATTGAACTTCGCAAAATTAGTAGCCTTGTCTTCAGGCTATAGAACCCAGAGACCGAGAGTGTTCCTTCCTCGGTCGCAATCGCAAGATAGAGAAGTCAACGACGCGCTCAACGCGACATCAACAAATTTTACTCCTCGGCCAAGCTTGGCCGACGAGTTGGCACGCCCCGCATTCAACCGAAGGACGTAGTTAGCTTATTAGTTACTCGGCCTGCGCGCGCACGTAGGTTTTGTAATTTTTAGAGTCAACAATGTCTTTTCCCTCTCTTTAATATTTATTTTTAATACACCCATGTCCTTGATAATATTATAGATATAAGGTATGTTAAACAAGAAATTTTTTTTTTTTTTTATTTCCATTAAATGTTTTGTGACCTAAACAAAACTTCCTACAGGTAAATCGACCATCATTGGATTAATCGAGAGATTCTACGATCCAATCAAAGGTTTATTGGAAATGGACGGTCGAGATTTGAGATCATACAACCTTAGGTCATTGAAGAGACAGATTGCATTGGTCAGCCAGGAACCAACGCTATTTGCCGGAACCATAAAAGACAACATTGCATACGGATCTTCCGACGATAAGGTCGACGAGATGGAGATCGTGGAGGTGGCCAAGGCGGCCAACGCTCACGATTTCATCAGCGGGTTAAGGCACGGATACAACACGTCGTGAGGGGACAAAGGAGTGCAGCTATCCGGGGGACAAAAGCAATGGATAGCAATAGCCCGAGCAGTACTAAGAAATCCAACGGTATTGCTGTTGGATGAGGCTACCAGCGCGCTCGACTGCCAATCAGAGAAGGTGGTGCAAGAGGCGCTTGAGAGACTGAGGGTGGGGAGGACTAGCGTGGTGGCGGCGCACATATTGAGTACCATACAGAAGTGCGATGCTGAAGGGGTCCCACTCTTCTCTGCTGGCCAAGGGGCCCGCAGGGTCTTATTACTGCTTGGTCAACATCCCCAAGACTGCGGAAGCCTAGCTGACTAGCTACCAAAAAGCTTATTAGTTGGTGTGGTTACATGAGTTTTGTGTGCTTTCAACAAAAGAAAACAATGAGTTTGTGCAATATTGGATTGGTGTATTGATCACAAGTTGTGATTAAATTGTTGTAGTGCAGGCCAATCATAATAAACATGTATAAAAAGGAATAAATTATTATGTAACTATAGGAGAAATTGTAGAAAAAGCAAGAGAAATTACAATAAAGTGTGCTCTAATAAACTTGTCACTTTACTTTTCATTACTAATAGGAGTATTTTTCTTTATTTTTCGAAACAAAAAGAAATTTCATTAAATATACAAATCGAATGTTGACATCATTCACTAGAATATTAAAGAGCCAGTTTGGCTCATATTTTTCCGTCTTTGAAGTTCTCCATGCTTGTATACATGTTTCGAGGAATGAAAAAAGGGTATTGAAAAGTTCATCCAAAGTACGTCTTCTAGGCCTCGTTTGGTATTGAAATAAATAAACCTATATATATTCAAAGGTTTGTTGAAAGAACAAATGAAAATTTGTGCTTAAGGCGAAGTTGAACCACATTATTATGGCGAGCCAATTGTAAGGTTTAGCTCTCTCCTCTACCCCCTTAGTATATATACAATCATTTATTCGAAGAAGAAAATGAATTACCCATTACGGAAACTTAAACCACTCTAACCCACCCCACCCCGTCCCTCCTCTCCATACGAGAGAATTAAGTGTGTTTATTCATTACAACAATCCGATTAGTTTATATATGCAATTGCATGGAATACGCATGGTGAAATTGAAGCTTTCACATACAGTGGCGAAGTTGATGAAAGGCCCGGTGAAATTAAAGCTCACAAAGAACGAAGAAAGTTTATTTCCAAAGAAAGCCGGAGACAAAATCGATGCATGCACTGTCTAAAGAAGAGGTGAATGACTTTGTCAAGTGTATGGCGTACGAGTAAAGTTGCCTGCAAGCCAAATAAATGCTTCTTTTTTGGTTTGTTAGGTATTGATATGCTCTGTGTTTTTTCAGTATTAAGACACTGTCTCAAACTTAAAGGACACCCACCCACCCACCCGGCCACCCCGCACTTATTTCATTGCAAATTAATGTACTGCACTTTCGATAAGGATCGTGAATTCCAAATGCGATCGATCTTTCTTCAATTGTTCATCTTGTATGTCAATCTTTGAGTCCATGATTTTAACTGATATGACAGAATGAATGAATGAATGAATGCAATCTGGATGAAATGAACTCTCCATGCAATGCTGATGTGGAATCCAACAATTCGAACCAAAGGTCTTCAATTATTTGATGACCAATCGACTCTCCTTAACCTCAATTAGTTCTGCGTGAAATTTTGACTACAAAAAGGAGATAATTATTAGGAATGTGGCTTCAGTGGCGCCTTTGGATATCACATATATATGTTCCCCATTCTTATGCAGAAGTGTTCTTAATTTTTACGATTTTTTTTTTTTTTTTTAAATTTTTTCTTAATTCTGGCATTGGCAAGGGCCAGATGATTATGCGAGCAGAACTATACATTAGGGGCTAAGTCATCGAACTACTACAACAGCTTACTTTCCCAGCACAGAGCGATTAGAGGGAACTTCAGCCCCCGATAAACTTAATGCCCTTGGTCCCTAGCTCCCTAGACACCCATATCTACTAAAACTTATTAGCAAAGAAGAGAAAAGTACAATGAGGGCACATGTAGGATGTAGACAAAGACTCATGTATATGAAACAATAGTCACACATGAACAACCAATCTACTCATGTATATGAAACAATAGTCACACATGAACAACCAATCTCTATTAAAAAAAAAGTATAAACTGTTTAGGGTTTAAGAGTTTAAAAGTGTTTTCCTTTGCACAGAAGCCATGATTTAATGTCGGTATCCTTTCAATTTTATACAATGTCCCCAAAAAAACCTTGTGCAGTACTACTATTTATTAATTATTAGTTATGGATATAATGGATATATGTGCTTCTACTGAAGATTTGTGTGTGAATCTTTAGATGTGCTAGCTTGATTTGAGAATCAATTAATTCACCACTTAATCTCTTTGTCTCTATGTGTCTATGTGACTAGATTACCACCTACGAGAAATGTACAATATACAAGCACTCATATAGAGTGAACTTAGTGACCTAGCTACAAAAACTTAAATGATAGCGGGAGAGAACTTGCCCTACAACAAGAGTGACGACACAATTTATATATTGCAGTTACATAAAGTTTTTAATTTTCATGTAGTGCATGAAGGTGAGAGATAGTGGGTTGAGTGTGTGATAAGGAGAAACAGAGACCGATATGTGCCTGCAGTAAAGCTGCTGCATGATCATGTTGGACGGTTGGTGGATGTTGGCACATAACTGTCCTATATACTATTTCTATCCACTTTTGATGGTTTATACTAACAGAAATGTAGAAAGGGTGATGCATATTTAACAACAAGCATATAATTTCAAAAGTTAGCCAACGAATGAGAATTCAGATGGACAAAAGTATCGGGCCAAGGCGCCAAAGTTTAAGCCTTTGAGGGGAAAAATGGGTGCAACAATACCATATATTTGGTCCAACTCACAGCTCAACAGGGCTGTCTTAACTTTGTTTGCTTAATAATTTACTAATTCATTGGATTATTGGTGAAGTTGATGATACAGATCATTAACAAAATTATGATCATCAAATGTTTGACAATAATGTAACTTTCAGCCTCTCATCAGTATGACAATAACAACAATAAAAATTGTTAGAGGATTGATAAACCATCTGCTTCTCTGCCACTCACACAAAAACAAGAACAATTTGAGCGAGTTAGGCAATCATGGAAGTAAATGATGACAGGGTTTCCTAGTCATCAAAACTTGCATTAATTAGTTGGTTATTAATAAAACTCCAACTATCAATTTCAGTCTTCATATTCCTTGATGTGAAGTGTTTGTAATTTGGTTGGCAAATTAAGGTGGGTATTTTTCATTCATAGGACATGTTGTCACATCCCGGCCCGGGGCGGATCACTTCCCGAGCCCGCTCCACCACCGTAGCACGATATTGTCCGCTTTGGGCTTACCATTCCCTCACGGTTTTGTTTTTGGGAACTCACGAGCAACTTCCCAGTGGGTCACCCATCATGGGATTGCTTTCGCGCGCTACTCGTTTAACTTTGGAGTTCCCATGGAACCCGAAGCCAGTGAGCTCCCAAAAGGCTTCGTGCTAGGTAGATATGGGAATAGACATATAAGGATCACTCCTCTAGGTGATGTCACACATGTTGATTCCTTGGTGTAGTTGAATTTCTAAGGGACTAATTATGATAAAGTCACTTGTTTTCAATTTTATTTGGGTGTTGTAATTAACATTCAACAAATGTCATTTGTGCTCTTTCTGTAAAAAAAAAAAAAATTAAAAAAAAAAAAAAAAAATTCTTGTATTTTAATTTTTAATTATTTTAGAGAAAACATGATAACAATTTAAAGTGCTAGTAACTACTCCTTCAAAAAAAAAAAAAACAACTCCATTAAGTAGTCTAGTTTTACTCTTTCTCTGAAGCCTTAACCATTAAGAGATATAAAGCATGTTCCATTTCCTCCATGCATGTCCGGATGTCCCTTTTTTGACCTCCTGAACGGAACCAAATAAATGAAAGTTGGAGAAATGGAAGAACTGTTTAAATACTAATAGCTGCCATATATGGCGCCTAGGGCAACTGGTGGTGATTGGTAATGGTGGGGATGTTAAAGAGGTAGTACTTGGATGACTTAAGAAGTAGTTGCTTTTTCTTTAATCGTGAGGAAAAAATAATTTGCTTTGTTTCTAAATCTGCTGAAAGATTCTGCAGATAAATTGATGATGAGGGAACTGTTCTTCCGAATTGGGGTGTGAAAAAAACAAATCAATGGTGGAGCCTTAGATGTATGGAGTTGTGGACCCTTCGGGTCCTCTGCTGCAATAATAGTAATGTCCCCTTCTATAGTTCTATGGGTAGCATCAGCCATCTGCAAACCCTATTAACCACTTTAGCTGAATCATATTGAAGTGAAGCACCTCCTTCACTTTTCTCTATTGTGTAGTTTACTGGCTTGGGATGCTGAAGACGCCCACAAGTTTACAGAGGCCTGGCATGCACTACTAGCTAGCTACTTTATCTCATTCATGCTACTTCACGTGTGTTGGAGCATGTGTTACCGTTGAGCAATCAAGTGAAAAGTCTGATATGGTATCAAATCACTTAACAATAGTAAAAAGCTGTAGATCTTTAAGCCCTTGTGCAATACTTGTGAGAGTCATGTTGTCAAACCCTTCTTGTAAACACACTAACGCATTAACAAAACAAATTAGAAGGAATGCATAGCTCCAAGCAAATTAAAATTGATCATGTCTACCAGGGTGGACACAATCAAGTAGCACTGGACCGGAGTGTGCCCCTTGCTTTTATCGTGCTGTCATTGAGGACCAAAATCATAAGCATTTAGAACCAAATATGTGTACATATGTGTGTGTGTGTGTGTGTGTGTGTGTGTATATATATAAATTTTTTTTTTTAAGCTCTTGTTCAGGAGTTGGAAAAATGGCAGCATCGATGCGCACAATACAACAGACGGTTATAAATACATTGATCCGTACATAGAATCTATGCTACTGCAAAAGTGTAAATACATAACTTTTGTTTTCTTTTTATAAAAGTGATTTAAAGAAGGGAGAATAGAAGATAAGACTGTTCGAGTGTATGAGTTCTTTACAGCAACTTAAAAAGCACCAATGAATTGACAAGAACATGAATACAAGACTCATCAAAGCAAAAATTAGGATACATTTAGCAACTTAAAACTAATATTCATGTAATCAAATTTTGCACGCAATATGTTTTAAGTTCAGGTTGTCTGCAAAAAATTAATATAAGTTTAGCTATTAATTCCCAATAAAGATGGATTTGATCCCACTCTTAATTTCTAAGTAAGTATACAAATCATGTTCATAATTATAAACAACCACTTTTACTGGAACATTGGGTGGTTGAGCTTGAAGACAGTTAATATACATATGACTGATGTGGTCTTGAAATTAAAAGAATTAAGATATTTCAAATGGGGAATCCAATATTATGGGTGTTTTAAATCTTATTCTCTTCAAAATTGCCTTTATTCCCACTTTTAAATGCAAAATATATTCACCCATATTGAAGTATAACACAAAACGTACGAGAACGAATTGTTTCCAGTTGGTGATTTGTCCTGGTCCAAATATAATCTTTTTCCAATTGGAAAAAAAATATTCTCTGCTATATTTACTTTTAGTGATTTTGGAACTTTTCTTGTACATACACAACTGAAAGCTATATTGATACTCAAATGTTATAGGTAAGAAACGTAGTCGTCCGCTGTTTTCCTCAAATATGTAGGTAGGGAGGTTCTTATATGTAATTAGGTATATATATTAATGCCACTTAATATATTTTAGTATGTGATGAGTGAAATAGAGATACCAATTTTTAGATTGAGCATGACATCTAAGTTAATTTTTCTTCTCAATTATAACATAACTATAACGTTACACGATGAGGGAAATTCTTACATGTAATTAGATTTATCTGTCTTATCTCACTCATTATGTAACTAACTACACGTAATCCGGTTAAATATCAAGGAGGGTAATATATAATCCGATTACATACACCTCTGTTTTTCTCTTCGAGTGTAAGACATATCTCGATTTTAACCAACACTACAAGAAAAAGCGGCAACAAATTAAAAGTTGGTATCAAGGGACCTCGAATGATAAGAGATGAACCGCGCGCATCAATCACAGTCATGGATCGATCCCACCAGTTAGTTGATATATATGTGTGTTGAGAGTGAATCTTATATCGGAAAAAGAATTGATCTCGCATGTGTTTATAAGAAATTGGTCATTCCCTGTATTGCTAATTGGTTTTATGATGAAACCCCACATTTTTTCATATATGGTATTAGAGTCATATCGTCTCATATGTGATGCTCAACGGCACACGTACTTTACATCATCCGATTTGTATTGTCCACATGGTAGACTTGAAAATTTACCACACATATGAGCTTGTGTTGAAATTGAATACCACTTCGGAAAAAGAAAAAATTTTATATGTGTTTATAAGAGATTGAATTACTTATCGTATTGTCATTGATTTTATGATGGATTCTTTAGTATGTTGTAATTGAAAAGCATAAACTATTGCATGAACTTTCCTACGGAGTACATACATGACCAGTCACTTTGCATCATGGGAAAAAGTTCAATATATTGGTGATGAAAATTGAAAAACTGAAGTTGGTGGATTAAAAAGACAAAGAGAAAAGAGAGAGAGGGGGGGGGGGGGGGGGGGGGCGGGGCGCGTGGCGTTTATGGGGTAAAGGACCATATTGACAAGCGAAAGAAAAACAAATGACATGGAGTTGAACCCGAAAGATGTGACTAATGATAACATGATTAAGTGTTAGTTTCTGATAGCAATATGAGTTTGTCAATGAAGAGTATGTCCATGTCAACTGTCTGCCGGCCAATTGGTAATGTGATTAGGATGCTACTTTCTTATCTTTTCAAGCATGCAATTTCACGAAGAAATCAAACACAATATCTTAAGTGCATGTGTTAATATTGCAAAACATTATATTACATATAATCGTTTTCTTCTTTTGTATCTGGTCTCATAACTACACCATTAGTCACCTAAATTAAGCATCTCCTCAAACTATTCCATCAATATAACCAATTTAGTTGTACATAGTGTAATCTTCAAATATTGTCCAACTTAATCAGATGAACCGTTTACTTTGTTTTAGATTTGTACAAAATAATTTTTAATTTGTTAGGTTTATTAGTTTAGAGAAGACCGTGGATAATTATACATATCACATCAAACTAAAACGTCACTACGTGCGTTTCTAATGCTTCAACAAGAAAAATACAAATTAAAATAAAACGACAATGGTATTATAGTAGTATGTAATCAGTGTCAACCCCCTTTATTTGGCTTCAAGCATTCAACATATAACGGGGGATGGAATTCTCATTCTGGACCCGAAAAAAAAAAAAAAAAAGAACTCTTACTTTATACATTATACTTCAAAGTTCAAACGTATTTCTTTATATGTTTAGCTTGAACATAAAGCCATATGCAAGTACGTCATATGTACTACTTTACTTGAAATCCTGGATCTCTACTCTTCCTAACAGACAAGGAGAACCCTACCATGTTCCATAAATTCGTATAAGAGATGAGCGAAAGGAAGTTGAGGATGGGAGGTGGCATATTAAGTTGTTAATGAGTATTCATTAAGTTTTATTTAGTTTGATTTCATCTTACATTATCATTATCACAATCAATCTCACATTTATATTATTATAATATTAAATTAAACGGATCTTAACAGGTACCCATTAAGTGCTTATAAATTGTAATCATATATAATTTCTTCACTCTTGACAATGAGAACTGTCAAAATGCATTAATGGCTTCCTCCTGCTGCCTGCAGAGAGAAGACCACTGCATGTCTTTCCTTTTTCGTCCACATTTCTGCATGTGGCACCATCTGCATAAAGTTTCTGGAACTGAAAACTACCAAATTTGGTCACCCATGCATATTAATGCACAATTCCACAGCATTCTAGCGACTGTTTTCAAATCTATTTTCTAATTAATGCAACTCTTTTATAAATTTGTTAATTTGGAATTTGCGATTTTACTAGGAGAAATATTAAGAAGATTTTTTTCAAAAACATGACTCTTTATAGGTTCTTTGTCATTTCATATTTTTTACATAATATTTTAAAATATTAATATAAAAAATAACGTTAAATTATGAGATAACTAAAAATCTCCCTTAAAAAAACGACATTTAACAGTCTCTTTTTGCGAAACATATCTAAGAAACCTGCAGCTATAATAAAAGCCAAATTTAATGCAAGTCTTTATAAATATAGGATTTGGATCCTCTCCTGACCAAAGGAGATGGAGCCTCCTGATCCAAATACACAGGTCCACGACTACAATTATTATAACTTTTAGAGAAACTTCCTATTTGTAATTGTTTGATCAAAATTTAACGGTTCATGTGTTTGAATCAGGAGGATCCGTCTCCCTTGCTCAGGAGAGGATTCAAATCCATAAATATATTATGTATATATGCAAACCAATTGAAATTAAACCCAATACCTAACCAACAAAAATAAGATTACTGGGTATCGTCCAAGCCACGTGTATGTTATGAGCCACGTGTTCACCTTCTTGCATGTTTTTGTTGAGAGATGCTCTTTTGGGGTTTGCATCCTCGCCGGATCCCCCCGGGATCCTAGGATCAAGGCACGATAATCGTTGATCAAAAATCATACAGTTATAATTAAATAGATTTTTATATTTTTAAAAGTAATACACCTTGTTTTACGTGAAAAATATAAAAAAGAAAAAAATTAGGACAACATGATTTTTTATCAACGGTCCACGTGCGTTAATCCCTATAACTCCCAGGGAGAGAATCCAGGGAGGATCCAAGTCCCTTTTTGCTAAAGATATTTGGGAAGTTATGTATTGTATTCTTTTTCGTATGAAGGTCAGTATATATACAAGCTAATTACAAGAGAATAAGAAATTATATGATTGTAGGAAACTCTAATTATAATTATAAAGTTAATTAAGCCCACACAGGGCTGGGCTCACGTCTCACGTTTGTCACATATTATAATGAATGACAAAAGTTGACTGAATAATAAACATCTATGGGATGAGAATACGAGTGATAGTATTAGTAAAGTCTAAAACCATGCTTTTAGATACAAAAGAAAACCTCTCGTTTTTGTCCCTTGCAATCAGAATATATATGATTTTGATCGTTTTGTACCAATGGTATCTGATTTCTTTATTATTTTCATTTCTTTTATTTATTGGATGAGAAGTGGAATGTCAATATGACTGACGGTTATGGCCATGAGCTAGCAGAAGACGGCAACCTAAAATAATGCTTTTTCAACGAGAAAAATAAAATAATGCTTTTTCAATATATTAACCATGTTTTTCCAACGAGCTTCTTCTGGATCAGAAATGAATAACCGTGATTTTTCAATAGTTATCTTTTTTTTTTTTTTTTAAAGAAAAAAAATATTAACCACACTTGTGACAAGCTCTTATTTAAATTTAGTTTTTTCAATTAGTAGTTGGTTATAAGCTGTTAGGACTCTCAGATAAGTCCCGTATTATTTTAATTTTCTCAGCCTAACTGTCTCACAATGCAGTGTACAGCGTGGTTATTGCTTTTGTTTTATTCAATTTTTATGGTTTATTGATTCAGTGACACCGTTAGGACTGTCAGCAAAATTTTAAAACACATATATCAGGCATACTCTAGAATCCAAATAACTAGCTAGCTTAATTAGAATTGTTTATACTTAATTTTAATGTAATCGTGATGAGAGGGAAGTGATGATATTTGATGCAATTCTTTTATGCACCTGATGTGAGTCTTGTACGAATCTTTGTTTGACGAAAAAAAAAATATATACTACTGATAATAATTTACGAATCTTGAGGACAACCAATGAAGTAATTGCTGAAATTTAGTGAATGTTTTTTCACAAACAATAGCGGAGGTTAAATTGTAAATGTCATGAGAGAAAGAGACTAGTGGAGATCAAACTCGCAACAGAGTGCATATGCGTTATTGTTTTTCATCATATGGTAATAATAATAACAACTTTTAATAGTAATTAACTCTATTTGTGGGGGAAATAGTAATAGAAATATTTTATCCCAAATAATATTTTCTACATGGGTACTAATCAAATATTAAGTTTTGTAAATAATTTGATAATACAATGGATACATTAAATATATGAACCAACTACTTTATTAATATTTTTAGATGCATTGTATCTAATAGTTTGATATAAATATATGCAACAACTACTCGAACAATATTTTTTGCATTTAACCAATGAGCATTTGGTTTGGTGATAGTTGTCTAACATATTCGTAGATTAACCAATTATTTTTTTTTATCGATTTGTGCATATAATTGCCAGTACGGTATGCATACGTAATGACTTTAATATTTAATTGTGATTTAATTAACGGCATAATTTTGTATAAAACCCTTATTTTCTTCAGAATGTTCCTTTTGGTAGAAAACAAAAATATCAAGCTAATATTCGTTTTAATGGGGAAAAAAAGAAAAGATTGATGAGGAAATTTGTTTAGAACATGGAAAAAATTTGCCCTATTTGTGGTATTGATGAGGAAAATCAAAATCATTTGTTTCTAAATTGCCAACGTGCTATGGAGATCTGGAACCTTTTTCCTGTAAGTCCTTGGAAAAATAATTTGAATCAAGTAAATAATGTGATTGATTGGTTGGAAACGCTGGATGCTAAGGAAGGAAAGGCGTTGAGTGATTCAAGCAAAGGGTTCCTTAACTGCTGGCACATTTGGAATAACAGAAATAACAAAGTTTTTAGAAGTTTAAATCCTATGGCAACTAGCTTAGCCATTGTGGCAAATATTGGTGTTTCTTATTTGCAGACCAACTGTAAGAAGAAATCCAACGGCGACCACACCATTGAGCACCCCATCAAATGGCTTCCTCCCCCTCACGGTTGTATTAAACTAAACTGTGATGGTTATGTGCGGCTTTTGTTTTAAGTTGTTGGTGTGGGGGCGATTAATCTGAATGGCGCCACTATTTCTACTGCGGAGACTATTGCGTTGAAGGAAGGACAGTTGCTCGCTAGACGGAAGGGTATAAATACTTTAATGGTTGCAGGAGACTCAAAGCTGGTTATCCAGGTGGTTCTTTGGCGATTGGGTCCCTCCTTGGCGTCTTAATCTGATCATCAACAATATAAAGTGGCTGGCTTCTGATTTTATAATATTAGTTGGAAGCATATATTCAGGAAAACAAATTTTATAGCTGATGCCTTAGCCCATGTATGTCTCTCGATAGATAATCCTTTCTTTTGGGACCACTGTCTTCCGAGGTCGGCCATGGAAGTTTTTAGATTTGATTGTTTGGGCACTGGTTGTACCAGAGATTTTGAGCTTTTATAAAATTTTATTTTCTGGTAAAAAAAGAAAAAAAAAAGATTGATATGTGGATTTAAATAAATAGATAGAAAGAAGTAGTGAAAAAAAAGTAGAAAGGTAGGAAAAAAAAAAATAAATAAAACCCTTCAAATATAATTAATAATTGTTTTGTACCAAGTTGAAGGTATAACATGTCGCAATTCCCAATTCTAAAACCCAAATGAGTAATAATCCAAGATCCAGGTTCCAAATCAAGAAATTAAGCGCCAGCAGAGACCATTATTCCTGCAATATTCCAATTCGTTTTTAATCCATTATTCCTGCAACATTCCAATTCGTTTTTAATCCATTGTTCCTGCAACATTCCACACCATTATTTCTGCAATATTCCAATTCGTTTTTAATCCATTGTTCCTGCAACATTCCACAGGCTTGCCAAGGGGGGATTGCTTTGCGAGCAAGAAGCTATTTGGTTTGAAGAATCACCGGATATGTTAGCTGATGTTTTGATCGAGGATAGTCTCAATGTTTAATTTATAAGTTTTTGTAGTTTTTATCATGGTGATCTATTTTTCTTTGATTTCTAGTTGAAAACCTGACAAAGTTTTTTATTTATTTTTCTTCCCAGAAGTATGTAAATTGTGATCTACCGAGTTCACTTGTACATAATTAAATTGTGATCTGTCATTTTCTACGATTTCTTTTGTTGCTTAATGAATAAAATAAATAAATAATCATTTGCTTTTTAAAAACACTATATAGCAACAGATGCTTACGGGGAATAACTAGTCATGTGGACCCACCGATCGTCACTAATGACGCTATCCGCAGAGAAGAGCCTATAAAGTCAGCCGTGATCTTCTCCCATCAGCACATGTTCATTTTATTCATCCCAACTTCATTTCACTTACAAAAGTCCTATGCATAAGAAATCCTAATCCTATGGGCTCTGAAGATATATAGTGTACTATAGTGAAGACCAAAGGGTTTATATATTTTTGAAGCATACATAACCCGAGTCGGGACGTGGTCTGAGAATCTTAACTGTTGTTTGGTTGCTGAGAAAGGGTGGAAAATGGGACAGAAAAGTCCCAGTAAGGACAACAACAGCAGCAGCACGATGAAAGTTGGGTCCATGAGGTCCATCTTCATGCATGCTGATGGGGTTGATAGATTGTTGATGATTTTAGGGCTGTTTGGATCCCTTGGTGATGGCTTCTCCACACCGCTAGTTTTGTTGATCACTAGCAAATTGATGAACAATATTGGCGGTTCACCAACTTCGGCTCAAGATGCGTTTCTGCATAACATAAATAAGGTAATCATTTAATTTAAGTATCACACACTCTCTCTCTCTCTCTCTCTCTCTCTCTCTCTCTCTCTCTTTTCGCGGAATGATCTTTTCACCTTCTGTTCACAAACTCAAAGCCGATAATTTTGACACTTTTTTTCTTTGGCTTTCTATATGCCCTCACAAGTGCATATAAACTATGGAATATTTACTTTGCAGTGCAGTTGATTGAAAGAGGAGTACGAGAAAATTTGTTGTTTCACTCTAACTTCGCATATTATGAGTGAACATAAAAATATAAACAGTTCAGATTATACTCGGCTGAAAAATGGACTGCGAAAATCGTTGCAAAAAGGAAAACACAAATATTTAATTTCTAACTGGGTTCTGGTTTTTGTGGTTGGCAGAATGCAGTGGCGCTGTTGTACTTGGCTTGTGGGGGATTTGTTTGTTGTTTCCTAGGTGGGTTTCACCAAATGTTGTTTACTTTTGCTCACTCAATGACTCAATGAAATAATAACTAATATATCTCTTTGAATTTGTAATTTTGTAGAGGGATATTGCTGGACAAGAACCGGCGAGAGGCAAGCAGCTAGAATGAGAGTCAGATATTTGAAAGCGGTTCTACGGCAAGATGTAGGCTACTTTGATTTACATGTCACAAGCACCTCAGAAGTCATCACAAGTGTCTCTAATGATAGCTTAGTGATTCAAGATGTCCTAAGTGAAAAGGTAATCCCACAAGTTTTCATTGTGCATAATTTATCAAAAGTTGTTATCAACACTTTAAAATCGTCATTCTAATAAGCGAGTGCATAATGACTGTTTTGTAGTATTAATAACCTTTACGACTTTATTTTCATCAAGTAATGAAGTTGCATGTTTCAAATTCCACCAGTTACCGAACTTCTTGATGAATTCCTCCATGTTCTTTGGAAGCTACATAGCGGCGTTTATAATGATGTGGAGGCTAGCAATCGTAGGGTTTCCATTTGTGGTGCTGCTAGTAATTCCCGGTTTAATTTACGGAAGGACTTTGATGGGATTAGCTAGGCAGATTAGGGAAGAGTACAACAAGGCTGCCAACATAGCAGAGCAGGCAATTTCTTCAATCCGGACCGTTTATGCCTTCGTCGGAGAAAACAAAACTGTATCCGAATTCTCTGTGGCTCTTCAGGGCTCCGTCAAGTTGGGATTGAGCCAGGGCTTGGCTAAAGGCCTGGCCATTGGAAGTAACGGCGTTGTCTTCGCCATTTGGTCTTTCATGTCATATTATGGAAGCAGAATGGTCATGTACCATGGCGCTCGGGGAGGCACTGTTTTTGCTGTTGGTGCTGCCGTCGCCGTTGGTGGATTGTATGCTCGACGCCTTTTTGCATATTTTTAATACGTATATTGTTGATTTTTTTTTTTTTTTTCTTTTCGTCGGGAAATTGCATTGATCAAACTGGTTTAGACTTTTAATAAAAAATAGAATGTGAACTACACTAAACGGGTGCTAAAGTGACACAAAACTGTGAGTAGTGTATGACATATTGTTTGTTTAGTGTTTCTTATTATATTTTTGAGAAAATTTATAAAATGTCTACTCATGTATATTGCCTCTTTTTTATTCGTTACGCCAAAAAAATGACAATGTACCATGTACTGTAGTTTGTAGATTGGTAAATTGGTACTTCTTGTAAGGACAAACTTATATATAACCTCCCAAAAATGATGCATCATTTGATTTTCTTCGATTTTGTTTCTGTTTATGATAAAATATTAACCGTGTATCATGTACTGTAGATTGTTATGATCCTTTTAATTTACCCAAATTCTTAATACATGGTTTTATTGTTTTGGTGAACAGGGCTTTAGGTTCTGGACTATCAAACTTGAAGTACTTTTCAGAGGCATGTTCGGCAGCCGAGCGCATAATGGAAGTGATAAGAAGAGTTCCCAAGATCGATTCCGACAACATGGAAGGCGAATGTCTAGAGGATGTCTCCGGTGAAGTCGAGTTCAAGCATGTGGAATTCACATACCCATCGAGACCCGAAAGCATCATCTTCAAAGACTTCAACTTGACAATTCCGGCGGGCAAAACGGTGGCGTTGGTGGGCGGAAGCGGCTCGGGGAAGTCCACGGTGATATCGCTGTTGCAGCGGTTTTATGATCCACTCGGAGGCGAGGTTCTTCTTGATGGGGTGGCGATAAATAAGCTTCAGCTCAGGTGGCTGAGATCGCAGATGGGTTTGGTGAGCCAGGAACCTGCTCTATTTGCAACCAGCATTAAGGAGAACGTACTTTTTGGGAAAGAAGACGCTGAGATTGAAGAGGTTATTGAGGCTGGAAAAGCTGCCAATGCTCATAATTTCATCTCCCAGTTGCCTCAAGGATACGATACTCAGGTAATTACTTCACTAGCATGTAACACGTGAATTAGTGACATAATACTTACTGACTTTTTTCATATAAGAGATTATTTTTTTAACTTTTAATCACAATTTGACGTAGAAACTAAAATATATCATCATAAATAAAAAGATTAAAAAAATATTTCAACACATGTCAAAATTTGATTTGTTAACAAAAACGAATGACACTTTGCATATAAAAATCAAGTATTTTTATTAGAAATGGTGTGACATTTAAACATTCCACTTTTTAAGCAAATGACAAATCATTGCTTTTCAATTGTTACTCACATATGCAAAATGTCAAAGAATTTGTCTTTTGATATGTTTGTCGTCTAGTGTAATGGATCCGCATGGGAGCCAAAGATAACTAGACAAACTGGTCTGGGGGGTTTATGTTAGGGCAGTAATTCAACACTCTTTTTTTTTTTACCTTATTTTGTATACACTTTCTTAATTTTGATCGTTAATTTTACTTTATAATTGTTTAATTTAGTGGCTATAAAATTAGAAAGGTGTTGTATGAAATGAGCTGAGGTGTGTAAAAAACACTGAGCTTATCTTTTTCGTGGATGTTTTGGGCAAAAAGTGGATTTTAAATTATATCAATATGGTTTTCATTGGTGTATTCTTCTAGTGCAAGCTCTTTCTTATTCTTATTTCCCATTTTTCCCGAGAAGTCCTTGCTTTCCTGTAGAGAATGACATGAGTAAGTAAGAAATGTGAATAAAAAAAGGATTATCTTAGTTTATAGATATAGTTTTAAAATTATATATTTACTATACAGTTGTATATCTATTATTTTATATAATAATAATCCTCTACTGTGCGCATTCCTTTATGCATCTTATTGCTCCTAAACCTTGATGTGTATCTATTATTTTATATAATAATAATCCTCTACTCTGCGCATACCTTTATGCATCTTATTGCTCCTAAACCTTGATGATTTTGTCCCCCCACTAGGCTATGTAGGTCTTCCCTTCAATCGTCTAAAGTTGCAACAGAACAAACCCAATATAGTAGTAGTATTGCATGCGCATCACTATGTGCAGCCATCAGTTGCATCATATAAATCTTCACCACCTTGGTTATTACATAATTGGTGATTAATGTTATAGCACTTTATTACGTTATATCCTGCCCTTAAGTAAGGTTTTAATTTAATCAGGAATCAAGATAATTGCTAAATATAATACGAATTTGATTGCCTCTCTAGCATGTTAGACCGTCTTAAAAAAGCCTTCCCCCAAAAACCCCAATAAAAAAAAAGCTCTAAACTAGTATTCTACCATTTTCTTACTCTCAAATGATAACATTAGTAGTTAAATTGTTAAATGTTAGGGGGAGGGTGATCAATGGAGGATGAATCGCACCAAGGTACATAGGCCTTATTACTTTTCGCCACTGCAATTAAGTGTCATCCGCTAGTCTTGCACAACTTAATTTAGGTAAACTTAATCAGTAAACAACATCTTTATTGCTTCTTTGACAATGATGCTTGCCTTGCATTTTATAATCATCAGTCGAAACTGCATTATAAGATACCTCGAACATACCAACTAGCACTTGATTAAAAATCCTTTCGTTCATGTTTGGAGAAGTTTCAAGTTTAGAAGTTCCTTCATACAATCACTACACTAAGACCCTGTAAATAAAAAGACGTACTTACAATGAGTACGCCATGACATTTAAATTCAATGACTTTACAGCACGTCACTGCATTATTCGTATAAATTTTGCTAAAGTGGCGAACCTGATTTTTGTTTCTCTTATAAATATATTAATTGATATTCTTAGTCTTGTACAATCATTTATGAGTAAGTCTTTCTAGTAATTTTCCTTTCATTTTTATTACAGTTCATGAAACATGCAGACACAAGAAAACTAGATTTTTCAAGTACTAAAACAAATTAACGTTTTGATAAACAGGTTGGCGAGCGGGGTGTTCAAATGTCGGGAGGACAGAAACAAAGGATCGCCATTGCACGAGCCATCATCAAGAAACCTCGTATCCTCCTCCTAGATGAAGCCACCAGCGCACTGGACTCCGAATCCGAACGAATAGTCCAAGAAGCCCTAGACAAAGCAGCCGTCGGCCGCACCACAATCATCATCGCGCACCGCCTCTCCACCATCCGAAATGCGGACGTGATTGCCGTAGTTCAAAACGGCCAGGTCATGGAAATCGGCTCCCACGATGGGCTCTCCGAACGTGAAAACGGCCACTACACGTCCCTTGTCCGCCTCCAACGAACGGAGAAAGAAAAGGAACCAGAAGAGTTAGGGCATTATGGTGCTTCGTCTTCCATTTCAAACGATATTCACAGCACAAGCAGCCGTAGGCTCTCCATGGTGAGTCGTTCGAGTTCCGCAAACTCGTTTGCTCAGGGTAGAGCTCTGGGTCAAGAGAGTGTTGTAGAGTATGAACAGAAGAAACTGCCCGTGCCTTCGTTTAGGAGACTTTTGGCCTTGAACCTTCCGGAGTGGAAACAAGCAGTTATGGGGTGCACGAGTGCGACTCTTTTTGGGGCGGTACAGCCGTTGTACGCGTTTGCGATGGGGTCCATGATATCGGTTTATTTCTTGAAGGACCACGACGAGATTAAAGCGAAGACGAGGACTTATTCTCTTTGCTTTCTAGGGTTGGCAATCTTCTCGTTGCTGATCAATGTCAGCCAGCATTACAACTTTGCTTACATGGGAGAGTACTTGACTAAGAGGATTAGAGAGAGGATGCTTTCAAAGGTACTCACTTTTGAAGTGGGATGGTTTGATCAGGATGAGAATTCTAGTGGTGCCATTTGCTCTAGACTCGCCAAAGATGCCAATGTGGTACGTATAATCAGAATGTGATGATGCTATAGTCCTCAAATTTGTTCACTAATAATCTACTATGATCGATAATGTTGTTCAGACAAACAAACTGATCACATTATTAACACTTTTTTTTAAATGAGTCACTAGTTTAAGAGTGTGTCCATATTAGAATCATGTATGGAGTCGCATATTTTATGTTTTTGTTAAAACTTCCTTAAAATAAATGTGATCCGAACTTCGAACTTAATTTGAAGTTGAAAAGAAAAATAACATTGTAGAGCTAGTTGGACCGATCTTCTTAGCTATATAAAAGTAGGAATTTTTTAAGATTTAAGATGAACATTATTTTGTTGCAGGTGAGATCTTTGGTGGGTGATCGGATGGCTCTTGTTGTACAAACCATGTCAGCAGTAACAGTAGCTTGCACAATGGGTTTGATCATTACATGGAGACTTGCACTTGTCATGATAGCCGTACAACCCCTCATCATTGTATGCTTCTACACAAGGCGTGTCCTGCTCAAAAAGATGTCCCAGAAGGCCATAAAATCCCAGGAAGAAAGCAGCAAGCTCGCCGCGGAAGCAGTCTCCAACCTCCGGACAGTCACCGCCTTCTCATCCCAAAACCGCCTCTTGAAAATGCTCGAAAAGGCCCAAGAAGGCCCTCGTCGGGAGAGTATCCGACAGTCATGGTATGCCGGCATTGGACTTGCTTGTTCCCAAAGCCTCACGACCGTCACTTGGGCCTTCGACTTTTGGTACGGAGGCAAGCTTGTCGCCAAGGGCTACGTCAATGCAAAACAACTTTTCCAGACCTTCATGGTCTTGGTCAGCACGGGCCGGGTCATTGCCGATGCTGGTAGCATGACCACGGACCTCGCCAAGGGAGCAGACGCGGTTGGGTCTGTTTTTGCCGTGTTAGACAAGTACACAAAAATCGAGCCTGAAGACCCCGAAGGTCTCGACCCCAAAAGAATTACGGGCAGCATTGAGCTACGCAACGTACATTTCGCGTACCCCTCTAGGCCCGATGTTATGATCTTCAACGGCTTCTCAATCAAAATCGAGGCCGGAAAATCAACGGCATTGGTGGGCCAAAGTGGTTCAGGTAAATCAACGATCATCGGATTGATAGAACGGTTTTATGATCCGATCAAAGGAATGGTCAAAATCGACGGTCAAGATGTGAAGTCGTATCACCTCAAATCATTGAGAAAACACATAGCATTGGTCAGTCAAGAGCCAACGTTATTTGCCGGGACCATACGAGAAAACATTGTGTACGGCGTATCGGACAAGGTCGATGAGTTGGAGATAGTTGAAGCCGCGAGGGCGGCCAACGCGCACGATTTCATTGCGGGATTGAAAGACGGATATGACACGTCGTGCGGGGACAGGGGAGTGCAGCTATCCGGAGGACAAAAGCAACGGATTGCTATAGCCAGGGCGATACTTCGAAACCCTGTCATTTTGTTGTTGGACGAGGCGACCAGCGCGCTCGACAGTCAGTCTGAAAAGGTTGTGCAGGACGCGCTGGAGCGTGTGATGGTGGGGAGGACTAGCGTGGTGGTGGCCCACAGGTTGAGTACGATACGGAATTGTGATATGATTACTGTGCTGGATAAAGGAAAGGTGGTGGAGAAAGGGACCCACTCGTCGCTTTTGGCCAAGGGGCCTGCAGGTGCTTATTTCTCATTGGTCAGCCTTCAAAGGACCCCACCCACAGAAAAGGGCACTGAATTGTATTGAAATTATAATTAACTCCTCCCTTCTTTTTGTTCTTTTTTTTTTGCCCCACCAAAATGGTGGTTGATGATGAAGGTTTAAATAGTCCTAAGCGGGAAGAGTAAACTTGCAAAAGCTTCAAGTCTCTTTTGAAATAATGGTGTTGGCATTGGGTAAGAAGTATGGACTAGAAAACTAGAAGGGATGCCAAGGTACTGTATAAATATTCTCTCTTTTTTAAACTCTAATGTACATATATGTTGTCTCTCTACTAATTAGGTTTTTTCGTAAAGAGTAGTGTTATACTTACTATATATTTGTACCGTCTTTTCAATAGAGGTAGAGCCCACCAATACATGTGGGTCATATCTCTGTTAAAAAGATGGTACAAATAGATGATAAGAATATCATTTTTGTTTCGTAAAAGGAACCAATGGTTTTAAAGTTTTTTAACTAAAATAAAACATGAAAAGTCTAGTAAGTTGTTAAATTAAAACAAGCATAGTGCTATTCACACATCCGTTTTTACCTCTCATACATCCTTGTTAACGTTTTGTCGTTGATCTTTTTCAATTCATTAGATCTAACGGTCGGAAATTGAGAGAGGCATGTGAGAAGTACGAGGGTGTGTGTGAATAACACTATCCTAAAAGAATGTCTAGCATGTATTTTAGGTTCAATGTTTAGATTTTTTTTCGAATGTTTAGCATGTATTAAAGTCTCGGTAAATTTTCAAGGCTCCTAAACCACTTTCCTGTGGCCTCTTTTACTTCAGCCCAACTCCCTGAAAATAATGTTCGACTTGCAAGTACTGAGCATATAGCTAGCATTCATTTTGAGCCATGACCAAACTCTTCTTTTGTATGATTAGGCCTGGTAGTGGTAGTAACTGGTGAAACGGCCAAGTGGACCTTGCTTCTCTTATGATTTTTGTTACCCTATTTTTTTAGAGAATTGTTATTAGCATTAAAAAATTTTCATTTTACACTTCTTACAAGTGTATTTTTTTTCTTTTAATTATAAAAAATTTAGAGTGTCAAATCAAAACAATTCCCTTTTTTTAATATAAGAAGCTTGCGCTGGTGGTTGGGCGGACGACTAACATTAATAATCCGACCTAGAACTTAGTCTAGCTAGCCTTTAACCACTGTTTATACTCAAGTTGGCATATGAGATTGAAAGAAACAGAATGTCTTTGTCAACCAAATGAGGATAAATCCAACTGCCAAGAAAAACAACCAATTGACATGGGAGATTCCTTTTGAGGCTTCTGATAGTAATAAAAATTAATAGAAAACACTTTAAAATGTTTATAACCCTCAATTGCCAACGGACAGTTCTTTTTTTTCAAAACAAAAATAAACTACAGTACTAAATAAGCTAATCATACGCCAGAGATATAAGTTTAGCAAAAATGTATAGCCATTCTACCATAAATAATCAATGGTTTTTGGGGGGGGGGGGGGGGGGGTGGGGAAGTTGTACATGACTTGGATCAACGAAGGCCACAATAATGCATATATACTAGTTAGGTTGAAGGAAAATAATTTTAGAATTTTGCTAGAGTTTAGTTGAAATTGACAATGAAAATAATACGATCAATCGCCTTTTTAACTATTGTTCAAAGAGGTGTGATATTCACACACCTTATTTTACTTATCACACACCTTTTTAATTTTCGACCGTCGGATCGGATGAATTGAATAAGATTGAAGGGTATAAATTAATAAGAGGTGTGTGAGAAAAGGGGTGTGTGGTGGTGTTGACCCTAAAAATTACAAAACCTACGTGGCGCGCAGGCCGAGTAATTAATAAGCTAACTACGTCCTTCGGTCGAATGCGGGGCGTGCCAACTCGTCGGCCGAGCTCGGCCGAGGAGTAAAATTTGTTGATGTTGCGTTGAGCGCGTCGGTGACTTCTTTATCTTGCGATTGCGGCCGAGGAAGGAACAAATCTCGGCCTTTGGATTCTCGAGCCTGAAGACAAGGCTGCTAGTTCTACGAAGTTCAATATCAAATTCGGCTTTTATGGTGCCGAATGTAGTAACCTGGTAACACCTCACTTCGCCGAGAAGGCTAATGTGATGACCTCTGCCAATAAGGATTTGAAAATCCTTCTCGACCGAGACTTGGATAGATAATCGGTCGGCCTCGACGCAGTGCTGTTTATCCAAACTGAAGGTGCTTCGGGAACGGCTGATTCTACGGCAACAGTGCTGTTTATCCAAACTGAAGATGTTCGCCGGTTGCCTTCACAGTGCTGTTTATCCAAACTGAAGATGTGTCGGCGGAAAAAGAAAATAAAAAATCTCAAGATGTTTGAGAGGTTTTGCGCAGGGCAGTTGGGTGTTGAATTCGGGGTCTTTTGAATGGTGTTCGCAGGCTTGTATTTATAGAAGCAGATGTGTGGTGCGGCTTCACTTGTGTAGAATTTGATTTTAATTCAAACTCATCAGCTAGAGTCTAGGTTAAAGACTTCTCAAGGTAAGCAACAACCTATCTTTTAGATATCATTTATCTTTAAACGATCCGCTGGATATAGCCAATATTAGGCTTAGATAATCCAATATATATTAAGAGATAATATTATGATTAAAACCACAATATTATTCCTTAATAATAATTGAAAATTATCTCAACCACTTTATCATCCAACGGTCTAGAACTTTACTCATCTAACGGCCTTGATTGTATGGGCCGATAGCGTAAATTTAGGTCCAAACAGGTGGATAACACACCCCTTGTTCAACTTGTGTCTCATAGTGATCAACGGTCAAGAATCATCTATACACGCAATTGAGTGCACCCTAGCTCAATCAGCAAGCTTAATTCTTACGTACTATTGTGAAATTGTTGGAACCCCCTGTTTGTCCGACATCGGCTAGGGGAAGGAAAGCAAAGCAATTTAAATAGAATTATCCCACTTCAACTAACATCAAGTTTTTTTGTGATAAAACCTCACACCTAAGGATTGTGCAGGTGGTTAAGTGGGGACAATATCAGTATTGTTGGAGTGGACCATCGGCCCGTTTTTTTGGAAAAATTTCCACAGAAATCTCATTTATTTTTTGGATGAGTTTGTGTCTTGTCTAATTGTGTATTGAAATGGAGATTGAATGCAACAATTACAGGTAGCAATGATGTCGTGCTATATTGGGAGTGTAATTGTGTTAACTTTGATTTAGGGAGGAATTTGAGACTTTTGATTTTTCAGTCATTTCATTCTGATGACCTTTTCGTGATACCGTGAGCACCTGTTGTCAACTCCTCAGTGGTCCAAAGAAGTAGAATTTTCTCATTAATTTTGGAAGAGAGAGAATCATACTCCATCTAAAGGGTGCTCTGCTCTACATAAGCAGGGCATACAGTACAACGAGCCATTTCTCAATGACAAACCTCTACCACTAATTTGTACGACTTATCGTTTTGATTTTTGCTAATTATTATCTCACACTTTCCCAATATTCTCATTTGTCAACGAGGGAAAGACTGTTATCAAACATTTTGCTCAATTCTGAACCCTCAAAAGTTGGGTAGAGTTTGATAGTTATTTGCATCTAACAAGTAATATGTGTAGCAATATCAATCAACATTTACTACATGTTTCGCTTCAAACTTTGTATGTGGTAGTAATTAATGGGTTCAAACCTTTCATGATGTTTTTTTGTTTAGTTAAGTTTACGGGAGCAAATGTTTAGCAAGTATTTCATACATGTTGTCTCTTGTACCAATAAAAAGAAAAAAGAGTTGTCAATGAGGAATGGATTTATGGTTATTTCAGAATGCTGACAAAACATATGCATCCAAAGTGCCAATTCTTTGGGGAGCTGTGTTAAGGTCCAAGGAGCCTTCTCCAGAGAGATCTTTGTCCGAACACCCACCAACGCTTGACCAAATGCCAATTTGTATGCTCAACTGTCCATAAATTTTGTGCACTACATGTGCTATTCTTATTAACCCCACATTTTATTTCTTAGATTAGCCATTGATATCTTTCATGGCGGACAATATTACTAGATTTGATCTTCCTATTCAAAACACTCATATGTGGGATCACTCCTTGCCTTCCAAGGCTGGAATGCTTTCCTTTTTTATTGTACTCCAGTGGTACTCGTTTTTTCCCTAGCAAAAAAGAAAAATGTACCGAACTCCTCATCTATAAAAATTTAGTCAAAAAAAAAAAATCTATAAAAATTAAACATGATTGTCATTTACAAATCAAGAGGAATTGACATTCAATTCTAATTTATTTGGCTATTTTAGGAGAATTATAAAGTCGTTGATATTATCCAAACTGGCCCATTGTGGTCCAAATTATAGAAAGGTTAATGCTAGCGAGACCAAAATTTTAAACCAAATTTGTAAACTAAATGATGTGTCACTAATAAGAAATAAGTACGTTAATTAACACTTAAATAATAATTTAATCATCAACAACTACATCATTTGATTTGAAAGTTTGGTTTAAAAATTTATCCTAAAAATCGAAAATACAAGCGGTCATATCCACAAAACCACCAAGAATTTGTTTTTAACACAAAACCCTAAAATATCAGCGTCCCCATTTGTCACTGTCAGCGATCAAAACCCTAACCACTTTCCCGCTCTTCCGTGAGATCTGTTCACAAATTCTGCTTATTTTCTCGAGAAAGTCCTTAAAATTTCTGTTTGGCGGATGGCTAATGGTTTTGAAAGGTGAATTTAAGAGCTTTATGAATTTTGTCAAGTATATCTGTCGTTCTTCCAACTTTTTTTTTTGGATTATATAAATTTTTTTATCTTAGATAATTATATTATCAAATTTACGAATTTCTTTTGTTCTTCTCTGGATTTGGACCACAGCAATGGGCGATCCCGATTACCTGGCGGCGGAGGAGGCGGTGATTCTCAGAAATTGACAACCGCCGATGCTCTTTTGTTTCTCAAACAGGTGAAGGATGCCTTTTATGACAAAGAAGAAAATTATGAGAAATTTCTCGAGATCATGAAAGATTTCAAGGCTAAAAGGTAAGTTCAGATTTCCAATTTCCAGTCTCAAATTAAAACTAAAATTATTTTTTATTTTTCTGTTGTAAATTATGATGGATGGGTTGTTGGTGGTGTTACATCCGCAGTTGGATTAATTTTCTTGTTCTCGTTCTCCTGAACTCAGGGCTGTCACAGAAGATGTGGTTGCACGAGTGAAGGAATTATTCAAAGGGCATAAGGATTTAATTTTGGGATTTAATCCCTTCTTACCGGAGGGTTATCAGATAACCGCGGATGATGACGAAGGTGCAACTTCGCTGAAACAGACTGTTGATGAAGATGAAGAAGCTGCTGACTCTATAAACTTGACAAACGTGAGTGAGTACATATATATTTTTTAAATCAAAGCGTGTGTCTTAATTTGTTAGCATTCCCTAGTACATTGAATGACTTAGTTCAATTATTCATTGACAGTTAAATATATATAGTCGTTGAATGTCATTACAACATATATGATCGTTAATTGGTGATTATATTACATGAATATATTGTTTTTGGTTTCTGATATTTGATTTGAATTGTTGATTTAAACTTTTATTTTAGCTTTTGAATTTTGCCAAAATGATTACTATTTGCAAGTATGCCAAGTGTATTCTGTCAGAATATCTAGCAACATAAAATGCTTATGTTGTCAAAGTTGTGGATATGATCGCTGCTCATGAGTAACTGTTGCGTGGTATTAGAAAACAGCTACATGAGTTGGTCCCCGTGTTATGAGTGGATACTTATAGATACTAACCCTGAAAGTCGCAAATATCAATCCGTAACACATGGACTTGTTAAATCACCTGGCCGTATTCCCGTTGGTAATTTTTCATTGATCAAGATAATTTTTGTTTCAATTCGGATTCCGACAACATAAGCAGTCTGGCGAAAAATCATTACTCGTGAAAATGTGAATTCCAAAATCAAAACTCTAGATTTCAAAATTATCAATTCAGGAAAAATAAAGAAAGTCTTCTCTATGAGAAGTTTTGAACTTTTGAGATTATTATCATGATTTCCTCATTGCAATAAGTATAAAAATATTGTTATTATTTTTATCATAATCTGCTGTTGATCTTTGACTTTCAGGAGGACAACGGGGAGTGCAGTATCTGCTTGGGGAGACTGAGTGCTGGGTACATTTCACTGGATTGCTCCCACCGCTTCCATGCTAAATGTTTTAGGACCTGGTGGAGCAATAACCCGACGTGCCCATATTGCAGACTTCGGGTCAACGAGAATGGAGAGAAGGATGCCTAGTAGGACCGAGCCTGGGTGGAGCAGCTGGAAGATGGAATAACGAGAACCTGTTGCGAGCAGATAAACCACATGATTAGATAACGGGAGTTGTTATTGACATTTCAGAAAAGTCGTAGGCACTCCTCCTTAGGGAGAAGTTGCACTTGCTAGAGTGAGTGATGACGTTTTTGAAGTGCCATTGACGGCTCCCGAAGATACACAAAAGTACATTGGTTGTTTTCATAATTAATAAGAATCGATCGAGGTCAATTAGAAGTTTCGATGTCTTAAGAACTAGAGCAATAAAGTGCACAGGTCGAACGTTTACTGAAGAAGATGATGTCCCCGCAGTTGGAGCGCGGGAACATTTGTGTTCTTAAATCTTAATTTTCTTGTTTACCCAATTCTCTAATTTTTGCTTTTAGTTGAATGTGGTCAAAAACACAAAACCAAAAATCCTTGATTGACATTGAAAGTTTTCATAATATTTTTCTAAGGTTGTTTGATAACCATTTCGTTTTTAATTTTGGTTTTACATTTTTGTTTTATAAAAAACAAAACAAAAGGCATGTTTGGTAACTATTTTGAGTTTTCAGTTCAAGGAAAACTAAAAATAAAAAATGATAAAATTAAATTTTGAAGTTTTCAAAATTTGACTTTATATTTTTTGTTTCTGTTATGATTTTTTATTATTGGAACTAGGTAAACTTGAATCACCATAAGATAGGAGGGAGCCTTTCCACCCACTAGACCTGGCATTTTAGACTCAATTCATTATTCCAAAGCATTTGATTTTGGGTGAATGTTTAACAGATCGGATTGTTAACGGATGAATCCGTTAATTAACAAGTCATTTTGAATTTACCTGCGAAATCCATTAGCACCGATTAATTTTAACAGAACAAATCACTTCACTTCACTTATGGCAAATAGTTTCTTTTTTTCAAACAAAGTTGAATGCTCGAGGAAAAAGTTGAGAAGAAGAGAACAGATAAGCTTATCCACAGTCCTTTTCCAGTTTCTAGTTATGGATGAGCCTTTATCTTAAAATTTTATTCTCTTAAAATAAAACAAAAATAACTAGTAATATTCATCTAAGAAAATGTCCTCATCTTTTCTTTTTATTTGCCTTTTGTAGCAACTGAATCTAAAATCGACTTTTTCACTATACTCAAACTCATATCAATTCCCCTAAATTTTTAATTAAAGATCTTCCATTTTTTTAGTGATCGTAAGCGATTTAGTTTCTTTGGAGATGGATTCGTGACACCGGTTTTTTTCTAATAATTTTTGACATGTTTTTGTGGAGCTCGTAACGTCTTTTAACGATATGAAGATCTATCTTTTAGGCATTCTCTCAAAGATCATATCTTTAAAAAAATCATCCAAGTTTGAAACCATATGACCATTGAATTAAGAATTTTCTTTGTAGAACCGTATTTGTTTATTTTCTTCACTACAAATAGACGTTAATGACTTTGGATTTGTCTAATTTATTGCGACGAAGATTTATGAATAATGTTCTAAAAGACAGAAGGTTCAGATCGTTGAAGTACATTACGAAGTAGGCACTACAAAAACTTGTGTTAAAAGTTATGCAAAAAAAAAATGGTGTCACATATATGTTATGATTTCTTTTGTCTAACAAGATGATATATATTATAAACAACTCTAGTTCATTAGAAGGAATTTTAAACTTGAGTAAATAAATCGACACATTGTCATTACTAACTGACTTAACCTAAATCAGCTTAATACTTTTCTTTATAGTTACTCCTCGTAGACCCTACGCTTTAAAAGATGTTAGGAATGATCCAAGTTATCAAACTATATTTTAATCTTCCACTCTTTGCCATTGTTTTTCCTTTCTCTCCTTTGCCACTATTTTCTGGCCCTGCCTTTTTGCATATCTTATATTTACTTTTGTGCATGGAGTTGATTGTACCACCACATTACCGCTTCGAGGAGGAAGGCACCAGGTTTGTGTACTTGCGTGGATTGGCAGTTTTGAAGCCTAACTCCACTTGAAAAAATTAAGAAATGTTTTAATGTGCCGCTGGAAATACTGTTAAGTACAATAAGTGTTATAATACAGATGATTGAAATTTTTTTTAAGTATTTAACCACTTGTATTATAATACTTGATTTATAAAAATTATGTACCCGACATACTGAAAAATCTATTCAAATAACTTGTGCGGTTGCAGGTTTAAGAATCCCAACTGTCACAAGGGGCAGCCTCTCTACAAAACAAACAAAACAAGCAACATACAAAGGAAAAATTGAACAAAAGCTTGAAGTTGGAGACAGGACCACATTTCGGCCCAACTCACCTTTCGCCATTTTGAGCAAAATTGTAGGCGTGCTTTTGAGTCTAGGGTTTTAAACTAAAATAATGAATGATAAAATGTCAATTCATTCATGATATTTAAATTTATAACTTCTCACTTACAAGTAAGAAAAAATATTATTAAATTGTAGTATTAAATTTCAATGATACATATAATTTTAAAATTTGACACATCATCATTATCTAGAGAACGAGAGCAATTTCTAGTCATATATACAAAAGTCCAATACGTAAATATGTTGAATTAAACCAGAGACTTGGTTAAATCAAATTTAAAATCCATAATTATAGCAACCGTTTTTTAAGTTACAATAAAATCCAATGTTGTAATATGACAGTTACGCTCCACTAACCAGCGTTTTGATGTCTCACTTTAAACTACTAATCATTAAGTTCGTCAAGATGACATAGTTGTTTTGTGGTATTGACGAAGTATTTTAAGTTACTTAATGATGTGGAACAAAATGACACATCAAACATCATTCTTGTGGGAAAGCTAGGTCAATACAACTTTAGAGCAATATCAGATTCGGCTATAGTTCCAAGAGCGTGGCATTATTCTAACCTCTTTTTTTTTTTTTCAAAAATTTGAGTACTAAAGAAGGGCAACATTCTTTGAAAAAAACATGGGAAAAAAGTAGGCCAAACATACTTTACATGTACTTTCATGACAGTTAATCATGGGCTGAAATTGTCCAAAACCCGGCCCATAATTTGGTCAGAAAAAACAAATAACGAAATCGGTGACTTTATTTAGAGTAAATCAATTTTTAGTGCAAACCGTGATACTAATTGAGCACGTTAATTAATATTTAATATTCAAAATCATGTTATATGATTTAAATTGATTGTCTCATTAGAATTATCCATTTATTTAAGAAGAGATATATGACTCGTTTGAAAACATTTTTAAATGACTAAAAATGAGTTTAAGTTATAAAATCACTCGACGTGTTTCTTGCAATAAGCACTTGAAGTGATTCTTACTGAAAACACTTCAATTGTTTTTATATAGAACACTTCAGAATTCACTTGCAAATTAACCATAAATTAGTTTCGAAAATACTTTCATTAAAAACGTTCTCACTAGTTTAAAAGCACTACCGAACAAGCCAGTTGTTTTTTTTTTCTTTTTTAATTTTGGCAAGTGGAGGCCGAGGCTCGGATGGGAAGAGAAAAGAGAGAGATGAGCTATATTTCAATACAAAACCCCAAAAACGCAAAAGCCATTCCGTTCCTCTTCGCATTTTCGAATTCTCTCTCTTTTCTCTCTTTCTCTCCGATTATTTTACTTGCCATTTCCACGTTTTTTCTTCTCCTCCAAAACTACAAAACCTAAAATCTCTCCCTTCTCGTCTCTTCTCTCACAAAATTCACTTCCTAACGTAACACAAGAAGCAGCAGAAAGCAGAAGACAATCACAGATATCTCCAAAGCCATTCTCTCTCCTTTCTTTTGGTCTAATTTTCTCTCTTTCTCTCTCTTCCTCTGTGCGCGATCAAAGATCTGTTGCAGAATAGTAAGTCTTCGACGATTGCTTTCGGCAAATGGCTGTTTTTTTTTTTTTTTTTTTTTTTTTTTTGTGTTCAATTTTCTGATTTGCGATTTTTGGTTTTTTTGGCAGGGATGAAGAGAGTAAGAGATGATGTGTGCGTCGGCCCTCAAGTGAAGCGGCCCCCCTGTTCGTCTCGCGGGGACTCGTAAGTTCCATGATTTGTTCATCACTCTTCAATTGCATGATTTGCTTTATGTTTTGTTTGGTTTGTGAGGATTTAATTTTTCCCATGTCAGTGTATCGGTGCGCGATTTGGTTCTGTTGCCCTTGTTTGTGAATATTGGTGTAATTTGATCGTTGTGTTGTCGAATTGCGTACTTTTTAACCTGCAGTGGATTGGATTGGTCCTTTTTTATCGTGAAATTTGTTCAATTTGTTTAGGGTTTGTTGTTTATTAGAGTTGAACTGAGTAGTAGTTTGGGTTTTAGTGTAAAGTCGAGAGCTTTCTGAAAATTCTGTTAGGTATGCTGTTTTCAGCAGATATGATTTCGGTTTTTAGACGTAAAGTCAAGAGCTTTCTGAAAATTTTGTTAGGTATGTTGTTTTCAGCAGATATGTTTAGGAAGATTAAATCTGCTGATGAATATTAATATAGTTTTATGTTTGGGGCTTAGATCAATGCAGTAGACAGAATGTTGACGGAAATAGTACCTGAGAATGATGATTATCTTTGTTTTCTGGAAGTATGTTCCATTTTTTCTGTTGTAGCTGACTAGATTTAGAAAACAACTATCAGGGGAAGTAGGAAGGAGTTGTATGTATTGAGTAATTATTCTTTTGTTTATGATGTTTCATGAATTTGACAGTATTTATTTTATAGTTATATGTTGAGTTTGATGATCATTTTTTGGATGTGGGGCAATAGGCAATCCCAGATACCGGGGGGAGGAGGTGGAGGAGGGGGCGTTGGAGTAGGTGGAGCTGGGCCCATTGGAGGAGGAGGAGGTGCTTCACAGAAATTGACCACCAATGACGCTCTAACCTATCTCAAAGAGGTGAAGGACATGTTTTTAGACCAAAAAGAAAAATACGATACGTTTCTTGAGGTCATGAAAGATTTCAAGGCCCAAAGGTATCAATGTGCTCATTATCATTCTTTTTTCTATCGTAATACATTCCTAGTTGATTCCTCAGCTACTGGATTCCTGTTTTTGTCTTTTTCAGAACTGACACAGCAGGTGTCATTGCAAGAGTAAAGGAATTATTTAAAGGGCATAACAACTTAATTTTGGGCTTTAATACCTTCTTGCCGAAGGGTTATGAGATAACCCTCGATGAAGATGAGACTCCACCAAAAAAGACAGTTGAGTTTGAGGAAGCTATCAGTTTTGTAAACAAGATAAAGGTGAATATGTTTAATTTTATTCTAATGGCAAGTGTAAACATTTATTATTTTCTGTTTGATTGATGGATTTATGCCCCCACAGAAACGTTTCCAAAATGATGATCATGTCTATAAATCATTCCTAGACATATTGAACATGTATCGAAAGGAGCACAAGGATATAAATGAGGTTTACAGTGAGGTAAGTATACACAATTTTCACTTTTGGCGTTTGATGTTGAATTGTTTTCTGTTACACGGTATTTCTATTTACCTGAGAAAATATTCCTCCCTATGTTCTTAGTAATTTAAATTAATTTACAGGTTGCCGCTCTTTTTGATGAGCATCCCGATTTGCTTGATGAGTTCACCAGATTTTTACCAGATGCGTCAGCAGCTGCTTCAGCACATCAAGCTCAATACGGCCGCAATTCATTTCCACGTTTCAATGAGCGAAGCTCTGCTACACCCACATTTCGGCCAATGCATATGGAGAAGGTAATTGCAAAATTCTCTTTCTATTATATTTTTGACATTTTCTTGTTTAGTTAGTGATTTGTAATGGGGGGCCGGCTTCTTTTCACAGCAACGTAGGAGGGATAGGATCATGACATCCCATGCTGATCGTGATCTTGGTGTTGATTGTCCTGAGCTAGACGATGACAAAGGAACGGTGAAAGTTCAGAAGGAGCATAGAAAGCGTAGTGAAAAGGAGAATAGGGATAGAAGAAATCGGGATGATGATGATAGAGAATTAGAGAATGATAACAGTGTCTACAAATTGCAGCGTTTTCCTGACAAAAGAAAATCCACCAGGAAGGTTGAAGGTTTTGGTTTGACTGCTAACTTTGCTCCTTATGATGACAAGGACTCCTTAAAGAGTGAGTTTATGATGAAACTGTTTCAGTTATATACATTCATGGTCCTTTCTTAAATGTGTTGCATCTAGGTAGTGTGGTTTTATTCTCTGGTTTGTAGATGGAATAAGGAGTTGTAATTTGTTTTGAAATGGCAATATGTGTGTTTCTCATGATAATAGCCATCATAAATGTTAGTCTTCACTGCCATAAAATTATGAAATAAATTGTTGGTTTGTCAACATTGATACGATTTTAGGTTATGGAACTAACAAAAATGCACATCGTTTGATTAGTTTTAGTATAAGTGTAAAATTCTACCTGGAGAAAGAGACGTGATTTCTGGTAGTTGGTCTGAAAGTCTGCCATTAGAGATGTGTTAATTGAATATTCTTTTAACCCACAATGCGCCTTGTAATGTTTCCCTGTTCAATATTAAGAAAACCTGAATTTTTTTTATCACAGTACTTGATTTTGAAATCCTTGGGAAATGGATGCAGCTTATTTTGCTTACATTCATCATTCTTTGGAACATAATTGTTGTTTTTTAAAGTTCTATAGTTTCAGTTCTCGTGTTATTACGTCAGTGTTGCTTATGGTCTCTCATTTTTATGTTAGGCATGTACAGCCAGGGATTCGTTTTCTGTGAGAAGGTGAAGGAGAGGTTGTGTAGTCAAGATGACTACCAGGCATTTTTGAAGTTGCTTAACATTTATAGCAACGGAATAATTAAAAGGAATGATCTGCAAGGTTTGGTACGTATTACTCCATGTTCAGCAGTTAATCAACACTTCTAAAGTCAAGCATTTTGTGCTCTCTCTTTGAGCTAGGGGAAACTGGACGAAGGACACTTCATGATAACCACATATTTATCTTTCTATTCAATAAACTTTCTTAAAAAATGCTATTGCCTCTAGTTTGACTTTTTCCAGTAAACTTTACCCATCTCAGGTGACTGATTTATTGGGAAAGTATTCAGATCTTATGGAGGAGTTTAATGATTTTTTGGAGCGTTGTGAGAATATAGGTAACTTAAATGCCATCAATTTTGAGCTGCTTTCTTGTGGTTGCTTTTCTTTTAGATTGTATCTGATGGGATTTATTCTTGCAGATGGGTTCCTTGCTGGTGTTATGAGTAGAAGTATGTATATTAGTCTTCCATTGGTCTTTTTTTTTCATAAGACACTAAGTGATCTGTTTCTGTACTATCTGCGTTTGGAAGAATAATTATTCTTCTTTTGCATGGCATAATTTGAGCTATCATGTGATTTCTCATTTCTTTGGAATTTTTGCTTGCTTCTGTAATTTGAGAATCCTGATTGGTAACTTGTTGACTGCAGAATCTCTGAGCAGTGATGGTCCTGTTCCTTTTTCTAGACCGGTGAAGGTAGAGGACAAAGATAAAGAGCCAAAGCGTGAAATGGAGGGAGCCAAAGAAAAGGAAAGATACAGGGAGAAGTATTGGGCAAAATCTATTCAAGAGCTTGATCTCTCTAACTGTGAACGTTGTACTCCAAGCTATCGGCTTCTGCCTGAAGACGTACGGGTTAACATTATGTACTTAATATAGGACTATGTAACATATTCTGATGCTCAACTTATTGTTGCTTGTCCCTTTGCAGTATCCAATACCTTCAGCAAGCCAGAGATCAGAACTTGGTGCTCAGGTTTTGAATGACCATTGGGTCTCTGTGACTTCAGGAAGTGAAGATTACTCTTTTAAACATATGCGCAGAAATCAGTATGAAGAAAGTCTGTTCAGATGCGAGGATGATAGGTAATGTTTGGTACAAGGCTGTTGATTTTACTTTTGGTATGGAAGTGAGCTTGCATGATCGTATGGATGGATAGAGGTCCTAGTAGGTTCTGTAGATCACTATTGATGTAATATCATTTCCTTTACAGTACATGCTAGTTCATTATTGTAAACTTATGTTGGCTTTCATTTTGGAAAGTTTAGGTTTGAGTTGGATATGTTGTTAGAGTCGGTGAGCTCAACTGCTAAGCGAGCGGAGGAACTCTTGAACAGCATTAATGAAAATAAGAACAGCATGGAAACTTCAATCCGTATTGAAGACCACTTCACTGGTTGGTATCTATTAACTGATTGAGAAGCAATTAAATGTCAGGTATCTTTTCTGGTATTTGAGCTCCTTTAACTGCATTGACCTTTTTCATTTGATTAATTTTATTGCAGCATTAAACTTAAGGTGCATTGAACGTTTATATGGTGACCATGGTCTTGATGTGGTGGACATACTGCGGAAAAATCCAACTCTGGCTTTGCCTGTTGTATTAACTCGCCTGAAGCAGAAACAAGAAGAATGGACAAGGTGTAGATCCGATTTTAACAAGGTCTGGGCTGATATATATGCCAAAAACCATTACAAATCACTTGATCACCGGAGCTTCTATTTCAAACAACAAGATTCAAAGAACTTGAGTAGCAAATGTAAGTTTTTAATTTGACGATTAGTTTCCTTGAGCACTTCTCTCTCTGTGGGTTTTTACTAACTGTTCCTCCGTGCTGATTCTGACTCCTATTGATTTACAGCTTTGGTGGCCGAGATCAAGGAATTGAAAGAGAAAAAGCAGATAGAGGATGATATCCTTCTGGCCGTTGCTGCTGGAAACAGGCAATCTATAGTTCCACATATGGAGTTTGAATACTTAGATATCAGCTTACATGAAGACTTGTATAAACTTGTCCAATATTCATGTGAAGAGGTTTTCTCAACAAAAGAACAATTAAATAAGGCTATGAGACTTTACACTACCTTTTTGGAGCCAATGCTGGGTGTTTCTTCTCGGCCCAATGATTCAGAGGATGATGAAGATGTTGACAAAAGTAGGAATCGGGCTAAGAATTGTACTGTGTCAAGCATAGGAGAAAGCGATGGAAGTCCTGGTGGTGATTCTGCCACATTGAATTTTAAGCAGCCCAAATCTGTGTGTAATGAAGAAGAAAATGCTTTAGCAGAAGTGGAAAGTTTGGCTAACGGGGATAGCTCAGCTAAAGAAGATGGAAGTCGTGATGCAGATCTTGTCTGTAGGAAAGATTCTATATCTGAGAAAATTCAACTAGAAAAAGACCAGAAGAATATGGATGTCCATAAGAAAAGGTATCTGGTCACCGGCATGGACAATGCGTGGCCGTCCAGTCAACCATCACATCCAACTGGAGCAGATAATAATCATGGTAGAACGAGCTTGGAAGTGTTATCAGGTCTGTTTTTCTGAATTTGATTTTCTTTATTGTAATGGCATCTTATTCGATGTTATGATTTATTTTACTTTCCAGAGTTATAATAATGCTAGAATACTGTGAATTTTTTTTAATTGAAGGGTGTGCTGCAACCACGTCAAGGCCTGGTGCTTCTATTAGTGGCAATGACCATTTACAGAAAGGAAATGCTGATGCTGTTCTGTTGTCAGAGGTGAATATTGTCATCTGTGATGGCTTTTGTTTTTAATTTATTTATTTCACCTTATGGTTTTGGCAATGCTACTGATTTACTGTTTGGTGCTTCAGGGTGTCGATAATGCAAAACCTGCTTTAATTGCTAATGGAGTGTTTCCAGAAAGCACTAAAGTTAACAGTCGTCATGAAGAGTCTGTTGGGCCCTCCAAAATTGAAAAGGAAGAGGGGGAATTATCACCAATTGCTGACTTTGGGGAGGATAACTTTGTTGTCTCTGGAGATGCTGGGGTGCAAGCTATGCCTAAGGAAAACCGCAGTGTTGAAAGCAGACCGTTTCAGTCTGGGAATGGGGAAGACATTAGTTGTCAGGAAGCTGGAGAAAATGATGCAGATGCAGATGATGAAAATAGTGAAAATGTTTCCGAGGCTGGTGAAGATGTCTCTGGCAGTGAGACAGCTGGTGATGAATGTTCCAGAGAAGAGCAAGGCGATGATGAAGATGCTGAACCGGATGACATTGATGGTAAGGCTGAGAGTGAAGGTGAGGCTGAAGGGATGGTGGATGGGCACCATGTTGGAGGAGATGGAATGTCTTTGCAATTGTCAGAACGTTTTCTTTTGTCTGTGAAACCTCTTGCGAAGCATGTACCAGGTTCTTTACTTGAAGAAAGGAAAGACTCTCGCGTTTTCTATGGGAATGATAATTTCTATGTGCTTTGTAGGCTTCATCAAGTAAGAGACATTTTCTTTCATTTTTGGAAGTTAGTTTGTCTTTTATTTACAACTGGATATAAGCTTGACTTATTTGATTTGCAGATTCTATACGAAAGGATTTTATCTGCAAAAACAAGTTCCACAGGTGCAGAAATGAAATGGAGAACTTCAAAGGATGGCAGTTCTTCGGATCTGTATGCCAGGTATTTTTCAGGCCATCTTCTCTTTTGTATAGATAATAGATTAGAACTGTGGCAACTGTTCAAAGCAATTTTAATCATATAATTTATTCATCTATCATGCAGATTTTTGAGTGCTCTATACAATTTGCTTGATGGATCTGTTGATAATGCAAAATTTGAGGATGAATGCCGAGCTATTATTGGAAACCAGTCTTATATATTATTCACCTTGGACAAATTAATATATAAATTTGTCAAACAGGTTTGCTTACTGGAAATTATGTACTTAATAAAAAAAAAAAAAAAAATTATGTGTGTTTGCTTTTTGCTGCCAAGGTTCTGATTAGTGGTTATTTATGCAGCTTCAAACTGTTGCAAGTGATGAGACGGACAATAAGCTGCTTCAATTATATGAATATGAAAAGTCCCGGAAAACTGGGAAGTTAATTGATTCTGTTTATCATGAAAATGCACGTGTCCTCATTCATGAGGAGAGTATTTACAGATTGGAATTTGTAAGTTCTTTGACAATTGCCCATGTATTAGACTAAAACCTACCCTTTTGAATATACTTTCTTATTTTATGATTTACTTATTTTTAATTTTCTTTGTGCAGTCCTCTTCACCCTCCCGGGTGTCCATCCAGCTGATGGACAGTGTGAGTGAAAAGCCTGAGGTGTTTGCAGTTTCCATGGAACCTAATTTTGCATCCTATCTGCACAACGAATTTCTGCCGGTTTATCCTGGAAAAAAGGAGCCGCATGGGATTACCCTTCAGAGGTGATAATGCACTCTTCATTAATGTTAAAAGTGCTAGAATTGCTATACTTCTCTGAAGAAACATGATAGACACTGAAATACGGTACCATCTGATGGATTTAGCTTCTTCCTGTGTTTTTTGGCAGGAAAAATTACATGTAAATCCTCTCACATTGTTATGATATGTTAATAATTAGTCATATACAGCAGCTCAGGTTACCTTGTGGTATAGAATGAGCCAAAAATTTCTAGTGTTTTTGTTAGTTAATGGATAACTTGCTGATCCAATCCGTTTTGCAGAAACAAGCGCAAATATGCAGGGCAAGATGAATCCTCTGCCTTTTGCAAGGCCATGGACGGTGTTCAGTTAGTCAATGGTTTGGAGTGCAAGATAGCTTGCAACTCATCCAAGGTATCTTGCCCTCGTATGTATTTCTTATCTTCAGCATCACCATCAGTTTTACCTTCTTTACAATATAAGCACAGCTGGAAGCTGGAGAAATAATAGCCACACGTGCGCACGCGCACACACTTATGCATTTTTTGTGCACGGAGTTTTATTCATCATAGTATCATGTGGCAGATCTCTTACGTTCTTGACACAGAAGATTACTTCTTCCGTATGAGAAGGAAAAGGAGAACATCTGAGGCCCGATCACCATATAGTGATCAGACGAGAGTACAGCGGTTCCACAAATTCTTATCAATCTCATCATAGCTTAGAAGGAAAATCGTTTGACATTGGGAAGCTAAAGGTAGACATGATAAACATTTCGAAAACATATGCCCTTTTTTCGTATCTTCCACTGCCATACAAGTTCTGCGAACGACTGTAAGCCAAGCTTTCTTGAACAGGAGTCATCTACTCGATTTCTGAGACTGGAGAAGGATGATGGCGGGCCTGGTCACGTAGAGCATGTCTCGTTCAGAAGATTGGCCTCCGAGCCATTGTTGTGTATATAAGGTTGGTGTATGATAATTTCGTAGAAAGGTATTTAAGTTATAGTTCTTAATCTTTGTCATAGATAGGATATTTTCTTCCCCACTTCCATAAGCACACTGTGTAAGTGTAACAAATTGATCAAATAGCAGAAAAGCACGCGAGTTTTAACAAATCCCGAGCTTTTTAACTACAAATTTGTGGTTTCATACCAGCATTTTGCAGGCATTACTGCATCAGTATTCTTTTCCACCATAAGATTATGTTTCATAGAACAGATTCATTACTACAAATTTGTGGTTTTATATATGCTGTTCTTACCGAAAGATTTTTGAGTTGGCTATCACCGAAACTATATATGCGCACCCGTGTTTTCGGATCAGTTACATTGGGATGGAAATAAACAGGGTGTGGAAGGAGAAAAGTAATGTGCGGAAATCATTTTCTTTACGCGCGGAAAACAGATGAAAAAAGTTAAAGAAAGATTCAAGACCAGAAAGGAAGAAGTAAAAGCTGAATCTGGGTAACAAAGCTAGAACGGGGCGGGGCCTAGAGAACTGGATTAGCGTGAGAGGGAACTGGATCCGCTCCAGACCTTTGTCTTAGTATTTAGAGCCTAGAAATCAATTTATCTGGCTCGCACAAATTCAATCCAACGGTTTCATTAATTTATTTTCTTGCCTCACCATACAAAATCAACGGCTCTGATTTCTTTTACACACCAATCAGCGGTTCAGATGACTTGTTCTTTAGGCTCCGGATACCAAGGTCCGGAGCAGATTCAATTCCAATGGAAAGTGGGCCGGAGTTAGTTGAATCCGGTAACCGTAGATAATGGATAATGGATAATGGGCCGTCACGTGGTTCTCGTACGTGGAAGTGTAACGGACTCCTCGTTTGGGGATCCACTTTCTGCATGTCGACCTGCTCGCGCCACTTGTGGCTTGAGCTCCGCCAGCAGTAACAAGAATCTGCACCGTTTAATTACTGAAATGCCCTTGGCTCGTTTAAATATCAACAATTAGTTATTTTCTCGTATTTTTGATATTTAAACAAACATCATCTTAATCGTCTGACAGTGTTTGCATTGCAGCCAATTTCGACATAATTGATGTGCTCTTAATAAGATATTAAATTAATCAGACTATGCTGATGTTTTTCTTTTTACGTAAATAGAGAGGTCTCATGTTTGAATCGTTAACTAATAAGTTTAATTTCTAATTATGTAGCTTAAATCCTTTCATCCCTAAAATAAAAAGATAAAAAAAAAAATCAAATTGTGATTTTCATTTATCCCTTTTCTATTTTCAGCTCATTGACATGAATGCTTTTTTTTTTTTCAACGAATGTTTTAAAAATGGAAATGAAAAGCGTACGCAAGTAAATAAAGGTGGATCTCGAGGGCAGTTTCGGAATCGAAGAAATACGTAAAACCGGCAGGCAGAAGTAGTGTTTGGCTGTGGGCGTGGAAGAAAAAATCAGCTCATAAAAAGAAAGAGAGAAGAGAGCCAGAAGATTTCGTAATATCCACTCCCTCCCTATCCACCCCCTCTCTCTCTCTTTCTATATATATATATACACACACACACGCGCACACTATATTTCCCAGTTTCTATCTTCTCATTTCTCTCTTCCATTTCCGAATCATTCCCTGTGGGGGGTTTTCAGAGCTAGGGTTTTGTGGATCGAATTTTCATTCCGATTTCAATGAGTTCGGGTTCAATATCCTGCTCTCCTGTCGTCACCAAAGACTTGGCCAAGAAGAAGAGGGTAAGCTCGCTGGCTATGTCGTCCATTCTCCTCCGCTCTCTGTCTTTTCTCTTTCGTGCATACGTCTGCGTGTGCTTGGAAATGGAGGGAAATTCGAATATGAAAAGTTTCAATTTCGGCCGAGGGTTATTGGTGCATTCCTGAAATTCGAATTCAATTTTGGTTTTTGGGCGGAATTGAAGTTGAATTTTTGTGATGTTGTGAATTGTGAATTTGTTCTTACTTGTAATTGTTTTTCTCAGACGAACAGGTTGGCGAAATTGAAGCAGAGCAAGCTCGATGTTCGCCGCGAGCAATGGCTTTCACATGGTATTGCTTCCTTCTCTCTCGAAATTTTTTTTTTTTTTTTTTTTTTTTTTTGAAATATGAATTTTCACTAAGACCAGAAAAAAATTTACTTTTTTGGATTGCCAATGAAGCTAGTATGCTTCAACAAATAAAACAATGGAAGCTAATATGCTTAGTGGAGGTATGAAAATCGAAACTTGGGCATCGGACAATGTTTGTATTTGGATGCAGAACTTTGAGTTTGCGAAATGTAGACTTAGGCATCGGGTGAGCACAATGATGTTCGTTAAAAATTTAGAAAAAGAAAAAGGACCTTTATTTAAAGTGTCATACATGTTCTTACCTAGAATTTTGAAGTAAAGCTGGTTTCTTTGTCAAGAGTTCACTGCCATTGGTCGTCATTACTCGATCAATGACATGATCAATGGATATAGGGAAAATTCGTTTTCATGCCTTAGGTAGTTCTATGAACCAAATCAAGATGCCGAGCTTTTTGTAGAAATTTTGATCACATCGATTCAGGAAAGACAGAAGAGTGGCTTAGCTTCTGAATTGTTTTTGTTTTTTTTTTTTTCAATATGCGTCTTGCACAACTGACTTATGATGGGGCAACTGACGTTTTCCCTGACATTGATGACTTGATTTTTCTTCTCCCCACCCCCACAAAAGCCAACGAAGTTTTACATTAACGGCTTTTGTGGAACAGGTTAGAGATTTTTAGTAGTTATCAAAATTTTCTTATATACATTTGATCCTAATAAACTTCGTGTGCAATGCAGTCAAGAATAAAGGGCACAAAGTGAACTCGGATGGGAGGGGTGGGTCTCCTACACCATCTAGGCAAGTAGAGAAAGGGCAAAATGGATCATTGGACAATTTGGAAACGAGTTCAACCGGAGGAGAGAATGATAGTTCGAGCATCCATGACAGTGATTTGGAGTCTCTGACAACCAGTCCGAGTGGAAGCAGTTTGGATTGTAATGATTCGATGAAGAATCTTAGTGAGAGCAGTGGAAGTGATTGTTTGGGAAATGTCAGCAAGGAGGATGCTGATGATGGGTGTCTAGATGACTGGGAGGCTGTGGCCGATGCTTTAAATGCAGAGGACAACAAGCATACCCCTATTATTGATTTTCCTTCCAAAGCTGAAATCACAGTTGAACCCACAGGCCTTGAACCATCTAGCGAGAATCCTGGAGTTGAATTATCGAATCCAGAGAACAGAAACATGGTTCCTGGGTCACGTACGGCGCGTTGTGCTTGGAGACCTGATGATGCTTCCCGTCCTCAGAATCTGCCCAATGTGCCAAAACAGCATAGTTTCGTGGTTCAATCAGACTGGCATTGTGGCCATGGAGCCATTGCATGGGCATGGCAAAACGTCGTGCCCCAGCCTTCTTCATGTCCTATATGCTATGAGGATTTAGATGTCACAGACTCGAGCTTTATTCCATGTTCATGCGGCTTTCGGCTTTGCCTCTTTTGCCACAAAAGGATTCTAGAGGCAGACGGGCGCTGTCCAGGCTGCAGGAAGCAGTACGATCATGGAAATGGAGCAATGAGCATCAACAGAGGAGCTACAACTTTTAGAGTGGCTTGATCTTGCAGTGTGAGTACTAGATCCTAGAAAGTGAGTTTCTATATCTTGAACTTTTTGTTTATCGCCTCTCTGTTTGCGCTGAGTCAAGTCTGTCAAACTTTCAGCATCGTTAACGAAAATTTGAGTATAGTGATAGAGGCAGGAAGCGGCCTGGTATCGGAATTGGAACTTTGGTGAGTCCAATTCCTGTATAATGTTTAGGATATGTTGGTGTAGGAAACTGATGCAGTTATGTGAATAGTTGGGGTTGGTATAAACTTTCCAAATAAGAAATTTAAGTATATCCGCGTTCTTTTACTTGTCTTGCTTCTTGAATCAAAAGACTTTTTCTGCAATTTTACCTTCTCTTTCTCAAGTCCTTTTTTCTGGACTTACACTTGTGGGTATGTCACTGGCGTTCCGAGTCAATAACACAATGACATGCTTCCGGGAGATCTCTCTTAAACGACGCTTCATTCCGGTTAGTCCTTGTCATCTCAACTTTTAAACACGTTTCAAGTTTCCTGGGAGTAGATCTTCCCTGCACCCGGGATGCCTCAATCGCGGTATTCTCAACCCAATCATGCAGTGCCATGGACCATGTACGATTATCTTGAGATACTGTTATTGTCGCATTGAAGTTTCACTCTTGTACGAGATAAAATTATCGTGTTTGTCTAGTATGAACCGACTCATAGCATGCCTCGAAATCTATAGGCGTTGAATTGTTAGATAAGGATCCAACGGTTACATTCTGGAATTACCGATTTTTGTGTGTCTAAATTCGCTTGAATTCTTCAAATCTAATGTGAAACTGCCAGATGGAATTGTGGAGCTGCGGCGTTGTGGTGACAACAGCCGGCCAGGTGGTTGCCGCCTCTCCTACAAGACTCATCTGTCCACGTGAACTCTTAACGTTTGGAAGCCATGTTGGTTAACTTTTATTTTTTAAAATTCCAATTTTATTATTCTCTAAGTTTTTATGTACTTTTTTTTTTTTTTTTTCGTCTCACTTTTATACTTAAAGTTTAATTTTTCTGTCATTTGCATATTTCTGTTTGTCTTTTCGTTATGTTTTCCATTTACGCGATGGAAAAATCAAAGGTGGTCAAATTTGTTGTCAAATCTACGACTCCCAGGGGGAAATAATGGCCATTGACTAGTCGGCTTCCAAACCTGCTTCAATTTAGTCCCCAAGTCGCTCTAAGATTTTGAAAACCTCGGATAACTTGTGTGACAAGTAAACCCAAGTCACATTTATCTTCTAGGCCATCTTAGATGCTTTCTACAATGTATATATAAACTTGACTACTTACTCTCGAAAAAATTATAGTAACAAGGGGAACATCGTCACCCATGATAATTGGTCAACTTATAACTTTAAAAAAATAACAATCAAACCTTATATCACTAGGTATGATCGATTGTATGAATTCTAAAACGCATATGCGTTTGGTTTTGCACCAAATTTTCCTTTTGATGAAAATTGCGATATTCCAGCAGCACCATTAACTTCAAATATTTTATATCATTTTTGAGATTTTCTGTTACTTTTTTAATTTTAAAGGGATACTATGTTCGAAACTGGAAAGGTAAAAACAACAATTGTGTTTTAGTCCAAGATAAATGTTTTTTTTTAATTTTATTTGGTACCACAAGTAAAATAAATATAATCATTTTCGGAGTCTGTAAATCGAGAGATCTGAACTAGTCAACTTCAATTCTACAGTCTCATTAGCCTATTTCACTGATCTAATTCGCAAAAATTCAAAAACTTAAATGATTTGAATCTCTCTCTCTAAATAAAAATCCGTACTAAACCTCATTCTCATTCATGGCATGTGGACACTTGCCATTGAGTAACAATAAGTGCAATAATGTAATGATAATCCAAGCTGTTCAAAGCACATGGCCACATGGCTTCCCATGCTGGACAGAAGCTCCAGTGGAAAGGCATATTAAAATAATATTCTCTTTTTTTTAATCCAATATTAAAATAATATTCAAACAACCCACCTGCAAGAAAATTTCTCTGCACCAAACCAAATGTGTTATATTGCATAACTGTCCTCTCAGTTTTCCAGAAATTTCACCTTCTTCTCTACAATTTATTTTTTTGCACTTTCATCCAAATAAGTTTGTTTTGATTTTTACTTTAGACATGTTTGGGATTGCTTATACAAAGACTAAAAGTGCTTTTTATGAGCATAACTCCTTCCCTACATAAGCGTAACTTGTAAAAGCCTGCAACGAAAACAACAGCTGAAAAACAACTTAACTGAGAAACAAAAGAACAAATCCACCCGAGTTGACGCTTGCGACTGATTCATAACTGAGAAACAAAAAAATTCGGCCTCATTGCCAGATTGAAATGATGCTAACGAAGCGAACCTACAAGGATTAACACGAAAGAAAAACAAACTATCGGAATGAAAATGAAAACCCGAATAAGCTACGGGGACTGTTAGTGCAATTTTAATTTTTTGTTCCTAACTAATTATTACAATTTAAGCAACCAAATAATATTCAGACGCGTTTTTCTGTTAACACAAAAAAGACGTTTACTCTCTCTCTTTGCTTTTTCGTTGACCATTTCACTTACAAATACTCCTTCCTCTCCTCCTCCTCTCCATTTCCATTCCCCTCCTCCATCGCCGACGATGCTTCTCCTTAAACCCATTTCTCTCCTCCTCCTCCTCCTCCTCCTCTCCGCCGTCCCCATTCCCGCAAACGCAATCCGATCATTCCCGGACTCGCAAACCCGACCGGGAAATGAAAAACGATTCCACATGGATTTCTCAGAAGCTCCCAAATACACAAACGGAATCAGCTGCCCTGTTCTTCCGGGTGCAGCAAACGACGTCTGTGATTCCTCCCTCGTCCACGTCGCAATGACGATCGATTCCGAGTACTTGCGCGGCACCATTGCCGCTGTGCACTCTGTTTTCAAGCAAGCCTCCTGCCCGGAGAACACATTCTTCCACTTCGTCTCCTCGGATTCCGGCTCGGTTGATTCTCACCACCTCTCTCGCATTCTGACATCAACTTTTCCGGCGCTTAATTTCCGAGTTTATATCTTCAGAGAGAGTCTGGTGAACCATCTGATTTCTCCTTCGATTCGCCGAGCTCTGGAGAACCCATTGAACTACGCGAGGAGCTACTTGGCTGATTTGCTCGACCCCTGCGTCAAGCGAGTGATCTATCTCGACTCCGATGTCGTTGTCGTCGATGATATCCAGAAGTTATGGGGGATTTCCTTATCCGGGTCGAAAGTGATCGGAGCTCCGGAGTACTGCCACGCCAATTTCACCAAGTATTTCTCCGACGAGTTCTGGAGAGATTCCGAGCTCCCCAAGGCGTTCGATAAAAAACAACCGTGCTATTTCAACACCGGCGTGATGGTCATCGACTTGGTGAGATGGAGAACCGGAGGGTTCACGAGAAAGATCGAGAATTGGATGGAGATTCAGAAGGAGAAGAGGATTTACGAGCTGGGTTCTCTTCCGCCGTTTCTGCTGGTGTTCGGCGGCGACGTGGAGGCGATTCACCACCGGTGGAACCAGCACGGCCTCGGCGGCGATAATTTGATGAACAGCTGCAGGCCTCTGCATCCGGGTCCAGTGAGTTTGCTGCATTGGAGCGGGGGCGGGAAGCCATGGACGCGGCTGGATTTGGGAATGCCTTGCCCTGTCGATCTTCTCTGGGCCCCTTACGATCTCTACAAACACCACCAAAGTCACCTTCAAGATCTGCATCTTCTTCAACACGACCACCATCAACAATTTTTTATGTTGTAGCATTAATTAGTAACAGGATTATTATTATTATTTTTTTTTTACAGAAATTCATTGATAGATGGGAAGAAATATTATTTCTACCAGATGTAAATAGAGGGAGAGATTTGAACTGAATGAAATTTTTTGGAACATATTGTTCCATTTTGCCAAACAACATATGCCCAAATCGTCAATGCGCTCGGTTTTGTATCAAGTTTCAGTTTGCTCCAAGTGCTCAATATCTTTTTTAGAGCGTCTTTCCAAATCTTTGATAGGTTAAGTTATGTAGACCAAGATGCAAGAGGTCAGAAGAACAAGCGAAAATTATTGCGTTATTCCGTAAAACGCTTTCATTTCGAAGAAGAAGAATGATACAGATGAAAAACAAACAAGGTTGACATAGATGAACATGAAGAATGTACACGCTTCGCACTTTCCTCTCTTCACAATAATCCAACAACGCAACTCAAATGTAATCGGTTCTCCAAGCCTCTTAAATGATGACCTAACAACATACACCTGCCAAAAGAATTGTGAATTTTCAGATTTCAATGGCTAATGGAATTGGTTCTACTACGAAGTTATCAGAAAAATCTGAAGCACTTTGCATCCACGACTCTACGGCGGACCATTCCCAGAAGTGACTTCATGCAAAGCAAATTTGGACAAGCAATAAAAACAAGCCATTTAAGGAGGACTATGACAGGAGTCTAACCAGAAAAGCAGCTTCGCTAGGTAATCTCGTGAAGTTCCTATGGTCTCAAGTTCGCCATCAGCATCTAGGCCAATCTCTTTGTCCGCTGTCACCAAATCTTCAACAAATTCTGAGGAAGTACCGTCTTTGAAGAATCTCTGCAATATATTTTGAACAAGCTGGTGTATAATTTCCTTCACCTCTAATGATGACGGTCGAGATAATTCAGTTACCTGTTAAAACAAATGATGGTAGCATCATAAGAAAGGATGGACTCATAAAAATTGCAACTCCATCACAAAATAAGATTATTACCATATTAGAATCTAGAGACCGTAGATAGTCCAATAAATCATTCCTAGGTCCTGTATCATATTCTAATTGCATATTTTCCTGCTTTTCCGCCTTCAGTTCCTGAAAAAACCAAAACATGTCATTCCCACATTCTGCTTAAAACAATGCACAATCCTTCAGGCATTTAACTTCAATATCAAATTAAGCTCAAAAACACAAAACTTAAGCGTCATTACCTAGAGGTAGCAAATCAACCCATTGGGTTGTTAATGGGTAACCATTAAGACCCGTTTAGTTTGATTTCACCATAATAAGGTATTACACCATCATCACCACTACCATTCTTACCACCACAAATCTCACCACCTTATGACAGTGAAATCAAACTAAACGGGTCTTAATAGTTACCTATTGACAACCCAATGGGTTGATTTGCCACCTTCGTATATATGATTGATAAAGACACATACAATGAATATAAAAATGTTCAGAAACTAAAACTTGGAAGATCATAAACCAAACAAAAATGAGCTTTGATCTTGCTTTCAAAACTAAAAAAAAGCAATCCAAACTAGAATTTTCGACTATTTTAGGCTCAATTCGAAGAAAAGCATTAGTAATTGTGGAAATGAAAAGGACAGAAAATTCACAGAGCAAATGCTCACCTCCTTCACATTTGTCAGCTCTGATTGCAACGTCTGGATATAATTCAAAGCCTCCGGAGGCAAATCGCGGAAAACCTGAGGAGTTGCTGAATCCAAAAGTTCGCTACTCACCCCGACACCATTACCACCATCCCTTTCCCCGCTCTCCACCCTATCCGACACCCCATCCATCTCCGACCGATCCAACGGCACAGAATTCTCCGTGGATATGTCGAAATTCCTCATCAACGATATCCGATACTCCGCGTTCCACAGTGTATATCTAATTGATACGATAAATCCCAAAGCAATTTTACTCTAATTAATACAATTAGGCACTGAATTTACTGAAATTTGAAGAAGGGGGATAGAAATGTGAATTATTACCCGGTGATTATGGAGGATGCGAGGAGGCGATGGAGGGGGGCCTTGCAAACCCTAACGGTGACGGAGAACTGATCGGACGGGAGCAACCCCAGCATAGTAGAAATGGTCTGCTTCATGGAGTCCCTGGCGGAATCCGAAACGCCCTTGGAGATAACGGAGGTGTCGAGGGGCTCAATTTTCTTGAGCATGTTCGAAATCACGGAGAAGCCGCGGTCGAACCCGGACTTCCGAGTCGAGACGAACTCGTCCGACACGCCGCCGCCGTCGACGCCGGAGATGAGGCATCGGACGGAAGAAGTTGAACCGGCGGACAAACGTCGCCGCGGAAAGGAGGAGGGGAGTAAGGGGCGGACGAGGAGGTGGCGGGAAATCGGTGGCGGCGGTTGGGATGGCTTGAGAGAGAGGTCGGCGAAGCGGGAGAAAACGAAGGCGCGAGCTGGCGCCGCCATGAACGAGCTGGCTATTTGTTGGAGGCTCTCCGCCTCTCTCACTCTCTGTGGCTTGCGCCTCCTGGAATCTTCAATCTTTTTATCTGCCCGTTCAATTTTGATTGGCTGATGAGATTGACCTGGGTTTTTGAGGAAATTACAGATTCGCCACTGATTTACGTATCTTATTAGACAAGTACCTACTACGGCGAAAGCGAGTATAAGTTTGTTGGGGATTTTTGTGAATCAATTTCTAATAAAATAAAATTTAATTACTATTGCAATTATTGTAATCGAGTGAGTTGTCAATTTGCAATTGGACCACGTATCTAATTAGCTAAAGTAGAGGAGAAAAAAGAACTTGCTTGCTATTTGTTTATTCTTTGTAATTGAGATCATGAGTTGACATATCACATAATTCGATTCGAACCGTTCAAAAAAATAAGAGGGAGATTTTTACTCTTGGTTTTTGTGAGCTGACAGATCACGTAATTCAATTTGGACCGTTCAAAAGAGGAAGAAGGAGATTTGTACTCCTGGTTTTTGTGAAATAAGTCACCAAGATGGACTAATGAAGGCCGTACAATTTTGAGATGAGTGATCCGAATTACTTGATCCGTCGGCTCTATCGTAATGAAGGCCATACAATTTAAAATAAGTAATCTGAATTATTTGATCCGTCGGCTCCTGATCCAGAGGGGATCTCGATTCATTCTTACGTTCCAATCACATCTCATTTTTTAACTCCCAGACTAACAAAAATCTTGCCACGCAGGTAAAAGCAACATTAGCTAAGATATCATAATTTGGTCATCACTTGAGCATTTCCACCAAGTGAAAACCAACGGGCATGGTTCCTCTTCGGATTCATTGTCCCAATTCACCAAGTCACATCATCAGGACCATTAAAATTTGATCTAACAGCTAATTCATCAAGTCACATCATCCGAGCCATTAAAATTTGATCTAACGGCTAAAATTATTATAACTTTTAAAGTGAGCCCTTGTTTGTAGCCGTTGGATCAAATTTTAATAACCTGGATGATGTGACTTGATGGATTAGGACCAATGGATCCGGAGAGAATTCATGTCCAAAACCAACGAGTAGTACAACTTATGACTATTACCATTGGAGTGTGATATCTACACACCCCTGTTTACTTCTCACACACTCGTCTAAATTTTTGGCCACCAGATCGAATAAATTGAAGAAGATCAACAAAGAGAAATTAACAAAAGGTGTGCGAAAAGTAAAAAAGAGTGTGGATAGCACACCCTTTACAATTTCACCAGCAAAAAAGACCTAAAAAAAGTAAATCAGAAACAGATACACAAGGAGTGAAAACACATACGATCGAACAACTCCAACTGATTACAACACGAAACCTGAATCTTCATCCCACAATAAGCAAAAAACCAATTCGATAAAGCACTAACTGTTACAGGCAAAGTATTGAAAATAAAACCGAGATAATTCTGTTCTAAGACGCTATCACTCTAGTTCATGAAGAATACCGTTAAGACAGTAATTGGAAGTAGTGGTGATCAAAAAACCTATGGCTCGACTGTGCTTACTTGTTGCCACTCGCCATCGACAGATTCTTTCCACAATGTTACATTGTTATTCCCATCAGCTACCGCCAGCAAATTTCCAGTTAGTGACCATGACACCCTCCAGACCGGGGTCTTGAAATCCTTCAAAACCTTCCCCTCCCATTGCTCGCCTTCCTTAGCCACAGTCCAAATCACCACTGTTCCATCCTGTGAAGCACTTGCGATTGTGGACTTTGGGAGTCCCAAGTTGGGTGCCCAGGCTACATCTCTCACCCAATCACTGTGCATTTGAAGGGCCGGAAAGCAATCCATCTTCCAAATCCCATTGTACAGCTTCCACACCTTCACAGTATTATCACACCCACCGGATGCCAGCTTATGTACGGGATCAAGCAGACCAGATCCTACTAGAGCGCCAGGAGCCATTGCTGGGGCCCATGAAACTGAGGTTACTCCAACAGGGTGGGCTTGATCTATCTTTGTGGTGTCCCAACCACCATCGGCCCTGGCAGTGAAAACCGATATATTCCCATCAGAAGAACCGCAAGCTAAGATTAGACCAAGTTCGTGAGGTGCCCAAGAAATGGAATTTACTGACGACTTGTGGTCATTAAACACATGAGCCTGTTGCCACTCATTCGGATTACCCTCCTTCCAGATGATCACCTGTCCATCGTAAGAACAGGAAGCAAGGATCGACCCGAACTTGGGATGCGCCCAAGCTACCTCCCAAACAGGGCCGCTATGAGCTGACAATGTAGCTAGGTGCTGTGAAGCGTTTCCAACACCAATTATCTTAATGGTGGCATCAGACGAAGCTGTTGCTAGCCGCTTTCCGTAGTAATCCATGGCTACATCGTGGACAGTGTCCTGGTGACCCGTTTCGATCTTCTGTGCAGGCATCGTTACCAATTTATATTCTAAATGTCCCCAAATCACCTTTCCTTCAATTTCCTGAATTTGTCTCCTTTATGCTTCCTCTGGATTACAATGTTCTTCATATCAAAATTCAAGTCTAATATTCAATAACTAAATTCCCAAATTATTGCAATTCAGATAATTTCTATAGGCAAATTATATCACAAACAACGAGAAATTGAAATAAACAAATTCACAATAAAAATATCATTTTCCGAGAAATTCCTCTTACAGCAGGTTGAAGATCTAACAGATCACAGGAGAAAAAATAATTCGCTATAGAAACCCATAATTAAATTTGAATGTTCATACCAATAAAACGAAATCAATCATAATTTCAGATTAATTGCAGCCGAAAAATAATAATTCCAGAAATTTTGATTTCAGAAGCTCCGCAAGGGAAGATCTAGAAATAAAGTGTGATAGATCTGAAAATATCGTGCCAGAAATTGAACTGATTTTACATCGGAAATATAAACAAAAACCACGGCGGAGGAGCGACTGACCTCTGAGAGGAAGAGAGAGTGAGAGAGGACGCGGCGGAGGTCCCTGATCGGAGAACCAAAATTTCTTCAGTTGAGAGAAGGCGCTTATCTTTGTGCGAGAGGAGAGAGAGTCGCTAACTTTCAGGCTTCAGCAGCTTCAGAGCATGCGTGTGTTTCTTAGGGAATGTTTAGGCACATGGGCCTTGATTTGGATATGGGCTTCTCCTAATATGCATAGCCAGCCAGTTGGCCCAGTTGATCGTTCAATAGATGTTTGTCAAGTCGTGTGTCTTGCCAAGTGTCCAAAAGATGTTTGGCATTTGTTACTGGAAAAGAATCCTCGCCGGATCCTTTTCTTGGAATCCCGTGATCATGACCGTTCACTGTATATCGTGTGGTTAGAAATTATTTCAAAATTTAAATTAAATATAAATAGTACCTAATGAAAACTGACGGCACAATGTACGATAAACGGTTACGATCACAGGATCCCCAGGATCTCGATAAAAAGGATCCGACGAGGATCCTTTTCGCTTGTTACTATGGATACTTAAGCGAGAGAAATTCTAGGGTTTGGCCTTCTTAACGGCCTCATCCCTCCACGCACAAAACCTCACTCAAGACCAACCCATACATTCCGACCCTACTTACCACTGTGTCCTGGTGCTCGAACCAGAGTTGTTGGCTTTCGACGGACAGGTGACATGGCCCGGGTGATCATACCTAAGAATCTCTTGGATGGATGTACTTAGACAACAAATTAGCCCTCTATTCACAGAGATAAGAATTAACTACAGGTGCAAACTTGAAAAAAAAAAAAAAAAAGCCCTCTATTTCATGGATGCGAACCATTACAAGCAAAATGATACCTGAAACAAAATCCAAACATCGCCACTTACCTCACTATCATTTTGAACACAAATACTAGTCCTAATCTCATACATAATTGTCATCAGCAGTTTTACAACAAAAAGAATCCCGAAGGCAAGTCTATCAATCGACTTGCTAGCAGGGGCAACCGTGGATGACTGCTTCGACTGTATCGCTACTCTACTAATTGTCTATGCCCTGACTTGGCAACATGTATTGAAGTAGCATCATATATATGGTTCCCACTTTCATCAGGCTGATAGCGGGATGTGAGAAACCATTGTAATTTGCTACTAACCCCATTGACGAAGCGTCCATGAGAATGCGGTAATGAAATCAGTCACTAGTACCCTTGCCTGTGTGGTAGTAACTTGAACTTGTATGCCTGCATTTCTACGGGAGAGATAAGGATGCGTCATAGCTCTTAGCTATAAACCCTGCTGAAGAAGCAACAAGGAGAATACAGTAAGAAACCAGTCGCTAGTACATTCATTTGGGCGGCCGCAATTCCAACTTGTAAGCCTGTATTTCCATTGGTGAGATGAGAACGTGTCCATCTTGAGCAAGATCTCCAAATTGCTCAGTATACCCAAGCATATCCATGTCCTCATGTAAAAGATTTAAGGAAGTAACTCTTGCATTCAATACCATAAGGTCCTTGAACATGTAAAAGAGATTCACATTCTCATCAGCAAATCTAGTGCAACCTGATCTGCCCTTCCTACAATATGAAGAGTCCCAGTTCTGTCTCTGTAAAATTAGGGCAAACCTAGAATCTTCGAGAGGTTGCTGAGTGTATTTTAGAGGTTGGGGAACCTTAAAACTTACAATATGCAGATCACATGGTAAGGGAGCGGCTAAGGGGGAGAAAGATCTTGGGGTTGGCTGCACTGATAAGTCCTCTGGCTTCTTGGCAATGAATGCATGCAACGGATAGTTCAGGTGAGCACTGATGCGGTGAGAAAGAAGCGAGGGATTTAAGGGCAATGAGTTGGAAACCGGGTTTGATGTGGCTGAAATTTTAGACTCCACAACAATGTGGAAGATTACATTCATTGCGCGGTTGTCCATCACTCCTTGTCCAAGACCTCGTCCATCATCTCTTACCAAACGACGGTCAAGCATAATCTCCAACCATCCATTTTTAAGACTTGCCACACCCAATGACTGCCGGGAATGGACCGAAAACCGCTGACCAGCAGACCCCTGCATGAATGCAAGAGAAGGCATAGGGTAGTAATTGCCCTGAACTGGGATTTTATCATAGGTTTCTCTCCGGCTCATCTGAAAGCCATTTAAATCAGAAAAGAATATTCTTTTGTTATCAACATCTGTTTTATATCTAACTATCAACTCCTTGTCATCGAACTCCTGACCAAGAAGCTCAACATGATACTCCTTCTCGATGAGAAATTCCTGTACGGTATTCTCTCCATTGTAGACACGAGTGCTATGAGAAATGGGGCTCTTTTCCCATTCGGTCCTTGGATAAGAGTATACTTCCTGCACCAAAGGGCCCTCAGAGATCACCAACTGCCCACCTTCTTCAATGATAAGCTGTGCATCACCGTTGGGTTTAAATAGGTAGGCTCCACTTCCCATACTAGAGTACATAGCTATTTCTTCACCCACAACATTTTGGGAACCATTCTTATGGCTGACTTTCTGCAACAGACCATGCTTCACATCAAAGGTGAGTATTTGGTGCCTGTTCTGGATTTCAGCCACATCAGCGTCTGCTTTTGAGCATGCATATGGAGTGGGGCAAGATAAAGAACCAGACTTTGAGAAGAATCTTAGTTTTGCTGGTTTGGCCTTTTCACATCCATGCAACCCGTTAGCAATGTAATATGTTTGCAACCCCAAGGCGGGAACAGAAACCTGCCAGTAAACACGATGCCTTCCAGTAAATATTTTGCTTTTATCATGCTGCAGCTCAGGAGATATTTGGCTTTGAACACATGTCGAGTTTGAGTCCAGAACAGTAACATCTGGACGGTTAACAATAACCATCACAACCTCTTCTCTTGTCTGCTCCAAAGGATTAAAAAACACCACTGATTGTCTAGTTCCTTCACGGGCCATGATTGCTCTATGGACAGGCTGAACATCATATTTAGATCTGACCTGTTCTGGCTCAAACTGAGAAGGGTTATTGTCATTTTTCTCATGGCGTATTCCAAGCAGTACTTCAATAGCTTTAGACATGAAAATCTGCAAGTCCTGCAAAGATGTGTGCATCCGAGTCCCATAGTCCAGGACCACATGATCTTTAGCAGTACCAGTCACACCATCATGATGCTGGAAAAGAGCCAAGTTCCTCCTGGCAGCAGCCAACTTGTAGGAGAACCCCATGGGCAACTTTTCACATTGTGCTCTCTCGCAGTACCCAAGCAGGAAAGCCATCATAATATCTGTGGTACGAAGTGTTTGCTCAAGTACTCGATCAACAGCCTTGAAGAAAGGCCTGGAAACATAATAGCCACTCCAATAGTCCTGTTGCCTATCAGCATAAGTGAAGAAGTCACCTGACAAAGAAGGAAAACCCCCAACCTGACCGGAACCAATCTCACCAGGAAGTGAATGATTTATTCTTTCAGCCTCCTCACGAAGGGTCCAAAAGTAATCTTCCAAAGTTCCAAACTTGACCTCTGTGTTTAAACTGGGATTAGAATTGATATAGTCAAACAACATTTGGTAGTTCCTAAACTGAGCTTCAGCTTCATCGATGCTTATGTAGCGGAAATCATCTCCAAGAGGAATAAGAAGTGTATTTGTCCTGTACAGTGTTGATTTCTTCTTATATTGATCCAGTAGAATAAGTGCCCGCTCCTGAACATTTTCCTGGTTGGTCTCTACCGGATTGTCTCCCCACGGACAGAGTTCATAAGCAAAGCCACGCATTCGAGCAAAGTCAAACTGACAACAAATGGCAGGCTCTGGCCCACAAGTATGTGGAATATCATAAGAATAAAAGGGCATCATATGGACAAAAATATCGGTAGTTTCATCCACATCCCAGCTCTGACGCCATATATACTCCAAATTTTTATGCAGTGCAAGTTCCTTCTTCAGCTCATAATGGGTCCTCTGAATAAGCATATTTTCAAAACCCATGCGACGGAGAAGATATGCCATGGTAGGTGAGTATCCAAACGGATCTATCGCCCATGCATTTTTAGGAACAACCCCAACAGTTTCATTCAACCACATATTTCCTTCTGTCATCTGATACATCAATTGCCAAAAGATTTAAGAAGCATTTCAGCAGCATAAAAGATGCATAAAATCTTAACAAAGAACAATATAAAAAATTTAATATAATGTACCTGCTCAATTATGGCATAATAATGTGAATTAGCCTGCACCAAGAAGAAGAACCAATCTATTAAGCTTCAACAACACGAACGCATTGGTTAAAAAATCAACGTAGATCTAAGAGTAGTCTAAGCATATGCTATACCGGTAAAAACAAGCATTCAGTTAAACAAAAGCTTACATATATGAATATTACCTCATCGTTCATTACCCAGCCACCTCCAACAATTTCTAGCTGACCATTCTTCACCAAATTTGTGAATGACTCCCTTTTGAGATCAGAGGAGTCCCTCCACCATCTTTCGAGATAAGACATCTCTTCCCATATAAACTTGCGCCGAGAATCCTACACATCCAGGAAAAATCCACTCAATTGAATCACACACAATCTCGGAAAGTTTCGAAAACAGAAAAACCTCAACAGAACAGAAAAACCAAAATTATATGTAGTTAATTAAAACAATCAACATATGAACTCAATCAACATATGAACTCCATGCACTAATCATATAAAACAAGAAAATTTAACCCAAATGAGCAAAATTTAAGCTCAAGCAAAACCCAATTAAAAGTTTGAATCTTTTGCTCACCTTAGAAAGCGTATCGACAATGGTGTCGAGAATATGCCTGGATTGCCTATCGTAGTACTCTTCGACGGTGAGCTTCCAGCCGGGATCGTTATGCGAATGGGGCACCACAAACACCTTCAATTTCTCAGAGTCCCACTCGTCCCCTTTGTAGCTCACCCGCCACCCCTGCTTCCACGGCCCGCCGTCCACATCCGAGAATTCAATCTTGTCGTACAGCTCCTTGGTGGTGATGTCAACGGTGGCCCCTGCAGCGGCGGCGGATCCCGAATCGGCGGCCGAGACGGGTTTGCGGGAGATGGGCTTTCGGGGCTTGGAGAAGCGGGTGGAGGATTTGGATTTGAAGTGGGTGGAGAGGGGTGTGGGGACGCCGTAGCGGAGGATGACGATGAGAAATAGGAAGAGGGAGATCGAGAGGCCGATGATGAAGAAGTTTGCGAAGATGAAGTCGCGGAGGAATAATCGCCTGCGGGGCTTTCTAGTGAGCTTGGATTTGGGGTTGGAAGCGGAGGAGGAGGGGAGGAGGGAGTTGGCCCAGCCGCCGCGGCGGGTGCTGCCGATGTACGATGAGAAAGCCATTGTCGTTTGTTTTGCTTTGGGCGAAATGAGATCGAAGGGAAGGAGGAAGAGGAGGAGACAGACTTTACAGTCGGTCGTTTGCTTGCTGACGGTGGGTGGGGCCCCGCGGCGGAGAGTTTTTAGTTTGTTTGTAGTAGTGAGGTTTTGGTTTGTGTAGCGACGACGGGACCAATACGGCAATACCAATCGGATCGGTCGGATTATTGGACTTTTCTCTTCAACACTATTGACTTCTGTATTTTTCTTGACTTTTTAGCTAAAATTATGAGATTGGTTTACCTTCTCACTTTGATCTTTGATATTTGAATTCGATAAAAGTTGTTTGAGTTTATCCATCATCAATCATTTAGGTCATTTTGCAAAAAATCGGTGTTAAATAAGGACTAAAATGACAAAAATAACCTAATTTAGTATACAATTGGCTAAAATGATTTGGCAAAAATTCAAAGTATTTTTGGTATTTTATCCTTATTCAAGGAAATTCTTTTATATAAAAGACTAAAATAATTAACGATGTTCAAACTCAGAGATCACTTCTATCAATTTCAAATCTCATGATCTAAAGTGAGAAATCATGTCAATTTCATGTATCATTTTTGCTAAAAAGCCAATTTTCTCTGATATATTATATATAGAGTAAATTGTAGCAATGGTTACGCAACTTTAATCAAATTGGAGCAATGATCCCTCAACTAAAAATACATTATCATTGATCCTTCAACTCATCAAAACGTGTAGCTATGGTCATTTTCGTCAAAATGAGTTATGTTAGAATGACCATTGCTACAATTGGGTTATAGTTGAAGAACCATTTCTCCAATTGGATTAAAGTTGAGGGACCATTAGTAATGAATTTTTAGTTGAGAAACTATAGCACGACGTTTTAATGAGTTGATGAACCAATGCTAATAGATTTTTAGTTGAAGATTCATTGCTCTAATTGAGTTAAAGTTGAGGAACCATTGTTACAATTTACTCTTACATATAATGAGAAAATTAGGTACTAGAAAAAGTATTAACTCGAGGTCTCAAGTTCGATTTCATTTCCACATAAACGCTTTCTGGCACATTTGAGACTGTCCTTCGTAAACAAATAAACTTTTACACATCTGATACAAATGCATTCTTCGTCGAAACAAAAATGTTACGTAGCTGTTCTTGCGTAGCTCAATTATACAATACGCTGGTCAACCAAAATAATTAAACAAAAATACCGGCATGAACACGAGCGGCGAGCAAAAACCAGGAAGCAAGCTCTCTCTTGAATATCATAAAATGATTTCCTCCTGTACGCTAACGTTAAGAGTCTTATTTGGGAGAACGATGCTGTTGATCACCACAACTTCGTCTTCAACTGTCACCTCTTCTCCTGCGAAAAGAAAACGAGAGGGCTCTTCAAATCGGTCAAATGCATTGAAAAATATCCTTGCGCATTCAACAGCATCAAATTCATATACGAAAGAAATGAGAAACCAGGCACCATACCGAGGATGGTAATTCCAAGCTTTGCGCTGTAGTCTCCGTCAGCCTAAGCCAGTAAATTAAGTTCTTAGTTAGCCACAAGAATGACAAGCAAGCTGTACAAGTTTATAGAAATCTATAACTTAACAGAAACGGTAAGTTACTAGTTGCATTCGCTAAAGTTTGTGAGTTTTCCTTATCGTGCAACTACATAGCTAGACTTGCCTGGACACGTGACCATTTTCCAATAGATGACTTCCATCCAACAATAGCATTTATAACGACTGCATTTTCCTGTCATGAAATAGAACAATGAAGTTTGGATAAATTCACTAAAGCGTTCCCAATACACTATAGTTCTTGTTTATCCATCGATATACCAACTTCAATACCTTGATTTCCACGTCATCCAAGACAATGCAATTTATAAGCCTTACTCCTGCCCCTACACGAACATTTGCTGAAAGAGACACATCGGGACCAATCTGTGCACAAAAGTAACTCGCACTTTAGAAGGAAATGCAGAAGAAGGAAGCTCTAATTCAGAGTGTCAGTAATGACTACTGCCTCCACTATATTCACCATCCTACACCGTTCAATATTCATGTACAATTTATACATGCAACCGCAAATAAGAACAGAACAAAATGGGGTACATGTATATTAGTAGAAGATGAGATGAAAGTGAACTTACCTTAGAAGTTGGATGTACTTTTGCCGATGGATGAACATAAACATTACCAACAATTCTAGCATTCTTGGTACCATCTCCACTAGCTAAAAGGTGTTCGGAGTTAATTTGGAATTGAGAAAGATACAGACCCGAACATTTTAAAGACATTCTGTAACAGAAAACAAAGATTAGTATAAGGCAAATGATAGTAAAGATTAAGGGAAAAGGAAAAATAAATGAAGCTATTAGGATAAATTAGGCTACCCAGGAGTCTTGATCTGTTCCCAAAAATCCATGGTCTCATATGTATACAGTTTCTTCTTTCCAGCAAGAGGTGACAAAATATCTTGATCCAATCTAACAAAATCTGTAGGAAGAGTCCTGTGGAGTGTAAATCAACATTAAAAGTGGCACACACTAAATTTAAACCAGTTACAACTCTATTTCTAAATGCACGTTATACTGCGTTCATGCCACAAGACATGACATTCCAAACAACAGTTCCTTCTTCTAGTACTAAGTACTAACACAAAAAGATCTTAGCTTTTAAACGGGTATTCACAATGGATACGATCAGGACAAGTGGTAAGCACTTCCCAAGTGAAACCAGGGAATTTAAATGAGAAATCGCTATAAGTTCATTATTCAAAGTATAAGTATGCAACCAGGATAAAGATGTCAACCTTGTTGCGGACTGGAGGGCTTCAAAGCTGGAAACACGACGTAAATTAGCTGCAATTGTCAAATACAAAGTCAGACCCCCAGAAGACCGAAACCAGGGAATTCAAATGAGAAATAGCTATAAGTTCATTCTTCAGATACAGACAGACGTCTAGGAATGCTGGACGGCTATTCATTTGCATCATGATCCAAGCTTCATGACTTAATTTTGAATATTCTATGGAGTAGCAAATGATTCATTCACTTCATAGGGGTAAAAGAAAATAGGAATAGCAATACGTGTTGAGGCCAAATTTGTTCTCAATAATTACAAATCAAGTAACAAAACATCTTTAGAGCCAGAATTTGATCCCAAGTGCAAACCAATCCACAACTATAATGCCAGTAGAGAAAAGGACCAACCTCTGCCTTCTCGGTGACTGGAGACTTCTTGAATGGCAGAAAAGATATCTGGAGTAAATACATATACACCACAATTGATCAAATCACTCACCTGCATTTAGAAAATAGATAACCCTTACAAAATGTGGCCGGGAACAAGCAAATAAAACAAAGAATTGAGATCATCAAACACCAACTAAATGAACAATTTCTGAACATTAACTGCATCGTTTACATACAAAAGTCTCTGGCTTCTCAGTATAATGCAATAGTTCTTTGGTGGCAGGATCAGCAACCAACTCCCCAAACTGGTTTGCAGATTCAGCAGAAACCTACAGATGAACCAAAAAACGAAGAATAGAATGACGAAAAAACAAGAGGAAAGAGCATCAGCAATATGGAGCAGAGTTGCAACATTATTCAATAATTCAAGCCGTCTGTCAACAAACTAACCTTAATTACTAACATTGTACCCATCCCCTTATATTCTTTATGAGCCTCTGCAACGACGAACAACAAGAAGCAATAAAAGGAATTAATTTTTTGAAATCTTATCAACAATTCCACGCAATAAACTTCCAATTAACATACATGAATACGGAACACAAAACTCACCAAGCATGTCTGCAAGCGGAAAACTGCAGCAAACATCACAATTCAGCAAAAAGATGTGCGACTGTTCCACAGACACAAAACACAACATTGAATTAAGCAAAATCTTATTACAAACATAGCAGTGGAAAACGGAAACAAACGAGAATTAAGCATAGAATTCGAACCGGGCTGTCTTCCATGATGATATCCCTGTAGTAATACAGTCCGCCGGCCGAGCCGTGCGGTTTGTCCTCTCTCAAGTACCTCACTGGCACTCTGAGCTCATTGGAAATGGAAGACACGTACAGTGCAAATTCTTTCTCTTCATAGAATCCAACCAAATAGATTTGTGCTAAATTGGGTATCTGTAGCATAAAATCAAGCATTCAAATCTTGCTACTTAGTTCGAAATCAAAATTCTTTAATGGGATTTTGGTTAAAGGTTGAAAAGCCAAAATCCAAAAGCTAAAAGCCAGAAGCCAAAAGCTAACCTTTTTACAAGCTGAAATGGGGTGGTACACCATAGCCTGCCCAGCCAATGGGAACAGCGGTTTCGGGGTGTTGAATGACAGAGGCCGAAACCTAGTCCCTGCCCAGAAAAGCAAACACAAAAAAATCACAAAAATTGAAGGAAAAGATTATGAATTGTACGAAGATTAGTACCTTTGGTAGGCCCGCCCACCATGATTACAGCGACTACCTTCTCCTCCATGACTGAAACGGAAACCCTAGATCTTGAGCTGGGCTGGAGATCTCAGCTCCTCGGAGACAAGCTCAAAGTTTGAACCTTTGGAGGAGAAGAGAGTTCGTTACTAACGCACTTTTGCTGACTTTTGGCTTCTGTGGTGAGACCTGGACCTAATCAATATTTTGCTAAAATCGGATCCCAAGGGAGAATATTACTTGAACTCGACACCATCTACGACGTCGTTCGTCACTCTATCCACGCAGTTTTTTTAGTTCACACTTAATCTGTTAAATTTTCGATCGTCGAATCGAATGAATTTAATAAATTAATAACAAAAAATTAATATATCATGAATGTGTGGAAGATAAAAATAGTTGTGTAAATAATATTATTCTTTGTCAAAAATATATAATTTCACTTGTTCAAGTCTCTCTATCCATATAGATTAAAGTAGTTTGAAATGTACATAATCATTATCAACTGTCTAGTGTATCAGTGATAATTCTATTAGAAACTTAATTGGACTAAACTATCATTTAGTGAAGAATGAAATATTTTTGGTAACAATACAATCTGATGTAAGTTGCACACGTGGAAAAACTGCTTCCTATACGCAAGGATATGTGGATAACATGCAGCAAATGATAACTGCTTATCCATTACTTGGTGAAAACTGTTGGCAACGGTAGGTAACTAATTTCCACGATAGATGGAAATTAGATGAAGCCTGTGTCTATATAATCCAATTCCCTACTTGTGAAGAGTTGTTTTGAGATTCGAGGGTTCTATCACCTTTGGAACATAAGATCTTAAACAAGTAGAAGAATTACATTTTTCAACCAAAAACATGGCTGCCTCAGGTATCATGTTAACCTCTGTTTAGTAATCTAGGAAACTTGTTAATATTATATACTCCTAGTTTTCCAACAAATTCTTGTTATAGAGTTAAAGTAAGGCGAATTGAACGTAAGCCAATTAGCTAAAACATAATCTCACACTCGAATTTCTCTCGTAATATAATTTATATCATAATATCCCTAGAACATATAAATTATATCAAAATATCGCTCGAACATGAACTACAAACTACATTATATTGTATTGCCTGCTAAAAGAAGTTTACAAACATCCAATCTACCCAACACAACTATTGCCCTTTGCATGTTTCTTGACTTGTCCAAACACAATTACATTCATTAGCCACACAAACATGAGCTGCCACTTCTCATGACAAGAGGGAAAGATTCATGCCCATCTTCAAGCAGAAAAACATCTGGTATCATAAACTTTATAATGTTTGGCAAAATCTATTTCTCAGCTTCAAGATGTACACAAAGAAGTCCTGAACGATGGCGAAAGAGGAGCCGGAGAACCCATCTGGAACCGCCAACAGGGTCCTTAATCGCATCGAGTCCACAATAAATGGGCTACAATGTCACTGTCAATTCTGTCAAGGGATGAAAATTGTCAAAAGTTCTAACGCTATGACCCAATGCATTCCAACTGCAATGTTATATCCTTGACTCTAGCTTCGTGTAGTACATGTGAGACCTGTGTTTTGCAGCAGCCTTGTCAGTTTCTGTCGAAACATGAAGATGGAGAGTCCCCACTACGTCTGAGTTTGTGGAACTCCATACGTGCATGCCAGTTTCGAATGCCAGAAATCCCCCTATCTTCTTAACCTCGATAACAGCTTTTCTCAAATCCTGCTCGTGTGCTCTGGGAATTCATTGGAGCAAGATTTCTGCCGAGTTTCTGAGTAATGGGATAACTGAAGATATAATCAAGACGGAAATGAATAACTAAAGTAATTAAGTAAATCTCAAAGCCAAAAGTAAGAAAGTTATGCTAATCTAAAAAATCATTTTGGCTAAAAAGACTTCTGCAAATCGGCCACTGAAATTCTCAAGCATTCCTCCTCCACTTCGGGATTTCCCCTAGGCTATTTGATTGACATAAGCATTCTTATCATATGATGATGATGGTAGCTAATCATGAAAGAGACTTTCACCACTTCACGCAACTTTAAAAGTTTGTTATCTTAAACATTCTTTCCCAACAGACTTGATTAAACCTATGCAAAAAGAGAGACCACAAACAAGTTAAAGATACAATCTAAGCTAAGTCTATATATGATACGGTATGAACATATATAAAGTAAGGTATTTTAGTCAAAATGGTCTTTTGAGATTGAAATAACTCTTCACTTTGGTCCTTCCTGTTGAATTATAAGTATTTGAGCTGAAAAGTTTTTAGAATAAGTTTTTGTTTAAATTGGTGTATTCACTTGTGCAGAATGAGGCAAAGTGTAAATGTCTAGTTTTGTAAAAGGGCCATGAGTGCCATGTGTTGTTAGATCCATGAAATTAGAAAGATGTGTGTCTAGGATGAAATGTAGAGGTTTATGTGGTCCCAAGTTAAGGACCTTCAGTTAATGTAAAGCACGTTAGTGCTCCTTTCTAAATAGAAAAGAATTATTCCTCTGCAAACTTTCTGCAGAGAAGAAGAACTCGAAACCATTCGTTTCCTCCAGTCTTTTGTTCATCGTTTGTTCTTTCTGTTCAGCTCCATCTACATCAAAACACTCATTGATTCCAGAAACACTAACATGGCCTCAGAGCCAGGTTGGATTTAACAATCTGGGCGTAAATCTGTGAAGTTATCGAGCTCAATCGAAGCTCTCTTGAAACTCTGTGAAGGTTGTCGATTCAGATCAAAACCATGTCTGGATCTGGAGGCTCGGAAGTGAGGACTCCAATCTTCTCCGGTGAGAACTACGAGTTCTGGAGAATCAAAATGGTGACAATCTTCAAATCACATGGGTTGTGGAATCTGGTGGAGAAAGGAGTTAAAACGTCTGATTCGAAGAAGAAGAAGAAGTCTGAAGGATCGTCGGAGGATGATGGAGATGAAGAAATGTCAGCTGTGTTGATGCAAGACGCAAAGGCTTTGGGAATCATTCAGAATGCAGTCTCGGATCAAATCTTCCCTCGAATCGCCAATGCCGAGTCAGCGAAGATGGCATGAGATTTGTTGTATGGAGAGTATCATGGTGGTGATCAGGTACGATCTGTGAAATTGCAGAATCTTAGAAGAGAATTTGAATATGCTAGGATGCGAGATGATGAGTCTTTGTCTAGCTATCTTACACGGTTGAATGATCTAATCAATCAGATGAGAACATTTGGTGAATCTTTGTCAAATGAGAGACTAGTGCAGAAGGTCCTGATCAGTCTTAGCAAACCTTATGATTCTATCTGTTTGGTTATAGAAAATACAAAGTGTCTAAAGACTGTAGAATTGCAGGAAGTAGTTGCAATCTTAAAAAGTCAAGAACAACGGTTCGATTTGCATATGGTTGATGCAAATGAGAGAGCATTCTCTTCACTCTCTGTGAATCCAAAGGAGCAGAACAAGAGTGGTGGTCATTCGAGTTCATCTAGAACTCAGAGAAATTGGAATTCTAAAGGCAAGAAATGGGAATCAAAACCCAAATTTCAGCAGAAATCTCCTCTGCACAATTATCAGAGTGCAAATGCATCTCAGTCAGTGGGTCAGGAGGTTGCAAAGCCTCAGTGCAAAGTGTGTTCTAAGTATCACTTTGGTGAGTGTAGATACAAAGGGAAACCAAAGTGTTTCAACTGTGATAAATTTGGGCATTGGGCTAGGGAGTGTAATGTAGGCAGGTCAGTGCAAAAGGCAAATAATGCAAGTCAACTGGAGATGACAGGAAATCTGTTTTATGCAAACAACACTGTCACAGAACCAAAGGTGAATGGAGAGTGGTATATAGACAGTGGTTGTAGCAATCATATGACAGGAAATGTAGATTTGCTTATTGAGGTTAGAACCAATGTAGCTGGTAAAGTCCAAATGCCAACTGGAGATCTTGTGAATGTTGCAGGAATGGGATCTTTAGTTATTGATACAAATAAAGGGAGAAAATATGTTAGAGAAGTAATGTATCTTCCCGGGTTAAAGGAGAACTTACTCAGTGTTGGTCAGATGGATGAACATGGATACTTCTTGGTGTTTGGAGGTGGAATGTGCAATGTGTATGATGGTCCATCACTAGAATGCTTGGTTATGAGAGTGAAAAAGAAAGTGAATAGGTGTTATCCACTGACTTTGTTCTCTGAGAATCAAATGGTACTGAAAGCAAGTGTTACTCACTCCACTGAGATTTGGCACAGGAGATTTGGACATCTACATTTTGGTGGTCTCAAACAATAGAGAGACAAGGAAATGGTACATGGTTTGCCACAGCTTGCAGATTACAATGGAGTCTGTGAAGGATGCCAATTTGGTAAACAGCACAGAGAAGAATTCCCTAGAAATCAAGTGTATAGAGCAACTGCTCCACTTGAATTGATTCATGTCGATTTGTGTGGACCTATGAAGACTGAGTCAATTGCTGGAAATAAGTATTTCATGCTGCTGATAGATGATTTTACCAGAATGGTTTGGGTCTATTTCTTGAGATATAAGTCAGATGCGTTCAACTGCTTTAAGAAATTCAAAGCTATGGCAGAATTACAAAGTGGTTTCAAGATTAAGACATTGAGAAGTGACAGAGGAGGGGAGTTCAAGTTTGCAGAATTTGATCAGTTCTGTGAAAAAGAAGGATTACAAAGACAGTTTACTCTTGCATATACTCCACAACAAAATGGAGTAGTGGAAAGAAAGAACAGAACAGTGATTGAAATGGCGAAATCTATGTTGCATGAGAAGAGGATGCCATACTCTCTCTGGGCAGAAGCTGTGCATACATCTGTATATATTCTGAATAGATGCCCCACAAAGGCTTTAAACAACATCACACCTTTTGAAGCTTATTCTGGTAGAAAGCCAGGAATAGCTCATCTGAGAGTATTTGGATCTCTGTGTTATGTTCATGTTCCAAGTGAACAGAGACATAAACTTGAACCAAAAAGCCTAAAAGGAGTATTTGTGGGATATGCAACTTGTGAGAAGGGGTATAGGGTATTTGATCCATTATCTAAGAAGCTGTTCTTGTCAAGAGACATTGTATTTGATGAAGAAGCTGTCTGGAATTGGGAAGAGGACTCAGGGTCAACTTTTCTTAATACTGGAAGCTTCATGCACAGTGATATAAGCACAGAGAGTAATGACAGAATGGTGTTGTCCCCTACATCACCTATTCTATCTCAGTCTAGAAGAGCTCCTAATAGTGAAGACTATGAATCTGAATCAAGGTCACCTATCCTAGGTGAATCTTCAAGCATGTCAAATGCAATTGAAGGACAAAATCAAGCATTTGGTAATACACATTTGAAATGGAGGAATCTGAATGATGTATTGGCTCAATGTAATCTGTGTATCATGGATCCAGAGAAGTATGAGGATGCCAAACAAGATGAGTCTTGGTTAAAAGCTATGGAGGATGAGCTGTTTATGATTGAAAAGAATGGCACCTGGAAACTTGTTGACAGACCAACTGAAAAATCTGTTATAGGGGTCAAATGGGTCTACAAAACTAAGTTAAATCTTGATGGCTCAGTGTTGAAGAATAAAGCAAGGTTGGTTGCAAAAGGCTATGCACAAAAGCCTGGTTTGGACTACAATGAGACTTATGCTCCGGTTGCTAGGTTGGATACCATTAGAACATTAATAGCTTTGGCTGCACAAAAAAGCTGGAAATTGTATCAGTTAGATGTGAAATCGGCTTTCTTGAATGGAGTTCTACAAGAAGAGGTCTATGTTGAGCAACCTGAAGGTTTTGTAGTGAAAGACAAGGAAGAAAAGGTGTACAAACTTCATAAGGCCCTCTATGGTTTAAAACAAGCTCCGAGAGCTTGGTATGGTGAGATTGACAGCTATTTCTCACAATGCGGATTCAAGAAAAGCTTGAGTGAACCAACTCTGTATATAAAAGCAAGGGGAGAAGATATTCTAATTGTGTCTATCTATGTAGATGATATAGTCTACACTGGTAGTTGCAAATCAATGCTAGAAGAGTTCAAAGAAGATATGAAAATGAAGTATGAGATGACAGATTTAGGTCTCCTTCACCACTTCCTTGGGATGGGAGTGATACAAACAGATTCTAGCATCTTCATTAATCAGAAGAAGTATGCAAGCTCTTTACTGAGCAAATTTGGTTTAAATGAAGCAAAGACTGTCTCAACTCCTCTGGTAGCTACTGAGAAGCTATCTAAAGATGATGGAAGTGGATATGCAAGTGATGAATTGTATAGGAGCATTGTGGGAAGTCTCCTATATCTCATTGCTACAAGGCCGGATATAATGTATGCAGCTAGTTTGTTGGCCAGATACATGGACTGTCCTACCAACAAACACTATGGAACTGCAAAGAGAGTACTCAGATACATCAAGGGAACTCTGGACTATGGCTTAGAGTATGTGAAAGGAAGAAAATCTTACTTAATTGGCTTCTGCGATAGTGACTGGGGTGGTTCTTTGGAAGACAGCAAAAGCACATCAGGATATGCTTTCTCATTTGGCAGTGGTGTGTTTTCCTGGGCTTCAGTCAAGCAAAACTGTGTTGCACTCTCAACTGCAGAGGCTGAATACATAAGTGCATCAGAAGCAACTACACAAGCAATATGGCTAAGGTTTGTTTTGGAAGATTTTGGAGAATTACAAACTGTAGCTACTCCCCTTCACTGCGACAACACATCTGCCATTGCTATCACAAAGAATTCTGTGTTCCATCAAAAGACAAAACACATTGATAGAAGGTATCACTTTATTAAGGATGCACTGCAAGAAGGAATCATTGATCTGGTATACTGTCCCGCTGAAAAACAGGTTGCAGATATCTTCACAAAACCTTTGTCTAAGGATCGGTTCAACTATCTTCGAGATATGCTTGGTGTGAAATCAGCTCAAAACTTAAAGGGGAGTGTTGAATTATAAGTATTTGAGCTGAAAAGTTTTTAGAATAAGTTTTTGTTTAAATTGGTGTATTCACTTGTGCAGAATGAGGCAAAGTGTAAATGTCTAGTTTTGTAAAAGGGCCATGAGTGCCATGTGTTGTTAGATCCATGAAATTGGAAAGATGTGTGTCTAGGATGAAATGTAGAGGTTTATGTGGTCCCAAGTTAAGGACCTTCAGTTAATGTAAAGCACGTTAGTGCTCCTTTCTAAATAGAAAAGAATTATTCCTCTGCAAACTTTCTGCAGAGAAGAAGAACTCGAAACCATTCGTTTCCTCCAGTCTTTTGTTCATCGTTTGTTCTTTCTGTTCAGCTCCATCTACATCAAAACACTCATTGATTCCAGAAACACTAACACTTCCATCAATCATTTTAGTAATTCCGTGAAAAATGTTAAATAAGGACCGAAACGACAAAATACCTACAATTTTAATAAATAAAGGACAAAAATGATTGACGATGAACAAATTCATGATCTACTTCTATTGATTTTAAATCTCAATAACCAAATTCATTCTCAAGCATTCCTCCACTCTGAGAGTCCCCCTGGGCCATTTGATTGACGTAGCATTTTTATCATATGACGATGATGAACTAATCATGAAAGAGAAACTCACTACATTGTCCATTAAATATAAATTTCACTACTTCACGTCTTTAAAAGTTTATATTATCTTAAACATTCTTTCCCAACTTAGACTTGATTAAACCTATGCGAAAAAAGGAAACCACAAACAAGTTAAAGATTTAATCTAAGCTAAGTCTATATACGATACGGTACGAACATATATATATATATATATATATATATATATATATATATAAAAGGTATTTTAGTCAAAATGGTCTTTTGAGATTGAAATAACTCTTCATATTGGTCCCTCCATCAATCATTCTGATAATTCTGTGAAAAATGTTAAATAAGGACCAAAACGACAAAATACCCACAATTTTAATAAATAAAAGACGAAAATGATTGACAGTGGTCAAATTCATGAACTACTTCTCTCGATTTAAAATCTCAAGGATCAACGTGAGAAGTTATATATGTCAATCTCATGGACCATTTTGACTAAAAAAACCTATAATAAGGTATCATTTTAGAAGTGATTTTAGAATGACTGATAGTACTTTTGATTAAGTGCTTTTGAAATTAATCTTTAGTAAAAAATTAAAAATGTAAGTGAATTTTGAAAAAAAAACACTTGAAATGCTTCCTGCAAGAAACACATCACTGGTGCTTCATGAAGAAAGCAGTTCAAATTCTTTTGGAATCCAAAAACAATTTCACTAAAAACATTTTCAATCATTTGAAAAACACTTATAAACAAGTACTAAATATTTACATATATTTGGTGTTTAAGTGAAACAAACTAAACATCATGAGAGTGCGTCATTTGTAATTAGCACAACTGCAGAGATCAACTTCATCTACCATCCGTTGGTTACACTTTCGTGCATCAACAATATAAATTAATTTATTCATTTATAAATAATAGTCCCTTTTGTTACATTCAAAGGTGTAATTAACCGCGCTGTACAAAAATTCCATACCTATAAATACAGCATAACATGTGGATTGTGTTTATGTAAATCGGAAGAATATCCAAGAATGCGGCACTCATGTCTCGATATTGTTTTGCATACGTGTGTCAAAGAATTTTAAGATTACAAAGCGACAGTTCGTTTGCCTCCATTGTTGTCCCTGTCCCTGTCGACCCCTCTTGTAAAGATTATCATGTGTAGCTAGCTCAACCATGCACAACTCAAAAGTAGGGTACCACTAAAAGGCACTCATGCTTGAGAAAATATAATATCATATAAATTTTATAAGAACTGAGAACACAAATCACATAATGTATTATTCGATGTGTTATAATAAAGATGAACGACATAACTGATATAACTTCTAAACTTTATTAATAAAATAAAAATATAGATATTATAATTTAAGTGAAATAGTAACGTCACATGACTGTACTTTCTTAGGAACGACGGTTTTGTTTTGTTTTTATCTCTCAGAAATCTTTCACTACAAATCGCTAGTCGTTTTCATAAAGAAATCGAGTGCTTTCCATCGCTGCAAGCCACCCAAATGAAAAGTTTAAAACTACTCCTCGAAGCACTGAAGAACATTCATGCTCCATCCAACTGTCCCTTCCAGACTACATATCTTCAGCTAGTTATCTTTTACCTAATTTTTTAATTTAGATTTCTTAGTTTAATTCCTAGCTGAAACTTATACGTAGCAGCCATCCTCGTCAGCCACCACAGCATGTATATACACAACAACTGTATATAGAAAAGAAGTGCGGGTGCATGCATGCCTGTCTGCAGTTGTGTGTGTAAACTGTGTGTCTGCGTAAGTCACTTGTGTGTCCCTGTGTGTCATCTGCATGCTTTGCCCTTCACAAGTAACGCATGCTGATGAATCTCTCTTTTAGTTCAATTCTCAAACGAAACGCATCCAAAAATCAAACGCACTCAAAACTTTATTGCTTCTGTTGCCCTAATTGTGTGGATTTTTCGACACAAAAAGATGAACAAATTGTAACAGACTGAAAGGAGAGAACCGACCGGTGTGCATATCATTATTAACGGAGATTGGACACTCAGTCAAAAGTGTTTTCTGCGTAGGATAATGAGGCTGCTTTCTGATCACCATGGAATCTTATCTTGTGGTAGTAGTAGCTAGTAGCACTATTGAGGATCCGGATCCTCAATGTGAGGATTCTGGAAATCTTTTAATTGTGTCTGTTTATTGTATATCGTGTGACTAATTTTTATCTAGTACTATTAATATTCAATTTTAAATAAAAAATTTACAATGATTTCTGATCGCACGATGTATTATAAACGAATACGATTGATAGATTCTCAGAGTTCTTCCACAGAGGATCCGGAGATGATCATCATTCATCTTTTAGTACTGAATCTTAATTATATGGAAATTACGTGCACAAGTGTGGCACATGCAAGTTATTGTTTGTGAAATGTTTACATCAAATCATTAGTTTTGATGCAAAATAAATATGATATGCCAAATTATCTGACAATATATAAGATGTTTATGTGATCATTTTGAATACACGAGTATTATTCCCTATGTTAGTTTTATTTACTTTTCATTCCCCGTATGAAAAATGAAAAGTAAATAAAACTAATTTAAAAGTGATTGTTTTTTTTATTATCGTTATGTTGTGTTTATAATTATAAAATTGTATTTTGATGACGATGTTTTTCATTTTATTTGTTTAATAAAATACTTATTACCTTAAAAAACAATAATCACAGCGAAAATTCTAAAAATTAAGGAACCTATTCTAACATATCTTTGATGTATGGTTGGCAAGAAAACATTAATGGTTAAGCTACTTTTAGGGTTTAATTGCATGAAAGTGTATCCCATTTATTTATCATCCGACTCTGTATGGTTTATATAATTACTAGTTGGAACTTAATTGGAATAACCTTGGGAATCTTCCATGTATATCACATGATTCGCATCACATGGAACACAAAGTAGGAGGAAAGGGATCTTCTCGCTTTCGTCAAATCCACCAATCTGGGCTCTTGAAATTTGATCCAACGGTTAAAAATAGAGGTTCCTTTAAAAGTTATAATGATTTTAGACGTTGGATCAAATTTTAAAGGTCCGAATTGATGGATTTAGTGAATTTTATGAAAGGAATTGAGAGAGGATCCTTTTTCTGGGACTGACCCGAACTTGGAGTTGGCGCCTACATAACTGGTTGTTTGCTTACCAAGCAATCCTGGCAAGCTCCTCCCCGGATCCCTTTCCAAGGGCTGGCCCATCCTACGTGTCAAACGCTCCACTTGTTCCATCATTATGTGGCACATATATCGGTAGGATATCAAACAGTGAACGTTAGAGACTGACGTATGGGGCTTATTTTGTTGCATCAGATCATTGCCTTCTTGGTCACGTCGCCATGAAGACACCGCGCCCAAAACTGAAAAAATAAAATAAAGTGGAATCCATTTAACTTTAATTGACAGCTCTTTCCATTGCCTAATAAATTTGTGCGAGCATTGTTGGAGAGCTTACCATTATATATACAAAACATTTTCATAAGTGTTTGGGAAGGAAGGAAATATATTGCCAATGATGATGAAGTTTGCGTTATTGCTGGTTGGTGGGAATATGAAAACAACAGTAGCAGCACAGTAATCTCCAAATGATGACAGATTATAGGAGCGCTAAAGCCGAGTTCCGTGGCTATAGCTCAATTTTCTAGTAGCTTCGCATCACATCGAAGCAGAGGTTGTATGTTAAAGGGATCATTAGCAGTCATCCTTTGATATAATTTTGGAACATCATGGCTGGATCAGGAGGAAAAAGACTCGGCACCTCTTGCTTTCTTCTGATAGGTAATTAATCATACTCTCTTCATGATGTGAGTTTTACCGGCCAGATGGGTTAATTTTTGTCTGTTTATTTATAATTATAGTGATTTCTGGGATGGAGAGATTTGCATACAAAGGAGTGGCATCGAATCTAGTGACTTATTTAACCGATGTGGTGAAAATGAGCAACTCGGCAGCAGCCAAGACGGTAAACAGTTGGTGTGGGTTCACATCCATGCTCCCACTCTTAGTTGCACCCCTTGTCGACTCTTACTGGGATAGATATCCCACCATCTTGGTCTCTTCTTTCCTCTATGTTGCAGTAAGTACACATTCACTTTGTTTCCTCCCTTCCTTTCCTTTGTTTTTGACAAAGGGATATCTCTAACTAGTTGAAAGTGAGATTCGAATTCTAGCGCAAGGTTTGCACGCTGCAATGGTCAACTAACCTAACCCACATATGCACTTACTTGATCTTCTTTGATTCTTACTTAATATAAATGACTATCTATAAAATAGTTTTAGCGAATTTAGGCCAATTATCTTGATCATAGGATATCACTGAATAAATAGGAATTTATATAGTTAAAAGTATCTTATTAAACAGAAATTCCTTTTTTGCTAAAAGTTTAAAAGCTCGGCACAAATTTTTTTTTTTTTTTTTTTTTTTAATCAAGATGTTGCTGATGATAGATTTAAAATGGAGTATGAGTCATCTGCACTAATCTTCTTTCCATTAGAATATAGTGGAGATTTTTAGAAATGCCTCTTAATTTATTGTTGAAGAATAAAAGGTCATAAAAAGTGGGTTTACTGTTAAAAAAAAAAGCAAGTAGGTTTACTACTAATTGCACTGACATCTTTTACAAATAAAACCTCCCAACTACAACTACCGTTTATGACCTTTATCTGATTTGGCCTCTCGACTTTCAATTTGGTCACGATAAATTTTTGCTCTAAATGTGTAGGAAAGGTGCAACTATAAGCTCACATATACATGGTTTTGTTTTTAGGGGCTTGTGGCATTGACATCAACGGCATTCACCCGGGCAACACGTGCTGCAAACAAAGCAAGTTCCAATTCATCATTTCTGTTTTGCTCTCTGTACTTGATTTCTCTAGGTCAAGGCGGATACAACCCATCGCTGCAAGCATTTGGAGCAGACCAACTGGACGGTGAAGAGGAACTTCCTAGCAGCAAAGACGACCAAAAATCAAGCAAAAAGACAATGTTTTTTCAGTGGTGGTATTTTGGTGTTTGCAGTGGCAGCCTCATGGGTGTCACTCTCATGTCCTACATTCAAGACACTTTCGGTTGGATTATAGGTTTCGCCATCCCCATGATATCGATGGTTATATCGGTCGTGGTGTTTATGTGTGGAAGCCGAATCTATACATACAGAGAAAATGATCAGGCAATGGATTATAAGCCTATTTTCAACATAGTTCAAGTCATCAAGGCAACTGCATTAAGGTTAATGAAATGCAGAATCATATTACCGAATGAAACTAATGTTACCGAGCTAGAGTAAGTTAACTAATTTCTAACATGGTACTTCTTTTTGTGGTTTTAATGGTCAAGTTTACAATAATGATTTTCCCACTCTCTTTTTCTCCCCTGCACTCCTCCCTTACCTGTTGGGTTGAATAAACAAAGGAGAATGAAGGGACATATATAAATCAACGACTGCCAAAAGGAGAAAATGAGAGTGTGGATCGAAAATTTTCCCTTAGAATTAAGAGAACTTTAACGAAAAGTTATCGGTACTGTTCACTTTAATGAAAAATCACATTTTTACACTAAAAAGTCAATTCTCATACTATTCACTTTACCCTTTATTCTGTCATTATCGTTAAAACTCAAAATTTTCAAGTCATTTTCATTAGTTTTCCTTAGAATGAATGTACATGAATCCTGATGCTAATGATATATTATTTGGCTGGTTTTATACTATGTAGGCTTCAAGAGAAACCGCTTTGCTGTCAAAATAATAGCAGCACAGCAAGCTTGGTTGGGAATCCCAAAAGTGGCTTCTACGTGCTTGAAAATGCAAAAGTGCTTTTGAGGCTTCTGCCAATATGGATTATGCTTTTGATGTTTGCAGTGATTTTCCAACAGCCTCCAACATTTTTCACCAAACAAGGCATGACGATGAAGAGGAACATTGGAAGCAACTTCAAGGTTCCACCAGCAACTCTTCAAAGCGCTATCACACTTTCCATAATCCTCCTGATGCCTCTGTATGACAAAATAATGATCCCGATTACGCGTCTGGTTACGTCTAATGAAAAGGGTATTAGCGTGATGCAACGGATGGGGATCGGAATGTTCGTTTCGGTCATAGCAATGGTCATCGCAGCGGTTGTGGAAACAAAAAGGCTCAAGATCAGCAGAGAAATGGAAATGCTGGGATCTCAACCCGAAACTGTACCGTTTAGCATCTTTTGGCTGCTTCCACAGTACATTCTTCTAGGCATTTCAGACATTTTCACCGTTGTTGGAATACAAGAGTTCTTTTACTCTGAAGTCCCCAGAAGGATGAGAACAATGGCCTTTGCATTGTACACTAGCGTTTTTGGGGTGGGAAGTTACCTGAGTACCCTTTTGATTGCAACGGTTGAGGCAGTTACAAGTTCAGGAGGAAGGCAGAGCTGGTTCTCTGATGACATGAATGAAGCTAGACTTGATAAATACTACTGGTTTTTGGCCTCACTAAGTGCATTGAGCTTTGTGTTTTATGTAATTTTGTCTAGGTGTTACACAAGCATGAAGGATTTGGACTTGGAAAATGAAGTCTGTAAATAAAGCTCTTTGCAATTTTGTCCAACATATACATACTGGTACAACTTTTATTTGTTTATTTTTTTATAACACCTAGGTACAGTTTATATGGTTGGAGAATATTAATTATCCCCAGTTATATGCTCAACGGAGAATTTTTACCAGTTACAAGACAGGTTTTTCCGTACAATAGGTACATTTATTCGATACAGGAAACTAGAAAATCACGGCTTTTGATGAACTTACTAATAAGTGAACTTGGTGATCATCATCGATCCAGTCTTATATAGAGCCTTGATTCCGCTTAATATCATCCCTAGTCAACCTCCGGCGTGTGAAGCCGGAGCTAATAGTGGGAAGCATTACAGCTCCTCGAACAGAACTATGCCCAAGCCCAAGCAGATGCCCAATTTCATGCCAAGCCACAGACTACCAAGTCATAAGCACCCGTCACAACATCCACAGACGTATGATCATTACGCTTCAACCGGGTTATTTTGTTCCACCTCTTAGAAAGAAAGAACTTAAATCAAAATATTTAATAGCATGGCGATGAATGGGCCAAGACTCCACCACGGCTATTAAATGGGTATCCATCTCCATGAGCACGTCTGTGAAAAATCACCGTTAGATCTGGATTCCTAGTGCTTGAGATCAGGCGGAAGCTGAACTGCGTGCTAACAGCCCATGTAGGATATTCAGTAAGTTAGGTACTCTCCACTGAGTTCCCAAGTATTGTCCGATTAGAAATTGTAACTAATTGTGGTTAAAGCTGTTGGTTTGTTGCTTAGCATGTAAGTATGTTCATAGTTAGTATAAATGAATCCGGATCCTCTTTGTAAGAATTCCGGAGATTCGTGAATCATGTCCGTTCATTGTACATCGTACGGTCATAAATTAGTTTAAATATTTTTATTTAAAATTAAACACAAACAGTACCTGACAAAAACTGACCGCATGAAGTACGATGAATAGACACAACTCACAGATCCCCAGGATCCTCACCAAAATGATCCGGAGAGGATCATGTTGGGGTATAAATAGGGTTCTTGTAAAGCAGCATGCGTCAGTTGTAAAGTTGTCATTTGTGTAATAAAGAGTTACTTTTACAGTGCAATTGAGAAAGACGTAGAGAGGGTCTTAACACTGAGTTCAGTAAGGTTGCACCTTATTTGCATTTTCTTGGAGTCGGACACACTTGCATAAGGGTGCATTTGATTTCTTGGAGTCGGACATGCTTGCACAAGGCGCAAATTTGCGTCCGTAGATCCATACAGAGTCCTCATTATGCGAGTAACAGACTCCCGAGCCCAACTATGTTCACGCTACTCCGATTACAGAGCAGAGTATGAAAGAAGTCTTCAAGAAAATCCAGGCAATTGAAGAAAATCAATCTACAATGTGGAGTTCCTAAGGTCCTTCTGAATCGGCAATTCGGAAACTTGTTGGCTAAGCATGAAAGTTACATATTGAACCTGCTCCTATGCAATCTTCCAGCTTAAGGCACCCAAATACATAAAATTCCTATGCGTCCTCCGTATGAAGAACCTGCTTACAAATAGATTAGGACATCAACATTCAAGTGTAAAAGAAGAAGGAAACTACTCGTCCTGAATCCTAATATGTCCGACTCCAAGAGAATATAAATAAGATTCAACTGAACTCAGCAGCCGAACTGAGTTACATGAGTAAAAGATTTACAAACTGATGAACATTAACACGGTTAATAAAAGACCAGACATCAATTTACTTTCACGATCGCAGTTTAGAAAAGATTTAAGAAACTTAATGCGATTTAAGATCAAAGATTGAAGAACTACTACATCATTTTCCAAATCCTTACTCATTCTCCATATAAGCTGATGAGCTTATCCATAAAGAATATCTAGCTATAGAAAAGTTACAAAGAACTATCAGTATGCCAACAACGATAATCAAGTTCAGGAAGTCGGTTGAAACTGAATGCATAAATGCAGCATGAAAAATGGAGTAGTACGTTCAGCATATCAAAATTCGGTAAGATATACCTCACTTATGAGAACCATAACCGTTCACGCCCAATTCCACTTCGCCGGCTTTCTGCATTGCCAAATTCCCCTCCTCTTTAATCTCATCATCCTCATCAGAATCCAAAGTAAACCGGCTCTGATTATCAAACTGATGTACTTCTGTGCCAAGCGGCTTATAGTGCGAAACATCACCGCGAACTCCGCCACTCTTCCTACTGATAATCGAGTACACTCCCACAACCATAACCACCGTAAAAGCAAGATGGCAGTTAAATTGAAGCGTGACGATGGCTCTAGCCCTGTGATACTCAGGGTGCCCCTTACATTTCACTGTGTAATTCCCTCTACTCTTTTCGTGCAACGAGCATCCGTGCGCCATGAAGCCGGTGTACAAAGAAATACCCATTTGCAGAAACCACATTCCTTGCAGAACCAGCCCAACCCCACGAGCCAATTTCGGATAATTCGATTTGGGGTTGTTGAATTCAAGCATTGTAGAAAATATACAAACAGCAATAGGCACAAGCAACAGATCAAAGTACCGATTTTCGATTCCGAACGTGTCTTTTCTTTGAAGGTAAAACATTAAAAATTCTTCAACGAATGCGAAAAGACCGACCAAACTAAGCAACGAACAAGGTAGAGCTGAATTCGTGAATTTTACCAGAAGACCCGTAATCGCGTACAGCAAGAACAGCGATGCGACCGCCAGGACTTGCAACTGCATAGCTGACCCGACTCCGTCGGCTGAGTCGAGCGCATCAAAGAAAGAAACCAAAGAGTTCAAGATGAACAGCAACGAAATAACGGCGGCGGCGAGGTAATAAATCGACGATGATCGAGACTGCGTTTTCGCTTTAGACTGCAGCGGCGGGGGACGAATCGGAGCTTGAGGCGGCGACGGCGGAGATGAATCTGAATCTGAATCTGCGTTTGGGTTTTGGATTGAGGAAGAAATGGCCTCGTATACGCCCATCAAAATCAGGCCGCCGCCTGCAGCGGCGAAGGTGAGAAAACCCATGTGCTTGATCTTCGGATTGGTGTTTCTCCTCTCAGAAGAGAGATGTCGAGGGGCTCCAATTCCAATGCAGGGTTCGGATTTCTGAGACGGTTGGGTGGTTGATGTTGCTGGCGTGCGCCGACATGTCGGACTCTTTCGGAATTGTCTAATCGATGATGATATTTCCGCTGACAATTGCAGGAGGAGTCTGACTTTTCGGTTGCATTATTTGCAGTTCGGAATGTGCTCGCTGCTACCGCGAATTTACGAACTTGCCGGGTGGGCTTCCGCTAGTCCAACTGTTTTGTGGGAAAGCCCAATTGTGAAGCCCAACTTTTATGGGCTTCTTGAGTTGATATTTTTTAGCCCATCATATAAACTCAACAAATGTTGCAAGGTAGATAAACACATGAGCTCGTGTGCATGAATAAACAGTCAGAACCCAAGTATAATCCTTTTCGTTTTGTATATTTGTGCATTTATACTTTATGGTCGTGGGTATTGTGACTAGTGACTTGTGAGTGTTGTGTAAGCTCCAAATGGACAATTCATGTGAATTCTCCAAAAAAAAAGAGTGAACAGAAAAAGGGAAAAAAAAGCCAGAGGAGAAAAAACGTGGGCCGGATGGAGGCGTTATTCAAAATTAAAGAGAGAGTATGGACAAGAACACAACTATATATATGAAGTATCATAATTAAGCTGCAATGAAGTGCATGCAACTTTCTTTTTAATTTTAATTTCAACTTCTTTTTATTCATTTTCTACAAGATTTTTTGGACATCTCATATTCTTAATAAAGTTGAAGATTTATTTCTCTGCAAAGGATTGTAAACATCATGTCAATTAATAAAAGTATTTTTCATTGACTAATGTATTTATCACATCACGTGTGGTATAAATATGCGGTATTCCCAGCATTATTCGTTATTATATTAAGAAAGTAATGCAAGCACTTGGCACACTTCTTTTTATCATTTACGCACTTCTTTCAAAGATCAAAGATACACTAAAGGGTGCAAAGAGACAAAGACAGTATGCGAAAATCACTTCCAATTTATTATAGAAAATCCATTTGCATTGATTATCGTTCGTTAGGAAATTAATAAATTTTAAACAAAATAGAAAAAAAAAAAAAAAAAAAAAAAAAAAAAAAAAAAAAAAAAAAAAAAAAAAGAGAAATGTGCGGTTACATCCATTACCGGAATACTATCTACCTTCTCTATTTGCCTTTCCATATTTATCTTTCACACTCATCACTTTACACATGCACTTTACAAACAAATTAAATTACATAATTCATGATTTTAAGGTGAAAATTTTGAATTTATGATTTTAACTCATTAATTATGGAGTTTAATTTGTTAATAAAATACACGTGTCAAATGATGAGTGAGAAAGGTAAATGAAGAAAGACAAATGAGGAAGGTAAATAGCGATCCATTATCCATATGCCACCCCCGCTTGCAGAGGATAGAACCTCCTCCCCGCATGCTCACAACCGCTAATTCGGGGGTCAGCCCATAAGATTTCGAGTATAAAAAGCACGTTCCCGTATAGTATCATGCTCATCTCCTTCTTTCCCTCTCTCTTTCTACACAAAAAACCACGACAGAAAACAGACAGAGTCTGATGACGACGACGAAGAAGATCAAAGGGCTTGTCCACTTCGTTTTCGCAATCTACCTGGTTTCTGTGCCGTCGGATGTCCAAGTGCCCGTGCACGGGCGAGTTCTCTTGCAGAAGAAACCCGACCCGGAGAATGCTGCTGCCAGTGCTCGTTGGTTGGTCTCCCAGAATATTTGGGGCGTCTTGGAGTAATGATCTCTTTACTATCTTCTCGTATTTTGGTGTTGTTTCTGTTGGTTTTTACTTTACTGTCGTGTGTTAATTTGGGGCGCTCAGTTTTGATGGTACAGAGGCTTTTGGCCTACAATGCATGGATACATGATACGACACAATACGACATGGATCAGATGCATAAAATTAACAAGAAGAAATGATATATGACCACAAGAGAATACGACATCGAGATACGATACGATACAACACATGATACGAGGGATACCATTGTGTCCACATATTGCTGTGCTTTGAAAAAAAAACTGATTTTGCTCTGCTATAAGAATAAGCAGCTGTGAAATAAAGCAGCAAAGTGTTTGGTAAACATTTTTGTAAAAGTGCTTTTGAAAAAAAAATGCAATATTATAGTGTTTGGTAAACTTTTATGTAAAACAGATGTGGAAAAAACCGGTTTTTCAAAGCTGGGTTTTGCAGCTTCTTGTTTTTGGCTTTTTTTCACCCAAAACTGTGAAAAAAAAATGCTGAAGCTAAATGTTTACCAAACACAAAAATAGCTCCCAGCTTTTTTCAGAATCACATCAGTACCAAACCAGGCCTAAGTTTGCTGATTAGAGAACCGAATTTGTGTGATTTTAATTTGGTTTCTTATTGGTCAAATTGGAGATCTGATTTCGAACCTTGTGTGTTGTGATGAAATTCAAACATGTGTGGGGTGCTCTAGAATCTTGCTTGTAAATTGGTGTTAGAAAGCACTTTTAGTGACGTTTGCCATTAAAATTTAAAAGTGCTTTTGATTATGGAAGCACTTGTTGGGGTCATTTGTAATTACTTTTGTAAGAAGTACTTTAGCTTATAAGTGTTTATGCTAGAAGTATTTTCATTAGAAAGTAGTTGATATTTGTGTTTGGAAGTTAGACATTTCATGCTTACTTGTGTTTTTTTTTTTTTTTCCGTTCACAGTACTATCTCAAGCGATTTGGGAGGAGCACCCTTCGGGTAAGATTTCTTATTTCTTCTTGTTATATATATTATCAAGTTAGATATACTACTCAATGCTAGTATTTGAGTCAAGTATTCCTCACGAGTACAAGTTTAGGCAAAAGCGAAATATTTTGCAGGGTTCGATCGAGGCCAGACATACACTCCTAGGCCTTGTTCAATAGAGAGAATTGACTTGTGTAGAACTATTTACTATATTAAAAGCATTTTAAAAGAAGAAATGAATGAAAAATCCTTATTTTCTCGGATAAAATAATTTTGAAAATACGATGCAGGAATGTGGTTTCATTTAGCGACGGAGAACCTGGAAAAGGCAGTGGTATCCCTTACTTCTACTTGACAACTCTTGATCCGACTGCAAGAAATGCACTGAAAGATCCAAGAGCTTCGTTGACAATTAGTGAACATCCTATCGGAACCTGTGGCAAGACAGACCCAGAAAATCCCACTTGTGCAAAGCTTACACTCAACGGGAAGGTGTACCGCAACAGAAAATTTATTTGTTATCCGTACTATCCATGAGAAGAAGGAGAAATCGCATTGATTTTGGCTAACCTGGAATGCATGATATTTTTTTCAGCTGAGGCTTGCGGATCCTAAAGAATTAGAATTTGCTAAAAGGGCCTTGTTCACGAAGCATCCGGAGATGAAGGGTAAACACAAATATAGTGTTTGAATTTCTTCAATACCGGTTGATATTCTGTTAAAAGGGCAACTCTAACCCAAAAAGACTTCTTACTCTGCAAGAGTCAAGGGAACGTTTATCGTATGCAGTCTTACTCTTGCTTTGCAAAGAGGTTATTTCCACGACTCGAACTTGTGATATTTCAGTCACAAAAAACCTTTCTGTTGTGCTAAGGCTCGCCCTTTACCCCATATCAGCGAAACTGTTAAATTTTGGCTAAAATTGACAAATTTCATCAATATTTCTGACATATCAGTTGAATATCGACAAACTGTCATATGACATTTTCCAAAGGCAACCGATATCGTTATCAATAATGATATATCTATCGATATTTCCATCAATTTATATATCGATATTTCCACCAATACCGATATTATAAACATTGCACTCTAGTACACCACTTGTGGTCCCTATTTTGTAATGGATAATGTTAGGGAGACTAAATTTGTAAACAAAATTTTGAAAACTATAAGACATGAAAGTTGATAATTAGTTTATTACTTTAACACTTATTCCTATTGGTAAATTATGTCTCCGTATTTAGTCTCTTAGCATTACCCTTTTGTAATTTCAGCTTTTCGTTTCATCTTCTGCTCAACTAACAGAGTGATTTTTGTTTAATTTTGCTGCATGGTTAACAGACTGGCCCAAGACTCACAACTTCCAGTTCTTCAAATTAGACATCGAGAACATCTTTCTGATCAACTGGTTCGGCGGTCCAAAACCTCTCACGGTCGATCAGTACCTTCATCCAAAGAAATAAATGTAGCCTCATGTTATCATATCTGAATCAATAAATTTACTTTCATGTCTTCAAGTGCTTAATTCAAAAGATTCTGTTTGTTTTTCGACTTCCCGAAAACGAATCTCCGCCATCTACAGTACAGAGAACGCCTTGACTCGGGGATTACTCGTGATCAAACTGTGATTCGTCTTGCTTGTTTATGAGCTGGCTGGATCTGCATTTGCATTGTGCATAAGAATTCTGTTGTATATTAAAGGAGACAATTATAATTGCATATAAAATCCATATAATTTCTGAGGCCACGTTTGCCAATACATGAGTATATCAAGATATAAAAAATCTAAGCAGATGGTGGTTTACTGCAGTACCGGAAGTGTTTTGTTAAAACTCCTATTAATTTGTGTAATTACTTTCTGTTTTGAGCTTTCCCCAATCTCATATCTACTTCATCTGATTCCTCTTTTTTTGTTTCCTGCTTTGACAAGCAGTCCTTGAAACTTCATGTTTTAAGGCTTAACGAAAACATAGATGAATTGAAGCTTCAGTTGGTGAGTTGTCCTGGGTTTCCATATTTCTGTTTTATCATTTTCTTTCAAAAATCTATGTCTATTGTTCTCGGCAAAGTGAGGCAGATTGTGCTATGTTTACTTGAACTAAGATAAAGACAAGGGAGCAGAAAATACGCACTCGGTTAACGAATCAATAACTCAATTGGTGAGCTATCTTATGTTTATATACTTCCATGCGCTTCAAACCAAATTAAGTAATAAACTGAGCTAAACATAACAGTTTTGAAGAGGCAAACGTTAGTTTTTGTGGCGAACGATCAATTAGACACTCAGCAAGATAATGTGACTAGTTTCTCTCCGACCTATGACGAGGATATGAACATGGAAAAGTATTTGTCAAGGCTAGAGACAAACAAGAAGCTCATGTGACTCCCGTGAAATTGGAAGATGAAACGGGCACTGTAGTAAATGGTCAGCTAGCCATAAAACAAAATATGGCGATTACATTTTCTTCGATCTGTGGTGAGGATGAAAATGGTAAAGTTGATCCAGTATCTTCAAATGAACCAGCTATAAGTGAAACGGTTGCAAATTTGTTCGATGATGTTAATGGAGAAGAGGGAGTCCCCGTCTCTACATCTGTCTCGGTAATTATAGTTACCATGAAGTCCTATGCATGTTTATGTTCCATCATAAAATCAATTGGCAATATAAGGACTAATAGCCCAAGACCATATAAGCTCATAGCTAAGGACTAATAGCCCAAGACCATATAAGCTCATAGCAAACTTTTTCCCGCATGTGTGGTGGATTTTCAAGCCTACACGTGGACAACAAGTGTGGTGGATTTTCAAGCCTACACGTGGACAACAACTAGGTGACGTGGAACACGTGTGGCCGTTGGGCTTCACACGTGGATACCATGATGAAATTAAAATTCCATCATAAAACCAATTGGCAATTAGGAAATAGTCCAAGATCATATAAACACATAGCAAACCTTATTTCCCATCGATGTGGGACAACTCTCAACAGTCTGATATATGTTGTTAATTCAGTCAAACGGTTCGAGCAGCTCAGCAACTGTTGGCAAGCATCGTTGCATTTCTGGCAATAGTGAATCAGAACCGTCAGTCCCAGTATTGGCAAGAAAGAAATTTAACGAGAAGCCCTCGTGAGCAGTGCATCTTTCCAACAATGAGAGGCTTCTTCTGCAAAACAAGCCCTCAAGATGAAAAATCGCCCTGTGATTACAGTCGGTAATTTTATATCCAAATTAAGTTTTCCTGTTTGCCTTTTGCCTCTTCTTGTTCATCTACCATTATGCTAAAACGGTTGTTTATATATTTGGTAAGAAACTTTAAGTACTTAGCTTCTGTTATCACCTTTTAGGAAGGAAAAATATTGTAGCTGGTGTCGCTAAGACAATCAAGCAGCACTTTGAGAAGCACCCTCTTGCCATAGTGAACGTCAAAGGCATAGCAAAAGAAACTTCGGCCTTGGAAGTGGTTTTCAAACTCGAGGTCTGCACGCCCAAGTTCCTTTTATTTCTCTTATCCCCTCCTTTTTTATTTTTTGTTACATTATAAATTGGTTGATCTCTCTCTTTCTCTCTCTCTTATAGCAAGCAACAGGTGCAGTGTTAGTCTCCCACGAGCCTAGCAAAGTTGTACTTTACAGGGGTTGGGGCGCAGGAGATGATCCCGGCCTTAATGATAGGAACGGAATTAACACAGGGAAAAAAGGCTTCTTCTCAGGGTGTTGTGTCTCCCGAACTCCTGGGAGCAATAAGACTTGAGTGCGGATTCAAGTTTGAAAGTTCTAGGATGAGTACTAATTTAACCTAGAAATATAACTAAATTCCAACTTAAAACTAATCCAAATTAAGGTTTAAATTAATCAGTTATGCAAACTAAATTCTACACAAATAGTCATAATAAATATAAAGAGTATGCACATGATGTAGGATTTAACCAGGTAAAACCCATCACTAGAAAAATCATCGGGCTACCAAGCCAGGAAGCACTAAAAAATAAAGAATACATAAAGACTTACAAGAACTCATCAACTAGATACAACCATACTAGTTGGCAGCTTTGTCTTCGTGCTTTACTACTCGATCTTTCGTCAGTCTTCAAGTTGAAGTGGCACAATACTAATGCGATCGTCAATCATCTTCTCCTCGAACTTTGCAAGATACTAACTCGATCATGCAGAATGTTTATATGATGAAGTGTTTGTTTGGAAAACAATCAAGTACGAAAATCACAAGGCACATTTTCATAATTGACATTCAATAAAAAACCAAATGAAACTAGCATGAAAATGATATTTTCTCTTTAAACACACATGCTATTGAAACCACAAGATGGCAGCCACTGAAAAGTTATTTTTCATTTGTTAAAACACAAAGCTGCTGCCAATCTAGAACAAAAAAAAAAACATGCATATGCGGCTTCACCTTTTTCAAGACTTTGACGACTCTTATAAAGACTTAATGCACTGTATGATGCAAACCGATAAGAACGCAATCCATAAAATCAAATGACTCCTACCAACATGCAAACAGGTATGTCCCAATGCAAACCAATAAGTCCCAATGCAATCAGATTAGTCTCAATGTAATCAGATTGTTTTTTGAAAGTGTGTTTTAATAATTAATATAGAAAGGATAAGTCATTTAAAAGAGATAAAACATACAATGGTCAAGAGTCCTATTCTAATTACAATAACATGAGATAACAGATGAATGTAGTTGAATGCATGCGTGCAAACGTACCTGAATAAGTATCTTGTTTACGTAACATCTTTGCATCGGTGTGAGAGACATCCTTAGACTTAAACAATTACAATTGAAAATATGTAACAAATCTAAACTATTACAGACTTAGGCATTTTATCAAGAATTGCCAATTTTGTACTAACAAAGTTTCGTGAAGACAAAGATGCGGCTTTTTAGGTTGGAATCTTAGCTTGTGCCAGAATATACCATTGGTATCATCTATCCCTTGATCATTGCCTATGGTAGTATGCGTGCACGTACACTCACTATGTATATAGCAGTCACTGAAGCCCATGATCGTCGACAAGTGTGAGGTTTGGTATTTCAAATTCCAGGAATTGAGATTATTACTTTGGAATGGTGAACAACCTCTGTACATAGATTGATTTATTACTGCAAGAAGAAATGCACGCACTCCGTCGACACCTGACATCCAGTGGCCGAAGTTTTACGTTGCAAGTCCTGAGAGCTGGTTGAGTTGAGGTTCAGAAACAAAAACATGTGTTGATCAGAACGTCATGTAATGGTAAAGTCGTTTTATGGAATGAGAAAACCAACATTTTCCCCTTAGGTATTGTCCAACCAAAACTCCTCATTTTGAGAACATGCATAAAGCAGGCGAAAGAGATCCTTTCTGGATCTCTCCTACAAAAGTCACGAAGTCTACTCATTCGGAAATTTGAAATTTGATCCAATAATTACAAATAGGGGATTTCTTAAAAAGTTATAATAATTTTAACTTTTGAATCAAATTTCAAGGATCTAAATTAATAGACTTGATGATTTTGATAAAAGAAATCTGGAAACGATCTCTTTCTTAAAACAGGATATTAATGTGACAGTGTTTCCAACCTATGTTGTCGTATTGAAAGTTAAAAAAATTTGATTTTTCATCGTTATCTCGAGATGTTATTCGTTTCATATAAATCTTTCGTCTGTTTAAGTCTTTTTCCTTTTTCCACTTGTGTGGAAGTGGAACGAACCCACGATGCTTTATTTGGAGAATGACATGACATTACAGGCCGCACCAGCCATTGCCTAGAAGCATGCGTTTTGTTTCTCCGTCGATATCGAAGAAATAATGTTAAGGTCTGTGAAAGTGGATTACGGATGTGTTTGGATGTTTAAGCTTTAAGTAATGATGGGTAATCTGACATTATCGAGCCAGTCAAAGTCAAAGATATGTGGCTCCAAATGTTCCACCCGTCCTGCCTCCTAAGTTCAATGATGAATCAATATTAGTTTTTATGGTTTAAAAACCTGAATCAACTTTTGCGTTTTAACATTTGGATAGCCTAATATGGAATTTAATCCTCTTCGTAGCGAGAGAGATCAGGACCTTCCTCTTGATCTACTAACTCGAATTGTTGAATTTTGATTCAACGATTATAATTGTTATAACTTTTAGAGAGACCTCTTGTTTGTAGCCGTTGAATCAAAATCTAACAGTCCATGTTAGTAGGTCAGGAGGATCTTGTTCTTCTGCTCAGGAGAGGATCCAATTCCGCCTAATATAACTTCTAGACACTGTTATAAAAATCTTCGTTTAGCAGCTCATAAGCATTAGATGGCTAATCACTATTCGAATTAATTGGTATTTAAAAATTAAGAAATAACACTGAGACCTCCCAAGCATCCATCTAATCTGCTAGACCCGGCTAGGTGAGACGACATTTACAAAGTTGGCTGAGAAACCATCCATTGTACCAAAGAAAACAATACAAACTCTCTTTTTAATAATTATTTTGTTTTTAATTTTAGTTTTATTTTATTGAAAAATTAAAATAAATTTTTTAATCAAATGATAAATTTTGTTACATTAGATATTAGACTAGTCACATGATTCGCTAATTATGTTTAATTTAAAAAAGAAACTAAAAACGAAAAATTACAAACTATTATTTTTAGTTTTTAGAATTTGTCTTTTAATTTTTATTTATTTATTAATTAAACTGAAAGTAATTTTAAACAAAATTTTTAATTTTAAGTTTTTTAAAAATATTAAAAATTAAAAGGGTTATCAAATAGTTCAATAATGCATATAGTGGCTTAAAAATAAAGAGATGAAAATGAGGATTTTGGTTGACACGTACGCACCTTGGTTTCAGATGAAAAGTAGCTAGGGTTTGGCCTGATCAATGGATGTCATCATCACTCGCACACAATCTCTCTCTACCCTCTAATATGTGTCAGATGAGAGAGAGAGAGAGGCACAAAAAACCTAGACATTTCTTTGCCTTTCTTTCAAAGCCAGAAACCAAACAGCAATCATCATGTCCTCTCCTTACCTTCTTTATCGCCATCATTGCTACCACACCATCCCCTCCTGCAACTTCATCACCTCCTTCAACCACCCCACCACAAAAGCAGCATCATCATTGTCCTTAATATTATCACCAACAAAAAAGAAGAAGAAGAAAAAGCGACGACCCAAAACGAAAAGAAAACTTTCTCATCATGATTTCGAGCGGCCAGCTGAAACCCAAGCTCAGCTCAGCTATAGCTACTACCTTTCTCACTCCTTGGTGAGAAAAAGTGAAAGAGTCTGATGAGTTTTTCTCTCCTCTCCTTGATATATTTCAAAGATTCTGTCCAAGTCTTTGTTGCTTTTGGGGAATCAAGCATCTTGGTCCGACGACAACGATTTGCTATTGCTAGTGTGTTGTATCAAAGCAAGCAAATCTCAAATTTTCATGTTCTTGCAACCTGTTTCTTTACGTACTTTGTTTGTGCGAACAACTTTAGATCGTGTGTTTTAGCTTTAAAGATAGAGGGTTTTCCGTTCCTGGTTTTGTTTGTTAGTTATCAAGACTCAAGTTACTGTTTAAGTAAGAAACTCCTCTCTCTCTCTCTCTCTCTAGATTATCCTGTTGAAATGATCAGAACTATTAATTATATGTGGATCAATTTATCTATGTTTCAAATTTTATGATGAAATGGAAGTCATTGTATAAATTTTTCTGCTGGAAAAAATTATTTGTATTAGCCTATAACATGAACTGGTTTTGGAAAATAATAATTTTTATCTAAAATTAATTCCATAAGTATTACTGAAATTAAGTGTGCACTTGATTTTTACATGAACATATAAAACGACATGCACTATAAGCTGGGAATCTCATCGATCTGTCCAGGTTGTGAAGTAAGAAAATCTTGTTCTTTTACCCAAATTATATGAATGCTGTGTACATTTTGTCAGATATGGGTGATGTACTTGTGATAGAATGTAAAGATAAAGTCTCACATGGAAGAGGGATCAATTTATGTAAAAGCTTATAAGAGGCTGTATTACTATTCATATTTTTATTTGATTTTAAAGTGGAATTTCAATTTTTTTCATAGTATCAAAGCAGATTGTCTTAACCACACACCGTCTATATCATCTCGTTTGTGTTATTCACATGTTGTGTTGTTTATGTGTTAGACTTGAAAATGAGGTGTGTGAGAATGTGAAGATAAAGTTTCACATCTTGAGGGCATATGAGAATGCGAAGACAAAATCCGACACCGGTGAGAGATTAATCTATGTAAGGATTTATAAAAGATTGAGCTATTCTCCGTATTCCCATTTAGTTTTACATGTGAAACTTCAAAATGTTGTGCCCCTACCCTTCTTGTGTATATTAGAGAGAGAGAGAGAGAGAGAGAGAGAGAGAGAGAGAGAGAGCTGGTCATGGTGATCTTTTTTCCACCTTTGTTTGACAGTGTAGATTAACAGAGATATTGAGATTACATATATAATTAATATAGAATACAGATGAAATGGAGAAAGTACCGTACAGGGTTTGCTTCACTCAAGAATTTCTCCATGAAATTATGCCTTGCCCCAGCTAGCTAATGGTTCTGGTTCTGCCAACACTTCTTTTGGCTTCGTTTGGCAATTAGCTGGGCAACGACAAGACTGTATTTCAAGCAAATTGAATTATTTCATGTGGTACATGTTTGGTGCTCGTAGTAGAGAAGAAACTCGACTCATGAAATTGGACAACGGTCTCGCACTTTAGAAAATCAAGTAGGCAACTCATTGGCTAAGGCCATTGGCTTTGGTAAATGCAAGCCATGTTCATCAAGCTCTTAAGACTTGTTCATACCTTTCTTTTTGGCTGTGGACGGAAAACCTTATTTTCCGGCGCAGCAGGACTGAAGCCGGATTTTAAAATCTGAGTTCAATTCACACCATTATTCACTCCAATTTGTTTGAAGATTAAAGATTGCATTTTATGCCACTTGCGCCCTGGTTTAGCCATAATCATCTTTACTTGTACGTTTGACGCCTCAAGTGTGAATACTTTTCATGAATAAGGAGTTCAAACTTAATTACGACCACTTGCAGTGTGACTTTACTCAAACCGCCAACAAAGATTCTACCGAACTAATTGGCAATATGGATAGTAGTCCAACTACTCCAAGCACAAGGTCCCTCCCTTCTCCAATGTAGAATTCACTCTTAACACGCCCTCTCATATGCGGCGAATTTTCAATCTTAACGTGTGAACAACACAAATTAGATGAAATGGGGCACGTGCAGCCATTGAGCTTTATACATGAAACAACATGATCTGATATTATAAAACCAATTAGCAATATATGTACTATCGCATTTACATTAAACACATACAAGGTATCTTCTTTTCGAATCCAGTGTCTCAACACAAATATCGCTGTATCCATATTTGGGCCAGAATTGGTAAATTCCGTGCCAGATATAAATGGATTGGGCCGACAAACCGAGAAGGGAAAAGGCCCCAAAGGCCTTATAATATAAGGAAAGGAAGGGAAGGGGGTTGGATTCGTTGGTGGAGGCCGCGAGCGGACCGAGTGGTTGGTGTGTTTCCCTAACCGATATTCACAACGTGTGGCGGGCAACGGCTCCTCCTACCACAACTCTGTTAAATCCCAGTTACCAAAACCCTCCAAAAATTAAATCATAAATCCCCAAAATTCCAAAACTAAAACCCCCAGAAATTATATAAGCGAACGGATTATTACCCAGAAAAAATAATTTAATTTCACAGCGGTCCACTCTCTCATCAGTCTCAGAGGCCATGACTCTGCAACTCCAAGCTCCGTCGTTCGCCGCCAGCATTTCGTCCTTCGTCTCTCCTCTCAACCGCTCCACGCGCCGCCCTGTAATCCGAGCTAAAGGTTAGGCTGGTTAGCATTGCTCAACTTCTTAATCTCCTTCTTTCCTTTTTTTTTTTTTTTTTTAATTATTTTTTTATATTTGAATTTATGAGTTTATAATTAGTGACCCTTCAGATTTACAGCACCAATTGAACGTTCTTAGATTAGATGCGATGCCAATTAGAATTTGGGATTTCATAAATTATCCATTTGGTTGGAAAGCTCGTGACTTTATAACATTTTTGAGCTTCAGTCAGAATTTAGCTCGTGAATGTCGCATTGATGGATACTCCAAAATTTGTGTGTTTTCTGGCAGCGGAGCCGTCAGATAAGTCTGTTGAAATCATGAGGAAGTTCTCCGAGCAGTATGCTCGCAAGTCCGGAACATATTTCTGCGTCGATAAGGGAGTTACTTCTGTTGTTATCAAGGTGTGTATTAATTTACTTATTGGATATTATTACTTGTATTGTTGTGTGCTTAATTGGAACTGTGTTAAGTATTTTCGTCGTGGTTGTATGCTGGAATGACTCAAATCAACGTCAAAGCCGATTACTTTATGAGCTTCCGGCCTTCAACCAAACACTAAAGAACATGTAACCTGACCCCCTAGATCCTATAGATTATGAAATAGCGTTAAATTATTCCCTCAAATCGACCCCCATATGCATAATTTTTCGGTTCAGTATCTTGCTGCTGTAGTTCTTTATCTTTTTTATCACAATTCACAAGAGATTTTATTTGGGGCGAAAAGATCTTCTTACAGATGGTTATGGCACCCTGAGATTATATATTTGGATCCTTCATTATCGTCATGGCAGTTGATTAAACTGTATTTGTTCGATAGTGTATGTGAAAGAAACTCATCCTCGAATTTCAACAGGGGTTGGCAGACCATAAAGATTCGTTGGGCGCACCACTCTGCCCTTGTCGGTAAGCATCTGTTCTTTGATAGTTTTTCTTGACCATGAGTCTATGGTGTTCTTACTTCGCCCCATGCCTTAAACGCCTTACCAGTGTCAAAGTCAATTCATATTCATGTCATATCGTGTTTTCCAAGTCTGAATTTGTCGTGTTGCAGGCATTATGATGATAAACCTGCCGAGGCAGGCCAAGGCTTTTGGAACTGCCCGTGTGTTCCCATGAGAGAGAGGTATATATCGTTTCATAATTTTATAAGATTAGTATATCAACTAGTTTTTCTATACGGTTTCAATTTCATTTGTTTGTAGATTTGTATACTTGACGGGAAAGTGTTGTTAAAACCCACGCTAGATTATGATATATTGGTAAATCTTTATCGGCATTACACTTTGGTACTCAGAAATTCAAATCGAAGATAAGTAGGCTTTATGTTAGATATTTTTAAAGGCTAAAAATATAGTAAGAAAAAAAATCTACTTGGAAATTTCCAGCGAAACACCGATAGTTGCTGCAAGTTTCAATCCAGCTTGACAGTCACAAGCTTATCTACTCACTTTAGCTCTAACATTTGAATTCAAACGATCGTTATATGAAAATGATGTGTGTATATGTCAACCCGGTTGGTTCTTATGAAAACTGTAAATCGGTGTTGGCAGGAAGGAATGCCACTGCATGCTCTTTCTCACTCCTGACAATGATTTTGCCGGACCGGAACAGGTAATTTATCCATCATTCTTTGAGAAATCTTATGTAGTCGTGTTCTTCGGTTACGGTATTTTATAACCTAATTACCTACCTCAATAATTCTTATGCAATGCAGGCCATCTCCTTGGAAGAGATCAGAGAATCGACGGCAAACATGTAACAAGCTTTTTGTGTGTATTGCAAACTATGTGTAAACAGTCCACTTCTGTATTTTTTTAAAAATAAAAAATAAAAAATAAAAAAAGGAGCTCATCTTTTGAATATAATTTTTCGAGAGAAATAATTTCCGCACTCTTTTTCACCTTCTTGATGATCTTTTAGCCCAACCATTGGAGATAGTCTAAAGGTTCAATATGAACTCGGAATGTGCAGAAAAAGAAATGAAGCGTGCAAATCACACTTTCCTTTTTTTCTGGGATATATACTGGTTGTAGAATTATGCTCCAGCCCCTATACTTTGCCATATTCTCATGAACCCCAACATTCTTTTCTTGTAATATAACTTTGCCTTATCCTCAAAACCAAATGAAACTTTGCCACGTAGCTTTTGTGCTTCAAACCAACACTCACTTGGATGTGTTCCTGAGACACATGGGACAATTATAGTTTGTCATCACCACCTATTGGTGCATTTTAATTTTTTTTTAATTTTTTTAATTTTTTTATAAAGTGAGTTAAATTAGGACCAGAAAAAAATTCCAAAAATCTCGAATCGAAAATTTTGGTATCAATCTCAAATAATTCGGTACGAGAATCGGTATCACATTTTCCTTAATGCGGGAATCCCAAACCGATAATATATATATATATATATATATATATATATATATTATTTAATCAACCACCGTTCCTCTGGCCAATAACCATCTTTCTTCAGCATGAACGGAACAGAAAGATTCTACGTTGCTTATTAAGTTGGGTATGATAATCATTCAATTGTTCTAATGTCCAATGTAATAAAAAAGTATATGCATGTTTTGCTGCCATCAAATAACCAAATGTTGATGTCCAAATTGTGTTTCTGGTTCAAGCCCTGAATACAGTTGTGGTATTCTCACCTTACACCGTGGCATAAATTTCTTGGCAAAGCGCTCCGACTCCCGAAGGCTGCAAAGACAAGCCCAGGAATGAGAGGGATGGAGATGGGGGTGGGGGGTGGGGAGTGGGGAGATCGACAAATCTGGGATGAGGTGTGGCCGTCTGGGCTGGCAGGGAAGGTGGGAGGTCGATGAATCCCGAACCATACGGAAATCCCGAAATTCGAGAATCTCAAAAGTTCGGTCTGGAATTTCGAATCTCAATTTCCGTTTGGGATCTCGTACCGAACCAGTCCTATGTTAAATAATTGAATGTTAAGGGGAGAGAATTCATGAAGATCAAACATGCACTTGAGTGTATAGACATTATTGTTTTTCGCGGTAAAAACACGATCTGCATTTTTAACTTTTAATTCAGGCAAATTGGTGATGTTTTTTTGGGAATTGATTAAAAGTCATGACTTAATAGTTTACAGTTTTTGATAAAAATATAATATTTTTTTATTTATGTAGAATTATGGTATAATTCCTATGTGATTAAGTGATTTAGTTGACCTAAACCATACTTTTGATATGGCCCTCAACTATATTGATCCCTAAATAAGTGGGCTTGAAAGGCGGTGGGTCCGAGGGAATATCTTGGGCCCATCCCAGCAGATTGACTTGACCGGGCGTCAACTGGAAGATGGCGATGCCACGCAGCGTCCATGGAAATGGACGAGAGCACCTTTCCTTTTGCAAATAGCAGCATCTGCACTGCAGCGTACATAGAGAAAGAGAGAGATTGAAATTAGGGTTTTACTTTTCCTTTTCTTCTTACCGGATCTCTGAAAGTAATTGAGGAATTTGACTTTCAAAAATGTCGAATTCCAGGGTCACCATCACCCTCGGTCGCTCTGGTCAGGTAAATTCTTCTTCTTTGCTTTCGTTCTTGTTTCTGTGTTTTTCTGCGCCAGTTTAATCTGTGAGGAAGAAGGGGGTGGATGCAATTATTCAAATTGTATGGTTTTCCACATTAATCAAGCTTCAATGGGAAAGGGAGCAATTTTGTCTGAAGTTTACTATATTTGATTCAATTTCTTGAGCTTCAAATCCAAATCCAGCCCTTTTGTTATTTAGCTATTTGGAATGCTTTGATGAACTTTTGGGTTGTGCTGTCCTGGGCTGAAGAACCGATTTGAATGCGAATTCAGATCGATTTGTGAGTGTTGTGTGCTTATTTGATGAAATATTTGTAGGTTGTGGAGAGAGGAGGATTTGTATCCAATTCTGCGAAGGTGCGTGGTGATAGTGGGATGGTTTCCGGAAGTAAACGAATGGCAGGCAGACTTGGGAGTAATGCTCATGGTTTTTCGTTTTCTGCGGGCAAACGGTACATTGTTCTATCTATTTACCTGGCTTATCACCGTATTACTTGTTTCAGTAGTCCTTCATAGGCTGTGTGTTGGGAATGCCTGTGATTCTCCAATAGTCTTTTTCCTTCTTATGGTTGTTATCAGTTATTTCTCTTAACTCATCGTATCCAATGCCCATAATCGTTTAACATCTTCTACCGTGCAAGCCACCGCCAATACCAGAACTATCTCTTGAAGCATTTTCATTGTGAGAATGGTTGTAACGTTTTTATGGTCGTCCCATTTCAAGAATTGGTATTTCAGGCAGTAACATAATAACATGTCAGATGCGTCTTTAATCCTATCATGATGCGTTCAATATCAATTTTCAGGCAACGAGGAGATGGCATAAAATGGAATGAGGATGATAGAACACTGCAAGGTAAAACTATCTTACGTGATATTACCAACTATTATATTTCGTTTATTGTTCTTTATATGGTTTCTTTGTATTGACTCTGGTGCATTAAAACAAGTGAAGATTCACGAATCAGTCGAAATGACCTCAGATTGAAATTGTTGCATAAAAGATTATCTAAGAAGCAAATTGACGGAGTTGCTGAAGAGCGCAAGCAGATGGACCCTCATGCAAAGCTTTCAAAACCTGTTCATCCTTCACTGAGATACCAGGTGCTGCAGCATACTTCTGAAACAAATGCAAGTAGCCCCATGAGGCAGGCTCCTCTGAGAGAAAGTCCAGCTGGTCTATACCAGGTAAATTCTCGAGGAAACTTCTACTCTTCTCCAACTACGGATGGATTCAGAGGTAGATCCCCACCAAGAGAGCTGCACCCACCATCATCATTTAGGCCAGTTGACGCTTGTAGAGCTGGCCAGTTCCCGAGAAATGGTATGGTTGGTTCTTCTCAGCCGACAGACTCCTTTATTTTCACAATGAAAGCTGCCCCTCAAGCTGCTAGGCCAATAGCACAGTTTGCTCCAGCAACTGGCGGCGTGCAGAGAAGTTCACAAATGGTACTACCTTGTGGTAACTGCACCATTTTAGCTTCCTTTTTGGGAAATCTGGTCATGTATTGCTACTTCAAATTTGATGAGTTTATCTCTGTGGTTGTGCAGGTGGATGACACTCGAACTGTTGCTGAGTTGTTGCATAGACTTGGTTTGGGTAAATATGCCATTATTTTCCAGGCTGAAGAAGTAAGTTACCTGGCCGAATTGGATTTTCCATTCAAATTTGCTTTCCTTAATTTGGATGACGATAATAGGCTGTCGTTATCTGATTTTTGACACAGCATCTAAAATAGGGAATATTATGTGTGTTTTTAAAGGGGAAATCTGATCAATCCAAGGAGGAATACTAATATAAATGAAGATGACATTAGGTTCTACATTTCATCTTTGGCTGCGGACTTCAAGTTTTCGTAATTCTCGATTTTCTGATTTACAGGTAGACATGACTGCTTTGAAGCAGATGGGGGATAAGGACCTCAAAGAGCTGGGCATACCGATGGTAATTTTCATTCACTCTAAGCTTCCTCTGTTATCTGCATGCTCATTGCAATGGAACTCGGTCCGTTCTCACAAAGGTTGCTTAATATGTAGGGACCAAGAAAAAAGATCCTTCTTGCACTTTTGCCCCGTACTAAACGGCCACCACCGTAATCCCTACTCGTAACGATGCAACGAAAGATCCTATTAAGAACCAAGAAAAGAAAATTGCTGCTATTTCAAGAGCATTTCGTTTGTTCGTATGTACCTTCACCCATTGTATCCGAAATCGTGTTTGAAGTTCAGGTTTGCGAGGGTTTTGATTAGGTTGAATAACTTCTATAGGGCTTGTTCTGTTTGTATTTTATATACACAAAATTTAATCTTTAGTTATTTTGTTCATTGCACATCAGTTTCTCGTTTTGTACGTGTACTTGTGTACATAGAGTACTCGTAACACTGTGATTTGCAGTTACGGAGGAATCTAACGTTCTTTAGTGTACTACAATCGGATCAAAGTAAGAATTGTAATTTGTAGATTAATGATGAAGGGTCTTAAAATCTTGACCATTTAAAAGAATTACAACGAAACGACGCTGTGTCGAAGAAACATGGAACTGCGGAATGGTAAACAAACCCAGCAGAAGCAGATGAACAGTCTCTCAATGCGCTCGAACAGATGGCGCACTCGAAGCGGAAGACTTGGAATCCCGCTCACTCTTCCCGCATTCTTTCCCTTTCCTAGAAGCAAAAGCAGCCATGAACCTGTCGTTCCAGCTGATGCCATTACCCGCCAGCAACGACGGCTGAGCTGCCGTTTGCTTCCTGCAAACATGGTCGGCCGGGAACCGGTGCTTGAGGCAGACCTTGATCTGGCAGGTTTTGCAGGTGCTGGTATTAGAAAACGTGAGAGTCTCCTTGCACCGGCGAACGGGACAGGTGGGTTTCTTCTTGTTTTTGGGGTCGCAATTCCCAGACTTGGCGTGCTTCTCCAACAGCAATTTATGGTCTTGTTCGTCGTCGCAGCCGGTGGTTTCTATGGAGGCGGAGCAGATTTCGCAAACCACCACCTTTCTGCTGTTGTGGTCCGATTTGGGGCACTCGTGGGACTTGTAAGACCGATGCTCAACGCAGAAAACCTTACGGCAACCGTCGCACTGGAAGGGGAGGAAATCGAGTTGGTGGCAATCGGAGAGCTGGCAGTGCCGACCCAAATCCGGAAAAGCTTCTGTTCCCCCCGTCATCCTGATCGTAGTTTGATTTTTCAGTCTGTTAAATTTTGCAATGAAACAATTCGTAAGCAAAAGGGGGAATTTAAATTTTATTTATAGAGGGAGAGGGAGAGGGGTCGGTTCTGGGGTTGGCTTGCGGGAAAAGCTAAAGCCAAAAGCCAGCTTTGACTTGGATTCCAAACGGTGTCGCACGATGCTTCTTTCTTCGCTCCTACAATTTGTAGTTTGTACGCGTCATCGCAAACGCTGACACGGAAGGAAGGACCCACGCCACCCACCTGTTTGGACCATCCTTGCAAAAAAGTGAGGGATTTCGCCGGATCTTCTTTGTGAGATCTCGGGAATTGTTTAATCATGTTCGTTTATTATATATTGTGCGATCAGAAATCATTGTAAATTTTTTAATCTAAAATTGAATATAAACAGTACCTAAAAAAAACTGGTCGCATAATGTACGATGAACGAATGTAATTGGAAGATCTCCAGGATCCTCACAAAAAAAAGATCTGGCGAGGATCCTCTCTCCTTGCAAAAATAGGACATACACCCCCCACTAAGATTTTTTTGATCAATTCGCTTCAGCTCTCCAACTCATCTTGAAATGTTGTTCGATGATCAAGATGTCTAGTAAACTATTTAAAAATTATCTGAGCAAAAAATTAATTAAATCTTCGATGGTTATCTAATAAATAGAGAAGTCAATTAGTATTATAGTCTAGCGGTATTCATCTTCACTTGTAAAATGAGAGGTCTTAGGCTTAATTTTCGTCAAAGACGAATTTAAACCATATTATAGCTATCTCATTGTAAGAATTAACCCAATCCCTCACCCCGTTAGTGTAGATAATATCGTTTTGTTTATGAGTTAGACTCAATAGGATTTGATCAATCCTTTTTTCGGTCGTTAAGGTGGAGAATTGAACCAAGAATTCTCTTTCTTTATCATCAATCGATTTACTGTTCGAGACTTAGGATTCTATTTTATCATCAATCGAATCCCTGTTCACGTTTTTTCTTTTTCTTATCAATGAATGGATCTCTTTACCACAAACTATGTTTCGCACTTAAAGACTTAAATTTGACAGCATTCATCGAAAGATTAAACGATTTCTAATTTCGTTGATTCTTTGCAGACTTGGTCTTCAGAGGGTGATGTCTGAAGTAAATGGTTCCAATCATCAAAGTAACCTTGCAAAATGAGAATGGAAGCCAAAAAAGTTGGAGTGAGAAAGTTACTAGATGGGTATTGGCCCAAAAAAGTTACTAAACCTAAGCTACCATCAACTTCGCAGCCCACCAATAAGAGATTCTCTTTGTTTTGATGCCCAAATCAAACTAGAATCCATGACATTGCTTTAACCCAGCCAAGTCCTCGGCGTTTAAGCCCACTCTATGAAATAGCACTTGTCAAAGCGGCTCTGTGTCAATTTCCGCTCTCTCCTCTATCAGTATCTTACTATAATTGATTTCGTCACGTAAGAAGAAAGACATGAAAGGAACGGGGGTAGAGAAGTTCCTCTCCATTAAAGTTAAAAACATGTACGTGAAGGATTAGACAAAAGCTAAAAACCAATGTGCTTTTTACCATGCAGATGGTGACCTGACCTGCCTATGGCTATGATTGTATGAACGAAAAGACCAAAAGCCATGCAGCACTAGAGATTATATAAGCAAACAAAAAGGTTGGTGCCAAATTGTAAAGTTGGAACAAAACACTCTTTCCTTTCCTTTCATAAAGCTTAAATCACATCAACATTGGGCACATATAAATATATCATATTAACATCAAAAGAGGACGAAAGAACCAAAATTCTTCGTGCAAATCCAGCATAATATAATGTATGATATATATAAATATATATATATATATATATTTTTGAGTGAAATATAATGTATGATATTAGATTAGAGTATATTGGCAGTACCACCAAGATATGCTGCTCTATAATTGGATGTCAATGGAAGGATTATTAGAGCAAAGGACCCGGTTAGGATAGATTTTTTAGCGTGTCGGAAGCACGTACGGTTTGGTACATCAAGTGTTATAATACAAATCGTTGGATACTTGACAAAAAAAATTCAATCACTTAAATTACGACACTTGACGTACCAAGCCGTGATCCCAGAAAACTTCTCCACGGATAGAACTTGCTCTGGAGAGATTTTTCCTTGTGCTGGGAACACTGCTTAGTACACTAAGTCTGATGATACAAGTGGTTGAGTACCTGAAGAAAAATTCAACTACTTGTATTATGATACTTGGTGTCGGATCATGTTTCCGACACACTGACAAAGTTGTCCCTGTGTGAAATGGTGGGTTCTGATTAAAGCGTGCAATCATGCATCCTTGTTGGGTGCCAGGGAAAACCACAGCTCAAGATCTTCATTTTCTTCAGCTTTTTTGGTTTCAGGTTTTGTTATTGTATATAAATTAGCTTTCCCCACGTGAAAAGTGCATGTAATTTAGAAATGCAACCAAAGCATTTGGTCTGAAAATAACCTAGAAAGATAGGGCATTACTCTCCGAAATACGCCAAGTAATTAAGAAGATAATTAATCTTTCTTATATGTTTCAGAAGAAAACCATTTTGGAAGCAAAACAACATTCATAAAATAATACAAATGTATTTAAATAAAAACAGGCAACTTCCAATCTTAATCAGACAAAGGAGGGGCCCTCCTGGAGGGCTACAACCAAATCACGAGTCTGAATCTGATCTCCCCATACGAACATGAAAGCTGTGTTCAACCGATAGAAATGGAAAGATTACCTCTCTTAACTAATTACAATTATTAACATAAACTAATCCCAAATCTTTGAAATGAATTAAGCACTTGGCTTAGATCTAATCATATAACGAAGGGAAAGGAAAAGGAAAAAAAAACACTAGTTTATAAAAACAGATTTTTCAGTGTGCTCGGAAAACGAGCACATAAGTCATTTACATTATATAGGTAGAGGAACATTTAAAAAAAAAAAAAAAAAAATTTCCTTTCCAATTGTATAATAACGTATGGTGTACATTGTACTGCCCCGTGTTCAGACACATTTGAAAAATCTGTCATTTATGTGAAGGGTGGGTGGTCCATCATCCATGTATTGAGTAGAAAAAGGGAATCAACCACGCTTTGGTAAAGAAGAAAGGGATATATTAATATTATCCAGCCTAGAACACTGGTAAAGAAACTGCGTATTTCTATGGCTACACAAACTTAACTATTAAGTATATACAAATAATGATGAAAGTGGAGCTCTTCTTCTCCATCTCCATGCAAAGTAAGGAGGAGAGAGTACCTTTTTCCTTCAAACTTTCTCAGTGGTGGGATCAAACGGCTGTAACAGCATGTATTTGTCTGCAAAAGTGGGCAATGAGATGGATGGTCCAGACATTTCCACATCAACCCTTCTCTAAGCTTCTGTTGATTCACGGATTAACATCTGTTTAGAGGAGGGTTCTTGGGTACTTATTGGTGTACACAATATCAGTATCTCTTTCGTCACATAACAAAAAAAACGCAAGGTAAAAGTAATTAATACACACCCGGTTAGATAATGATGAGACGATATAGTCTCGTTTACGTGTAAGAATCCATCATGTATAGAATCACTTGTTTTACACCGTCCTTTGTTTTCTAGTATAATTTAGCCTAAGGAAGGTGTTTTAGCTTTTAGACTTTCCTTGCAATAAAATTTGATGGGTGGAATATTGGGTTGGCTTGTGACAGACTAGGGTTGGTACTTAATCAAAGAATAAGCTCCAAGGACATATATATATATTCTTCCCCCACAGTTTTTCTTTATTTATAAAATTTTAAGAAATTAGTCAAAAAGTTTGACCGTTGATCTTTGTGTTCGAAACTCAAGGATCAGGAGATTCAAACCATTTATTCTAAAGTTTGTGGCCCCTGTTAACTCATTTTATTGATGAACCTTAAACAAATTAAGGTCCGGATCTCTTTTTCTAAAGGCCCGACACAGAAATACAGAGAGGGTGTCGATTCATTAAGGCCATCTCCAACCGAATGGTCCAAAGGGCTTGGAGATGGTCGAAAATAGTCCGAAAACCGTCTCCAACCGAGGGCTAGGCCAGAGGGCTTTGGAATCTGAGAGGGCCCCATAGAATCGGAGAAGGCTAGAGAGCTGGCCTTTTTTTTTGCTTATGTTGGATTTCCTGTCAGTTATAACCGACAGGAATACATTGTATTACTAATATAAATGTATTACTGTCGGTTATAACCGACAGTAATACATTTATACTAAATAATACAAATGTATTCCTGTCGGTTATAATTGACAGGAATTCTTTGAATTTTTTTTTTAACAGTTTTATTATTATTTTTTATTTACAAAAATTTTCCTATAACTTCTATTTTTCATTTTTTTTTAAATTCTATTTTTTCCTATAACTTTTATTTTACAAATTTGTTTCATATATATTTTTTTTAATTTCATTTTTTCCTATAACTTCTATTTCACAAAATTTGTTTCATTTTATTTTAAATTCTATTTTTTTTCCTATAACTTCTATTTCACAAAATTTGTTTCATATATTTTTTTTTAATTCTATTTTTTTCTATAACCTCCTAAGCTATTATACAACATTAAATTAAATTAAGTAACATGAAACAACATTAAAATTATACAACATAAAAAAAAAACATTTAACAACATGAAACTTAAACAACATTTAAGTTGTAGTTTTTAAATAATAAATTATGTTTGGCCCTATGGTCCTTTGGCCCTCGGTTGGAGACGGTTTTTTGTGACAGGGCTAAAACGAGCCCTCTGGCCCTCGGTTGGAGACGGAGGCAAATATGACCATGTACTATTCATTAAAATATTAATATATTAGAGAATCTTAGAGGATCATAGGGCTAAAACAAACCCTCTAGCCAACCCTGGGTTGGAGATAACCTAACCAGTCATGAGAAGCTCGAGGGAAGCACACTCTACAAGGGAAATGAGTTACTTACAACACAAGCGAAGCCGCAGGAGAAAAACAAGAGATTGGGTTGCTGATATAGCTCCAGCATTTGTTTTGTGATTCAGGCTAATTTCTCCAAACCAGAGGAATCGGAATCCCATTCCTTTTCCCAGTCTCCTCTATCAGACAAACAACACCAACCTTTCTCTCTCTCCCTCTCCCTCTCCCGCCGTATCCCCACCAAACTCTACCTTCAAGCAAGCTCCATATCTCTGCTAATCCAAATTATCCAAAACATAATCCCATCGGATTAGGCCTCTCAAAGTCGCTTAAATTTGAATTAAGGATCATGGGGTTTAGGCATAATCCTTACTTAAGCTTAAAGCTCAGAACTTTCACTCCCATAATACAGAGTTGAAGAAAGTAGCTTACTTTTTTCAGGTATGGAGTTTCAGGAAGCTATGTTGAAGCTGATGGTCCACAAATCAAAAGAGAACGAATTGGCTTTCGCCACGCCGGAAAGAGCGGCGGAGATGAGCGGTGCAAGCCCGAGTTCCCGGCGAAAATGGAAGCTTTTTCAGAGGTCGTCGTCGGCAATTCCGTCGAAAACTTCAAAGCCGCAAGCTCCCAGAGAGTTCCTCTGTCCAATCTCCGGCTCTCTGATGGCGGACCCGGTCATCGTCTCCTCCGGCCACACCTTCGAGCGCGCCTGCATCCAAGCCTGCAAGTCCCTCAGCTACACGCCCGCTCTCCCGGACTCTCCGCCGCCCGATTTCTCCTCCGTAATCTCCAACCTCGCTCTCAAATCTGCAATTCTCAGTTGGTGCCGGAAGTCCTCGGTCGATCCTCCCAAGCCCCTCGATGTCGCCTCCGCCGAGAAGCTCGTCCGCGCCTCCATTGCTTCCCGGAACGAAACCAAGCTCCAAAATGGCGTAGTTTTGGAGAATCAGTTGCTGATCAACGGTGTTAAGGATACCCCTACTGTGAATTTCGTCCACGCGGCCACCGATCTGACTCGGCGCCCGACTCACTTCCACTCGAGCTCCGACGAATGGGTCACCGCGGCTCCGCCTCTCCCGTTCTCAACTCAGCCGAGTTGCTACTCATCTCCGTCGTCTTCCTTCTCGGAAAACGAAATCCTAACCGTTAACGGCAACAGTAATCCCTCCCGCTCTGTAGAAGAAGACGAAATCTCGATCAAGCTCAGAAGCTGCCACGTGTTCGAAATCGAGGAGGCCCTGGCTTCGCTGAGGAAGATCACGCGGACCAGAGAGGACGCCCGGGCCCGACTCTGCACCCCGCGGTTGCTTTCCGGCCTCCGCCCTCTGATTATATCCAGGTACACCGCCGTTCAGGTGGATTCCGTCGCAGCGTTGGTCAACCTGTCGCTGGAAAAGTCAAACAAGATTAAGATCGTACGGTCAGGAGTCCTCCCTCCTCTGATCGACGTGCTCAAGACAGGATCCCGTGAGGCGCAGGAACACGCTTCCGGTGCGTTCTTCAGCTTGGCACTTGATGACGACTGCAAGACCGCGATTGGCGCATTGGGCGCGTTGCCGCCTTTGCTGCACTTACTCCGGTCCGAGAGCGAGCGGACTCGGCATGACTCGGCACTCGCATTGTACCACCTCTCACTAGTTCAGAGCAACCGGTCCAAGTTGGTTAAGCTAGGGTCGGTTCCGGTTCTGTTGAGAATGGTAAAGTCGGGCCACATGACGGGTCGGGTATTGCTCATATTGTGTAATTTGAGTTTGTGTGCGAACGGGCGGGCCGCGTTGTTGGAATCGGGTGGGGTGGAGTGTTTGGTGGGTGTGTTAAGAGGAAACGAGTTTGACTCGAAGGCGACTCAAGAGAGTTGTGTGGGCACATTGTATGGGCTGAGTTACGGCGGTTTGAGGTTCAAAGGGTTGGCGAAGACGGCGGGGTTGGTGGAGGCGTTGAGAGAGGTGGAGAAAAAGGGAAGCGAACGGGCGAGGGAGAAAGCGAGAAGAATGTTGGAGATGATGAGAGGGAAAGAGAAGGAAGAAGAAGAAGAAGTGGACTGGGAGGAATTGCTCGACTCGGGGTTTGGGAGTCGAACTCGGTGTCAACCCGGTGGTGGGTTAGGCGGGTTGAGTGCCAACTCATCTGAATTTTGAGTACATAATTTGGCGCTTTTTTAGATAAAAGTTTTTCGGCATTATAATTTTTGGATTGCTTTCAATTTATTTCATGTGTTCTCAATCTGAACAAATATTAATAGCATAGTTTACTAGCTTTAAAATTAAGGAATTGTTAGTAGCACTCTAAAAATCTCATTCTACACTCCAAACTTTCTATATTAGGAAAGAAAAATACACTTGTGAGGAGTGTAAAATGAGATTTTTGAAGTGCCAATAACACTTCCCTAAAATTATACCAAAAGCATAATGAAGTCTCATTTTCTTCACAAAATTGAAAGTTTTTAGGAGGTTCTATATTTAAAATATCTTTCGACGTTAAGAAGAGAGATGTTGAGTACCATTTTTATTGCGTAAAATTAGTTTAAAAGCAGTTTATGTTTTTTGGATTTTGATTTTAGAGGTGTTGGACTTCACATTATGCGATTTGTGATGTAGGGCTTGAACTTGTGACATTTTGGACCTTGAATCTGTGTGTCGTCATGACTTACATATAAAAGCGCTTTCTGGAGAGGTACGTGACTTGACGTGATAAGAGTTATGTTGTTTTATTATTCTTTAACCAAGCATAACCCGAACAAAGCATAATTCTAAAGTTATGGGTTGCCGGACTGAAGAGTCCCGTCCAGGTTAATATTAGACAAGCCCGATGGCCAATCCGGACCACCATAGTCCCTGGGCCATCTTTACCATCCAACCAGCCTCACATCTTCTTAGTAGTAGTGGGCCCAATCTTCAGCTTAGCTTTGGATGCCGCATCTGTAGTCAACTTTCGTTGGATTTCGAGTTTCAACATCCAATGACATTCTGTTTAAAAAATTGCATTTAAAAAGATATTTGATGAGGGACAAGAATCATCTCCGGATTCTCTTTGTGAAAATCTAAATATTCATTATATATGTGCAGTTAATTTTTATTAGGTATTGTTTATATTTAATTTTAAATAAAAATTTTCAAATAATTTTTAATCACACGATATACGATGAACGGACATTTGGATTCCTACAAATAGACTCCGCATAGGATCCTATTCCATTTTATGGAGCCCATGCTGAAAATAGTCATTGACTTCAACTGGATTAAAGCAAACTAGCTGTGATACAACGAACGAAGAAAATTAATTGATAATATGAAAAGTAGACAATTCTTTCTAAGTCTTTGTATAGTTTGGTCCCTTCCTGATGTGAGATTTTATCCTCACATTGTCACAAGCTCTTTCAGGTGTGATAAATTTTTAAGTCAAACATGTGGACAACCAAAATTAAGTGATGTAGAGTACATGTGGCCGTTGAACTTCACACGTGGACCAACCTGCTTTGATACCATGAAAGAAGTCGAGATCCTGCCCTAAAATCAATTGATAATATGAAAAATAATCTAAATTACTTATAAGTTCATCAAATGCTTCTTCTCTTATCAATATGATAATGATTCCGAACATTTTTAAATGTTTTTTGTGCCCCAAAAAATATCAATATATGATACACACAAGAATATAAAAATGATTAAAACCCAACTCAATCACAGAGATTGGCTCCCTATATGTTGATTGAGAACAAATTCATATTCTCGCCTGATCTTATTTATGAGGAACTTTAAACGAACACTATATACGGATCTTCATGATGTCCACCAAAAGAATGCGGAGAGGATTGTGTTGGATTGAGAACAAGGCTTCTCGGAAGAACAATCATTATATACTCATATAATAATTGGACCCCACATGACCGACTGACAGATGTTTCTAGTTTGACTGTAACCTTCTCCTCGTCCCCCTCCTCGACGAGAAATTTTTAGTTGTGACGGGAATACGGATGGTACACCACGTGTTTTTATGCAAGTGGTGGAAAATTTTAATTTTTAAGTTATTAATATTTTAACACATATGACCCACCATTTATATTGAGACACGTGATGTACCATCTCGTGTGACGGGAACACTGAAAAATTTCTCCTCCTCGACATGAGAAGCTGTTTTCCCAAATTTAAAACCCGAGCTTTGGCACATAAATTACTCGACGCACATGCAAATTTGCATACGGACCATTTTAAATCAATTTCTTCTTGTTTTAGAAAACATCTAAACTAATTTCTAAATAAATAAATTATCGAACGAGACGTACAGAATAGACAAAATTCAATTAATTTGTTCATCATTAAATTATAATATTTTTTAATGGGAGCTGAAATGCTAGCTAATTGGTTAATTGCATTCGACTATGCCATTTGCTGCCATCGTGTATCCACAAACGCTCTCCCGTAAACCAAATCCCAAAGTAATAGCTAAATTAGCTAGAGCATCGTTTTTTTTTTTTTTTTCTTTTTCCCTTCCTTTCTGTATTTACGATCTATTACAGCTAACTTTTACATGGATTTGAAGCAATATAGGGTCGGGTGTGATGAAAATGAAAAGCAATATCATGCTGATATAAAGGTGCTAACAAATAACTTAGTTGAAATATTCGAGCTCAAGCTTTTCTCCTCTTCACTCGTAAGTTTGAAAGTCATTCTCGCAATTTGCATTATATGAGCATATATCAATTGAATAAAACAAATGTATAGGTAATCAAATTACAACATTTCTCCATTACCTTAATTAAACCGCACAATTTCCAAAACCAAGACACTTAAACAGAGGCACTAGTGTACAATACGGGGATTTACCATAAAACCAAAACTACTGAAGAAAATTGGATGCAATTTTATTTTGCAGAATTCACAAAAAAATGTATATTTATGAAATATCCCCTTAACAAAAATAAATAAATAAACAAGTATACATATTATCATTTCTTCTCACAAATATTGGATCTCACCACAAAATGCACTTAAAAAAGCACCCAAAAATAAAACAAAGAAATTAAAACAAAGTCTTTTTCTCCTTTTCAAATTATTTAAATGCGAATCGTAAATTAATTAATTAATAATTAGACTTGTCGCATCTGTGCCTAATCTCTCCCCGCCTTCCGGTCTGAATCCCTAACACGCCGAGCTTCTCCATCGCCTTGGCAAAATCCCCGAAGAAGCGGTTCTGGTCGTTTGCGTACAGCTCCACAAACGGCCGCGTCCTCGCGTCGTCAAACAGCGCGTGGTCCGATTTCAAAACCCCCAACCCCTTTGGTAAGTTCTGGAAGTAGACATTGTCGAATTTGTTCGGCGTCATAACGTCGTTAAATACGGATAGAGTTGGGTTTGTCTTGAAATCCGCGCATGCCCGCTGCAACCCGGACGCGAATCTCGGGTTGTAACTCGGGTCGGACTGCGCTGACTTGCTGTAGTTGTAGATCGCGGAGCTGAACTCGCTGCAGTGGGAGAACCCGATGGTGTGGGCCCCGCTGAGGGCGACCATTTCCTGGACGGAGAAGCCCCTGGACCCGAAAACCTGGATGAGCTGGGAGATGGACATGGCGGGGCGGGGGAGGTTGCCTTCGACGGCGGAGGCTTTGGAGAAGCGGCCATCGCGGCGGCCGAGGGGGACGTTGTAGAAAGGCCCCCCCATCATGGTGACGAGATTGCGGGTGGCGACGGCGAGGATGTCGGCGCAGGAGACGGTGTTGGGGCAGGCGAGCTCGAGAGCGGTCTTGGCGCGGACGACGACGTCGAAGGCGTCGCCGGGGAGGGAGAGGTTGATGTCGGCGTCGCGCTCGGCCTTGTTGAAGGGGGTGGAGGAGAGGAGGATGGAGGCGTCGCAGCCGTTGGCGAGGCAGTCATGGAAGAAGAGGCGGAGAGTGGCGGCGGCAGTGGTGGGATTCATGATCTGCTTACTGGTGACGGTGTCTTGGACAATTTGGGCGAATCTCGGGCACGATTTTTGGTAGTAGTTGGTGTAGAGTCGGGATTCGGCGGTGGGGAGAGTGGTGAGAGATAGTAGAGATGTGAGGAGGACAATGATGAATGCCGCCATGCTTAGCTTCTCTCTGCAGCTGCTGCTGCTTCTGCAACTGCTTCAGCTGGCGGGCGGTAGCTCGAAGGAAGAAATGAGCTTTTTGGAAGCTCGGAGGAGGAAGACAGAGAGAGAAATACGGAGTGAGGTCACGTGGTAGAAGAGATGGATTTACCGGGGGGGCTAGAGTGGGGAAGGGAGTGACCACGCGGCACTCTGTCCACCGTCAATCACGGGAATCGTGCTTGGGAGTAATGGACGGCCCACTTAAATTTTGGGTTGAACTTCGGATCAAGGCATTTGGAATGACGGAAATGCCCCTATTTTATGAGGAGGCATAATGTCTGCCCTCCTGTTTAGATGCCATTTTCATCCCTTCCTATTTGTGATGTCACGGTTAAATCAGGTTAACATTTTATATTCTTATTATTTTTTATCTTATTATCTTTGTGAAAAAATCAATATAAAATGTTAACGTGATTTAACCGTGATCATACAAAATAAAAGAATATAGAAGGGCAGACAATGTGCCTCCATTTTATGGAGTGATTGGGGACGACTTTTCTACCCTTCAATAATACTATGGTTGTGACATTGTATAAAGTCAATTATACGTTGACCGTGCCTAGCAATGTAGACGTGGCTTGTAATGACGTATTAAATTAGTTGTAGAATTGACAAGTTAAGTGAATGGGTAATTCATTATCATCTCATGTTATAGTTTAATTAATCACGCCTAAACCTTAAAGTTATCTAATCGCATAAAAAGTCTATTATGCATTGCAATGTGAAAAAGTTAAATTTCAGGTATTATCACAGGGTTATGTTATTTACACACTCATTTTTACTTTTCACACACCTTTTTCAATTTTTAGTTGTTGGATCAAATGAATTGAAAAAAATCAATAGCCAAAACTTAATCAGGATGTGTGAAAGGTAAAAATGATTGTGTGAATATTACTATTTGTGTCAAGATGCATATTGAGTGTAGCTAACTGTTCCTTAAACTTGAGAGTAACAAGTATTTTTTAGTTTGAATGTCACATTGTCGCGCTGTGTCATTTTTGGTCTAACACATGTCTATACTCTATTTTATGACTATCGTGCTTCCGAGAGGAGGCAATATGAGATGTCAACCTTTCATTTATTATTATGATACGCTTATTAATAACACTATTTGGTTACGAGTAGATGTGGTAAATCAACTTATTGAGTTATTAATGGATACCAGTTAAGATCCGTTTAATTTGATATCACCAAATTAAAGAGATAAGATTGGTAATGGTGATAATGGTGTAAGGTGAAATCAAACTATGAATGGATACTCATTAACAGCCCAATGAGTTGATTTGCCACCTCCAGTTAAGAGTGTTGTTAACCCCTTTTTACCTTTCACACACATCTATCAATTTTGATAATTGACTTGAAAGATTTGGAGATGATCAAATGACATAAATTAACAACGAATGCGTGAGACTTAAAAAAATATGTGTGGACAACATTACCCTTTGGTTAATCTGAGTATTGAACCGACCGCACCTCCATCCCCCTCAACAAGGTCGAGCACGACGCCAATATCAGCCTCTCCCTCCCTTAGCGAGGACTTCCTTCCTCCGGTTCCCAAAATCACCTAAACTATGGTCCACTTTGGGAATATTTCTCAAAGTTCGGTCATCAACGTACGATTGTGGTTATCCTGCACAGTTTTGTACACAGTACACACAACTTAGTTAAGAAAAACCCCCCAACTATTAGCAAGGGATTGTAGATATTAAATTGTCATTAAATGAAGGCTGAGATAATTAGGTGGAAACAGGGGAGAAAGGTTAAAAGGTTCAACGTTGTATCTGGCGTGTATATTGTCCGTTGCGTGATGGATCATGCAGCGTTAAAGCTAAACAGCGCGCTGAAAGCTCATCATTATCTCTAATCCAACGGTCCAAAGTCAAAGTGGCTGTTTTATCGGAAAGGAAATGGACCCCGCTCCAATTTGGACAAGCATTCCATTGAAACGTATAAATGGTGCTGATTCATTTGTATTTTCGAATCCAGGGGCTAATTGTGTGTTGTACTTAATCGAATAGTCGACCCAACCCGATTTTAAAAGGACGATATTGTCCATTTAAAAGAACAATTTATATGGAATGATTTTGCAATCACGTAGCATCTTGATCAATTTAACTATATAATGTGATGTAATGAAAAACTTACACACGTCGTTGATTTATTAAATCAGGACACAACGGTGGCGATAAATTTGTTCCATATTATTAGGGACAATGTTCGAAATTATCACAATAATTTAGAAATAAGAGAGTTTTTAATTGGAAGCTCATGAGTAAAAATCTAACACGCTATCTATTAAAATATTAAATCACATGTAAATTTGAATGATATCTCAATTTAGGCATGCTCCTCCTCGTTCATTTATGCATTAACGTATATTGATCCTATAAACATCATAAGATTCGTTTGAAAATCAAAAATTGAAAAGAAAATTCTGAAACCAATTTTAATTTTCAAAAAATAAAATAATAATAATAATAATGAGCAGTTAAACTTATAAAGATAAAAAACTGCTCCTTGCCCTCCGAGCAGAAAGCAGGAAAGGACAATTGCAGTAGGACCGGAAGAAACGAAAGTGGGAAACTGTTTGAATCAAAACAAAAAGGTTTGTTGAAAATTATTGAGATTGATGAGAACTGCATGTGGATGTGCATGTGCATGTGCATGTGGGTCCCATATCTAAGCTGGGTTTTCTTCCCATGTCTACCCTCTACTTTCCTAATATTTGGCATGTCAAATTGACAGTGTCTATCTAAATCACTACCTCATTTTAAGGAAGGGTATCATATCAAATTTTCACGATTTGAATCGTGTATTTTTTAAATTATATTTTATAGATTAACTTTGTAAAATATTAGTTAAATCGAAAATATTTAAAGTATCTAATTGAGTTCAAAAAAACTGATGAATGCATTGTTCTAATAAAACATTGAAATTTTATCGTGATAATTAAATTGGCAAATGGTTTCGGACTTGAATTTTTGCAAGAATGATTTATGAATCAAGATTTAGAAAATAGACAATTCGGATTGTTGAAATTCGATGTGGAGTGGGTCTCACAACTAATTTTTATTTTTTGAAAAAAATGGAGATCCCTCTCGACCTGCCTCACCCAGAGCATACATACATGTAGTTGTAAAATGTATATGTACTGTGTCACAAGTTGTACACTCATTTCTTCGTTTCTTACGCGTCACGTGACTACATTACATCAAGCTAATTTACTAGGAGATGGACTTACTTATCTCGAGATGTATACCATTTAGGGCGCGTTTACGTAACGGTAATGAAAATAAGAGGAATTGAATTGAGGATGAGTTGGAATGAGGAGAAGTCAGAATCAGATTCCTGTTGGAGCTATTTACTTAAATGTTCTGGAATCGGAATAGAATTTCATAAAACTGTTTACTAATTCAGCATAATCGGAATATAAACTAATATGATTACTAAAATGCCCTTATTCCAATTAAAATATTTTATGTACTTTAATGGGTTTGTAAAGGATAGTCTTGAAAATAAAAACAGTAAGTGAGGGCACAAAGGGAACAAAAGTGTCATTCCAATTACCCAAACAATCAAGAATTGGATTACCACCTATATCTAGGGAATCCAATTGCATCAATACAAGGAATTGAATTCCAAAATTTGTGTGGGCCCCACTGCTTTTTTGATTCCTCCATGTTTAGTAAACACTAGAATACTCTGTAATCGGAATTCAATTCTACATTCTCTTTTCGATTACTGATACGTAAACACACCCCTAGTTGCTTAATCACACGTTGCGTGCTATGTGAAAAAGCATCAGAAGGCATACACTATGGGATATGTAAATATTTCTACTTTAGCTTTGAATCCCAGTTCCACACTTTGTCACTTGGCTAAAATATGTATTTACTAGATCAAGCTTTTGTACTTTATAGGTTCCTATGAAGATTAATACAACGCAAACCATGACAAACGCCAAGTAATGTTGATTAGGGTAGCTCTCAAACTTAGTGAAATCAAAATACAACAAGCGTGATTACTGTTATGAAGTGGAAATTACAACATTATAATTGAAAACAATTCCCCCACTCATTATTTTTCTTACGAGAGAGGTTGATGCTAGAGCCCAAAACAACACGAAACCACAAACAAAAACATTCAAACGTAGTAGCACCAACAAGTCCTGCAAGTACTGCCCGTCCTTCTCTATGAAGATCGGGAGGAATACAGCAAAACTAATCTTGCTTTATCTGATTTCATTGCTTGCTTAAAACTTAATTATCTTGGATTATAGAACAGCAAGAACCGAGACCCCATCGGCATACCTGCGATAAGTGCGACGCTTCATGACATCTGTGAGTTCTGAGGAGTAGCTACTTCCCACAATCTCTTTATACTTGTTCCACCATCGCATGAAGCTGCTCTGCGCCAAGAAAATATCAGGTGTCACTGCGAAATTCTCGAGCGTATCCAGCACGTAACGCTCAAATTCGATCAGCTTTAGCTTGGCATCTGGATTACTTGCTAGTTCGTCGCACAAGATAAGCGCTTCCTCGACGTGCACCCAAAAACAAGAATCATCATTCAGACTAGAAGCCACACTCTTCGCTTTTGAGTTGGACTTGCTTGCGCTGCGCAGTTGCGGGTTCTCCCTTTCTTCCCTCTCTCTCTTTTCCTTCTTCTTTTTCTCCTCTTCATTGTACCATTGCTCCAAAAGAACGAAATGCCGAGGCCTTTCCTCTCTGTAATTTTTTCCACCTTCCTTGTAGTACTCAGCAATGTGAAGCGGTTCGATCATCCTTCTGTAATTCGTTCCAGCAAAAAGAAAACGGACACGCATTGCGGCTCCTTCTGTCTGGGGCTTGTTCGCAGCTTCTGTAACCGTGTCAAGCCAATAGTTTGAGAGCTTCTTCTTGTACTCTTCGGCATTAATGTCACTCGCGTAACGCTTGTTTCTGTACCTGTCATAGTATCCAATTCCCATGTCTTTGGACTCCTTCTTGTACCATTCCATGTTGGCCATGTACTTTTTAATGTCATTCAATTTCAAGAAAGAACTGTAAACCTTCGTCTTCTGGATCGCTATTTTACGTTCGTGAGTGACCATCTTTTTTATCAGACTTTCGAATTCAATTTTGGGTTGTTGCTGCTGCAATGACTTTTACAAAAGGAGTTAAGAGAAAAGTTAGTAGCTAGAAGTAAACATGGGATGTGATTTCCGCAAAACTCGTATTCTCCCATCGCACACCCGTGTTTATTTCTAGTCTTTGGATTAAATAAATCAAAGGAGAATCAAGAGATGGAAATAAACAGGTTTGTGCGGAAACCATTTCCCTAAATCATCATCAAATCAGATATTTCTGTTGAAAGTTTGATACCTGTGAGCTGAGAACTCCTAATATTGCTGCCAACTGTGTTTTAATTCCAGCTTTAAGTGGAACTCTATCCTCTTCAACCAACTCAAAGACATCTCTAGACAATGCCTTGGTCTTGAGATCATTCAAAATCTTTCCGTAATCAAACAACTGAGTCCCTGAATTCGGAACTGGATTTTGAACACACTGAGAGCTGGTTTCCACCAATAGTTGCAAAATGGCATCAGCGTCCTCAAAGCAAGAACCACCCGAAGAGGAGCACAGTAGGAATGTTCCGAAAGGCTTATAACCACTTGCTTGCGAAGTTAGGAAGACTTTAGGTACAGGATCATTGATGGAGGCTACATTCAAAAAGCAAGAAGTCCATGTTGAGAATTCCAACACACATTGTCGGAGTTTTTCGTCACCGATCAAGGGTGAACCGAAAGTGATGCAAAGGGGGCGTTTTGCTTTCGAAAAGTCGAGGCTTTCTAGCAGCCATAAGGTGAAAAGGGTAGCCACAGCACCTCCAAAAGAATGTCCAGTGATAACTATCCGTGAGGTTTTGCTGCTAGCTACCAGCTGAAATATTGACATAAAAGTTAGTCAATTACTGAATTTCTATATAATCAATTCGGAGAAGTCTTTACAAATAAGTTCCTCAAACTTCATTCATAGTAACAAAAAAAAATAAAAACACTTAAACTCGGTTTTGAACAAACAAAGAAAGGACTCCACTGTTAATATATCCGGTTCTTATAACTCTATAAATGAGGGATATATAAGAGTTTTTCGTTAACATTAACAGTTTGTCAAAGAAGCCAAACTAATTAAGTGAAATGTAATCTAGCAATATATATATATATATATATATATATGATTTTTAACTGTTTCTCACTATCATTAAGAGTCGTCAAAGCGGTTAAGCATTATCGGTTATCAGAGAGACAATAATACACACCTCTTTTCGCAAATTATCGAGGTTTTTGTGGTTAAATTTGAAGAATTCGATTGCCAATTCATTGACGGAGAAACTTGGGGTGTTTTTGCTGCACAAAAACTCAAAGAGAGGAAAATTTGCGTCCTTGAGAGTCAACGACGAAACCATCACTGGTTGATCGTGAGGCGTGACGGGTGAAGTAAGAAAAGATATGATGATGGTGTTTGAGTGCTTGGTTTCATTAATGTATAAGGCCATTTGTGCATTCGGATCAGCAGCTGTCTGGAGCTTTTGCTTCTGAACCGCGTCCCATGACTGGTGCAGGGGAGGAGAAGTCACCAGCACATTTGCTAGTTCAAGCCCAGCACTGCTAATTCTGTCATCACCAACAAAAATTTGAAGCAAAGTTAAAAGGAGGGTGTAAGCAAATAGCATCCAACTATAATAACAAACATGCTTGAAACTTCTGTTGAAATAGCTGAAAATGTCAGTCTAACCACCAAAAGTATTTTTAATTACACGACATTTAGTTGTACTTTTAAAATAATTAAAAGTTTTTTAGATAAAATACTTTTAGATTCCAAAAACACTTACAAGAAACATTTGAAGTGTTTTTCCAGGCTTTACTTATATTTTTAGTAAGAATTGATTTTAAAAATATTTCAAACAAGCTAGTTTTCTAGAGAAATTTCGTCATATTTCTAGCAAAGTGTTATTTCCGAAAATTATTGTTCATTGATCTTCCTCATTTCATTTGATCTGACGACTCAAAAATCAAGAGATGTATGACGAATAAAAATAAGTGCGTGAATAATACTACCTATTTCTAACAAAGCCACTTCATCAAATACTTGGAAGAATGAAATTGCACTTTGGTAAACTATAAGGACGATCATTAAGCTATTGTATTTCGTAAGATTCACTTTACTCATAAGCACTTATTATTTACCATGAACATATAGAAATGTTTATTAAATAATCAAGTGCCCTTCGAAAAAGCACTTGAAATATAGAAGTGCTTGTAGAAGGCGGACATAGCACATGCTTCTCCTAAAAGAGCTTATACCGTCTATCTAAAAGCGTTTTGCAAGTGTTTTTTTTGCCAGATTCAACCATAAGAACTTTTGATTGTTGAAAAAACACACTTTTAGCCATTCCAGACCATTTTCCGCTTAATCAAGATAACACAAGAAAAATCATGGCAAAGGATTCAAAGAAAAACAAGGATCGGAGGAGTTTGAAGTCGAAGTTGACTTACTGGTCGTTCATCTTCAAGCTTTTGCCGATCTGCTTAAAACACACGGTAGGTGGAGAAAACTGGATACCAGAATTGTCCTCCTATCTCTATTTATATAGAATAATTAATCCTATCGTTATTATTAATATTATGGACATCTTTCTCCCACCAATCAAAAGGCCCCACGACGAAACTTCCACCAAGTCGACGATGCACAGCAAAGTCTAGGTCGTCGTCAACGCAAATTGTTCCTAAAAGCTTCTCGGAGGGAAAGGGAGGGCCCTAGACCTTTGCCTTGATGCTTTTCCCCGGCTTCTCCTGTACGTTTACGTGTTAAAATTCAGGTTAATTATTCCCACTTGCATTATTTATTTCCTCTTGTACCCTGCAACGAATATTCGAAGCGGGTTAATATATTGCTGATTTTAACTGAACGTTCGTGGAAGGATGCAAAGAAATTTACAAAGAAATCTAACGAGTGAATCTGAGGGCTCAGGTATGGCCGTTGAGCGTTCTGTTTCTTTCTGAGTTCACCTACCAGCAATACAATATGGTCGTCTTTTTCTATTCTTTGCTTTTACAAATTACAAGGGGCAATCCTTGAGTTCGGACGCTCGCACGCGCGCAAGGAGCACATGGTGGGACCATCGGCAAGAATGGGTGTTTTGTGCGTTGAATTAGAGTATCTCTAATGTTTATCCCTATACTTGGTCCTTACCATCGTATGTCCTTAAAGTTAAGAACTTGGTGACTTTTAGCGGATTGGAACTCCAGTCCCTATAATATAGGGGACTGTCCAGAGACCCCAAAAAATACCTTACAATTAAAGATTGCGTAGAGATGTGTATGTAGATGGTATTATTCTTAGTTTTATATTGGAACTTTAACTTTTTTCAGATGAAGTTCCGAGCACGTGATGAGATTCTAGAATACCAGCTTCCAATGGGGCAGATGCCGTTACTTTTCTCATTTGTTGCTGAGAAAACAAGAGTTATGAAAGTATTTTTGGGGGTTTTTTTTTTTTTTTTTTTTTTTTGCTTTTTTACGGTTTAGATCAACTCCTGTGAAATTAACAATGATTTTTTAACTTGTAATCCCTAAATTTAAAGATTATACTATAAAGACACTCCTATTGGAACTAATTTTCTTTTAGGAACAAGTATATTCCTCTTAAGTTCGTAAATGAGTCTTCAAAATTAGTGGTGGGACTCTGATTAAAAATGCTCTTAGACAGCCATGTAGTCTGGTCGTTCGCAGCCAAGAATTTCTCCCAATATAGGGCTGACTTTTATTGTTTCAAGATGGAAGATAGATCTGTGATCAATCAAATATTTCAGACAACCAAAAGAGGAGTTTGCACTTGTTAGATTTAGTTAAAAATTGATCAATGAATATCTAAATGGGATAACTGGTTAAATCGTATCAACTAATCAAGACATGTGAGAAGAGTGCCAAAATTTCAATCGAACGTCGTGCGATCTTTGGGGAACACTTGGAAAATCCCATTGCTCTGACTGGCATTAAATTTTAATCGAACTTTGTACGAGCAATCAGCAGTTGTAGGAATAAAGGGCAAAAAATTGCATAAGACAGAAAGAGGTGTGCCTTAGCAGCGTTAATGCTTGCTTTTCCTGAACACTGGTGACTTATTTTGATGCCTAAAGTCCCAATTTAACACGACCTACATTGCTTCCACTGAACCAATGTCGATATCTTTCGATTATATGTTCGTGAGAGCAAAGAGATAAAGCACAAAGACAACCTGAGCACTCATGATTTCGAAGTGGCTGATGCTGTTACCAATTTGCTAGAAACGACTGTTCTGATGCTGTATGATAAGAAGCATTCGTCCATGCCGTGTAGTATGTATAGTGTGGTTACTTTATTGGGTACTCTCGTATTGTTACAAGAAACAGGTGCGGTGGGAAAAATTTACGAGTCCAAAAGCTGAAGAGTATAGTAACTTACCAGGAAGAAAAAATGCAGAGTCATTACGTCTGAAAATAGTATAACGGGAAAATAGCATGCCAACCGTGGAAGTCGGTTTAGCTTTGCTATTGCACTGAATACACATCTGCAAGTGAGTCGAACAAAAATTATATGAGAATCCAATTGCTTACAATTTCTTATGCCTTAAGAGCACTTCCACCATGGGAAACCCTCCCCCAGGCTATTCACTATTTAATTCATTTAGTAAACAGCAACTGCTCTTAATGAACGGTAATTACCTTTTGCATCTCCACTATTGCACTTGAATAGCCTTGGCAATAAACAATAAAATATTAGTTTTTTTTTTTAAATAATAAAAAATAGTTTTATTTGTAATTTCGGATAGAATTTTTAATTGGTCTCATTGTACCATTTTCTATTAATTTTTTTCTTTCTTTTCACATGGTGTACTACACCATTCCAAAACCCTTTTTTAATTTATTATTATTATTTTTCTTCTACTCTTTCACATGGTGCCAACGCACCATTCCAAAAGCCCAAACCCCTTCTTTTCAACCCATGGTCCCCCACCTCCAACGCACCCAAACCCTCGTCGCCTCTTTTCCTCCATCTTCACCACCCCACCACCGCCTCTCTTCCTCTATCTTCACCATCCCACCCACCTCAGCCTCCATCAACAGTCTCGATCTTCCCCGCTCCTTAACCAAACTCTCTCTCTCTCTCCTCTTTCCCCCAAAAACAAATCCCAAATCATGTGATCTGGGCGTGCCGGTGGAAGGAGGAGGATCGCGAAGGGGCGAAGGCGGTGTGGGGTGTGGCGGCAATTGTGGAGGAGAAGGGATTGGATCTCTGCCATTTGTCTGTGAGTGTTCATCAATCTCGGCGACAAACTCTGGCGAGAGCCATTGAGTTCGAAGCTTGGGTTTTACAATTTTTTAATTTTTTTTTTTAATTTTACTTGTTTTTTTATTAATATTTAATATTTTTATTAATTTTATATTATGACTGACGTCGCCCTGATGTCAGCCCACGTCACATTGCCTTTGGGCTTTCGGGCTGGCAACTCGTGCCGGACCTCTCCCTCGGGCCTGCTCGGGCTCCATCGTCAGCACACGCTGGGCTAGGTTGCTCAGGCTCTCAGCCACTGTTCGCGGCCTGTCCCTCGAAGGACGTTTCAACAGCTTGCAACCACGTATCACACACAAAATTGTAATTGTATTTACATGACCAGCAGGAATGGAATGAATAACTTGAAGATAAGTACGGCGGCCATGAGAAATGGCTGCAATTAGAAACAAATAATATCAGGTAAGTAGTAGCGACCAATCCGATAAATACTCAGGAAAGTTCAACCTTCACTTACACTGAAGACAGTAATGAACTGATACACTGATGAAATCTCAAAACTTGCAATACTCGCAAAGTTTCCCGTTCCAAAGAAAGCAGCGTTGAATAAAACCATCTAAAACCACAAAAGACATCCGAGAGTACCATGATGAGCAGTAAAATTATCAAAAAGACTGGGCAATGTATATCATTAAATTTCTCCAACAATCAGATAAATATTTTCCAAAAAGAAAAGAGAAAGGACTTACAAAGATTAACGGAATTCTCACGTCAGAGAATCTACCGTCAAGTATGACGTTATCCTCCATGTCGCTAAAGGAACTTGACGACCTTTTCACCTTACTTGAGTAAGTAAGTGTGTTTTCAACTAGTATCCAAGAGATGAGTACAAGGGACAGAGCACCGTAGAAAACAGCTTCATATCTGCATATGTTTTGAGAATGAAGGAAAAGATAAAAAAAAAATCATCCTAACATTATGCATATTAAAAAAGGAAAGTGGTATTGGCACTCTAAAAATCTCATTTTATACTCCTTACAAGTGTATTTTTCTTTCTAAATATAGAAAGTTTGAAGTGTAGAATAAGATTTTTGAAGTGCCAATAACAATCTCTTTATATAAAAAAATTGTTAAATAAAGGCAACTATAAAAGTTAGCATATGGATGGACTGTACCCGATAGATAATAGAAGAAATGTGGAAAAGCATCGTAGCTATCCTTTAATTATAATCGTTCATCATACATTGTAGACTTAGAAATTATTTTAAAATTTAAAATTAAATATAAATAATATTTAACAAAAATTGACTGCACGATATACAATGAACTGTTACAATTACGGGATCCCTACGATGCCAGGAATCCAAGAAATGTGGGAGGAAAACCGAGAAATATGGAAGTAAGCCGGACAAGAGACCATTTGCTGAAAATAATGGAAGTATAAATATTAACCTAATAGGGAAGAGTTAAAACGCATACCAGCGATGGACCAATTTATGATCTGGTGTACAGCGAGTGGGTCCTGCTTCTTTGTTCTATGAGAGGTTGATATCGACACCTGTGCCTAATCTCTCCCCGCCTTCCGTTCTCAATCCCTAACACGCCGAGCTTCTCCATCGCCTTGTTGAAGGGGGTGGAGGAGAGGAGGGTGGAGGCGTCGCAGCCGTTGGCGAGGCTGTCGTGGAAGAAGAGGCGGAAAGTGGCTGCGGCGGTGGTGGGATTCATGATCTGCCTCTCGGGCACGATTTTTGGTGGTAGTTGGTGTAGAGTCGGGATTCGGCGGCGGGGAGAGTGGTGAGAGCTAGTAGAGATGTGAGGAGGACAATGAGGAATGCCGCCATGCTTAGCTTCTCTCTGCGGCTGCTGCTGCTTCTGCAACTGCTTCGGCTGGCGGGCGGTAGCTCGAAGGAAGAAATGAGCTTTTTGGAAGCTCAGAGGAGGAGGAAGACAGAGAGAGAGAGAGAGAGAAATAGAGAGAGAGAGGTCTCGTGTCCCGTCACAATTTCGACTAGCGTTCCATTGAATCATACAATTGTATTTTCGAACCCAACTTAAAAAAGGAAGATGTCGAGCTAATTTTAGAGAGAACGGTTTTATCGTCATGTAGTACGGATTTGGATTCTATCCGGATACTAAGTATCCTCATATTTTAGTCATTTATTGTGTGTGGTCATAAATTATTTGATTTTTTTTTATTTAAAATTAAACATAAATAGTACTTAACGAAAATTGATCATACAATGTACGATGAACGACTATGATGTGAGAATCCCTATAATTCCTACAAATTGAATTCGGAGATGATCCTCTTCCACGTAGCACCTTGATCAATTTAACTATACAATGTGACGTATTTAAAAATGTACACATGTCATTGTTTTGTTTGATTGGAATATCACGGTAGAGATAAATTCGTACCATATTATTAGGGAATGTTCAAAGTATTACAATAATTTAACAAATGAGACGATTTCGAACCCGAAAAGCATAGATAAAAACCTAACACTTTATTCACTAAGATATTAAACCACATACAAAAATTTAGACTTTTTCTCGGTTTAGACATGCTCCTCTTTGTTCATGCACACTTTAATGAATTTTGCCCGTATAAACATCATAAAATTCGTTTGAAAGCCAAAAATTGAAAAGAAAATTCTGAAACCAATTTTGGTTTTCAAAAAAATAATTTTTTAATGGGCAGTTAAACTTATAAAGTAAAGAGTAAAAATGCTCCTTGCCCTCCGAGCAGATAGCCAGAAAGTGGGTAACTGTTTGAATCAAAACAAAAAGGTTTGTTGAAGATTGTTGAGATTGATGAGAACTGCATTTGCATGTGCATGTGCATGTGGGTCCCATATCTAAGCTGGGTTTTCTTCTCATGTCTACACTCTACTTTCCTAATATTTGGCATGGCAAATTGACAGTTTCTATCTAAATCACTACCTTATTTTAAGAAAATGATATCATATCAAATTTTAATGATTCGAATTCTAAAGAAATTGATGAACATTTTGTTCCAATAAAATATTGAAATTTTATTGTGATACTTAAATTGACAAATGGTTTTGGACTTAAATTTTTGCAAGAATGGTGTTTGAATCAAGATTTACAAAATAAACGATTCGGATCGTTAGAGTTCGATGTGGAGTGAGTCTCATAACTAGTTAGAGTTCGATGGGGAGGGCCTGCCTCATCCAAAGCATACATACATGTAGTTGTAAAATATATATGTACTGTGTCCCAGGCTGTAAAATCCTTTCTTCGTTTCTTACGCATCACGTGACTTCATTACTTCAAACTAATTCACTAGGAGATGGACTTACCTATCTCGAGGTGTATGCCATTTTGTTCCTTAATCACACATTGCGTGTTATGTGAAAAAACACCAGAAAGGTATACACTATGGGATACGTGAGTATTTCTACTTTAACTTCGAATCCCAGTTCCACACGAGGTCATTTGGCTAAAATATGTATTTACTAGATTAAGCTTTTGTACTTTATAGGTTCATATGAAGATTAATACAACGCAAACCACAAGAAACACAAGTCTCAATTTATTATAAATGATGATTAGGGTAGCTCTCAAACTTAGCGAAATCAAAATACAAGTAGTGTCATTACTTTTATGATGTGGAAATTACAACATTATAATTGAAACCATTCCCCCACACATTATTTTTCTTACAAGAGAGGTAGATGCTAGAGCCCAAAACAAAAAGAAACCACAAACAAAACATTCAAACGTAGTAGCACCGACAAGTCCTGCAAGTACTGCACGCCATTCTCTACAAAATCACGAGCAATACAGGAAAACTAATCCTGCTTTATCTGACTTAATTGCTTGCTTAAAACTTAATTATCTTGAATTATAGAACAGCAAGAACCGAGACCCCATCCTCGTACTTGCGATAAGTGTGAAGCCTCATGGCGTCTGTGAATTTTGAGGAGTAGCTACTTCCCACAATCTCTTTGTACTTGTTCCACCATCGCATGAAGCTGCTCTGCGCCAAGAAAATATCAGGTGTCACTGCGAAATTCTCGAGCGTATCCAGCACGTAATGCTCAAATTCGATCAGCTTTTGCTTGGCATCTGGATTACTAGCTAGTTCGTCGCACAAGATAAGCGCTTCCTCGACGTGCACCCAAAAACATGAATCATCATTCAGACTAGAAGCCACACTCTTCGCTTTTGAGTTGGACTTGCTTGCGCTGCGCGGTTGCGGGTTCTCCCTTTCTTCCCTCTCTCTCTTTTCCTTCTTCTTTTTCTCATCTTCCTTGAACCATTGCTCCAAAAGAACGAAATGCCGAGGCCTTTCCTCTATGTAATTTTTTCCACCTTCCTTGTAGTACTCAGCAATGTGAAGCGGTTCGATCATCCTTCTGTAATTCGTTCCAGCAAAAAGAAAACGGACACGCATTGCGGCTCCTTCTGTCTGGGGCTTGTTCGCAGCTTCTGTAACCGTGTCATGCCAATAATTATAGAGCTTCTTCTTGTACTCTTGGGCAATAATGTCACTTGGGTAACGCTTGTTTCTGTACCTGTCATAGTATCCAATTCCCATGTCTTTGGACTCCTTCTTGTACCATTCCATGTTGGCCATGTCCTTTTTAGACTCATTCAATTTCAAGAAAGAACTGTAAACCTTCGTCTTCTGGATCACTAGTTTACGTTCGTGAGTGACCATCTTTTTTATCAGACTTTCGAATTCTATGTTGGGTTGTTGCTGCTGCAATGACTTTTACAAAAGGAGTTGAGAGAAAAGTTAGTAGCTAGAAGTAAACATGGGATGTGATTTCCGCAAAACTCGTATTCTCTCCTTGCATACCCGTGTTTATTTCTAGTCTTTGGATTAAATAAATCAAAGGAGAATCAAGAGATGGAAATAAACAGGTTTGTGCGGAAACTATTTCCCTAGATCATCATCAAATCAGATATTTCTGTTGAAAGTTTGATACCTGTGAGCTGAGAACTCCTAATATTGCTGCCAACTGTGTTTTAATTCCAGCTTTAAGTGGAACTCTATCCTCTTCAACCAACTCAAAGTCATCTCTAGACAATGCCTTGGTCTTGAGATCATTCAAAATCTTTCCGTAATCAAACAACTGAGTCCCTGAATTCGGAACTGGATTTTGAACACACTGAGAGCTGGTTTCCACCAATAGTTGCAAAATGGCATCAGCGTCCTCAAAGCAAGAACCACCCGAAGAGGAGCACAGTAGGAATGTTCCGAAAGGCTTATAACCACTTGCTTGCGAAGTTAGGAAGACTTTAGGTACAGGATCATTGATGGAGGCTACATTCAAAAAGCAAGAAGTCCATGTTGAGAATTCCAACACACATTGTCGGAGTTTTTCGTCACCGATCAAGGGTGAACCGAAAGTGATGCAAAGGGGGCGTTTTGCTTTCGAAAAGTCGAGGCTTTCTAGCAGCCATAAGGTGAAAAGGGTAGCCACAGCACCTCCAAAGGAATGTCCAGTGATCACTATCCGTGAGGATTTGCTGCTTTCTACCAGCTGAAATATTACATAAAAGTTAGTCAATTACTGAACTTATAAATAATCAATTCGGAGACGTCTTTACAATTAAGTTCCTCAAACTACATTCATAGTAAAAAAAAAAAAATAAATAAATAAATAAAAACACACTTAAACTCGGTTTTGAAACAAACAAAGAAAGGACTCCATTGTTAATATATCCGGCTCTTATAACTCTATAAATGAGGGATTTGTAAGCATTTTTCGTTAACATTAACAGTTTGTCGAAGAAGCCAAACTAATTAAGTGAAAAGTAATCTAGCAATATAAATATGATTTTTAACTGTTTCTCACTAACATTAAGAGTCGTCAAAGCCGTTAAACATTATCAGTTATCAGAGAGACAATAATACGCACCTCTTTTCGCAAATTCTCGAGGTTTTTGTGGTTAAATTTGAAGAATTCGATTGCCAATTCATTGACGAAGAAACTTGGGGCGTTCTTGCTGCACAAAAACTCAAAGAGAGAAAAACCTTTGTCCTTAAGAGTCAACGACGAAACCATCGGCTGTTGATTGTGAAGCGTGACGGGTGAAGTAAGAAAAGATATGATGATGGTGTTTGAGTGCTTGGTTTCACTAATGTATAAGGCCATTTTTGCATTCGGATCAGCAGCTGTCTGGAGCTTTTGCTTCTGAACCGCGTTCCATGACTGGTGCAGGGGAGGAGAAGTCACCAGCACATTTGCTATTTCAAGCCCAGCACTGCTAATTCTGTCATCACCAACAAAAATTTGAAGCAAAGTTAAATGGAGGGTGTAAGCAAATAGCATCCAACTATAATAACAAACATGCTTGAAACTTCTGTTGAAATAGCTAAAAATATCAGTCTAACCACCAAAAGTATTTTTAATTACATGTCGTTGGAAATGTTTTTAAAATAATTGAAAACGTTTTTAAAGAAAATAGTTTTAGATTCCAAAAGCACTTACAAGAAGTATTTGAAGCGCTTCCTTCAAAAAACACTAGTTATGTACTTTTTACAAGGAAGCACTGCAAGTGCTTTTCTAAACTTTATACTTATATTTTTACTAAGAATTGATTTAAAAAATATTTCAAACAAGCTAGTTTTCTAAAGACATTTCGTCATCTTTCTAGCAATGTGTTCTTCCCCAACCCATTTTCACCTCTCACACACCCATATTAATTATTGTTCATGGATTTTCCTCACTTCATTTGACCTGACGATCCGAAAATTAAGAGGTGCATGACAAGTAAAAATAAGTGCGTGGATAATACTACCTATTTCTAATGTAGCCACTTAGCAAAATATTTGTAAGAATGAAATTGCACTTTGGTAAACTATAAGGACGATTATTAAGCTGTTGTATTTCGTAAGATTCACTTTACTCATAAGCACTTATCTTTTACCATGAACATATAGAAATGTTTATTAAATACTCAAGTGCTCTTCGAAAAAGCACTTGAAAATATAGAAGTGCTTGTAGAAGGCGGACATAGCACATGCTTCTCCGAAAAGAGCTTATACCGTCTATCTAAAAGCGTTTTGCAATTTTTATTTTTTTTTTATTTTTTATTTTTGCCAGATTCAACCATAAGAACTTTTGATTGTTGAAAAAACACACTTTTAGCAATTCCAGACCATTTTCCGCTTAATCAAGATAACACAAGAAAAATCTTGGCAAAGGATTCAAAGAAAAACAAGGATCGGAGGAGTTTGAAGTCGAAGTTCACTTACTGGTCGTTCATCTTCAAGCTTTTGATCTGCTTCAAACACACGGTAGATGGAGAAAACTGGATACCAGAATGGTCCTGTCTCTGCTTTTATAGAATAATTAATCCTATCGTTATTATTAATATTATGGACTTCTTTCTCCCACCATTCAAAAGCCCCCACGACGAAACTTCTCACCAAGTCGAAATGCACAGCAAAGTCTAGGTCGTCGTCAACGCAACTTGTTCCTGAAAGCTTCTCGGAGGAAAAGGGAGGGCCCTAGACCTTTGTATCGATGCTTTTCTTCGGCTTCTTTTGTACGTTTACGTGTTAAAATTCAGGTAGATTATTCCCACTTGCATTACTGAGTTTAACTACTGAACATTCGAGGAAGGATGCAAAGAAATTTACAAAGGAATCTAACGAGTGAATACGAGGGCTCGGGTATGGCCGTTGACCGATGGTCGTCTTTTTCTGACTTCACCTACGAGCAATACAATATGGTCGTCTTTTTCTTTTCTTTGCTTCTACAAGGGGTAATCCTTGAGTTCGGACGCGCGCACGCGCGCAAGGGGCGCAGGGTGGGACCATCGGCAAGAATGGGTGTTTTGTGTGTGCAATTAGAGCATCTCCAATATAGGGGACTGCCCGAAGGCCCCAAAAATTACCTTACAATTAAGGATTGCGTAGGGATGTGTATGTCGATAGCATTATCCTTGGTTTTAAGTTGGAATCCCAACTTTTTTAGGTGTAGTCCCTAGCACGTGATGGGATTCTAGAATACCAGCTTCCAATGGGGCAGATGCCGTTACTTTTCTCATCTGTTGATGAGAAAACAAGAGTTACAAAAGTATTTTTGGGTTATTTTGTGTTTTTTTTTTTTTTTTTTTTTTTTTTTACAATTTAGATCAACCGCTGTGAAATTAACAATGATTTTTTAACTTGTAGTCCCTAAATTTAAAGATTATATTATAAAGACACTCTTGTTGGAACTAATTTTCTTTTAGGAACAAATATATTCCCTTTAAGTTCATAAATGAGTCTTCAAAATTAGTGATGGGACTCCGATTAAAGATGGCTCTTAGACAGCCATGAGGTTTGGTCGTTCGCAGCCAAGAATTTCTTCCAAGAGGACCGACTTTTATTGTTTCAAGATGGAAGATAGTAACATTTAATCTATGATCAATCAAATATTTCAGACAGCCAAAAAAGGAGTTTGTACTTGTTAAATTTAGTTTCAAAATTGATCAATGAACATCTAAATAGGATAACTGGCTAAATCGTATCAACTAATCAAGACATGTGAGAAGAGTGCCAAAATTTCAATCGAACGTTGTGCGATCTTTGGGGAACACTTGGGAAAATCCCATTGCTCTGACTCCCATTAAATTTCAGTCGAACTTTGTACAAGCAATCAGCAGTTGTAGGAATAAAGGGCAAAAAATTGCAGAAGACCGCAAGAGGTGTGCCTTCGCAGCGTTAATGCTCGCTTTTCCTGAATACTGGTGACTTATTTTGATGCCCAAACTCCCAATTCAACACGACCTACATTGCTTTCCGAGAGGAGCGGTCCACTGAACCAATGTCGATATCTTTCGTGTACATGTTCGTGAGAGCAAAGAGCAAAAGCACAAAGACAACCTGAGCACTCATGATTCCGAAGTGGCTGATGCTGTTACCAATTTCCATCCAGCTTCCTGTATTCCGGACCTAATAACAATAAAAACTGTCAGTAGGTTTTGCTAGAAACGATTGTTCTGATGCTGTGTGATAAGAAGCGTTCGTCCATGCACGTGTAGTATGTATGGTGTGGTTACTTTATTGGGTACTCTCGTATTGTTACAAGAGACAGGTGCGGTGAGAGAAAGTTACGGGTCCAAAATCTGAAGAGTATAGTAACTTACCAGGAAGAAAAAATGCATGGTCATTACGTCTGAAAATAGTATAACGAGAAAATAGCATGCCAACCGTGGAAGTCGGTTTAGCTTTGTTATTGCACTGAATACACATCTGCAAGTGAGTGAACACAAATTATATGAGAACCCAATTGCTTACAATTTCTTATGGCTTAAAAGAAGGACGTTTCAACAGCTTGCTACCACGTATCACACACAAAATTGTAACTGTACTTACATGACTAGCAGGAATGGAATGAATAACTTGAATATAAGTAAGGCGGCCATGAGAAATGGCTGCAATTACAAGCAAATAATATCAGGTAAGTAGTAGCGACAAATCTGATAAATACTCAGGAAAGTTCAACCTTTACTTACACTGAAGACAGTAATGAACCGATACACTGATGAAATCTCAAAACTTGCAATACTCGCAAAGTTTCCCGTTCCAAAGAAAGCAACGTTGAATAAAACCATCTAAAACCACAAAAGACATCCGAGAGTACCATGATGAGCAGTAAAATTACCAAAAAGACCGGGCAATATATATCATTAAATTGCTCCAACAATCAGATAAATATTTTAGAAAAAGAAAAGAGAAAGGACTTACAAAGATTAACGGAATTCTCACGTCAGACAGCTGTAAGTATCTACCATCAAGTATGACATTATCCTCCATATCGCTAAAGGAACTTGACAACCTTTTCACCTTACTTGAGTAAGTAAGTGTGTTTTCAACTAGTATCCAAGAGATGAGTACAAGGGCCAGAGCACCATAGAAAACAGCTTCATATCTGCATATGTTTTGAGAATGAAGGAAAAGATCAAAAAAGGCATCCTAACATTATGCATATTAAAAAAAAACTGCTAAATGAAGGCAACTATAAAAGTTATCATATGAATGGACTGTACCCGATAGATAATAGAAGAAATGTGGGAGCAAAACCGAGAAATATGGAAGTAAGCCGGGACAAGAGACCATTTGCTGAAAATAATGGAAGTATCATCGAGAAACCTATGACCCGACAAATTAAAGATCAACATAAATAGACATGTAATTTGCAGTTATAAACTTTTCAGGCATTAAATACCTGTCAACTGACATACTGATTATAAAGAGAAAATAACTTACAAGCCGGATATGTAAAAAGGCCCAAATAGAAATATAAATATTAACCTAATAGGGAAGAGTTAAAACGCATACCAGCGATGGCCCAATTTATGATCTGGTGCACAGCGAGTAGTTCCTGCTTCTCTGTTCTATGAGAGGTTGATATCGACACCATTATGGATGACAATCCAACCAAAACAGCCTAATTCACAAAGGTCCAAAAATCTAAAATTTATCTCCAGACTTATTAAGTTACTTTATATTCTTTCCAAACCAACCAAGGACAGAGATAGGTTAAGCACCTGTAACTGGAAGAGCATGGGAAATTTAGGTTTCTTCTTGTCATGATTACAGATACTTAGCCAATACTTTCCTTCAGTGCGCAGATCTAGCAGTCTGGCAGCTACTCCGATCATAATAATCATAACTCCACTCCAAATCCTGCAAACATGATTCGTCATAAAAGCTTCATAATTAGCTTAATCTTTATTGTTTAATCAAATGTGCATTCAATTCATTTCTTAATTTTACACAAACATAACAAACACAATTATCAAAGCTGATTTGAATTCTTGCAAATAGTAATATTGGCACATGCTGGGTTTGTGCTTTGAACACATATCAGGTTTTCCCTCCTAGAAAGAAGGAAATCTCAACAAGGCCCAGCCTTCCCATAAAAAGAAGTGAGCACAATAAAGGTATTGGTTGAATTAGAGATTGTGCTAACAATTCTGAAGTTCCTTACACTTACAATGAAGTCATAACTGTTTGAAGAATTAACCCCCGCCCCAACACACGCACACACCAGCCAACACAGGCACAGACCAGAAAGAAACATTCAGGAAATAAGATGACTTACACTAGACGATTATTATCAGGAATTTCTGCTGGCATCAAAGTAAATACAGACAAGAACCAACATGCAGCACAAACAAAGATTGGTATGCCAGATCTCCATGGAATCGATTTTAAGAGATAGAGAAAGGATATGACTCCGGAAACTAGGAAACACCAAGTGTATAGCTTCCTCTCAGTAAAGCTATTAACCTGCAGGAATCACCAAAAGACGCTGTTCAGGATTGTAGAGTACAATAATCCCATGGCTTGCAGTGTGAAAAATTACAGTTCTGATTCAATACCAGGAATTCAAGAATGAATACTGAGAAAGCACCAGTGGCTAGAATTTTCACAAAGTAATTGATTCTTCTTCCATATAAATCTTTCCATAATGCTTTGATGAACCGATATTCACTAAATATTTGTGTCCACAGAAATACTGTCATTGACGTGTATGCGTGGTAAAGAGGAGGAGAATGCTCCATAAACAGTACTATACTAAGTAGTCCCAGAAAAAGGCATCCACAAAGTTGTACCTACAGAAAATAATGAGATTTATGGGTTACATTGCAGGGTGAATATTAACACTTCTAGATGTTCGAATTTCATATATAATATATTCACAAACATCTTTTAGTTTCTTTTTTTTTTTTAACGAAAAAACATAGGTTTTTTGAGAATTCCGTCCTTCAATTTAGAAATCACTATCAAAGCTTACAAGAGGTCAAGCTTACACAAACATTACTTTTCTGGTATTATCTGTCCGGTGATCTGCTTGCTCCATTCTAAACATATACCCTGCCAATGAAGTATAAGATTGCAACACATGGAGAAGAATATAGGTCATCCAACCGATATACCCAAGAATAATTACTGTCATGAGCATCAGCCAATCGTAAATTTGGAAATAGTGAAGTCCTTTCAAAGCCAAATCCCTGAGATCTTCAGACAGCTTCTTCACAGCTTCATAGTCTCTATTAGATATTAGATCCTCAATCTGATCCAATAGGGAGGAATAATCGGCCAGTGGTTTGAAAGGCTTAAAATATAATGAATTTGCCTCCTTTGTTTCTAATTTTGTCAAGAAATCCAAGATCAATAAAAAGGAAGTGTCTATCTCCTTCCGCTCCTCAAAACTCCAGTAGAATCAGATATAACAACAGTTTTAACCTTAATATGCTATTTCATTAAACGAATTGGATATGTTATGATTAAAGGAGGTGATGCCTTGTTGTCATCTATAGCGCATAAATATATGTGTGTGTATACATATATAATCAGATAACAAAAGGATACGTGACTTCCTAAGAAACTGGTTGAGAATTTGCTTTGAGTTCGCAACCACAGCTTCAACTTCATCTTCCTGGAAAATTAAACAAAAAGAGAAAATTCAGCTGTCTACCAATTAACCAGAAAACTCATCGAATAAAATATGCACATGCAGGCAAAGATAAAAGCGATAACATTTTACATCCTTTACAATGAAAGTCGTCAATCAAACTGGTTGACCATACCTTTGTCATGTCTATGTAATCAAGAGGTAAACTTCCAACTGAGTTTACAGGACCAGGCAAACCAAGAAGAGTTGACTGCCAGAAAACTCAATCAGCAAATAAGAGTGATTAAACTTGAAAGGTAGTTTAAAGGGAAAAAAAGTCGGGAAAGCAAACTGTACAACCATGAGAGGTGCAATATCAGCTTGATTAACATCCACCCTTTCAACGCCATGAAGGCCCCATTCTTTAGGTGTTGGCGCATCATGCATATGATCATCAACAAAACGAAAACTACAATCAGAATGGTTGGAGACTGGCTTGGGATGTTTAACACCTGCCCCCCAAACAACTAGGGGAGTATCAGTGTTTGAAGGATGTCCATCTCCATGGCTGCCTATCAGTAAAATTATAACACGTAAGAACTGTTACAAGGGGAATTTATGATGAAGATAAAAACTTATAACAAATCAGTGAGAAAAGAAGAGCAAAAAATTTCTATATAAGTGAACGAATTAATTCCAACCTTTATCATGCATTCCATGATCAGCGGTAAATACGTATGCAGTACGATTGTCCTTGTAATAGTCTTCAAGAAGATTATAAACCCTTTCAGCTATACTGTCAACAACCGCAACATTGTTGAGATATATGGATGAAAAGGGCCTATGCGCATGACCATTTGAATCACAGCCAAGTAAGTGCAAAAACACAACAAGATTATCCTGTAAGAGTAACTCCTTCAACTTCTGGTCTTCTTTGGACCGATTCAGAAGGCTCTGAAATTGATCGAAAGACCACTCATCCAGAAAGGAAGCATCTGCATTAACACATACAAATTGATAAAAGAAAGCATCATACACAATTACAAATATTTAAACTTCACTAGTAGCAATGTGCTGTAAGATTGAAAACAATCCAGTAAATCGAAAACGAAAACAGAGATAACAAGTTGTAACTGAAACAATGTGATGAAAGTTTGAAATCAAACCAGTAGCAAAGTCTTCAAATTCATGAGGGTAACTATTCCAGGTTGTGTGAGGCAGTGCAGCGCAGAAAATCGGAACTATATCCGGACTACCATAAGAAAAAGTATGCCGGCTTCGATTAAAAACCGAATCGAATTCAACAGGGTTAGCTTTCCACCCTGAAAACACGAATTGGGTTTCTTCAGGAAGCCAAATTTCATCTGTATAAATGCTGAAAAAAATTAAAAAATAATAAAAAAAAAAGATTCAACCTTTCGTAACAGCACTGGGATCCTCATAGAACCCAGCAATGATAGCAACATGTCCAGGCCTCGACTCCGTTGGCGGACGAGCGTGCGACACTCCCCACCGACCTTTCTCTTTCATAACACTTCTCAAAAACGGCGCTCTGAAGTTCCCGTCGGAATCCGACTCGAAGAATTTGTCGGCTCGCAGCCCATCAGCTGCAGCACAAGCTCAAACCTTTAATAGCACACTCGAATAAGAAGACAGAGGAATTTTACCGGGAAAATTGGACGTACCGACGAGCAAAACGAGACGCTTTGCAGGAGCGGAGAAGCGGGGGCTGACGAGATCCATGCCGTGGACAATGGGGGACTTGAAGTAGATGTCAAAGATGCTGAGCATGTAAACGGCGTGGAGAAGTACGCCGAGTACTACCAGCCATTTCTCTTTTCTCTTCAGCCATGTCCGTCGTCTTCTCCGCGTGCTTGCTCTGGCGTTGCTTCCTTCCGCCGCATCTCTGCCGTCCGCCATTTTAACTCCGTCGCTTTTCTTCCTGATCGTCACAGTCGTCGTTCAACACTTTCGCTCCTTTTTTCTCTTTCTTGCAGTCTTACTTCTTTCAGAAAATATTGTGGGCCCATTGGGCCCATATTTTAGGAGATGATATTGTTGAATGGGCCGAGGCCTAGAAGTTCAGGATCAGAATGTGTAATATTAATTTTTATTTTTTGTCAAACGATAAATTTGTTAGATAAGGAAATCGACAGAGTTTGAACTCACGCAGTGGTATAATATTATTTAGGATAGTGTTATCCGCATACTTCTTTTTACCTCTCACAACCCTTCTTAATTTTCAGCTGTCAGATCGAATAAATTGACGAATATCACAGGGGAAAAAAAATAACAAATGGTGCATGAAAACTAAAAGTAAGTGCGTGGATAGCACCCCCTTATTATTTATTTTTTGATTATTACGAAGAATTTGATTTTATAGTTAATTTAGTCAAAATTGGAAAGTTTGGGGAGGAATTTCAGCTGAGCTACTTCCTAACTTTGGCTAACTTCTTGTGCTTCCCTACATTGAAGGAGAGAAAGTGCCTTCTTATTCTCCTCCGCCGTTGTCTTTTGCGACACAATTGATCTGCTACAAACCGATTTCTAAACTGTTTTAATTTGGAAACCAGAAAATTTAATACAAAAGGGTGAAACGTCATATGTTCAATTGGCAGAAGCCACATCTTTTGTTTGTTGAGAGTTTTATTTGAAAGCATATATTTTTATTTTTCAACTTTTATTTTTTGCAAAGCATGCCTTAATAAATTATTGTACGATAATGAATGGCCCCAATATTTCATAGTACGAGTAGACGATGAGTTTATACTTTAATGATATATCCATATGGTTTTCATTGATTATGCCACACCAAGTACTAACACGACACAATAATAATACAATCTTGGGATTTCTCGTGATTGAGATTGTATTGGAATGTTACAACAAATTAAGGGAAAACCATATATATGAAATATCGAAGCAAAGCTGTTATAAGCATTATTAATACAAAACTTGACCATGTATATGGCATATTTGGGGATTGGCATGCACATCATAACAGCCAACGGCAACCAAACATGACAATCTAGCCTAATCCAAAAGGCTTAGCGTAGATATGGTACTAATCAAAAGAGATAAATTATAAACCCCAAAAAACCAATCAGCATTGACACTGGAAATGCTGTAATTAGAGCAGTTGGTGCTGCAGATGGGGCAGGGGCTGGAGTGCTAACTTCTGCAGAAACAGCCAGCACCAAGCTAGCAATTGCAACCCAAACGAACAACATGGCTGCAACCTTTTGGTTCTGGGAAGCCATTTTTGTTTATATTGTTGATGCACGAAAGTTGAACCAACAAAGAGTCGATAATTGGTTTGCAACTCGTTGTACTTGTTCTCACCTATTTATCCATGCAATTTCATAGATTCTTCTCTGTGTACTTATGTATGTGTTACTTTCATTGAAGCTGATTTCAATGATACAATTCTTGTTCTTTTGGATAAAACAAGCACAAGATTGCATATGAGAGTTGTACGAATGTGTTTAGCTAGACTGCAAGAGACTCTTTATGGACTCTCTGTCACCTTACAGTTTAACGTTAATTTTTGTGCCAATATTATAAAACATGAGGAGGCATAGAGTTCATAAAGAGTTTCTAGGCATTTCTCAAAACTAAAACCATACAATCCATATATTTAATTAAAAGGATATATTATTTATTCATAGACTTCATTAATTGTTATTACTAAGTTTATGCCATTGACATTGGACAATTGAATGTAATCTTACTATTGAAGTTTCAAAGTTCAAACGAACAAAAAATACTATTGAAATATTGGACGCGTAAGCCATATAAATACCATATATATATATATATATATATATATATATTGGCCCTTTATTTTCTGTCCTTTACGATCAATCCTTATAATACTTATTAATTATCTCGACTTCATGCTTAATTAGTTGATTAATTACAAGATTAATATATAGGTCAAGGGCACTTGTGTCCGTGATACTGTATATCAGTACTATAGCACTTGCCACACTTGTCCATGTTGGTGCCATAGTCTCCCGGCGGAACACATTTGCAGCGGGCACAGCATAACATGCACGATTTCCGGCAGATCTTCTTGTTCTTTTCGATTTTACACCTCACATCACACAACTTGAAGCAATCTCCACGCCCACAGAATTTTTTTTTAGTTAATCAGCAACACACATATAGTATTTAATACTAATTAAAAAAAAAAAATATATATATATATAATATTCACATTAATCATGAAACTAGAGTTACGTGTATATATATACCTGAGCTGGTAGTCGCCGATGGTGGTGGAGTTGCATCGGAAGTGGGTGGCGGGGCCTCCAGTACTACGGGAGCCTTCGGTTTATACAGTGGACGTTGTGGTTGATATGGATCCCTGAATGCTGGGCTCCAAAATGGAATGCGTGGATATATCCAAATATTAAGTAAACTACGGCGTTCACTCTGATTCTGTTCATAATTAAAATTAGTAATGTATAAGCTAATATGATCAACGGAACAGGACAGTAGTAAAGTGCAAATAAATAATCAACAATATGGTTTTAATATGAAGATATACATGATTAATACCTTTATCTTGAGTTCATGATCATGATTAGATGAGACCTAGAAAGTTACAGTAGCATTCAATATTTCAGAAACATAAGAAAAATTAAATATATAACATGTATAGAAATCATCATGCAAATTTTCCCTTCATAATTAAATAAATACCTTTGTAGTAAGTAAGAGAATGGAGGCAAACAGAAGGATCACAGCTTTGAAATCCATATTAATTGTATAGATAGTCAGTAGCTGAGACCGATGACTCTAGCTAGCATAACTAGAATGTGGTATAAATAGTGTTGAAATTAGGTACAGAGATGGATTTTCGAAGGTTATTAATTAGCTTGTAGAGAATTGGAAATGATTTTCGTGTTGAAGAATAATTCAATCTCACTTCGGAAACTTGACATAGTATATTACTACTCTAAATTAATGGTTCCACTACTAATAGCATTAAGGTTTTTTGTGATAAAAACCAACACCTAAAGATAAAGGACTGTGATGTGATAAAATTTGAACGTGTATCAGTGTGATTAGCACTGAAATTTTAATGTTTCGCACACCATTTTTCTCTTTTGCACCACTTTTATTTATTTTTGTTATTTATTTAATTTAAAAACCAAAAAAACAAAAAACAAGGAACGTGCCTAAAGTAAAAACGAATGTATGGAAATCACTTCCTCAAATTAAAATGTGCATGTGACAGCTTCACCCGATCAGTGAGACATAAGTAATGGCTTTGCTGTCCAATTTCTGACTTTAGAGTCCAAACCTTCCTTCACCAAGGACCGTGGCCATGCAGTAAACTACTACATCCATTTCTCATCAGTCTTCACAGTATGTCCTTCTTTCACACGAGGTTTGTCTTACCAAAGTTGCAAGACAAAGCTAATGAAGTTTCATGAATTCGTAGTTCATATTACTTGCATCTCTGACCAACCTGGTTTGGACTTCGCTTCCTTTTTTTTTTTCAAAAATATTTATATTATTAAGGAAGGAAAGAGGATTCAGAATTGTTACATTAATTTATTTATATTATACATATTGACTTGCAAATTAATTAGAGAAGTTACACATCTCTTATGATTGATTTGTATATGAAGAATGTTTTCTTGCATATAGGTATAAAGGAGGTGTATTGTATACAGTGTGAGTTATGAACACATGGATTTTGAGAGAGTTACTTGACTTCTATAGGATTCATGCATATTTTAATTGAATCACACAAGGATTTTAAAAGAGTTTGTGAGACTTTTATAATGAACTTTAATAAAATTATACGGATTGTTATAGACAACAATTTATAATATGTTTTTTTTAATATTTGAAATAGTGATTATGACCATGATAAAGTGGTCGTATAAGGTTGTGATGACAACGATGAAATATTTTTGTTTTTGGGTGTGTGTTTTAAGTCGAAAATGCTAGCTCAACTGACTTATAACTCCATGCAAGGTCGGACTCAATCTCAAGAGTTACCCACATGACATGGAAGAGATTAAGAGAATGCTTTGGCATCTCAACAAACAAATCTCTCACATCGAAAATCAACGAAAGATGTTGTGGTTGTCGACGGGGAGGGAGGCGTTTGTTCGCAACATGTTACTCTCATCGAAACTCCAAGTCAAGATCTCGTGGGTTCCGACGGAGAGGGGGACATTGTTGACCTCTAAGTGAGTGGGCTCCGTTGCTTGAGTTGGCTGAAGAAGGACATTTTGATTGCGGGTTTTACAACCTTTTTCATGCATGGTTGCGCTCCGTGGTGCGAGTCAACTGAAGAAGGAAATTTTTACTTCCAAACATAGCCTTTGATAAAAATACAGTCTTCAATAGAGGAGGCCAAAGGGCCATAGGCCAAACATAATTTATTATTTTAATTAAATTAATATGATTATTTAAATTAAATTAACATATTAAAATAAGGTTTTTGAACATATTTTAAGTGTCACTTGTCGCCAAATGAATAAGCCTCTGGATTTCTTATCTTTATATAATCTCAATAATTTTTTGGATATGATTTCGAGTGACACGTGTCGCTAACGTAACTCTCCAAATTTCTTATCTTTATGTAATCTCAATAATTTTTCGGATAAGATTTCAAGTGACACGTGTCGTTAAAGTGAGTAACTCTCCAGATTTCTTATCTTTATGTAATCTTAATAAATTTTCGGATAGGATTTCAAGTGTCACATGTCGAGATGTAATTGGTTGTGCAAATTTTAAATATGATTCTTATTTACATGGCACTTCTTATCTTTAGTTTCCAATGTTAATAAATTGGCTGGATATTGGGGTAGAATTCACACACCTCCAAACACCTTCACTTGTTTGAGAACTACCATTGACACTATCTTCCGAGACACAATCTTCCGAGACCCATCTATAAGCTCTGCAAAGAGCTTCATCTTCTTTTCGGGTCCAAACCCTTCCTTTCATTACTGAAAAAATTAAAGGAAAGATTATTGGAAAAGGTAAGAGAATAGAATGTGAAGAATTGAAATAAAATGAAGTAAGATAGTATGGAATGGTGAGAAGTATGTGAGAAATGGTGTGGGAATGGCTTAGGCATTTATAGGAAAAAAATTAGAATTTTTTTTTTTTAAATTTGTCACAAAAAATCAAACTCCAATGGTAACCTAACAACAGTTAGACGTCAGCTAGCCGTTACTAGCTGGCGTCATGCTGGTGCCAGATAGCCGTTGGCATTCAAATGGGCTGAGCTGGAGGGCTAGCAAAAGGTCAAACTTGATATTCTGGCACTGGAGGGCTGGGCTATAGGGCTGGAGTGGCCAGCCCTTTGGCCAGATGGGAATCACAAGCCATTTGGCTTAGCCCTCGGTTGGAGATGATTTTCGTGTCAAAACAATGTATTTTTAGCCCTATGACTCTTTGGCTGGGTCAGTTGAAGATGGCCTTATGGCTTATCACCAGGGGAGTCAATAAGCACAGTCAATTTTTACAAATCTCAATTCAAGGCAAATTTAATATTGGACTGGAAAACAGTTGCATGCTTCCATCTTTATAATTCAAGGCAAATTTCTATTGATCCGTCTTGTGAAGTTCTGAGTTCAACCAACTGTGATAAGGAAAGAGTCGGTACTGCTGAATAAAATTTCTGAAGTTAACCTTTTTTTTTTTTTCTTTTTTTTTTCACTCAGAGCTGAACGTGCATGCATAGGACACTGGCGGAGCCATGAAGGGACAAAAATGGTCCAAGGCCCTGACATATTTTTTTTCCGGTTAAAAAACAATTAGCACTATGCAATACCTTTGAGTTTTTCGTCATGGCTTCAACCCAACGCTTCTCTTGTTTTTTCATTCACCAGGTTTGATAATATGAAGTTGGTGGCTCCGATGAAGTTTAGGAGGCTGGAGTCTGTGGTCATGGGAGCTTTGAGTCTAAAGAGGAAAAAAATATGGGGCGTAGAAGGAGAAAAAGGAGCATGAAAATCACTTCACAAAATTTATGAATCCCCACTTATTGTGAGGGTCGTAATATTGCAAGTTTATGTATCAGGATTGTGGATAGTACCTAAGAAAGAGTATGGCAAGGAAGACATCATTAATTCAAGATCCAAAAGATAGTTTGCCAAAGCAAGATACGTTGGAATTTTCTAAGGTAAGAAGAGCGTTTTGGGCCCTCTTAGACTACAATTCTGACTCCCACCACTAATATAGGATATAATAGTCATGAACATACGTGAATAATGAACTGTTTCTACAAGAAAAAAAAAATTGAACAAACGATATTTTCTACACTAAGGGAGAGGGGATGGGCTTAGCCTCATAATGGGCTAGCAATAATTTGGTTCAAATTTGCCTTTAGCGAGAATTAAACCATAGTACTAAGTGGCTGAACCGTTTGTACGTTACAATTTTGACATTTTCCTTTCAGTTAATTGTCTATTTGATTTTCTTCCGATTTTGTGGTTAGTAATATGTGACTTGTCGAATCGAAGTGGACCATGTATCATACAGAGATCTTTTATTAATTGGGAAATTAAAAATAAAAAGGAACTAGGGTTATTTACTATTGAAATATATGTCATCCCTTACATGAAGATTGAGCAGTTGAATAAACATTATTGAATTATACAATATAACATTTTATTGCCTTTCTTGTATATGTACTCCTATTAGATTAGCTTTGGCTACCATTTGTTGGTCGCTCACCGTCCGATGATGAACCTGAATATTTATACTTTGGCCCCTGCAACCAGAACATAATATTAAAAGTTAATTTCCATTGCCAATTGCCATGCATATATATATATATATATATATATATATATAGACCATATATATAGACCATATATATAATACAGTAAATAAGGGCGACCCCAAGCTAAAAAAGCTCTCTGTTTTGCTAAAAAACTGTTTCCAGTTTCCACGACTTAAACAACTGATTTTTTTTAGTCACAAAGACGCAACATTTCCGTTGAGCCATGACTCACCCTCACCATATATATAACAAAGTAAAAAAATTAAATTGCAACCTTACCATGATTTTCTTGTCTTCATGAGATGAGACCTGCAAATACAAGGACAAATATGTACCAATTAGTTCATCTCAACACATGCCATATGCATGCGAACTAAAAGAACTTTATGCTGCAAGAAAACAACATCAATAATCACAGACATGCCATGTCAGTAGTGCATATATGCATGCAGTGTCTGACCTTAGATACGGAAAGTGGCGGAGTGACCGGCTCATCCTCCGGAAGGTCATCAGAGTACGGATCATCATCAGCTGACGGTGGTGCACCTGGTGGCGACTTTCCGGGCTTTGCCGGTGACTTGGGTGATTTGGGGAGTGATTTTGGTGGTGATTTGGGTCCCTTTGAAGATGGCGACTTGGGTGCCTTTGGTGATGGCTTGGGTTTCGTAGGTGATGGCTGAAACCATATTAAATAAATGCTCAATATTCCTCCAATAATTAGTTTCCATAGAGAAGTGCAACACAAATATATCATAAAACTAAAAAACTACATCTAAACCAAATGATTTATTTCAAGATACATGATCTGATTCAGTTTTTGGTGCATAAGTTATTTATAGTTTGAGTCTACTATTATTTGAACTATATTTACTGATTATATTGTTGATCAACTTTTTAAACATAAGACATGGTCAATATATACACACACACTCCAAAGGGATTCTCAACTTTTAATAAAAATGGGGACTGGTTGTGGTGTTCATCATACATCAAACTTCAACAATCCAAACAATTTATTTTTTAAGTCTTCATTCATAGATCATCTTTGCAAAAATATCAATTCAATCCAAAATCATTTACTCATTTGAATGTTGTGATGAAACTTTAATGTTTCTTGGAACATTTAGTGTCAATTTCATTCATAGATCATCTTTACAAAAACATTTTTTTGCTAATCTTTTGCAATGATGATTTATAAAATGTAACTTGAAAAATATATGATTTGAGTCGTTGAGGTTGGATGTGAAGTTAGCCTCACAACTAGTCTTCATTTAAAAAAAAATTAATTCGTACCTTCTTTGCCTTGAGATCGTCGATACCATCATCGTCCTGAGATGAAACCTACAAAGAGAAGCATGTCAAGTATGTCAAATTAAGAGTTTGCCAATATAATTACAAAATAAGTGCATAAAACCAGTGTGGATATGGTTAATTACCATAGTAGAAACCAGGAGAACAGTAACGAACATGAGGAAGATAACTTTGATAGCCATTTTGTTTAGTGAACAGCAGCTCTATGAAGAAACTATAAGGGAGTGAGATGCTTGCGGGAGAGCTAGTTACGATGGGAGGGTATAAATACTGTTCTGAAAGGGTAGAGGTAGAAAATTTTCCAGGTCCTTCACTGGTACTGTTTCTCATATTCTTACACATGCATGTGGTGTCACGTGCAATGCCACGAAACCCTAGTCAAATGAAGTTAGTTTCAAGTTTTTTTTTTTTGTTTTTTTTTTTAAATTTTTTTTTTTTAACAAACGATATTATCTAAATTAAGGAGAAAAGAGATAGGCTTAACCTCACAATAGATTAGCAATAATGTGGTTCAAATTTTCCTTTGGCAAAAATCAAATCTAAGACCTCTCACTTGCAACTTACAAATATAGAAAAATATCACTAAATCGTAATATTAAGTGGTTTAGTTTTAAGTTTGTCAATAAAATTAGTCCAAAAGCCCATAGAGTAATGGGGGGTCCACCAATTATCCTACGGGCCCGAGTGAAAATTCCACGAGGCCCAAATCTTAAAGTCCTTCGAAACGTTTTTTAAAAATTAATAAATAAAAAAAAAGTACAATATTTTTTTAATACATCACAAACACGTATAATGAATAACTCGGCTTACAAAGAGTTCTTAAATATCAGATCTAAAAATATTATGATAAAGCATCACTAATCGCACAATGAATAGATTTCAAGTACTCATTCTTGTAAATTGTATCAATGATTTTATGATAACGAGTTTTTTTTTTTAATTAATATTTATACAACGATATTGGATATGAAGAAATAGCCTAAATCACACGATTATTGTATCACAATTTAGTATTGAACTTATAATGGAAAATAAAAAAAAAATAAAGATTTTCCGGTCACTATAAATAGGCAAATTGAAGAGAAAAGTGTAACGAGTTAAAACTAGGAATAGATCAATTTCTTCTCATGTAACCAAAACGCAAAATATTAGTAGTAAGATTCTTTTCCTCATTCTCATCTTATTCTTTCCTCTCCTCTCATAATTTGTTTTGTCTTATTCTTTTTTTTTAAATTAATATAAAATATTAACGTAATTTGATCATAATAATTCAAGTATAAGAAAGGGAAAAAGAAGAGATTAGAAAGAGAGAAAAACATTCTCCGAAAATTAGATATGTTGGTTGGGGTAGGCATCCGACAAACACGATATGTTATTCATTAGAGTAATTAGGCACTATAAATCCGCTACATGACATTTGATATTTAAAACCCCACGGCCATACCAGTACTAATAATAAATAATTATCCCATTCAACACACATGCAGTAAGCAGTGGAAATTACAAAGGACAGAGGAAGAAAACCATTTATTTTCCTCTCTCTCTCACTCTCTCACTCTCTCTCTCTCTCTCTCTCTCTCTCTCTATTAAATTCAAGGGCATTTGCTTCTGTTGCCATGGGTGACCATATCGGTGTAGCACTTGCCGCATCTTTCCCGGTTGCCGAATGTTCCCGGAGGAACGCAACGGCAGCGGTCACAGCACGTCGTGCAAGCTCTCATGCACACCCTCTTCCTTGAATGCAGCATGCACCTCTTGTCACACAATGGGATGCAATCTGCCCACCAAAATGATAAAACAATTTTAATCACAAATTAACCGGCCACATTTAGGGTTTTCAATTACATTATAGTCCGTGAACAAGTTCATGAGTTACATTTTAGTCCGTGAACTTGTTTACGAGATACATGTAACGTTTTAAAGTTCTACCTTCACTTAAATTCAGTCGAGGGACCAAAATATAATGGGGACATAATGGGGACATAATGGGGACTATAGAACGCCTAACATTTTGTAATTAGTATAAGGTTAAGGGTTTAATTAGAATAGTAAAGAACATAAATTTCACTTCTCTATGGCAGTGAGAAGAATATTTACCTGCTTTGGACCTAACCGGGGGAAGTGGTGGATAAGTCGGTGGCTTCACTGGGGGACTGACAGGAGTTGGTGGCTTCACTGGGGGGATGACAGGAGTTGGTGGCTTCACTGGGGGGATGACAGGAGTTGGCTTGGCATATGGAGGAGATGGTGGCTTTGCAAGGGGAGGAGATGGTGGCTTGGTAAGTGGTGGAGACGGTGGCTTTGTAAGAGGTGGCTTGTAAATTGGTGGTGATGGCTTGGTGAGTGGTGGAGTTGGTGGCTTGGCTGGGGGGATGACAGGAGTTGGTGGCTTCACTGGTGGGATGACAGGAGTTGGTGGCTTCACTGGTGGGATGACTGGAGTTGGCTTGGCATATGGAGGAGATGGTGGCTTGGCAAGGGGAGGAGATGGTGGCTTGATAAGTGGCGGAGACGGTGGCTTTGTAAGTGGAGGAGTAGGTGGCTTGTAAATTGGTGGTGATGGCTTGGTGAGTGGTGGAGTTGGTGGCTTGGCAAGGGGAGGAGTAGGGAGCTTGTAAATTGGTGGTGATGGCTTGGTAAGTGGTGGAGTTGGCGGCTTGGCAAGTGGTGGAGTGGGTGGCTTGACCACAAGCGGCGGCGGCGCTGGAGCCTTGGATAGAGGCGGTGGAGCTGTTGCCGTGACATAATTAATCTGTAATTAATTAATTTCACAACAATGAAGGTCAAAATTTCTACCAAAGATTGAACTTTTTGGTTAGCTCCAGTCGATGTAGATGTAAAAATTAGATTTTACCACACTGTTTAAAGTATATAATTAGAAGTACCTTAATCTTGAGTTCCTCATGATGATCAAGTGATGAAGCCTACAAGACCAAAGGTACCTTTCCAATTTAGACACCCAAATAAATGGGAAATTAAACCAAATAATAATACTAAGTAATAAAAATGTAGATAATTACGTACCCTAGCGGTGAAAAGGAGAATGGTTGCAAAGAGAAGGAGCATGGCTTTGGAAGCCATTGCAAAACAGCTGGAAAAGTCAAGATCTAAAAGGGAAGTACCGAGGCAGTGATGATTCTAGGAGAAGCAGGGATGTGGTATAAATAGTGTTGAAAGGAAGGGACTGGTCCACCGCAGGAGGCAGGAGAGAAACACTTACCTACTATATCGGATAAGTTACTGAGTCGGTATCTCAAATTAATAACGTAATATCAAAAGTAAAAATTGAAATTTATAAACATTATATCATTGGTAAGAAAGAGATGTAAGAAAAACTATGTTCATTAGGGTTTATCATAAATCTTACACGTTACTTGTGTGCCTTATAATTTGGGATTTTGTCTTATTAATATAACGAGAACATTATTATATATGTATCTCAATTATACATTATTATTTAAAATAATAACAATATATGATCAGTTTGAAATACTGTTATAATATATCGAGAATAGAATAAGTAAATATCTTGCTAGATCGGTCAAGGTGATGATATGCCAGCTGCATGATGAAATGTGATCACAGCGAGCCAAGTTAGCTTGCTGTCCCGAAATCTGACTCGAGAGTTCAACCCACCTTCCCTTCTCTACCAAGTACTCTTATGTACCTATATCTATTTTTCCATTTTTTTTCATCTCCTCACATCACAGTGTGTGTCATCCCAAGTCAATGGCTTAATACTTTATTTAATGATTTAAACAAAAAATTTAAATGTCAACTGTGACATTATGTAGTCTATAAAATAAAATTTAAATATATAATATATGTAGCAACACTTGTAAATTAATATCCTCCACACATGATCTGCACATAAAAACTAGAAACGAAAATTGCGTGGTATTATTTTTATTAATGTAATTTTCATACAATATTTTTAGCATGTTAAATACTTCTCTTTATTTCTAATCATTGGATTTAATTAGTTAAAAACAAATCGATGGTCAAATAGTCTGTTGGAGACTTGGAGTATGACCTTGACATGTTTTAAAACAGTCAATAATACAAAATTGAAAATCTTACTGTTGGAAATTCCAAATTGCACTCCGATTCTATATTATTAGACAGATGATACAAATATGATATAAAAAAATAGGAAATAAAAGTAGTATTACTTGTTAATCTAAATCTAAAATTTGATACTTGAACTTATTAGGTTTACTTGTTAATGGGAACTTTAACGAAAAACTCACGGTACTGTTCACTTTAATGAAAAATCATATTTTTACACTAAAAACTAAAAAATCAATCATGATACTATTCATTTTACTATTTATTTTATTCTTATTATTAAAATTCAAAATTTTCAAATATGCTTCATTAGTTTCCTTTAATCGAATGAACACAGCTGGTTTTCTTTTTTTTGGGGGGGCTCGTAACTTTCTTTTGAACACAGCTGGTTTTTTTTCAAAATATCCAACGATCGAATTGACCGATCAAAGTAAAAATTGATTCAATAACTCTAGGAATCATGGATTACAACTGGTTTCATTTATACCAATTGATGACAACAACAGGTTTCTAAGTGCAGGCGACTGAGAATATATTATTTCGCTTATGGTACGTTTTTAAAACTAGAGATTTTTTTTTCTTTGATATTATTTATACTAAAAAGTGAAAGAGTGTGCTAAATCTTATACTGGATTAACCATAATAATATGATCTAAATTTATCTTTGTCGAGAATCGAATTTAAGATCTCTCACTTACAAGTGAACAGAAATATCACTAAACTGTAATACTAAGTGGTGTCCCGAGCTATTAATTCAATGTCATGTATTTGACTATCTCTATATGTTTTTTTTAACAATCGATATTATCTGCATTATGGGATGGGTGAGTGAATTAAGCCGTACACTAGATTAGTTATAATAATGTAGCTCAAATTCGCCTTTGACGACAAGCAAACCAAAAACCTCTCATTTATAAATGAAGAGAAATATCACTAAATCATAATACTAAATGATACCTCTATATATTTTTATACTAATATAAAAAGAACATTACAATGACGATGAACTCGTTCTATTTAAATAAACCCGAAACCAAATTAGATTTCACAGCAACGTGTTTTGTAGGGTCCTCATATATATCTATATATATATATATATGCGCGCATGCTAAATGAACACTAATTATTATTATGTGTTATTTGTGTGATCATCGTTAAGTCACGTTAACATTTTATATTATTTTTTATAAAGATAATAAGATAAAAAAATAATAATAATATAAAATATTGATATGAACTAACCGTAATCATACAAAACAGAAAAGCACAAAAAGTAAGAGTGCAAAGAATCTGCCTCCAAGTTGCATATGTAAACAAAGACATGGTGTTTCCCCCAAAAAATTAAAAAAAAAAAAAAAAAAAAAACATGGTAATCGATGTTATCTGCAGGGTTATGCATGCGGTCGACTCATTGCACGAAACGTTAATGGATCCACGCACACATAAAGTTAATCGACCAACTATACACCTTCTGCAAACATCACACACGATTAAAAACCCTAGACAGTTAAACCCAGCTGTATAATGTAGGGACAATTACTTTTCTTTTTACATTTGGCAGAGAGGATAGCGTTATAAAATTATAATTACATCACACTTCCCAAAAACTTTGAAAAATCATATACAATTGAAGTTAATTCTCTGCCGTTGGATTTTTCTTGTCAATAGGAACTTCACTCCGGGAGAGAAATGCCAGAAGACCCATCATCATCGTCAATCATGCATATGCACATTCATGCAACACTTCAGGAAATCACATGACATCTCTCTATCAATCAAAATTGACATGAGCTCTCTCTCTCTCTCTCTCTCTCTCTCTCTCTCTGTGTCGGCATTGCAGGTGCAGTAGTGCACAGTTCGTAATCTAGGGCCAGCCTGTAAATCGCAAACATACAAATTCGTACGGATGAAATTATTATGTGAAAACGGCCTTGCCTGTACGTAAAGCAAGGAATGTGGGAGACTCCAACTCAACGAGCGTGCGTGGTTTAAGTCCATATGTTTTACCAGAAATTCTAAAATTCATCTTCAACCGAAGGTTGATCAGATAACTTATTTTAATTCTTTGATCTTTTAAAAATTTAATATTTTAATAAACAATGCAAGGCTATATCCTTACCATCTTCAACCGAAGACCAAAAGGTTATAGGGCTCGTTTTAACCTTGTCACAAAAAACCGTCTCCAATCAAGAATCAAATGGTTATAGTATGGAATGTGAAAAGAAATTGTGTAGGAAAAAAAATTAGAGAGGAAAAAAAAAAAAGCCTACTGGGCATAAAAACAAAAAATGGGTTGGGACCATAAAAAATAAAAAAAATAAAAAAAAAACCCTAAACTCTAAACTCTAAAGTGGGCTGGGCAAATGGAAATGAATAAAAAATAAAAAAGGGGTTGGGCTAATGGAAAAGAACCCCCAAAAAAAAAAAAAAAAAAAAAAAAAATTGAAATTGGGCTAGCCAGCGGCTTGGCTGAAAGTGGCCAGCCAGTTGGAGACGGTTTTCGAGCTATTTTCGGCCCACTAGATCTTTCGGTTGGAGATGACTTAAGTTGCTTCGGAATATGAAAGAACTTGCGTGTTTAACAGTGAAGTTTTGATATTTTTGCACAAATATCAAAAGATTAAAACATTAGGAATATGAAATACTTCGGACTACCATAAAAATCTCATATTTTACATACGGAGAGCTCAGAAGTCAGAACTGAAAGTGCAATTCATCCATGTCGTGCATAACACTAAACAAGCTAACGGGTTAATACAGAACCAAGATGAATCATGTGTGCTTGCCTTGGAAAACATTTCACTCACAAGTATGCAGCGGTACACGAATGCAATTGTCTGCCCTACATGTGAATATATCACTAGTGTGATACGGGAAATGGTAGTTAGTTTTGGATTTATTTTTTTTATTTTAACATTTGGTTATTTAGTTTGGAAGAAAGAACCAGCTAGTTGCTTCGCTATGGTAACCCACATTTTCGAAAGTCGAAAAGACTTATAGAGACATTTAATTGTTAAGTAATCAAAATAAAACCAAGATCTGAATTATAAGCCGTGTTTCACATAGCTCTCTTAAGTTTCATTAGGATTATATGACCCTCTTGAACTTTCAATTCATGGTGGTGTCCCTTAGTCCATTCAGTTAGTTCGTCAAGTTTATGGACGTTTCTCGTCATTTTGGATCATTGCAAGTGTTTCAATTTCTTGAATTTGTTCGGGTACATTAGCACGAACTGAAAATTCAATGAAACCCGCAATCAAATGAAAATTTAGAAGGCAAAGTCTACAATTCAGGATACATTATCTTCGTTTTTGATTCCTCTGTTTTTTTTTCTCACCAAAGCATTATCCAACCAACTTCTGTCTTCTTCAACTAAGACTCCGAACCTAGATTGATTGGGCCTTTTGGGTCTTTGGCACCCTATCTAGTATCCTAGAATCTGGGAAATTAATCCTGGCCGTCCATGATTTTCATCCTCTCAAATTTACACCCACTTTTGAATCTCGCTCTCTTCCTATATATTAAGGTTCGTTTGAAAGTACTTTTAAAATGATTCAAAGCGTTTTTGGTGAAATTGATTTTGGGTCCTAAAAGCGCTTTCAATCATTTTAAAAGCACTTCTAAACGAGCCCATGAAATATAAATATACTAAGAACAAAATCGCTTATGAGCAAAAGTGCTTCCAACATCAGCACTCTCAGACGAGCCTTATATTAGCAACAAGTTTTGGATTCCAAAATGAGCACTGAAAACTTTACATCAAGGAGTGCTTTGCTCCATCAGAAGTTTTCGAAACATCTTTTACCCAACAGAATCCGATTGCATATGTTTTAAACAAGTTCGAATTTAATAGACTAATTCTTTCGGCTTACAAAACGACGCCTTCCCCTTCCCAGCATTTTGTTTGAGCTACTTCCCATTCCAATCCACTTCAACTTGTCCATCTGTTCAAGCATAAGATCCAATCAGTTCGAATAAATGAAAGCATAAACAATCAAAACCTGATGAATTTGATACATTTGGAAGCCACTCACCTCGAAGATTTATTGCTCGGTTTGCTTGAACATCAGCCTCAGAATTGTATTCCTGCAACAAATAGCAGAATGCGTCACTTTCGAAAGAGCAATGTGTTCTCCTCAAAAATGAGTTCTTCGACTAGTGAAGATTTATCACACAAGTATTACTTTACACAATTTTCTTCTACCATGACTGAACTTACCCTAAGAACATGATTGATCTCAAATGACATAAACTTGTCTTTGAGCTCCTTGGCCACTTCACACAGGTCAGCCATATTCTGATTTTTCGTTTTCCAGAGACCTTGAACCTGTTTTATCAGAGACAGAAAGCATCGTAAAGCTTAAGGACACACAAATATGAAATAATTAAGGAAACAGGGTAAGGAGAAGAAAACGAAGAACTTTAAAAACTCAAAGTGCTATAACATCCACCAAGCTACGAACCTGCATGCAGACAAGTTTAGAGTCTCCTTTAACATGAATGTGTTTATATCCTTTCTCAAGAGCATATTTCAATCCCAGAATTACAGCTCGATATTCTGCAACGTTATTTGTTGCAATTCCCACCCCTTCACGCAAACGGTACACCTATAAAACCCAACCATATAATTGAAGGGCTAGAATTTACAAAAAATATGCTGTAAAAGGAACTAAATTATTTCAATGAAGTGCATACAGCGCTTCCATCTTCAGCTCGTAGCACAGCTCCTGCACCTGCTAATCCAGGATTTCCTTTTGAAGCACCATCAAACTCAAGTATACAGGTTTGCTGAAAAAAGACAGGTCACAAACATTTTTCAAATCTTCACCTATAATAAGCATACCAATGTGATTCGACACATTCGATTTCACAAATAAAACTTACACAAAACGAAGAAATTCCAAGATTTTCAATGTGGTTATCCGGTGTGAAATGCCTCCTCTGAGATATCGGGAATGGAGTAGATCCAATCATGTCCTGCAATCTCTTAGGTGGTGAGTCCTTGGCAGCTGATTTTACTATAGAAGAATCCGGCTGCTGAAAAATTATGAATATGCACAAGTAGAAACATAGGTAGATTAAGGTTACTATAAAGTATTAGTGGATACAATCGACGGAAACTTACACAACTAGATGAATTTGCAACAGCTTCAGTTTGAATATCAGATTTGAAATGCTTTCTCTGAGTCTGAGAGTTCGGGAATGCAGCAGCGCCAACCGCCTCATGCGATCTCTTTGGCGGTGAGTCAATGGCAGGAGAATCTGGCTGCTGAAAATTATGAACATGCCCACTTACACAATCAGTGACCAAATAAAAGATCGTCTACGATAAGATACCTATATCCATGCCACATGCCATGGAAAAAAGAAGAGTAAATCATCAAACCTGGATAGGGCAAGCAACGAGTTTTCCGAAAAGAGAGTCATCTTTCACATCACCGGCACTGATAGTATAAGAAGCATTCTTAAGGCCGTGGGCGACGAGGTACTCCTCAGCCTCCTTCGGCAAACAGTGGCCTTCGAACACACTTACAGAAGGATTGCATACCTAAAAAGCAAAACAAAACCTCATATGCATAGTAACTTCTTACAAAAGCACTTTTTTATTAATCTCTAGAAGCATATTTACACCACAAACTGTAACTAGAAGCAGAAATCTCTCACTACCACCAGAAAGCACAAGACTTTTAACAAAAGATACACCACAACCAAACAATGCAGCAACAAATTACGGTTATTTTAACAAATTAAAGAAAACCCAATTGAAAATTCAATTAGGTCAGCCAAAATTGATCAAGTTTTCTATAACATTGATAAAAGGGTGGAAAGAATTTACCGAAGAACCGGCTTGGTTTTGGCAATCCGTGAAGTTTTTGTAAATGCCAATAACGTCCCCTTTCCGAACAACATAAAAAGCATCACCTTCTTCCGCCATTGAAGCTCCAACTGCTAGCTTTCAAAACCCAGCACTGCAATATCCCCAATGTCAAAAAGTTTACGAATTTAAGCAATGCAAACAACGATGATGAAACCCTAAATTTTAATAAGGGAAAATGCTGAGTTGCGGAGCATGAATTTGCTTTGAGGCGAAGGAAAGTTTGAATTTTGAAAAATCGAATGATGGAGACGCCTCCACACGTCGAGTCAGTGCTGCTAGTGACTCACCCCGGTGAAGTTTACTTGAAAGTAGAAAGGAAGAAACGCCAATGGGCCTCATGGGTCGAGCTATGTCTCCGGGCCCAACGTGTTTTTCTTCTCGGCAACGGAGTGTTTTTTATCAAATAGTATTTTTTTGATAGATTAAATATTAGATTAGTCATCGATGGAGTTCGAATTTATGCCGTGATGTAAGGGAAAATGAAGAGAATGTACAACATGAAAACTTGAAATTGAAACTAGTTTTTTTTTTTCTTGATAATTTGATGGTTAATGTTTATCAAACGAGCTTTAAAGACTAAAACAAAACAATATCAAACGACTCTAAATTAATTGAATATTAACCATTAGTTTGATTATTTGAAAAGAAAAATACTTACCACTTCTAGAGTGTAATTCTTCTACGTAAATAAATCAAAGATTTTGAGTATATAGAAACTTACATGTGGTCCAATATCTAGTGAATATGGGTTGATTTATTTGATACTAGCACATGGGTACACACAAAGTGTATGAGAAAATTTTTTATTTTTGTTTTTGAAATAGAAGGAGAGGAAGCGAGTGATAGAGAATGTGGGAGTGTGAAGTTTTTTTTTTTTTTTTTTTTTTTTAATTAGAGATATGTTAAGATTACATGGAGGTGAGACTTTGAAAAGAAAAAAACAACAAAATTTGGTTGTATGAAATTACATTTATGCCCCATATTTCTTATTCATGTTCTGTTTTGATTAGAGGATTAAACTGGTAATTTCATAAGGTTTTGGTTGACAATGGGTGTTTTATTAATTAATAGAGATATTTGAATGACTAAATGATCACTGATCCAAATGATTTTGGTAGAGATAGTCTTCAAATAAATATTAAGATATTGAACAATTCCGATTATGAAAAATATGCATTGAATATACATTATTTGCAAGTGGGGAAATGAGCTCATCTTTCATGGAGAGAACGTAAGCATTATCCTTTTAGTTAATTACTATTGTATGTATGTCCGACTTAAATTAGTAGAAATGTAGAAACTAATGAAGCAAAAATTATTCACCTGCCCGGTGAAATAACCTGACCTAATAAGAAAATCTCAACTCACTATGTCACTTCGATACAAAGATTGCTACAAGAACATTTGATTCGTATCGTAAGGAGTCGAGCAATGTCAATTTGAAGTAACTCCAAACTAGGTAGGACTGTAGGAGGATGACCAACGTTTCTCAATTCTTTAGCTGCGGGCATGTCAAGTGTTCTCACAGATTCATTTTAGTTGCCAGCAGATGCAGACATGTTAACATGTCACATCTGCACATGTTCCCCTTGATTGCCTGCACCTCCTACATATCTGTCTACATCTAACAGCCAATACATTGCTCAATCTGTAAATCAGAGAGCGGAGCGTATAGAAGCAAGAAGAGGAAGTGTAAACGAACGCAAAGAGAGTGTAAAAAGCGGAGATTCATAAAACAACAAAAAATAACTGAGTTGTTTATACTTAATTGTCAATACTTCATACACCGATGACATATATCATTGTACAATTAACTCATTTCTTATACCTTCTAACAAAACGGAAAATATTTCTACACGTAAAAATGAATTCAACTTTTACACACCATCTGATCTGTCCCACGCAATAATTTCTCGTCCGTAATTAGGGTTCATCATAGCTATAAAAAAAAAATAACTATGGGAAAAAAATATTGCACTTTGTTTTAGGTTTTTTTTAGCCCATCTGCTCACCGATTAAGTCCAGCCCTACAGCAAGAAATGACAAGCCTTGGAAAAGCAAGAAGTAGAAGTGAACTCCATGAGCAGATAAGAAGCTTCTGGCTGCTGCAGTGAGCAGCAAGAAAGCAAGAGCAAGCTCTTTCCTGTATATCCCGTTCTTCTTCTTTTTCTTCGGAGCTACCACTTCTTGTTCCTTGAGTTTGCTTAACAATTCTAGACCCGACTCGGAGTTCCTCCTCAGGATCTTCTCTTCGTTCGCAGACATCGATTCCCTCTCAGCATAGGCTAGCAAATCCGACTCAGATGATCTTCCGGTCTTCTTTGTCACCACCCACTCGTAAGAACTTCCGAGCTGAAACAGCCCCGAGACCATGGCGTTGAATTTTGTGACGGACATTGTGTTCTCGAAGAGCAGGTAGGGGACCAAGAAAGGGAAAGATTTCGGGGACGGGAGGATGTTTAGAAAGGACATGAAAATCGGAATGTAGCAGATTACCCAAAGAGGAAGTTCAGCCTCCGGTAAGAACATGGTCAGTGGAAGTATGATACAAAACAATGTGAATGAGTAGAAGGGAAGAATTAGCTTCCTCAACAGAAAGAAAAGAAATATCAAGTTCGATTTCTTCCAAATCGATATCTGCACAAAATTCACATAATTTCGGAAGATTAGAACGCGATACATAAACAAACAATTCAAGCATTTCTTTGGAAGCAATCAATGGAACAAAGTTGAACGATGAAATCTGTACCTTGGAAGTCAAGATAGCAGGAAGACACAATCTGAAGAGCTGCATTGGACCCGAATGCCAACGGTGCTGCTGCTTCTTATAAGTTTCATAAGACTCTGGCAATTCACAGAGGACTCTGACATCGTTGAGGAAGATCATTTTCCATCCATTCAAGTGTGCTCGAACAGCAATGTCCATGTCCTCAACGGTTGTTCTCTCCAGCCAGCCTCCTGATTCTTCCAAGGCCTTGATTCTCCAAACTCCTGCGGTCCCATTGAACCCAAAGAAATTGAGAAACACTCCATTCACTTGCTGTTCCACTTCAAAATGGAAGCACAAATTGATGTTTTGGAGCCTTGTGAGTAAGTTCTCATCCTTGTTCACGAAAGACCATCGAGCCTGGACAAGTCCTAGTTCCGGATTTCCCTGTGACAAAATCTCAGGATCGTTAGTCAAAAGTTCAATTCCCTTTAATGCAACAATAAAGAAGATCAATAGGGAAGATGTCCTCACCTTGAAATGAGGAACTGTCAGCTTAAGGTAATCAGAATTCGGAGTGAAATCAGCATCGAAAATTGCCACAAACTCGTAGTCTTTGACATAATCACAACCCATGGCGGATTTAAGGTTGCCGGCTTTGTAGCCAGTTCTAATCAACCGATGTCTGTAGATTATGTTTACACCTTTCTGATGCCACAACGAGACTTCGTCTTTGATCAAATTCTGCAAATTTATATCATCTGAGTCATCTAGAACCTGAATCAAAAGTCTGTCTCTTGGCCAATCCATCTGGCATGCAGATGCAATTGCTTGTTCATACACCTACGAGTTAGGAAAGATATATATAAGCAATAGAAGAAGGCTTCACATAATTGGAATTGAACGAAAGCAGAATACAAAAAGGTAATATAAAGTTGAGGCAGAACCAATGGCAGAATGGATCGAAGAACAGCTTGAAAGACATTAGTCCATAAACATCAAAATCTAGGCTTTGCAAGTTCAACCCGCAAAGCTTAAATTTTGATATTTCTGAAGTTATGCCTGTCGAGTAGTTCTTCGATCCATTCCGTCTTTTGTTCTAACAACAAATGTCAATTGACTTGGAAATACAATCCAAAAAAGGTACATAGAGTTTTTCAAAAAACAGGTGGCCGAATGAGTTGAGAGCAACTTGATAGGCGTAAGTTCACAACGAGCAAAACCCGGGCTTTGCAGGTTGGAGGTCCAAGCTCGGAATTGGGCCCCATAATCCACTATCAACCTGCAATGCCTAAAATTTGTTGTTTCTAAACTTACGCCTATCAAGTTGCTCTTCAATCCACTCCGCTATCTGATCTAAATCCGATAACAAATGCCAATTGCCAACGGACAGAAAAAGTAGGCAGTGAAAAGAAGTAAAAATTCAATGAGCTAGATTGCTCTGTTACCTCTCTCTCATTGCACATAGGGATCTGAATAAGCACCATTGGAAAACTAGAAGGATCTTCAATGTCAAAAGCATCTTCTGCAATTGTTGGCTTTATCTTCTTGTACTTGATCCAGAAGCATCCAACACACAAAACCAATCGATCAAAAGATTGAATCAGAAAAAGCACAACGCAGAAGTTGGACATCATGATAGCCGCAGGGGCAATATAGTCAACTCTGAAAGTCAACCAAACCATGTAGCACCACTGCACCAGACCCTGCACCTCCCATGGCTGATACAAATTCAAATTCCAGTTCTTGTAATGCGCAACTACTTCCATGACCAGAGCCAAAATCGACAACCCGAGGAAGACTTTGATGAATTTGTACAGCCTTCCTCGGGTTTTTGGCTCTTCGTCGGTCAAGTCAGACCGCGCAATGCGCTTTTTAAGCGAAAGGAACATTGCCCTCAACGCCATTGGCAGCCATGAGAGGCAGGCGAATACTCTGTTCACTTTGAGGAGAAGAACCCATGTGAATTGCTTGGTGCTCACGGCCTTCTGTTTCTCCAGAAAGGCTGAGGAATCCAAAACATTGTGCTTCAGTGACGGGTTTTCAGGCTTTTCGATTGTGACCACGACTGTGCTCGGAGCCATTCCTTGGGAATCCGATTCCCACAGAAAAAACAGAGGAACAGGAAACAAATACTCTGCCAATGAATCAAAGATCAAATCTTTAAGCTGAAGATTTACTGGGTTTTCAGATATGGGAAGAACCCATGAAAGTTTTCAACTTTTTATGCAGTTTCCACTGAAATCTGGATCTTTTAAATATTGAATTCTAGAGAGAGGAGAGAGTATGAACTCTCCTGAGCTGCTGTGAATAACAAAGGAAGCAGGAGAGAGATATAAATTCCTTTTGATCAATAAGAAATGGAACGTTCAGGCCAGTTTCTTAATTATATATTTATATATTTCTTAATTAGTCAATGATGATCAGGCACAGTAAATTAAGCTTAGTCAATGTAAATTGGCACCCAAACCTTGGAGAAAATTTTCATTATAACGGGAACAGATGCTACAATATGTATTTTTATATGAGTGGTGAAAAATTTTATTTTTTAATCTATATATCCCACTATTTATATAATGATATATGATGTACCACCTTATGTACCATGACATTAAAAAATCTTTCCAAACCTTGTTTTTTTTTTTTTTTTTTTTTTTTTTTTTTTTTTTTTTTCAAAGATGTTTGAATCTCGTTTAATTTGGTTTTATGAAGAACAATCAAGTCCTGACGTGCGTCAATCTTGGGTTGTCCGTTTATGATGACAGCCAGGTTACAACCAGATGGCAGATCACAAGCCCCCGCCCCACATAGAAAGTGGTTCTTGTCTGCTTATTTTCGAGCTCCACATGCACAGAAGTTTCACTTCCTCTTTTCCGTTTTTAACATTAATTAAGAGTTCGTTTAGATGTATTTTTAAAATGATTAAAATTGTTTTTGGTGAAAATATTTTTAGAATTAATCTTTAGTAAATATATAAGCAAATTCTGAAAAAGAATGCTTTTGGAACTCAAAAGGTTTTTTATAAAAGCGTTTTCAATCATTTTAAAAGTAATATAAACGAACCTTAAAAAAATTTCATGAAATTTAGATCATGTTCTACTTTGTCATCAGATTTTTTTAATTTAGTTTTTAGCAACTCTAAAGTGTCGCTTTATGTCGATCCTCATGAATCATGATTGTCAATTTTGTCACCATTTCTATTAATTAACCCCTCAGATTTTTGTCCAATCTTTAATTCATACAATGTCTTTTAATTTCTTTAATTCATACAATGGCTCACGATGTTGCACCGATACTATACAACCGTAGTCAATCTGTCAAATTAGCTATTAAGTGATGAGGTGACAAGCACGGAACTCACGTTTTACTGACTTGGAATCTAAACCAACGCATCCAGAGCCGAAGACTAAGCCTACTCCACCACGTCGCTGCTGACCTCATATTCATCGCCAGTGACATCTCCGCCTCATTGGTGAGTACTAAAATATCTGGTACATTGTCTTTGAAGGATGAGAACCAACTAGTAGCATCTATATCGAGAATTCAAGTATTGTATACATCATTAGTCCGATTCTTTCTAAGAACAACCCATAATAGCAAACTTGCTAGCGTTTCTTGCCTGGCGAACAAGTCCGCCTCCTTCTACCTCAAGACCGGCCTCATCTGGCACGATCTTCGGAGCTTTGATCTCACTTATTCATGCTCCGGATGAGCCACATACCTCATCTCAAAGATCGACCTCGACGACGTCTCCGATTTCGAAGAGAGAAAGCTTCTCCTGAACCTGAGCATCGCAAGTGCATGAGGGCGCTGAGAGAATGAACCACCATCAGAGCCTCTCGATACTGGGAATGAAGAGCTGGTGGGGTTGGGGGAAGTACACGAGGTCGAGAAGGAGCTTAGGGGAAACGTGATAAATAAGGGGATTCCCGATAGCGTTTTTGTGTCGGCTGTGGACGCTTATTTCAGGCGGCTGGGACAGCCGGAAAAGAGACAGCGAAATGAGTGTTTCTGGGTGATGGCGGAGCTCGTATCAGACGACAAAGTGGTTGCCCTCTTCAACGGTGAGGCCCAAAAAGAAAGAAAAAAAGAGGGAAGTTTTAACGAAAAACCTGCGGTACTGTTCATTTTAACGAAAAATCATATTTTTACATTAAAAAGTCAATCATTGTACTATTTATTTTACCCTTTATTTTGTCTTTATCGTTAAAATTCAAAATTTTCAAACCATTTTCATTAGTTTTTCAAAAAAAAAAAAAAAAAAAAACTTTTTTTTCTTTAATAATTATTAATAATTAAATATAAGCTTCACACTTGTCTCATCATCACTTGACAGCATAACTATCGGTTAGAACATTGACATGACGATTAAAATAAAAGAACATTGAACAAGACTTATAATTCATGATGTGGTATGGCTGTCATTAAGTGAGATCTAGCTTGTGATTTGGACTTTTGGTTGTGTAATCTGCCCTGCATGCTTGTTTAATTAAACTTTAATTAACAAATTTGTACATTTTTTATGTAAACATGATAAATAAATAAAAAATAAGCACCGCTTTGCAATTGCAGAACACAGAAAGTCCAGGTGCATGTTCATATTAAGTGAATGATTCATACATAGTACCTAACAGGAGTATTAGTATTAGTCTCCCACATTGACAGTTTCGATTTAACCTTCTTATTTCGTTTTCATCATGTCAACTTTCGATAATATTGTAGTCATATCAGAGTCTGAAACGTTTAAACCAATGTCGTGAATGCAGAACATTTTTAGGGTTTAGAAAAATGAGACAAGTCGAACCAGGCACACGTTGCTGCGTCATGCTTGGACCGCGGACGGGGCTACGGCCATTTTCAAATTTTTGCAGTAGAATACTCTGAAAAGAAAAATAAAAGGAAGATCAAACTTGACTGTAAGGAGACGCAGTCACGCCATTTTGATTAACTGAGCTTATTCGTGTTAAGTTTTGAGCTTTTATCTCCAAAATACTAATTGCTTTCATGTTTTAAAGCCTTAATTCATAAAGCAACATCTCTCAATTAGGGGAAAAACTTCAGGCATAAGGTCTTCGTGACGTTTCCGATGTGGGTTCAACACCCGGATGTGGGTTCAGCACCCGGCTCATACTTGCATGAGACCCTTTTTAGTGGATAACATGATGAATCTGCCTTAAAACCATGATAAAATTTTAGAGACGGTTCAGTGACCCATTGCTAATCACATCAAGATTTATATATATAGTGATACATAGTATAAATGGTTATGATCATAAACATAAAATTCTGTAATTCAAAAACTAAGATTTTTGAGTATGAGATCCTATCATCCTTGATAGTCAACTATTGTTAAAACAAATAAGCACCGCATGCAATTGCAAAACACAGAAAGTCTGAATCTATGTTTATATTAAGTGAATGATTCATGCGTACTACCTCACAGGAGTATTTAGTAATAGTCTCCCACATTCACAATTCCGATTTAATTTCAGCATGTCAACTTTTTTAGGGTTTAGAAAAATGAGACAAGGCGAACCAGGTGCACATTGCTGCGATATGCCTGGACCGTGGACGGGGCTGCGGCCATTTTAAATGTTTTTTGCAGTACAATACTCTGAAAAGAAAAGAAAGAAAGATCAAACTCGAGTGTAAGGAGACGATCACGTTATTTTGATTAATCATGCTATTTTGATTAACTGAGCTTATTCGTGTTAAATTCTAAGCTTTGATCTCCAAAATACCAAATGCTTTCATGTTTTAGTGACTTGATCATCAGTAAGCAACAGCTCTCAATTAAGGGAAAATTAAACTTCAGGCATAAGGTCTTCATGACGTTTCCGATGTGGATTCAACAACCGGCCCATACTCGCCTAACACTATGTTAAAGTTTTGGAGGCGGTTTAGTGACTCATTACTCACATCAATATTGTTCTTCACTTAATCACATGTACAATCTGATATGTGTGAGATTTATACAAAACGTATTAGTACAATTAGTAGTGGAACCATTCAATATAAGAGAGATTTAATTTCATGAGAGGTTTATAATGTTGGACATATACTTGAAGAAAATGGCACTACTCTTGCCAACATAACAACTTCTTATTAGACGGCTTTACAAGTCTGATCATTTAACGCTCCTACTAAAAATTCACTCCTTTGACCAATTACTAATTTTTTTTTTGTTTGGAAACATTGACCAATTACTAATTTGCTACAAAGAAACTGAAACCAAAGGAAAAAGGAATTTGACATATCAAGGCTTAGATGTGTCCAAATGAATCCTTCTAATCTTCACTTTTTATAAATAAAAAAAAATTATACACACACAAAACGAGTACGTTAGTTTATCGAAGAAGTCTCATTTTGTAAGGTTTCACTTTCAGGTGGAATAATCGGAAGATAGTGGGAACTTAGTGGGCATGTGATCCAAAACATCTGCAGGCCCCTCTCCTCATTCTGGTGGAAGTTTCTCACTTTTTCTTTTGGTCAACCTTTCCGGCCTGCGGAAGTTGCTCAACAGAGAGTTCAAAACAACCCTAGTCTTCAAGTTAAAGCGTCAGTTAAAACGGTTATTTACCCACGTGTAGTAGACACATAAATGCTTCTAGGTATTTTGCAATAAAGCTTCAACACTATAAATGTGGCTGCCATGATGAGATACGTATGCCAGAAGAAATCCGACATATCACTTGATTAGAGATATAACAACTAAATAATATAAAACGCTACATTTTGTGGTTGTTTTAGAACTAACTTGACGAGAAATATTGAAAGAACAAGAGACTACTTGAATCTCTTTGTGACAATGAGTCAAAACTTGGGTTGTGTATAGTTGATTTTAATGAGACTCTCCAAGCTCATGAGCAGGAAGGAGGCAATGTGAGACTAGATAGGCAGATGGCGGGATTTCATTCCGTGGTGGAGCATTGCAATTTCATTGATCTAGGCTACTCAGGGAACAAATTTACATGGTTTACGATAAAAGGGGGCGGTATCAAAGTAAGATTGGATCATGCCTTGGGCAATTAAGAATGAGTGGACTTGATTTCGTGGTTCATAGTAAGGCATTTGAATAAGTCAACGTCTAATCATGTTCCAGTGCTGATTAACTGGTCGGGGCGCATTCCATGTCGAGGCAAAAAACAGTTCCAGTATGAGGAATGTTGGCATATGCAGGAAGGATGTTCTGAGGTGGTACATGAGGGATGGGAGTGTGATATTGATGGTTCACCAATGTTCCAGGTTACGAAAAATATTAAGATGACTCGAATGAAATTAAATTATTGGGCGAGGAGCACTACCAGGTTTCGACCGATGGAAATTCGGGAAGTGGAGGACAAGCTCACAAGTTTGTGGGGCATTCGTTTTATGATGAGTCTATTCTACCCAAAAAAAAAAAAGAATTGGTTGGGAGATTGAATAGGCTACTTGAACATGAGGAGCAATTCTGGAGACAACATTTTAAAGAAAATTGGGTTAAACTTGATCGTAAAACCAAATGTTTCCACCAGAAAGCAAACAGGAGACAAAAATGTAATTGTTTGTTTGGTTTAATAGATGACGATGGGGTATGGTGTGAGGACAGAGTTGGAATGGAAGAAGTTGTAGTTTCGTATTTTTCCAAGTTATTTACTTCTAATGGGGTGCATAACTTTGAGGAAATCCTTTGCCACATTGTTCAGTTGGTTACGGAGGAGATGAATTTTGAGATTGATCGACCATATACAGATGAGGAGATAAAAAATGCAGTGTTTCAAATGCATCCTATGAAAGTCCCTGGCCCTGATGGTATGTTTCCTGGGTTCTACCAAAAACACTGGGGAGTGGTTGGTGCGGATGTATGCAATGGTGTTCAACACTTGTTGCTCTCGAGACAAATGCTATGGAAAATTAATTACACACATGTCACACTGATTCCCAAAGTTAAGGATGCAACGAAGATGACATAGCTTCGTCTAATCAGTCTCTGCAATGTAATTTATAAAATTGTGGCGAAGGTACTTATTAATAGGTTAAAGGCTATCCTTCCACGTATTATTTCTCTTACTCAGAGTGCATCTATTCCAGGCCGGTTAATTTCTAATAATTATTTGGTGGCTGCTAAAGTCGTCCACTATATGCACAAGCGATCGTCGGGGTCTAATGGGTTAATGGCTCTAAAACTTGATATTAGCAAGGCTTATGACCGTGTGGAATGGAGATTTCTTGAAACCTTGATGTACCGAATGAGGTTCTCATAATAGTGGATCCCCATGGTTATGTTGTGTGTTACAACGGTGTCCTACTCCTTTAAGGTGAATGGGGACCCGGTGGGTTATGTGCACCCGGAACACGGAATTTTTCAGGGAGACCCTCTCTCTCCCTATTTGTTTATTATATGTGCTAAGGGCTTATCGACGTTACTAAGAAATGCAGAGTTTAATGGGGATTTGCAAAGAATTAAAGTGTGTCGTGGTGCACCTAGTATCCACCATTTGTTTTTCGCTGATGATAGTTTCTTCTTCGCTCGTGGTACCGTTGATGAGTGATGGATGATTATACAGTTGCTACGCTCGTATGAGATGACTTCTGGACAAGCTGTGAATTTTGAGAAGAGTTGTGTCTCCTTTAGTCCAAATCTCACTAACTATGATAAGCAATTATAGGCTAATTGTCTTGGCATGAGGAGGGTGGAATTCCTTGATAAATATTTGGGGTTGTTGATGCTTGTTCAAAAATAGAAGAAGGAAACCTTTGCATATGTGAAAGATAGAATGTGGAAAATTACAAAGTTGGTGGGTTGGCATACTGAGCAGTGCGAGACGTGAATTATTAATTAAAATGGTCCCTGAAGCTCTGCTTATGTATTCCATGCAATGTTTCCTTCTCCCCAAATATTTTTGCGAGGAGCTGAATATGATGATAGCTAAGTTTTGGTAGAGTGGTGATACGGGAAGACGGAAAATACACTGGCTTAATTGGAGATATTTGTGTAAGCCTAAGAATGAGGAGGGATTAGGCTTTAGAGATCTCTATGCATTTAATCTAGCGCTGTTGGTAAAGCAAGCATGGCGATTTCTCCAGCAACTGGAATCACTCGTTTTCCAAGTTTTTAAAGCTAGATATTTTGCTAGGTTAGAATTTATGGAAGCACTAATGACTCCTAATAGTTCGTATATTTGGAAAAGCATCGCAGCTTCGAGGCAGGTGATTCAAAAAAGTCAACGGTGGCAAGTGGGCAATGGGCAGAAGATTTGGATATGGAGACAATTGGGTGTTGAGGGAATCCTTTTTTTTTTTTTAATTTTAACGCTACCACCGAGGAATTGGGATATGGAGGCTGCGGTGGAAGAGCTTATTTGGGGTGTACCGAGGTTGTTGAATGATCATTTTTCACCTGAGGAAGTGGAGTTAATCCGAAGCATTCTGCTTAGCGTACAGGATGTCGAAGATAGGCGAATATGGCATTATGAAAGTAATGGAAAGTTCTCAGTCATGAGTGTTTATCAGGTAGCTCGGGGTATACTTGAAAATAACAGTAGTGGTGCAAGTGGATCTTCGTCCTCTTTTGGTGATGTGGGGGAGAAAATTTGGAAGAAATTCTGGAATGCGAGTGTTCCGAGGAAGGTGAAGATTTGTGCTTGACGTGCATGCTTGGACTCCTTACCCACATAGTTGAATCTAAGCAAAAGGAAAGTGATGGGAGACGAGGCGTGTGTGGTCTATGGTGTACAAGTAGAATTAACAGAGCATGTATTTAGAGATTGTAGCTTGGCAAGAGTGGTGTGGTTTCGAAGTCTAGGGCTAAGGGTGGATAATGGTTGTGACCAATTCTCTCTTGTGCAGTGGATGGTTACGTGTGCGCAGTAGCTTCCCATGGTTGTGTTTGAGCTCTGGTTGATGTTTTTATTGGCAACACGGAAGCACATGAATGAGGTGTTGTGGAATGGGGCTCGGATGCCACCACATGAGATAGTTTTGACGACTGGGGGTTGGATGCATGAATTTCATAAATGGCACAAACCCCAGACTCGGAGGACGGCTAAAGAGTTCAAAAATGGAGGAAACCTGGGGTGGGATGGATCAAATGTAATTTTAATGGGGCATGGAGTAAAGGCAGCTCTCAGGGAGGCTATGGTGTCGTGCTTAGGGATCACACAGGTGGATTTCTAGGAACTATGGCTGGTTCTATCGAGGGGTCTGCGTCGACCCTGTACTCGGAGCTGATTGCAGCTCGCCATGCAGTGAGGTTGGTCAAGAGGCTATATCCACCTGATGTCAAGGTAAAGTTGGAAGGTGATTCAAGTGTGGTGATGGCTGCTATGAAAGGAAAAGGGGATGATGATTCCATTTGGGGATCAGTTATAAATGATTTGAGGTTCTTTCTTAAGGAGTTGCCTTAAATGGAGTGTGGACACGTTCAGAGGGAAGGTAACTCAATTGCGCATCGTCTTGCTCGGATGGACCTCAGTTGTTTTCAGGAGGTGATGTGGTTAGAGGAGCCTCCGGATTTGATTCAAGATCTTTTATTTGAGGAAGACATGTAATCTCGTTTCATATTGTTCATTTGATGATAGGACTTTTGTTGTGCGGGACGCTCTTTTTCTTAGATTGGGTTGAAAGTTGCGACAAGATTTTTATCAAAATCTAGTTAGCACACTATCTTCGATTTGTACGAATTCTAAATTGCTTTAATGAATATCGTACTTGTTTCATTAAAAAAAAAAAAAAAAAAAAAAAAAACATATCAGTAGTTTTTCAAACACTCGGGGCCTACTGACACTTGATGAGGCAAGTTAGACATCTGTTGTGTCCTCTCAACATCTCTCAATGTCATTTAGAAAAATAAAACAATTATTTATACACACCTCTGTAAAGTCCCCGTGTAACCCTTCAGACAATTTTTTTGACTTACGCAAGGTCCCGAGACCAAAATAAGTCGCTAAAGTAATCCACCATTAAAGGTGTGTGTGGATACACACAGAACAAATGAAGATACAAATAAAATTTCGCGTCAATGTCGCATTGACTTGAGGAAAAAAAAAACAAATGGGGATTGCAGTTTATTGACGTGATTGGATGTGAGATTGCATGCAAAATTAATCTAGCAGCTAATTAAGGAATGTAATTTAACCCCAAAATCTTGAAACATCGAGAGCCCACCGGCACTGTTGCAGCAGCAGCAGAGGATACGGCAGATAATATGAAATCTCAGACCGATTTTGTCTTTAGCCGTTTCGCTGATCAAGTCCCATCTGTGAGTGCTCCTCAGTCCCCATGTGATTATCTACTCTGGACTTTGCTGTACGCGTCAATATATAGTAATCCATATATATATATATATATATATATAATTATATAATAACAATTTCATGACACTGCATTATTACATTGCAACAGTTTTTGATCTATACATCATAAGGTATGGAGCTTTCATGTGCAGACATTATTATATTCTTTTATTTCCTTTTCTTTTCCCTGCACCTCCTCGAGCGTTGGTATTTACGTTGCATGGGGATTAATCATTGACCTAATTGCACTAAAGTGTAAACTAATCTAGATTAAGGTACACTTATACATGTTCAAGCTTTAATTAGCCACAAACTGTGTACCTCGAAGAGGGAAAGAATTAAAAAACCATTCATGATATAAGATTACCATTTGGAAAATGCTAGGAAGATTATGTTTTTATATTATATTTTGTAAATTGCATGATTTGTCGGTTGATATTTGAATTATTTAAAAAAGAAGTTCAACTATCAACCAACACATCATGTGGTCTACAAAATATAGTTTAAGTATATGATCTCTCTAACATCACCCCTAACGTTTATTTTTGCATGTGTATAACTTTGAGAAGTGCATTTTTGCTCATCCCTAAAGCGAGAATGATGCTCGTTAGATTAGTTTAAATTTTAAGATTAATGTCTTTAAATCTATTAAACCAAACTAATCCATCGATAACCAATAAAGGGTGAGCTTCACCTCCAGAGCAAAGATGCACTCAACTTTGAGTGATGTGTAATATGCAAACAAAAGAAATATCATAGATAATCCACATATATAAAAAGAACCATACCATATCTAAAAACCAGTTAGAAGGAAAATGTAGACAAGGAATTAATGTGCAAAACCCTCTGCCCGTATGCATTGACAATGACATCAATACGACAGTTAAGTACGGGGGCAGTCCTCTCTCTCTCTCTCTCTCTCTCTCTACATATATATATATATATATATATATATATATATTTTTTTTTTTTTTTTTTTGTTGGTTGTACAAGCAAAATTTAATATAATATATCAAGTGCGGTGCGGTACTTGTCTATATATAAGTACAAGTTACAATACAAATAGATATATGGCATATAGAAAATGTGAGCTTACTCCGAAGCATCCTATACATTCATGTTTTTGGTCATTAGATCATTCGTCAAGGAGCCGTAGCAAAATTTTCCATATGAGATAAATATATCATGCATACATCGACAGCAGCATTCCTTCTTGTCGCAGTAGATTAGTGCATATTTAACAAGCCAAACACATACAAAAGGGTATTAATGCGAGTGTGCCCTGACCAAATACAACCATGACCACACAAATTGATCAAGCAACTTCGCCAGCTTCAGCATATTACGAAAAGACAAACACTCACAAGTGCCACAAAAGGTTATCGGTGGACATGGAAATCGAAGGGTCCCCGTGATAAACCCTAGACGAATGTGAGTGTGTCTAGCTGTTTGGTGAAATGTCCACATACATATTTACAAATCAATTTATATAGAGGCGGATGCACATCGGGACCAAAGTGGTTCCATGATCATTTAGAATCTAAGAAATAGTCATGGGAAGGACTTTTGATGATCTTCTGAATGTTTAGTACAAGTTTCTTTTGTATCAACTGATATACCTATTAGGTATATCTCGACAATTGTGTCGACAACACTTGGCAAATTCTCTCGGTATCACTCATCAGATTGCTTTGACATATGTCGATATCTGTTGACATTTGTGCAACATAGTTATCTGGTTGATGGCAATAAGTCCACCAAATGTTCCACGAAACGTCTTAGTGGATAAAATATATTTTTTGCGCGCTTTGCGCTCTGTTTGTATATAAAAAACTTGAACTTTTAACACCAAGACTCCCAAAATTCAAATCCTACGTATATATTAGATTTCCATATAATTAGCCTGCAGTGATTGATGAGCAGGAATCCTGGATCGTGATTGTAATTAGATTTCAAGTCAATTTTGTGTAATCTATCAGCAATCTCAGATTCTATCATGATCAATATTTTAGTTTTAGAGAAGCTAATTATAAGATGGACTACAATAATAGAACCCTACTGATCATCTTCCTAAGATCCTTCGCATATCTTCTGAGATTTTCAATTTTTAGGTTATGTTTGGCAACTAGATACTTCGACCGAGTTTTTCAACCAAAATCTTTCTAAGTCTTCTTTTTGTACTAAAACACTATGTTTAGATGAGGAAAATAAACATGAAATTTTGGTAAAAGTCAGAATTTATAAATTGACAGGCACCAATTCTCTTGTTTGGATTCATAAACATAGAAATTTAGAATTTCTGCATGGAAAAAAAACTTGGAATTTGGGACCTCCAAATCCCAAGTTCAAATTCCATGTAAATAGGTATCATTTCTTAATTTCTATGATTGAGAGTTTAAAAATAACAAATTCCGTATTCAATTCTATTGTTGTTTTAGGTTAACCAAACAGAAAATTTACAAATTCTAGAAAATAAAATCTCGTCATTTCAATTTCCATCATTTTCAAATTCCTTAGTAATCTTAAATTTCTTCACCCAAACATAGTGTAATTCAATATTAACTAAAAGGATGCAAATTCAAAGTTAACTAACTGAGTTACAAGTCATTTGAGAATCTTAAGTGCAAAGGCAAATGCACTTAATTAACCAACTGAGCTACAAGTTATCTTGGGATTCCAAACGTTTGGATAACTAGAAGTTTTTTAGTTGAAACTGGCAGTTGTACACATTTACAAAGAGAGAGTATAAAATGGTTGCTAAAGCTTTTTGGTGACAACCTTCAAAAGATTTTTCGTCGCTAAAGATGTTAATATCTTTAGTGATTGTTCCTGAATAATTATTTCATCACTAAAACTTTATTTTTATTAAGGAGAAAAACGTAGAAGAGAAAATAAGGCAACTAATATAGTTATCTGATGTGAGACTTTGAAAAAAAATATATTATTTTTGTTTTTTAATTTACTATATTGTTCATAATTTTTATTTTGGTTATTTTTATTTAGTTTTGTTGACAAGGTTAATTTTATTTTATTTTATCCTTTAAAAAGGACAAAATTGATTTTGTTCATAAATTCTCTTTTAAAAGGAAGAAAAAAAAAAATTAAACTAACCCATATTCAAATGTGCAAATAGCTTAACATTTTCTAAGGTCCACCTAATTTTGTGGGCTTCATTATTAGGTGAACCAAAATAATGACGACTAGGCCTTCCAACCGACCCATGATTCCAATCCTTTATAGTTTCCAAATAAGCAAAAGGACATAAGGCCCGCTTGCGATTTTGCTTCTTCAGAACCACTTTGATGCTTTTTATCCAAAAACAGTTAGACGAGCTTTCGGCTTCTAAAAGCACTTTTAATCATTTCATAAGCACTTTCAATTAAGTCTCTTACCATTCATTAACAAAGAAAAATATTAGGCTCCTTATATATAAAAAGTCATTTTAATTTCACAAATAAATACAATTTAACAAATGCATATAAACTTTTCTTTTTTCTGTCGTTTTTTATTTATTAAGTTTATTTTGCTGATAACGAAGAACGATTTTTTACATGAAAGGAGTCGAACAATATTCTTTCTTAACCAAATAGATAAGAAAATAGGCAAGATAAACTACAAAATCTCTTGAAATCTCAAGGGGAGATGTGAGATTTATGAATACTTAAAATACAATACGAAATCTCTCCAATTGCTTCAAATTCCTCACTTTTTAAAGTTTTTTAAAACAAATTCCTATTGAATACTCTTGGAATATTATAAACTTTTTTAAAAATCTTAATTGAATACACACAAATTTATAAAAAAAAATTAATAAATTATTTTAAAATCCTGATTGAATACACATTGAATTTTATAAAATCACTCAAAATCTTAATTAAATACTCTATAATTTACTAAGTTAATTAAAATCCTCAACATCCTAATTGAATTGAATGCGTAAAAAGTCGAACAATATTTTTTCTTAAGCAAGTAGGCAAAAAAAGAGGGAGTCATTGATCAAGAAATTTGAATCATGATGCATGATCTGGAAAGGTATGTTTGCCACATTAGATGAAACATCAAGCACAAATCTACAAAAGCAGTGCCGTGTCTACCATATTAGATGCCACCCAATCTGTCATTTTCAAACCCCATCTCCTCCTTGCTAAATTTCAAACACGCACCTCACCCCATTTATCTTAGAGTCGAGATTCTCTTCGAATTTCTATATTCTGAACTCAAGATTTTAGAGATCTGGGTGGTTGAAAAGAGAGAAAGAGAGATTTGAACTTTTAGTTTGTCTGAGATGAATTAATATAATGAACTAACAAGAACCGTGTTATTAAAATGAAAGGTACGAATATCTGAATCTGTCAACTTCGAACATATAGATCAAGAGCAAAGTCCAACGTACACGAAATTGTGCAAACATGAAACGTGTTGAGAAACTTGTGATGTAATTTGATCACGACTATGCGTGTATTAGTAGGCCCTCTAATTAACACCAACAATGACAACTATATTAACATAATATGCGTCATGATTATGGCCTTAGTGTTTGTTTGGTTGCACGATCCTAAGATTTCAAATACTTTGACTCTTAGTTCTTAAGGAAAGTTAAATTATTACCATATCATTATTCATGTCTCTCTCGATCAGTTGGTGAATAATTATGTTCGTTTTTTTTCTTCTATCAGAATAAGAGAAAGATGTGAAAAGAGAAATAGACTTACAGATAGAAAGAGACAAAAAACTGTGAACAGAAAGATAGAGAAGTATATGTCCTGTGTAAGTAAGTTTTTCACCACAATTTCGCATATTAGTATATAGATAGATACTACTTTGTTACCTATTCACCATGTGACAAGCCTTTTTATTGGACATGTGATTCCCATTTTGATCACTTGTCAAACATTTAACGGCGAATGACGTCACTAAAACATTAGGTAATCTAAAAGCAACTATTGGACCACATTCTAACACTAATTTTGTTTTTATTATGCCGATGGATGACTAATTCCCAAGTTGTAAAACGCATTTTACGATATCGGAAGGGTTCTCTTTGCCTTGGCCTAACCGTCACTCTGGGATTGCTAACCACCAGTTTCATGAGGCGACAAAGTGTTTGGATCATTGTGTAATGTCTTAGTCAATGCTAGTTGCATCATAGCTGATACTCTTAAGCTATATCTTTCATCACGATGTCGAATGAAATTATTCATAGGATCATGCAATGTGTGAAATGTAACGTTCTGCATGGATTATGATTGTTTACATTTGAAGAATTGAAAATTTACGATGCCTTTGCTACCAACTGTGAATCAAATCTTATTGGACAGCAAATTTCTGAAAGAAACAAAAAAATAAAATTCGAAGCCGGCCTCTAAAAGTTAGAACATTCCAGCCTTCTATTTTTATGGGTTAGGTGTGTATAACATTAACTAACATCGTCGGATTAAGAAAGTTTGGTATAAATTAAGTAAATATGTTAAAGAAGGTTTGTAGGCCAACGACATTGTCAAGCCGGAAAGAGGTTCCTACAACTACGTTCCACCCACCATTTTCCTACTCATCAATCCATCATGCCCTAAACAAATAGTTGTATATAGTATTTAGAGTAGACGCCCTTAGGTCACTCTAAAAAACCGTTGAAACTTGCTGTAAGCGTCTTTGTGCGTGTTGCATGGCTCGGTATACGACTATGGCGCACTAATTGTTCGACGAAATTACACATTAAAAAATTTACATGTTGTTTCCATAAAAATTTACACGTTACGCACTCTGTTTTCCTTATGGCCCCAAAGATTTTTCATGAATTCGCCGCTACTTGTGGCTGGTTAGATACTCTCACAAGAAGTTGGACCCTGTACACTTGAGGTCGACCGATATTGTCCTAATACATGCAACGTACTCCTATGTGAGAGTGACCTTAGTACTCACCTAATCAAGCTGATGATAAGATGGCTTAACCACGTAGCTGGTCATTCACGTTCAAAAAAAGTGAAACCCTATGCATTACTGATTATTTTTACACGAGTTTGGTCCGCGAATGAAATCAAAATACATGAATACCTACTGTTTTGTGGGAGTAGCCTTATTAATCACGTAATTAATCTATTGTACTGAAGTTTTTCCTTCTTTCTCAGACCATAACGAGGTGTGAAATTGATAGAAGTGTCAAACTAAAAGGACATGGATGTATTTAAGTTTGCATGTGTAACTTGTACGATCAAATCACCAAATATTATGTCACGAAATGTAGCCATATACGTCTACATTTTACACAATTCATTGTTTCCTGAATTTAATTGATTTGGGGGGATTATGATTTAGGAATTGAGATCCTTTCTGGATCTTTGGGAGTCGGTGAATCTAGAAATTCGGACCATTTAATTAAAACTTTATTGTCGCCATTTGTTCATCCTATTGGCTACTTCATACAAACTAAAAATTTGAATTTCTTTTTCTCCCCTTAAACGGCTCACGTTTTTAGCCCACAAGCTTTAAACTCGAAGATTTAGAGAGAATCTTGATTCATGATTTAGATGGGTCGCATTCAAAAACGGAGAGGCAACATATGGCCTAATCAGTCCCCAAAACCAAATGCTTGTTGTCCATTTCCAAAAACTCTCGTTTTAACTTGAATCAATCAACTACCATTCCCAAAACGCATCTGTTTTCTTTTTTCCCACTTCGCAAAAGTTTGTTGAGCTTTCAACAAATTAAAAACCAATTATTTTTCCCAGTCAAAATCAAATGTAATTGTTTTGTTTGTTTTCCGAAACGTTGCTTTCAAAGATCCTTTTTGAAAAAGATTTTTTGTTTTTGTTTTTGAAAAAACCCAGAAGAGAAACACCAGAAAACAAACGGGTCGTTTTCGTTGGCCATCAGCCTCAGAAAACGACTCAAATATTTGGGAGTTTTTGGATTGTTCTGGAATTGGGGATTTTGAAAACAGCTTTCCACATGCAACAACCAAACTCTAATCCACATCACTGGATGGGGCAAAACGACAAGCCATGTGAGGGCCGAGGGGTGGACTCTGCTGTGGTGTCATTCTTTGAAAAGTTTGGTTGAGGGTGACCAATCAAGGAGAAGAATTCCGAAAGTAGGAGAGGTATTGTTGGATCTACGGCTTAGATTGGATGATGATCGCGAACGTGATGTCAATCACCATCTGCTGGGCTGTACAGCAACAGGTTGCATGTTATGTCATCCACTTATACTCGGTGGTTGAAGATCGATTTCAAGTTCGTCAACAAACACAACGTTTTAAGTTTGATTTCTGGTGTTCGTAAATCACACGATGATAGTTAGAAGAAAATTGAAATATCTCAGCAAGTCTTCCCAGCTTCCGACAAAGCCATTAGCTGATTTTATTTTATTTTTTTTATAAAAAAACTTATGGACATTGTTTATTCGATAGGATTGGAAAGTGAATCATACAGGGTTATATAACAACTTAATGCAACAATAACATTACGGTAGTATTTTAAGTCAACTGAACTACAAACTATTTTCTTCCCGTTGCATTGAAGTTGAATTTGAGTATATATAATGAATGCAATTAATCAACTGAACTACAAACTCTTTTCTTCCGGTTCCATTTATAAAGGAGAACTCGACAACTCTAGTTTCAAGTCCGTTAAAAGCTCAGTATTCCTTAGTAGCATTAGTTGGAATGCCTCCCATTTGCTAACCAAAACCGAGTACATGAAATCCACTTACCGTACATTCTAACATTTGCAAATTGATATGTACGAAAGCAGTTGGGAGTATGATTATTTCCGCTCTAAATCTCCTCTCTCTTAAGCCATAAGATATTAACGTGACTAAATTGTGAGCATTTAAATAAGAGAAAACTGGAAGGGAGAAAAAAATGAGAGATGATAAAATCTGGATCCAAAGAGTTGAGAAAAGAAGACCTGCGAACTTCGTGATAGAAGCGTACAAATCTTTGATTTTGAGGAGGTGCTGCTGCTGCTGAGAGGATAGGTGAGTAGTGAGCAGGGCTGTCTCTGATATTTTTGGGGCCCTGTGCTAATTTAATAAAAGGCCCTCCTTATTTAAAAAAAAAAAAAAATTGGACAATATATTCATACAAAGCTCAACAACTAATATTCAAAATTAATTGAAATTAGCATCTCACTCTTATTATTTTTAAACCAACAACAACCCAACTTTTATTATTTTTGTTTTAAAAAAACATAAATGAAGTAATAAATTTGGCATATCGGGTGGAAAAAAAAATATAAACAATATGTCAAATTACCAAGTCAGCCATCAAATTGAAATTTGATATTTTGAATTTGACGTCTCCCTTGGAGATGTTTTAATCTCCAACATAAAATCATGATTTAGGGTTCATTTATGAAAAAATAGAGCATAATTGAAAGAGAGATATTAAAATACGTTTGTACTTGTGGAAGAAATTAATACACATGTTTTTATTGCTAGAGAAAAGTAGAAAATTAATATATTAAATATGAGCTTCACTTAATCAATTGTAATATAGATTAAATCATATGATGATGATTTTTCTTTTCAATTTAAAACTTTTTTATTATAAATTTATACATATGTAATATATAAGAGGATAAAAAATTTTGGGGCCCTAAAAAATTCAGGGCCATATGCCACTGCACCTTTTACACACCACCAACGCCCCCTCTGGTAGTTTGTGTGGGTAAGGTGATGTTTGGCCAACCTAGACGGTCACCAATAAGATTGGGTAGGGAGGAGAGGAGAATTTAATGAAATCTTTTGGAGAAGGATGAGATTGTTCCTAGCATTTGACATGTCTTTTCTTTTCCATAATTCACTCAAATCCACTAAAATCTACCAAAATCTACAATTTAGGAAATCCTATCAATTATATAAAGCTCATTTGAAAATATTTTTAAAATGACTGAAAGCGCTCTGAGTGAAGGTATTTTTGAGTTTCAATAACACTTAAAGTGAGTGTTTTTTGCAAAAAACATTTCAAGTGTTTTTTCTGAAATTCACTTTATAACTTTACAACCTTAAATTTTGTTACATACATACTTAGCATTATACGTGGTTTTGTAACAAAATCATAATTATTTATAGTAAAAATAACTATTTTTTTTCCTCTCACTTTACAAAATAACGTGTTAGTCATAATCATGTCGTAATTGTGAGATTGCTACTTCAGTATTGAATTCTATGAAAATGCTAAAATTTACATAATCAAAATCGTTCTAATAAAAATATGGTATGCCAACTGATGCACTCCAACCCAAATATCATGGTGACATTTAGGAACCGAGTCAGAAATTTTTTCTAGTGGGGGCAACCGAAAAAAAACTAAGAAAACCTTTTATAGTATGATTATACGCAATATTATATTAATGATGATTTCAAGTGATGATGTATAACAATTCCAATGTAACAAAAATTTCAATATAGAAGTGGAAAGTGGCAAAATGATGAGAAAAATATAAGTACATGATAGGCGGGATAGAGTTTTTTCGGTTTGAATGACATAACAAAAGCACTATTGCTCATATAATATTTGATATGGAGTATAAGTATAATGAATGTATGTTAGATATTATATACATATATTTTCTTCAAAGATAACCCGTATATATTATATAATCGTAGTATGCAACTAAACAAACGAATTACTTGAGTGTGGGCATCTGCCCTCATTAAACCTTCATTGGCTCCGTCGATAATGACACTCAAATTGAGACATGCTGACCGATATTCAAAATTGATATTCGGGTCAGAGTGTTTCACCAATAAAATACCATAATTAATAGTATGATAAATTTTTCTTAACTACTTCCACATGCTAAAAACAATCATCATGTTTGCTAATAGAATTGGGTATATTATAAAATTAACCTAGGGAACATGCTCAATAATTTTAACACACTAATTTTGAGACACATATTTTAGTATAAAATAAATAAAAACGATTTAACAACGTTTGTTACAACTTTCGACATCTTTGAGTGTGATTATGGACCGTCCAAAATCACTTACATTGTACTTAATAAAAAATTAAAATTGCTTTAAATGAGAAAATGAAAAACATGCGTTTACAAAAATAATGTAGAACAAATAACAAAATGGATTTGAGAGGAAATGAACTGTCAAAAGATAAAACAACGCAACGATTTGCATACCCGTGATGCCTTTTTGAAAAAGGAGTGACGCCACCAATCAAACTCATTGCTTTGTCATGATATGCGACGGATTTTAGCTATCGAGGGTCGTTTTAGCCACCCAAATAGTGCTTAAAGTTTTTTATAAAAATAAGACATTTTGATTTCCGTCCAATTAATATTTTAATTAATGTCGCTTTAATTCCTAGAAGTTCTTTGAATTGTTCCAAGCGGTTGTAATCTTTATTTAAGTCATTTGGATGTATCAATTGTATTCATTCAATCATTAATCAATTACTCCCGGTACTGTTCACTTTAACGAAAAATGACATTTTTACTCTAAAAGCAGTGTTCTAAAAATGGCCTAGGCACTGGGCGGTCGTGACCTGAGGCGTTTTCTTGTAAATCGATTGGAAAATCGGCTGGGTTGGATACTCTTTTTGCATTGGATCATTATTTTATTATCTTATCTGTGAATTTCATACACGTATAATTTTTTGTAAGTGTCAATATGCACTTATATACAAGATATACAAGAAATTTATCTAAATCTGCATAGGCGCTAGGCGCTAGGCGTTAGGCCGCCGCCCGACTAGCGCTTAGCGTTTTTTAGAACCTTGTTGAAAAGTCATTCCTGATATTATTCACTTACAACACATTTTTGTCATTTTGATTAAAACTCAAAGTTTCAAGCTATTTTCATTAGTTTTCTTTATATTTAACCCTTTGATTGCTTCGTGCTGAGTCAAAAAGTCTTTCAACAAAATGCTAAAATTACAAGCAAGTAAATTTTTTTATAGGTGAAAATTTGGAAATTTGTTAAAAGACTTCATATGCACTTTGTGGGTTTTTTCAACAAAAGGATATGAATATTAAATGTCATTAATTCATACATACGTGCTTGATTAATACAATAAAAATAGTGTTAGAAAATGTACAAAGACATAATTGGAAATATGGAATTTGGGAACCTATTAAATTAAATAACACACCATATTGAAAATTAACTTGTGCAAAGCCCGAAGCGACGTCGTCCTTGTTGTCTCCATCAAGCATTAGCTTGGCAAAACTGGCATTTTCTCGTCCCCAAAACCATTTCCCTTTCTTTTCTTTTTCTTTTTTTTTCCTTCTCTCTCACCTGTTTCGTCTTGCGTACCAAATCTCTCCTTCTCTCTCTCTATCTCTCTCTCTCTCTCCCTCTCTCCCTCTCTCCCCTCACTTTCTCTCTCATCCCGAGCTCCTCGCACGAAATCTCTCTGGATTCCGCCAATTGAAATTACCTTCCTTCGTTCTCGATCCCAAATCCTTAAATCTCTCTGACCCGACCCATGGTTAAATCCCCGCCACCTAAGCCCTGGACTTCCCGAATCGTTTCAACCCCCAACCAATCGAAGACCGGCGGCTTGATCTAGGGTTTTATCCCCTCCCCTCCATCCCCCTCCGAATTTCCAGAATCTAGGGTTCTTGCTGTTGAATTCGACTCCGGATTGATGTTTCATCTCAAGGTGGACGATTGTGGGATCGATTGCTCGCGAATTGAAAACCGAGATGGAGGGCTATGCATGGGTCGCCAGCTGAGAAGTCGATACGCCGTCGGCACATGTGGCCTGTCCCTCATTCCAGCGCCACGACTGTAGCTTCCGACCTTTCTACCGCATCCGATTCCTTCTCCAAAGTATATAATTTCACCTTCTCCGAGCGATTGTATTTCTTTTTGTTGTTTTTTCGGTCAATTTCTGCTGGTTTTCGATTAACTTGAGCCTTTGTTGCGGCGATTATGTTATTAATTACTTTAATTTCGTTTGTCGTCGTTTTGGATTTTGTTATACCCTTCCTTTGGTGAAATTCCTCTTCCGGTTTCTTGAATTTTCGTGGGTTTTGATTTCTCTTGGTTAATTTGTTCTCCAATTGGGTATTGGGTATTTATTTATTTTTAAATTTTCCATATTGCGATTATGTGGCTCCCTTTTGATAGGAAGAAACAAACCTTTTTTATATGGTTAATTAACCATTCATACGTATATGTGAATTTAATGTATTCCTATTATTACCTGGACTTCATATGTCTGTCCTGTTTATCTCATAGATGAATTTTTTGGGTTTGAATTTCGTTTACTACCTCACATCGGATTGCGTGTTTAGAATTGTTCCTTTTTTGGTTGCTTAGATGGATTAGCTGAAGCCTGTGGATGTGCATGATAGAGTAATTGACAAAGAAAGGGGGATTTTTCTTTTTTGTACTTTGTTTTTCTTTCTTGTTGATTCTCATAGAACGTAATTGATTGAGTGCTTTGAAATTATATTTTGTCTTATAAGCTTCCTTAGTTTCAGATTGTCTATTCTTTAGAATTAACTTGGTTTCAGTTTCTTAAAACAAACTTTTTGGAAAAGGGTAGAGGAAAACCTAGGAAGACTTGGAAAGAGACTCTAAGAAAAGACATGGAGTACTTGGGGCTAATGGAAGACTTGGTGCAAAACCGAGTGCAGTGGCGTTCTAGGATCCATACAGCTGACCCCACTTAGTGGGTTACGATTGGGAGGAATGATTTAAGCAACTTCACTTTGTGTTAAATTTTATGGTTTGTCTGAGATGAATCTATGTTTTTTGTTTAAGAATTGACCTTCATTTGTATGAGTCCTGATGCTTCTATATTGCCTCAACTATGACTTCATATCTGAAACTATTTTGCTGTGTTTTCTAGTTCTGTCTGCTGAATACAGGTTAACGTTGTCTTGTCTATCCATTTTTCTCTATGATTTCTATTGTACCTAAATACAGTCAAACTTTATTTCGTATTTCTTAAGCTTGATGAGATATTTCCCTTGTTGTATAGGATGGACGCAAAATTTGTGTTGGCGACTGTGCACTTTTCAAGCCACCCCAGGATTCCCCACCTTTTATTGGAATAATTCGTAGGCTAATATTAGACAAGGAGGAACGTCTATGCTTAGGTGTAAATTGGCTTTATCGTCCTGCTGATGTAAAGCTTTCCAAAGGGGTCTCGCTAGAAGCTGCCCCAAACGAGGTCTTTTACTCCTTTCACAAGGATGAGATACCTGCTGCATCGTTACTCCATCCGTGTAAAGTTGCATTCCTTCGTAAAGGTGTTGAACTTCCTTCAGGGATATCCTCATTTGTGTGCAGACGAGTGTATGATACTGAGAACAATTGTTTATGGTGGTTAACTGACAAAGACTTTATTAATGTGAGTATTCACTACTTATTCATTGTCTTAAAGTTATATGCTCATGATTCAGATTTGTAGTGATCATTCTTTAAACTACAGGAACGACAGGAAGAAGTAGATCAGCTATTAGACAAGACAAGACTAGAAATGCATGGGGCAGTGCAGTCGGGAGGTCGTTCTCCGAAACCCTTGAATACTCCGTCATCAACACCACAGATAAAATCTGGTTCAGATAGTTTACAGAATAGCACATCCCCCTTTTCTTCGCAGGTTAAAGGAAAAAAGAGGGAACGAGGAGATCAGGTCTCTGAGCCTGCCAAACGAGAACGTTTAGTTAAAATAGAAGATGGAGAGTCTGGTCAGTCCAGACCTGAAAATATGCTAAAGTCTGAGCTTGGAAAAATAACGGACAAAGGAGGACTACTAGACACACAGGGGGTTGAGAAGTTTGTCCAACTTATGAAAGCTGAAAGTGCTGATAAGAAAATAGATTTGGCTGGCCGAAGAATGCTTGTTGATGTGATAGCAGTTACTGATAGGTTGGATTGCCTTGGGCAATTTGTACAACGCAAGGGTTTGTGTGTGTTGGATGAATGGCTCCAAGAAGTTCACAAGGGAAAACTTGGTGATGGTAGTAGCCCAAAAGAAAGTGATAAATCCGTTGAGGAATTTCTTTTTGCTTTACTTTGTGCACTGGAGAAGGTTCCTGTGAATCTTCATGCGCTGCAGACTTGTAATGTTGGCAAGTCTGTGAATAATTTACGCAGTTACAGAAACTCTGAAATCCAGAAGAAAGCTAGGAGTTTAGTTGATATGTGGAAGAAACGTGTTGAAGCTGAGATGAATTTGAATGAGACAAAGACTGAATCTAGTCGTGGCGGTGTTTCCTGGCCTACAAAGCATGCATCTTCAGAAGTTTCTCATGTAGGGAGCAGAAAGATTGGAAGTTCATCGGAGGTTGGCACAAAAAGTTCTACTATGCAACCTTCTGTGTCTAAAACTCCTCAGATTAAGCTTGGCTGTGGAGAAACAGTTTCTAAATCTTCTGGTTCACCTGGATCAACGAAATTGTTGAGTATATCATCCGGCAATCTCTCAAAGGACCAGAATTTCAGAACATTAGGTGCTGGAACTTCAGATCTTCCATTGACACCAATTAAGGAGGAAAGAAGCAGCAGTTCTAGCCAGTCTCAGAACAACAGCCAGTCAAGTGATCATGCGAGGACTGTGGGTTCTTTATATAGGGAAGATGCAAGGAGCTCGTCTGCTGGTTCAGTTAGTGTGAGCAAAATTTCTGGCAGTGCTTCTCGCCATCGGAAATCAAGCAATGGCCTTAACGGGTCTACTGCCTCAGGAGTTAAGAAGGAATCAGGGCCAGGAAAAGCCTGTACCCTCAATAGAAATTTGACTTTTGAAAAGGCTTCAACAGTTGGAGTATCCTATGAGAAGCTTCCTGAAGTGCCCATGGTTGACCATGGAAATAACCGACTGATTGTCAGATTGCCAAACACTGGTAGGAGTCCTGCTCGTGGTACCTCAGGAGGTTCTTTTGAAGATCTTGTTAACAGAGGGTCTCCTCCTGCTGAAAAGCATGACAACCATGACCAAAAATCTAAGCGCAGAAGCGATGCCTTGCACGTTAATAGCACAGCAGATGTGAACTCAGATGCATTTCACAGCAAAGAGGGATTGTCTGGTTCTGAAGATGGCAATGTGCCAACTTTAGGCAGCGAACAAAATAGGGGTGGTGAAGATGGTGAAAAACAAACAGAAGCATCAAAGGCTACTGGTTCCTCGTCAAAAGTCACTTTAAGGACAGGAAAATCGTATGAAGCATCGTTAAGCTCCATGAATGCGTTAGTTGAAAGCTGTGTGAAGTTTTCTGAAAGTAGTGGCGCTGCTTCACCTGGTGATGATGTTGGGATGAATTTGCTAGCTAGTGTGGCTGCTGGAGAAATGTCCAAATCTGAGAATGTGTCACCATCAGGTTCTCCTGGGAGGAATTCTCCTGTGCCTGAGAGATCATTCTCAGAAGAAGATGCCAAGTTGAAACAACTGGGCAAAGAAATTGCTGACATCCAATGTCAACCTAATGGAGCGGTCAATAGTGGTGCTACTGAGCAGGGCAGTGGATGTGACTCATTGCGAGGTAAGAGTGAAACAAGACACACTCTTACCTACCTGCCAACTAATGGTTTTGCTGATGTTAAAGTTACTTCATCTGGGTGCGGGGATAGAACAGCAGAGTGTAATGCAAATTTGAATTGTTCTTCAAATAAGAAACAAAATACTGATGGTCAATCCTTGAGGGATGATGTGAAGCCTGGTGAGTCATGTGATGCTTCAGCATTAGAGCCACTTTCATGTGCTAGAAAAGAGGGTCATTTGGAGGCTGAAGGATCTAACCAGTCTCATGAGCAAGGAAAATTGGAGGCTTCTAATGGTAACAGCAGCAGCATTTCTGACTCTAAGATAAAAGTGTTGTCTTCCTTTTCTGATGATGATTTGGTTCTTTGTGCAGATGAAAGAACTGTTGGGAGCAGTACACCAGTTGTGTCTGAAGCAGCCTCTGGGAGTGCAAAAGTTGAACAGGACATTGAAATATCTACTTGCGCATCCTCTCAATTGGCTGGCGAGAACCATGATTTAAAAAAGGATTCGAATAGTGCTATACTGACAGAGCAGAAATCATCTGTTGTTGAAGGAATCCACTCAGAGTCCAAAGAGGGGAAGAGTGAGGATGCTGTTCTATGTTCTGGTTCTGGAAACACTTTACATGTGGAGTTTATGGATGAACAGACAGATGACATTAAGGCTTTCGGTCACACTGCACAGACAGAGAAAGAGACACTTGATAGTTCTGTTCCATTTTTGCAGAACAGCAGAGATTTTGCTCAGGAGACTACAGAAAGAAATGAGGCTTTTGTTCACTGTTCCAATCAACCGGTTTCCAAGGCAGAGTCACTGTCAATATCTGTTATAGAAAATGAGCAGCGTGACAAGTCTAGTAAGTGTAAGTCAGAAGTTATTGAATCAGGGGGGATGGAGGAGCGGCAAGTTTCCTCCGTGAATGCCTCGGCGTCAGGTACTGCTGTAAAGCTGGACTTTGATTTGAACGAGGGCTTTCCTGTTGATGATGGGAGCCAACCAGAGTTTGTTAAAGCAGGAGATCCTGGAACTTCGTCCTCTGTTCATTTTCCTTGCCCTTTACCTTTTCAAATGTCTTCCATGTCAGGGAGCTTCCCTGCATCAATTACTGTAGTAGCACCGGCCAAAGGTTCATTTGTCCCTCCTGAAAACCTGATGCGGAGTACTGGTGAACTTGGATGGAAAGGATCTTCAACCGCCAGTGCATTCCGACCTGCAGAACCCCGAAGGAATGTAGAAGCATCTCCCAATACAACGGATGCACCTATTGTTGATACTGGTTCCAGCAAACAAGTCCGCCCTCCTCTGGACTTTGACTTGAATGTGCCTGATCAAAGAGTTTATGAGGAAGTTGTTCAAAACTCAGATGTAATGGGTTTCAAGTCTGGATCTCGTGATCGGGGCTCCGGAGGGCTTGATCTTGATTTGAATAGAGTGGATGAGAGTCCTGATACTGGGCCGCTTATGAGCAACAGTTGTAGGTTGGATATTCCTCCTTTGCCCAATAGGTCATCATTATCTGGTGGACTATCTAATGGTGCGGTCAACGACTCCAGAGACTTTGATTTAAACAATGGGCCAGGTCTTGATGATGTTGGCACTGACACAGCTCCTTGCACCCAGCATTTAAAAACCAGTATGCCGCCTCGTACTCCTGTTCATGGTTTAAGAATAAACAACCCTGATTTTGGGAACATTTCAGCATGGTTCCCTCCAGGAAACCCATATTCTGCCATCACAGTCCCTCCGATGTTCCCTGGCAGGTGTGAGCAGAGTTACGGTGCTGCTGCTGGGTCTCAGAGAGTTTTGTGTCCTCCCACTGGTAATGCCTCATTTGGTCCTGAAATCTACAGGGGGTCAGTGCTTTCGCCCTCAACTGCTGTGTTTCAATATCCAGGGTTTCCTTTTGAAACCAGTTTTCCTTTGTCATCGAGCCCTTTTTCTGGTTCTACTGCATATATGGATTCATCATCTGGTGGAGCACTTTGCTTTCCCCCCATGCCCTCTCAGATGGTGGGACCTGGCGGTGTAGTTTCATCCCCTTACCCTAGACCCTATATGATGAGCCTTCCCAGTGGTAGCAGTAATGTTGGCCTTGATGGTAGGAAATGGGGTAGTCAGGGTCTTGATCTTAATGCCGGGCCTGGAGCTACAGAAATTGAACGGAGAGATGATAGGTTACCTTCGGGAATGAGGCAGCTTTCTGTTCCCAGTTCGCAAGCTATGGTAGAGGAACAGTTAAAGTTGTTTCAGGTGGGAGGTGCATTGAAGAGAAAGGAACCTGATAGTGGATTGGATGCTGTTGATCGAGTTAGCTATAAGCCGCCTTCATGGCAGTAGAATTGTGGCACAATGTGGCAAACCTGTCAAGGCTTGGTGAGCTTTTCTAGCCTTTCAGATCCTAGTTATCAATGTCTTTAAGTTCTTTATTTCCTTAGACAAGCAAGGAAACCCTTCGATGGTGTCACTACAGTTACTACTGCAGTAATTAAATTGAATTGATGCCATTCATCCCTAGAGATATCTTTTTCCATTCCCTTGTGATTACAATCAGTTAAATTAATGATTTGTCCTCAATCGAAGCTTTGGATTTGATCCTGCTGAAGTTTCTTTTTAATTTTAAAATCGTTTTCAAATTTTCAGTTAAATTCTTGTTCTGTTTAGTTTTCATAAAATGGTCTACTCCTCTAGGATTAGCGGAATATGACCTTGTCTTTACTGTAACTTGTAATTTGAAACCTGAGTTTCCATCATAATAGGAGGAGAATCGAAATTGAGTTTCCATCCGTTCCAAATTTGGAAACTTCCATCCATTCGAGATTTGGAAACTTCCATCCATCTGCTTTTGTTGGTTGGGTTTTTGGTTTTTAATACGTTTTGATATAACTCTTCTTTGAAATTTTCTTGGAACACTCTCTTCCTAATGGTGAGCCTTTCTCGTTTCTTTCTTGCAGCACTTCAGGGGTTTGGATAGGAAACGTACAGGAGTTGACAAGTTGTTCACATGAACAGTAAAAAAAGGCTAAAGGGCAGGTGCACGCGTTCATTGCACGGAACACCAGTCCGTACCACCTGTTAACTTTGGAAAGCCCCCTGGGGTCCTGGAAGCAGTTATTTTAACTGAATCTGCTCTGATAGCCACTGCAGACAAGTTTTTCTGTGTAGATATCTAACTCTTTGAAAGCATCCTCGATGCACATGCCTAAAGCCGTGACATTGGTGCTCAATGTTTGGACTTGTGCCCGTTCAGGTACACCCTGCAATCCCGATCCTTACTCGATCATATTTATTGGGGAGATTGGTTGTATGAACTCTCAGGCCGGGCCAAGGTCGTCATGTATTCTGTCATTAATTTTTTTTTTCTCTTCTCCAGTTGTTACATATATAGTTATTACTTAGTCAGGACCGCCGAATTTTGTTATCTTATCACATTCTGGTTATGGAAATTTGCACAGGCTGTCACCGTATTGTTTTTTCTTTCTTCCCCTTTGTATTATAAGTTATAACCCGAGTCTTGGGCAAACGTAGAGATTGTTGGACAGAAACTTCACCTTTGCCGCATTTGATTCATTTGTATTACGAAGTGCCTTTTGACTCGTTTGTGAAATTTCCATGGTGCCGCTGACAGGGTTTTATATAGTTTTGCATTTTTGACGACGAATCAGTACTCCCTAAATTCTGTTGTGTATGGTGGGTATAATTTTGTTTTACTAGTTATCTTCTTGTACCTGTACTGCGAATTGTAATTCTGGTAACTCCGGTTGCAGCGTAATCGTAAAGATTATGGGTAGACGGTGAATGTGCAATTAGCTCATTTTTTTTACCCTTCCCTGCATCTTTGTGCATTCCAAAATCTTTGTAACAATGTTCTGTTTCTGGCTCGAAGAATTCATTACCGTGATGTGAATGCAGATCATTTTTTTTCTGTTCGCCGGAGAATCACTTGTTTTGCAACTGCTCCGTTTTGCTAGTTGTTTGTACAAGCCTTTATCCGATCAGCCGTTTGCAGCCACAGAGCAGCGTTGCGTCGTGATGAAATGTATCGACTTGTATTCACCCCTCTTGTGGCGGAAAATGTCTTCATAGTTATTACGTCAAACAATTTATTCATGCGGTGCGTGCCATATACTGGAGTACGTTAAATTTTTTTTTTCTCTCCGAAAAAGTAAGCAAACTCCTAGTGCAGGACACGTTTGTCAGATTTCAGTATCGAAGTAGCTTTAAGAACTAGGATGGTCCTCGTCGGATTCTTCAAACACATCTGTTTATCGTTATATTCAATTTTAAATAAAAAAATTTACAATAATTTTTTATCGTACAATGTACAATGAACAGATGTGATTGAAATATTTCTAAATCCTCACAAAAAGGATCTGGTGAGATTCTTCATGGTTTAATAACAACTCTTTTAAGAACAATGTCTGGGAGAGGGGTTACAAATTTACCAAAACACATGTCGCTTTTATTTAACTGCATAAACTGGAGACACCTGTCCTGTCGTGTGAACGGTTAAGGTTTCGGATGGACCACCAGATGAGACCGAACCCAAGTGCCCAGCACAATTAGTAAGGTGGGTCACACACCTCCCGACCAATTAGCTTGTATTGTCCGCTACTAAGAAAATTGACATAATATGATTTTACACAACTGACCAAAACATATTGACGTAATATCGATGATACGTTGATAATTGTTAATCTGTCCATAATAAATGATTGGACCGACCGGCTAGTTATAAGTAGCATGAATGTGATTCTTCTCATTGTACCTAATGTTTACAATTGATTTTGTTTGTGTTTTGCATTAATATAAAATTGTGGGGTATCCTTAATTATGTCATTATTTAATTTTATTTATCATAATATATTCCTTGCCATTAATACGAGGAACCAAAGTCATATGAAGTTTAAAATATGATTATTAGCAAGGAGAAATTTTTCAGTGTGACGGGAACACGATTTGGTATACGGAGCGTCATAATACAAGTGGTTAGAATTTTTTTTCAAGTATCCAGTCACTTATATTATGACACTTAATGTATCGAGCCGTGTTACCCGGACATTGAGAAATCTCTCATTAGCATGGATGATGACTTTGAATGCTTCCTTAATTTGAATTGGGGTTTTTAAAGAAGTAAAAAAAAAAAAAAAAAAAAAAATCCAACTCATGTAAGATAAAACCGGAGAAAATGTTAGTTGTAGATCGCTCTGGATGATAAGGGTTTCTTCGACTTATTGCTCATTGCGTTTCAAATTTAAATCATTTTCATCCTCATAAACTAACTTAAAGTAGTAATATCCTTTATAAATAAAAAATAAAGGTATATAAAAATGATTAAGATCTCATCTCATCTCATCTCATGCAATGCAACAACATCGGTTCGGATAGTCATAGACATGGTCTTGAACCACAAAAATTTTAAAATTTTCAAACCTCCTTAAGGATGAGAGATTTTTCAATGTGACTGGTACACGAGGTGGTACATCACGTGTTACTATATAAATGATGAGATATGTGTGCCAAAAGTTAATAGCTTAAAAAATAAAATTTCTTATCACTTCTATTAAAACACGTGATGTACCACTTGTGTTCCCATCACAACTAAAAATTTCTCTTTAAAAAGGAGGGTGATAAGGGAATGGGACTCACCCACTCACAAAACTCGATTGGGTTTTTGCCGCGTAGCGCACATGATTGGTCACTTTTGTCATCGATTTGTAAATTAGTGTCGACAGATAATGAAATTTGTGGGTGGAATTAGATTGCGCCGAACATTCTGGGCACATGCATGTTCTCTCTCTCTCTCTCTCTCTCTCTCTCTCTCTCCCCATTTCAGTTACTCGTTTGCACGGTTTGCCGCGTGTTTTAAACGGCGGACGTTACTTTCCACATAAAGCCATCTCTTCTTATCTCTTGATTTCCGAACTGCCATTCTTTTGTGGAAAATCCTAATTACAAAGCACAACCACACGTTAACAATTCAAGTTATTTTTATGTCTTACAGTCTAATAGTTCACATACTGTTTACGGAGTAGGCATGGAGTTTCTTTCTACCTGAATTGTAAAACTTTTAATACTTTATGACGCAATGTGAAAAAACCGAAACTACAAACATTTGAAGCGTTGTGTGGTTTTTGACCTTGACCTAAAACTCGAGGTGTATTTTGTAATTAGCTCAATCAAGGAGGAAAATAAAAGGAAAGTAAAAGCTCATCATGAGCAAGCAGAAAACCTAAAAGGGAAGTAAGAAAAAAAGATCCTCTTTGGCTCTCTCACAAGGCACGTTCCCTTTTCTCTAATGATGGGAATACAGTTTCTGCACTCTCTACCCCTTATAACTTCTTCTTCATAGGTTCTCCCATCTCTCTCTCTCTCTCTCCCCCCTATATGTTTCAGACAGTCATGAGTTTTTGTACTTTTTGCCCAGAAAAATCCCACAACTACCCCAACAGGGAGAGAGGCCATAATAATAACATGAGCAGATTGGCTCCTTTCTTGGTCACATTTCTAGCCACTGCCACCATTTTTAGCTTGTTCCTACTCTATTCTCCAAACCCTTTTTTAATTTCTCCCAAACAGGGACTTAACGATCTCAATTCTGTTCAAAACCAGACATCCATTCATGCAGCACAGAAAGAACATCAAGCCCCTGATCGCACTAACATCAAGCTCCTACCCCCACCAAGTAACTTTTTCTTGTCACAAACAAAAACCAATTCTTTTTTTTTTCAAAAATTTTGGATCATTTTCTGAAAAGTTTGATTTTTTTTGCATTTTGTAGATAAGGAGGAGGAGTGTGATTTGTTCAAGGGTCATTGGATTCCGGATTCGAGAGGAGCAATGTACACGAATTCGAGCTGCGCCACGATTCCGGAATCAAAAAATTGTTTCAGAAATGGGAGGAGGGACAGGAAGTTTCTGAATTGGAGATGGAAACCGGACAAGTGCGAGCTCCCGCGGTTTGACCCGAAAAAGTTTTTGGAAATTGTTCGGGGAAAGAAAATGGCGTTCATCGGCGACTCTGTCGCCAGGAACCATGTCGAGTCTCTTCTCTGCCTCTTGTCACAGGTCAGTTCATATTTTGATATTGGATTTGATATGTTTCTCTACGCTGATATTCTAAATTACTCTAATTTATACCTACCGAAAAAAAGAATTCTAAACGGAATTCTAACTCGGTGTAATGTCTTGACCCGCTGGCCTAATCCAGATCTTCAGTTGCTTTATTAGAATTTTATTTTTCAGTGTGACAGTTTTGCATGACCTTGAAATCTGAAACTTATTATGGAAGAAGAATCCGAATACCAGTGGATAAACATTAAACAATATAATTTGCAACGATGTTATGCACGTAAGCCATTCATAACATAATAAATGACATCAATCGCAACACAAATGACAGCAATCGTAACATGTGATTTCACTAACATAATAGCAATAATAGTTTGCAAATACGGATTATGTCAATTGATTAGGATAGTATGTCCGTTCGCTTTTTACTTGAATTTGAATCTCATCCAGCAAATTAAAGTAGTTTAGAAACATTGTGACAACTTTGCTTGGTGCTTTATGCTTTGAAGCAACGTCACGATGTCACAGTACCACAAATGCCATGTATGCAGATCATTACCTTTCGTGCTCGTCTCATTTTTGGAGTGATGACAAGCAATCGTAGTGGTTCAGAGTTTAGAGGGGATACTGTATTTGCAACAATGTCCACTCATTCTTACGGTGGCGATTATAAGCTACTTAATTAGGTGTTCTTAACAGTCAAGAGACTAGGGATGGCAACGAAGTGGGACAAAGCCATGTAACAAATTAACATTTCTGTCTCGCCATGTGAATGGGACCCGTGAAGCATTTAGGCTCCACAGGTGTCATCATAGTTAAGACCACTCCTTTTACAATAGAGTAGTGCCTTGCTATATTGACATGCCATATATGCAATTGTTCTTTATTCAAATAAGTTGAAATAACATATTACCCTTCAGGAGCATGTACAAAGATTTTCTAAACCCTAATATTATTCCTATTAATCTTGCAGGAGGAAAACCCTAAAGACATTTACAAGTATTCCGATGACCGATTCAGGATATGGTACTTTCCTCAGTACGACTTCACCCTCATGAAATTATGGTCCAAATATCTCGTAGCTGCAGAGGAGAGGATGGTTAACGGTTCAGGATCCGGCATTTTTGATTTGCAACTAGACAAGGTCGACGATAAATGGGCAGAACAGCTTCCGGAATTAGACTACGCTATATTCTCAGGCGGGCATTGGTTTTTTCGTCTAATGTACCTACACGAAGGTGACAAACTTACCGGATGTGTTTACTGTAACGAACCTAATGTCACCAAATACAACAACAGCCAAGCCTTGCGCATGGCTTTTCGAGCTATATTCAAGTACATAAAGGATTGCAAAAACTGCAAGGGAGGCCTCTTGACCTTGTTGAGGACATTTGCGCCAGCACATTTTGAAGGCGGGGCTTGGAACACCGGGGGATACTGCAACCGAACAAGTCCTTTGAGCGAGGGGGAAATCGATTTGGGACGTTTTGATTGGCAACTGAGGAGCATTCAGGTTGAGGAGTTTGAAAGAGCAAGAAAAGAAGGGGAGATGGAGGGGAGGAGGTTTAGGGTTTTGGATATAACTAGGGCAATGCTTATGAGACCGGATGGGCACCCGGGAGCTCACTGGGGAAACAAGTGGATGAAGGGTTACAACGACTGTGTGCATTGGTGCATGCCAGGCCCTGTCGATTACTGGAACCATTTTTTGATGGAGATTATCCGAAACGAGGGAGGAGGGTTTAGGGTTTAGTTAGAACTTAGTACAAACATTCATACAAATCCATACTTAATAGTTTATTATACCTATTTTTTAATTTTGTTTTTCTTACATAGGCGTATAATAATTTTAGTTCAGAGATATAGTATGTCAAGTGAATTGCAAAATATTCCGAATGTGAGATTTTTACTACCAATTTGCCAATGTATAACAGATGAAAAAAAAAAATGTTGAAAACCATTGATCTTTTATTAATTTGAGCACAAAGTGTTCGCCATTTATATAGAGGTTGTTTGGCAACGTTAAGATTGTGTCAGATATTCTTCAGACCTAGATATATTCCCTCCATATTTCAGATTATTTTAGAATATCGCTCAAATGAAAATAAAAGTTCTAAATGCTCTAGTTCAAAGTATTTTAAGAGTATTTCCAACCGATAAGTCAAATTTTTATATATAGTATGTGCTTGGAATTTAAAAACGAGTCATGTTCTTGTAAGTTGTAAGTAGGTTGTTGCTTGATAATGTCCAATTCAGGTCTTGTACTCTGTGCTGCCTATCTGCATTAACGGCGGCTTAGATTTTGATTTCTTAGTTTTGTTGTTATATTTTTCCTGGGTAAATACCAACATTTTTTTTTGAGCAAACGATATTATCTACCCTAAGGAAAAGTGAATGGACTTAGCCTCACAATAAGCTAGCAATAATGTAGTTCAAATTTGCCGTTTACTGGTACTTCTTTGGCGGATGTTAGGGTATGAAGAGCAGACAAGGCATCCAAATCTCCCACAATCCATGCAATCAAAATTTAATTAATACAGAATCTGCATTGCCTGCCCCTTAATTATAATCAAGACTCTCTCTCTCTAGACTCTCTCTCTCTCTCTCTCTCTCTCTCTCTCTCTCTCTTCTCCCTACCTCCCTCCCTCACACACACACACACACACACACTCTCTCTTTCTGAGACAGACAGACAGTCATGAGCAGATTGGCTCCTTTCTTCGCATCTCTAGCCATAGCCCACCATTTTCATCTTCTTCTTACTTTATTCTCCAAACCCAGTTGTTCGTTTCTCTTTTAAAATTTGATTTATTTTAGAGTCAGTTTGATTACCATTTCGTTTTTAGTTTTCGTTTCTTGTGCTAGAGATGGAGCGAAAATATATGGGAGGAATGATGAAGGGAGAAGGACGTAGGGACGTGGTGGGAGAAAGGGAGGCGGGAGAGAAGTGCAGGAGTTTATATTAACACAAAAACTTGAAAGTCCAATTTTTTGGTTTTTATTTTTCATCGTCTGTTATTCCTTTTGCATTTCTTCCACCGTCATTTCTTCTCCTTCTTTGTTCCTCCTTCTTCTATACACATTTTCTTTAGCGTAAAAACCAAAAACGAATTGATTATCAAACGACTTGTGATTTTCTTTCGGTGTGATTTCAAAAGATATTGCAATTTTTGGTTTCTGTAGAAGAGGAGTGTGACCTTTTTAAGGTCACTGGGTTCCAGAACTTAGAGGGCCAATCTACACCAATACAAGCTGTGCCACTATTCCTGAATCAAGGAATTGTTTCAAATATGGTAGAATAGACAAGGAGATGGAAGCCGGACAACTGCGATGTTCCATGGTTCGATCCAAAGACGTTTTTGGAAATCGTTCGTGGAAAGAAAATGGCTGTTATCGGTGACTCTGTTGATCAGAACCATTTTGAGTCTCTGCTCTGCCTCTTGTCACAGGTCAGTTCAAACTCGGATTCTTGTGTTTTATGTGTGGTTTCTTCAATGATTTACAACATCAACTTGCAGGAGGAATCCCCTAAAGACATTTACAAGGATTTCGAAGATCACGTCACGACATGGTACTTTCCACAACATGACTTCACCCTTAAGAAATTATGGTCCAAATTTCTCATTGCCGCAGAAGAGAGGATGGTTAATGGTACAGGATCCAGCATTTTCGATTTGCAACTAGACAAAGTCGACGAGAAATGGGCAGAACACCTCCCGGATTTAGACCACGCTATATTCTCAGCTGGGCACTGGTTTAACCAGGTAATGTACCTGCACGAAGGTGGCAACCTCATTGGATGCTTCTACTGCAGTGAACCTAATGTCACCAATTACAACAGTAGCCACATCGTTCACTTGGCGTTTCAAACTGCATTCAAGTACATCATGGATTGCAAGAACTGCAAGGGAGGCCTCCTGACCTTGTTGAGGACATTTGCACCGGCACATTTTGAGGGTGGCGTTTGGAACACCGGTGGGTACTGCAATTGAATGAGTCCTTTGAGCGAGGCAGACATTGATTTGGGACGTTCAGATTGGGAATTGAGGAGCATTCAGGTTGAGGAAATTGAAAGAGCAAGAAAAGAAGGGGAGATGCAGGGTAAGAAGTTTAGGGTTTTGGGTTTTGGATGTAACCAGGGCCATGCTTATGAGACCGGACGGGGACCGCGGAGCTCACTGGAACAAGTGGACGGACGGTTATAACGATTGTGTGCATTGGTGCATGCCAGGCCCTATTGGTTACTGGAACCATTTTCTGATGTAAATTATCAAAATCAAGGGAGGCGTGGTATCTTAGGGCCAATTTGGCATTGTTGTAGCTTTTTAAAGTAATGCTTATGACGTGCTTTGAGAATAATCAGTTGTAAACTAAATGTTAGTCGAAAATAATCTATGCCCCGGTGCTCTATCATATATTCCATACTTACGTATTATGACAACCTAGAGCTATTACTCATAGTACTATCACCGTAACTTCCCAGGCTCCAATCAACCAGTAAGCTGGAGTCTTAGTGTTTTTCGACGACTAACAAGTGACATGGACACAAACTCTGGGAATGTTAGTCCTCGACAAAAAACATACATAACCCAGGACATAAATTTCAAATCCTTACCTGAACCCGACAGAAAATTCAAGGAAAATTCATAGTAGACTGATATATCACATTTTATAGACCTTCCCAAATATTCAGCAGATTTTGGGAAGCTACAGACACTCGTGCACGCAGACGGAAAGGACAACTTCAGTCAACAGTACAGCAAAGCCCTAGAAGAACTTTTGGCTCAATCACAGAGAGAAGAGTCTGACAAGGATGATTACCACAAACCATAGCTAGATTGTTGAAGCTGATAGGTTTCAGATTTCTCTGGAACAAAAATTGCAAACCGACACTAAATGTTCTACAGTTAATTGGTACAGTACCAGCATTGTTTCAATACAGAGTACACAATCGGAAAACGAAATTTTAATACTATGCAGTGAGTTTCAAATTACTAGAGTAGAAGCATCACAAAAGTGAGAGTAGTCTAACAGATATCTGCAGTGCACACATAGCATACACACACCTTCAGCAGATGATGGTGTTATTTTAATGAGCTAAAAAAACCATAACTAGCAAAGCAAGGTCGATAACTAACCGGCTGGGGCATAGGGTCCAAGTTATTCAAAGACACATGATCTAATCAGTCTATGGAAGATATCCTTCATCAGCCTACATCACAAAAAAACCTATAACAGCTGTATGCCCCGGTGCTCGCACACAGCGTACGTACACCTTCAGCAGATGAAGGTGATATTTTATGAGCTAAAAAAACCCAAGGCTCAAGATAACTAGTAAAGCAAGGTCGATGACTAACCAGCCCGGGGCACAGGGTCCAAGTTATTCAAAGATACATGACCTAATCAGTCTATGGAAAATATTCTTCATAAGGCTACATCAGAAAAAAACCTATGACAGCTGAAACGTACGCCAGTAGAAGTTTATAACCTAAACCACTGGGGACCGTCACACTCTTGATCCAATTTACCATCTTTGATACGGTCTAAACATTAGAGCCAACATAATAAGATGTTCACTCTTTGAATCAATACTCCAATACCACGCAAGCTCGGATATTTTTGGAACAGTCTTATGTATTTTGAAACATCGTCAACATGAACAAAACACAGTATCAATCCAAGGGGAAGATAAAATGAAACTTTCCAATTCGAAAAACATCAAATTCAAAATCTGTAACTACACTATGTAGTACCATAGACAGTAATCTACACTAACATCAAAAGGTAACACATATTCAGTAAACAACAACTAAAACTGTAGATTAACACGTAGGCATTGCTCTGAAATCTCATGCTTCCACTGTGTTACCTAGCACAAACGAGAATAGCTCGCGAACCGGCGAAAACTCCACCAATCCAATATCCATGGCATACCCTGCAACCGGCAACTTCAAGTCCCTCAACACGCAAAACGCTTCCGCCAGTCGAGTCTTGGGCACTTCCTGAGCAACAGCACAGTAAGGAAGCCAACAGTCAGTGCGATACTCCTCCCCAATTTCAACACCTTCCTTCTTCATTATCTCGCACAATTGGGACTGAAACTGCAGCAACGAAACCGATGGAGTTGGCGCCAGAAACAGGACGTTGTTGTCATTTGGGAGGCTCCCAATCGAAGAAAAGGACAAGGCCAGAGGCTCTTGCTTGGAGGCGAAGGCTCTGATCACGTTTTCGAGCTTCGCGGGTTCGACGAAGGGGCTTGAGAAGAGGGTGATGTGCGGTCGTGATTCGATTTCGATGAGCTGGGTACTAATCTGACGGCGGGCGAGCACGTTCCAAGCCTTCAAGACCTGGTTTTCGAGGGCTGGATCGAAATAAAGCTCGATTGCATAGCCCTGTGACATTGCCTTGGGATTGAAATTCGACGGAAAGCAATCGAATTGGATCGAAATCAGCACAACCCAGTTTCAGAAACTGAGATCTCAGATTGCCCAGATATCAAAAGTGAAAGATAAACTGAAATCGAAGTGACCCAGAATTGCAAGAACCAAAATTTCGAAGAAAAAATTACAGATTCAAGAAAAATATCACAAAACAAGAACTACCCAAGAGAGATTGGGGTCGAAAAAAGCCTGAGAATTGAAATCAGAAGTGGGGAACAAAAAGTGAAAGAGATGAGATTTTAAAATATGTGAAATGGTGGTTTAAAGTTTCAATCAGAAAGAGACAGTGGGAATAAAGGGGCAATAAAAAATCAAAGGGAAAGCTCGAAAGGGGTTTCCGAAGAGGCTCTGTAGCAGGCTTCGATTTTTGTCTGTTCGGAAATTACAGTGATGGATAAGATAAAGTGGGAGGCAGAAGGGAGGAGGAGCCTTGCACCAACCGTTGAGGAGGAGGAGGGTGCAAGGTCACCTGTTTTTTGGTGGTTGGCTTCTTCAAGTTTATCAAGACTTCGACTCTTTCAACTCTTTCAAAATTGAAGTCTCAAAGTAGAGAGATACATTGGGAAAATTGCTTTATTAATGCAAGGAAAAAGATCGATTGCACAATGAAGGAGATAAAGTAGTAAAAAAAAAAAAAAAAAATGCAAAATAGTGCAAAAGGTGTATTCTTTAGTTTTGACTTGTGAGTTCAATTCTAATGAACGATATTAAATTGTTAAAGTAATAACATAAGATTCGAGTGAGGGATGACTAGAATTTACGATAAGATAGAATATTATAAGTACTGAGAACGTCAATGTGATATTGATCGGAAAGCCTTCAATGCTTGGGTTAGCAAATCCGCAAAGTTTTGGCCAAGTATGTTGTGATCGTGAGAATAGTAATCCCTTTCTATAAAGGTGGAAATAGTGGAGCTTCCCTCCTCTTCAACATGAGGTGTTTAGGCATTGAGTATGGTAGTGACACATGTCCGTGAATGCATGGGCCAAAGGTGGGATAACCAAAGTTTTGTATTAGCTAAGTGACAAGTCAATCATTTGCTGCCATGTGTGAAGATTCCTTAAAAAAAAAATTATCAAATTGTCAATTGATTAGCATTGGTCAGTTATCTAATGACCAATATTCAACCAGCATATTGTCACATGATATCGGTTTGATCAGCGGTTGACGGTCGTCCTACCACTTGGTGTAGCGAGGCAACCTTATTTGTATGAGGTGTTCTTGCCGATTGACAGATTGATGGCTTTTCTGTAGATCATCTTCTCATTTACCGACTCCTAACGAGTGAATTTCAAAAGGATTAGCCCAAAGAAGTGTAAAACTTACATCTTAATTAATTGAAAATGATTAAAACTTTGTATGATGATCTAATGATACTATTCTTCTCAATTTTCATGGAAAAAGAAGAAAGCCCATCTTAATTCAACCCACATGTATGAAGCCCACTTGAGCTCTAATTTTAGTTGTGGGCTGAAAATAAGTTCGGGCCCAATTCTCACGTCTCCTTCCTCCTCCGTCATCTGCTACACTATCTGATTCAAAAAGATGGAAGTCGTTGATTCTGGAACCTCTGCCTGTATATAAAAAGCCCTTATCGCAAAAGCTTCACTGCTCTCAGACCGACAATCCCGATAAACCCGTTTCTCAGTTTTCTCAAAAAAAAAAAAAAAAAAGAGAGAAAAAAAAAAAATGAAAAAGAGGTCGTAAACCCAAAACCCCAGAAGCTGACGACACCGATATCGCCACCATGGACATCCGACCAAGATACCAAATCCACCGCCATAAACGACGCCGTCTCAGTCCCGACGAGCGACACCACCTCCGATCGTTATGAGTTTATTTTCTTAAGATGTTAATTATGTAGCTAATTAGGATTTAGCTGAGAAGTAGCTTGACATTGCAGATTACTTACTTAGTTTGATGGCGGAAGTTTATTAGGATCCAACTTACCACTTTACATTAATTGCCGCATCCTTGCCGTATCTGTGTTCTAGTTTTTGAAAAATTTTACGTGTCTCCGTGTCTGTATCTGTGCAACGTAGCAATTACGTATCATGTTTTGTATTTGGTTTTCCAATCATCTGATGAATATGATATAATTTTTTTTTCCTTTTTATAGTTCGTTTCATTTGATATGCTTTGAAAAAGTTGATGCTTTGTTTTCGTGAGTTATTATATTGAATAGTTCTTTTCCCTTTTTTTTCTTTCTTTTGCATGATGCTTTGAGCAATGCTTACGGTGAGCGATGATGAGTTCTGGGGGAATTTCACCCCTGGAGTTTGGAGAGTTACCGCACTCCCAGATGCTGTGACTGTTGCGGGCTACCCTATTGGGGGTGACACAATCTCTGTGACAGGTGGTGTTGTTTCACGTATGGAGATACTGTCTTATGATCATGGATCGACTGAGCTTCTAGGACTGCAGGTTTTCTTTTGGGTATTGTCTTCTACGACCATACGTAGTAACCGACTTACGCACTAAAACCTGATTATCGACCTGTTGTGGCTTCCTCGTTTCCTTTCTTGTAATCCTTTTGCAGATAGGTGCTGCAATAAACTCTGGAAACTCCGGTGCGCCTGCCTTCAATGATAAGGGCAAATGTGTGGGTATCGCATTTCAGTCTCTTAAACATGAAGATGCTGAGAATATAGGCTGTCATACTGACACCAGTTATTAAGCACTTCATTCAAGATTATGAGAAGAACGGGGCATATACTGTATACTGGTTTGTTATAATTTGTAGTTCTCATACTAGGGACACATGATACGATCAGTATTGCATACATTTTAATGCCCTTTAGTTTAGATTCTTGTTATGTTTTTGAGTAAATTTAGTTTGTTTCACTTAGTTTTATGTTTTTTTTTAGATTTGAAGAGTGAAGATGAAGAAAGAAGAAAAAGGAGCACTTTTGTGATTGAAATGAGTTTGTGTTGACTCTAAAAATTACAAAACCTACGTGGCGCGCAGGCCGAGTAACTAATAAGCTAACTACGTCATTTGGTTGAATGCGGGGCGTGCCAACTCATCGGCCGAGCTCGGCCGAGGAGTAAAATTCGTTGATGTCGTGTTGAGCGCGTTGCTAACTTCTTTATCTTGCGACTGCGACTGAGGAAGGAACACTCTCGGTATTTGGGTTTTAGAACCTGAAGACAAGGCTGCTGGTTCTGCGAAATTCACAAATCGTCGGCGCCCGATTCGGTCACTGTGATTATATTCATAAGAGTATAAACACGTCAAATCGACACTAGACTATACGGACACAAATATTCAAAGGTGATGTATGTCTTGATCATGAACGTGGTTCGGCCGTCAGAATGCCGAACTCTAAAACTCACTTGTGAATATCTAATCATAAAATCACTCGGCGTCTGGTACGCCGAATGTCGTAACTCGTAACACCTTACTTCGTCGAGAGGACTGATAAGATGACCCCTGCCAATAAGGATTTGAAAACCCTTCTCGGCCGAGACTTGGATAGGTAACCAGTCGGCCTCGACGCAGTGCTGTTTATCCAAACTGAAGGTGCTCCTTGGTCGGCTGATTCTACGGCAACAGTGCTGTTTATCCAAACTGAAGGTATTTGCCGGTTGCCTCCACACTGCTGTTTATCCAAACTGAAGGTGTGTCAGCGGAAAAAAGAAAAGGAAAAATCTCAAGGTGTTTGAGAGGTTTTGCGCAGGGCAATTGTATGTTGAATTGAAGGTCCTTAATTGTTACATGATTTCTTGTATTTATAGCACCAACTCCTTAAGATCGAATTAAACCCCTATCTGGATTGGGAGTTCTTGCCCCGTTCCAACTTTGCTTCAAACAACCCTACTCCCATTAGGACTTTGAACTCACCCCTATTTGGGGCTTTATTCATTGCTGGTCGAGAATCCTAGTTGCACCAGGACTTCCTCGACCCTCTTTGCTTATCTGGACTACTCATTTTTGCGATAGGACTCAACCATCCCTGCTAAATGGCCTGGAATCATCAGGCAGCCCATAGTATTTTGACACAGCTTTGGGCCGAGCACAAACTTACACTCGGGCCAACAATATTATTTTGGGCCCAAACAATTAGGCATGCTGGAAGCAGAAGCTGTTTGTGCAGATTAGCCAATTTTATAGATTAAACTGTACTTCCTCATAATGAACCAGCTGTTGAGCCTTATACCATTAGAAAGATACAGAAGTTAGCTTTCAGAGAAATTTTACGGTTCGTGATTCTGAGTTTCCTATAAGACATTATAGTGATTCTTGTACCAGATGTCGGTCAGCCAAGTCTATGTGGAAATTGCAAAGTCTATTGGGTTTTTTAAGTCATAATTCAGTCGAAGCCCAAAACCCAAGATAGAACACGTTGGAGATGACTTTAATCATATTTCAAATGGGTCTGGAGTAATTTACTTGGGAAGCTTACTTGCCACATCATTAGTTGTCCAATACAAATGAGGGAAAGATTGCAAAAGACCTAAGGATGCTAGGATTTTGACGAATATATCAAGGAAAGATTGTAGGAAGCTAGGGCAGGTTCTTTACTCGAACTAGGATTCTTTGCGTGTTTTTGGAGAAGTAGCAGCCGCCGACCATCTTTGCTATCCATCTTCATCGTTTGGAAGTTTTTCATGTTTTTAAGATTTTTAATTATGTTTTTGTATTCTATGAGCGACTAAACTTTTTTTCTAGAGTTAGGATGATGCCCTAGCATGGATGTTTATGGTTTTTAATGTTATTCATTGGATTTCTAGTTTCTTTCAGATGAATGTTTAATCACTGTTTGAATTGTTACTTTTTGTTTGAGTTCTCTGATTGATCACCTTAAGACTTTGCATCTAGTAAGATTGGAAGATGAATTTGACGCTGAACTAGCAATATAATTCAATTAGCTTCTTGTGGTTAAGTGTGGTAAGTTACATTATTGCTTGGCAAAGAATAATGGTTTGCTTGTTTCCCTTGTTTTCTAGAGCGTAAAGAGTCCTACTTGTAAAATTTATTCCTTAACCAGGATAGATTGCATGTTAGGATATACGATCTCTACCTGAACTAGGAGAGAACCATTTACTTAAGGAAAACTATGGTCTAATGTGCCTGACAAGGACTTAGATATTGGAATTATCATCTAAAGAATCAAAAGATCCGTTGAATGCATTGAAACCTAAACTAGATTGCTTGTGGTTGATTCCTAATCCCTATACTTTTCATCACTTGCCTTAAAACACAACGTTTTCTTCTCTTTAATCTTAGTTTTAATTTAAGGTTCTGTTTTTGTTCGTTTATAAAATCATCACAACAAACTTTTCACATTTTTGATTGAATTATTAATGAACATCGAGTCTAGTTTGTTGTTTGGGTTCATATTTTCGTGTTTGCGTGCTTTCAATATAATTAGATTTGGTTTAGTTTATCAAATTGGAGGTTGAATTAGAATCCTCGTGGGAACGATACTTGGGCTTGCAAAACGCTATATTACGACTATTTTGTGCACTTGCAAGTTTACACCAACACATTGAACCTTGGATTACCATTTGTTTTGGGTCACTGAAATCGTTCCGTTTTAGGGCTAAGTTGTTTTTACTCTACTTTCATGGCTAAGATGGCTTACATTTTTTCAAAATTGTTGTAGGTACTTGTTGCTGACATTAATATTGAATACAATCAGGTTAATCTCTCTCTGTCCACCCGTGCATGCAGGCTTTGTGCTTTTCTTTTGGTGGCTGAATCGCTTTGTTCTCGGTGCAGATGGTTGTCCTAGAGACGAACACTGCCAAGGCAGCAACGCTTGATATCCTCCTTACACATTGCATGCCTTCAGCTACGTCTGATGACCTCAAGTCTTAAGTCTTAAGACTTCAGAGAGGGGCTATTCCCATAGATGATGACCAAGTCTTTCAGACTTAAGAGAGGACCTATCCCCATAGATTAAGTTTAGAATACTCGTAAAAGAAAGGGAGAGATTTCATTTCATTGTGGAAAGTAAAAGCTTGGAGCAATTCATTGGTCGTTTGTTGTCATGATCGGCTTTCGAAGTAATTGCAGATGACTTTCCTTTCTTTTGTTTTTGTATTCATAAGGGACGGGTTTTCATATTTTAACTTTTGAGGATTCATTTGGAAATGCGTTTAAAATAATTGAAAGCTTTTGTTGAAAATATTTTTGAAATCAATTCTTAATAAAATTACAAGTAAATCTTCCAAGAGCATTTGAAGTTCTTTTAAAATACAAATATTTTCTCTAAAAGCACTTTCAATCATTTTTTTTCAAACGAGCCCTAGAATTGGGTAAGTTAACCGCATGAACTATTTGAATTAGCCAATTAACCCCTCATTGTCAAATTCATTGAAATTTTATCCACTTTTTTGTCAAATAATGACACGTAACTAGCACGTAATTTACTTTTAAGAGTAAAATCGTTCTAGTATTTGATGACAAAATACATAAAATTTTATCAAATCTGACAGTGATGAATTAATTGGCTGATATCAATACTTCAAAGTCTAATTTGTCAAAAAATAGTTTAGTAAGTCAAATTTAATTATTTAACGGGCCAATGGCAGTTTACAAATACTTTTTTTTATCAACACATCTATCTTTAAGAAAGATACTCTAATTTACTTTAATCTAAACTACGAGATTTTAGAAAATATTCAAATTTATCGGTGTACCAGATCCCAACAGGATTTTTTCTGATGAGGATCCTGCAGATTTGTACATCATATTATTAGTTTTTATTTAATTTTAAATAAAAATATTTAAAATAATTTTTAATCGCATGATGTACAATAAATAAATATGATTCATGGATTCTGGATGAGAATTCGATAAGTATCCGGATTCAGTTCAACTCTCGTAGACTAGAATAATAACAGCGGAGGCGTGTCGTAAGGTTTAGGCTATGTTGGTCAACTGTACTCATAGACCTAGCTTCTCTGCTCTTTCAGTTCTCATACACTTCTATTCTCTCTTATTTGTGCTAAATCATGTCAACATTTCATATCATTATTGTTTTTTGTCTTACTATTTTTATAAAAAAATTAATATAAAATATTAACGTGACTTAATTGTAATCGTACAAAATAATAAGAGTAGCAGGAGGGATGAGAGTGTACGGAAACTGGGGCCGCTGAGAAGCCGGGTCCTGTAGTCACAAGTCTGAAGACTCTTTGAACACTTTCCGCTATGTGAACCCAGTAACGTAATTCCCGCGACGCGTAAGCTTTTCCCTCCGCCTTCATTTTCTTGTCCTCTACTCCTCCCTCGGTTTTTCTTACCCCGCAGCTTCGACGAAGGCCGCCGTTGACTCCAGCGAGTCTCTGACGGCCAAAAGAACAAAACCCATTTTCTATGACGACCCACCGGCGCCCAACCACCCAAACCACCCCCATTCCACGCCTTTTCATTATATAATCAAAACTAAAATCCCAAAACACATAACCCACCATTTGATCCAACACTATGCATATCCAACGCATCAGTCCCGCCAGCGCCGCCACCGTGAGCGAGCCCCTCAGCTCCGAGCCCATCAAGATATCGGCTTTCGGACTCCCCGACCAAAACGGCGCTTGTGGGAGAGATTTGTCGGTCGTTTCGGAGCCGCTGATGACGGTGCCGAGGTGGGAGAGGGTGGGGAGAGTTGTCCCGTCCATGGACGCGGTCGTGAAGGTGTTCTGTGTCCACACGGAGCCGAATTTCTCGCTTCCGTGGCAGAGGAAGAAGCAGTACAGCTCCAGCAGTAGTGGGTTTGTGATTCGGGGCAGGAGGGTTTTGACCAATGCGCATTCGGTGGATCATCATACCCAGGTCAAGCTCAAGAAACGGGGCTCCGATACCAAGTACTTGGCCACCGTGTTGGCCATTGGAACCGAATGCGATATCGGTATGCAGACAATTTTAGATTTGCTTTTTGTAATTGCATAGTAATCCTTGAGGTGAATGCAGTTTAAAGTTTGCATCTTTTGTCGATTTTAATTCCGGGTTTTCGTTAATTGGTGATGCTTCCTTGTATGCAACGGTTTTACATTTGTATTTGTAATTGCATAGTTGTTCTTTGAGTTTGCTGCAATTTAGAGTTTGTTTCTTTTTCTTCTTTTGCGTTGCAATTTAAAGTTTGATGCTTTACTTTCAGCGATGCTTACGGTGAGTGATGATGAGTTCTGGGAAGGGATTTCACCTGTGGAGTTTGGAGATTTACCAGCACTCCAAGATGCCGTGACTGTTGTTGGGTACCCGATTGGGGGCGACACAATCTCCGTGACGAGCGGAGTTGTGTCGCGAATGGAGATACTGCCTTATGTCCATGGCTCTACTGAGCTTCTGGGAATGCAGGTGGTTATCTTATATAGTCTCTTACATGAAAATGAAATTTTGTCCGTCTGATTTCGAGTCTTGACTTGTGTTTTGGGGTCATTGGGATGCTTTTTTGCAGATAGATGCTGCAATCAACTCTGGAAACTCTGGTGGGCCTGCCTTTAATGATAAGGGAGAATGTGTGGGAATTGCATTCCAGTCCCTCAAACACGAAGATGCGGAAAATATAGGCTATGTTATACCTGTACCAGTTATTATGCACTTTATTCGAGATTATGAGAAGAATGGTGTCTATACAGGGTTTCCAATTCTCGGGATTAAGTGGCAAAAGATGGAGAATCCTGATCTTCGTATGTCAATGGGAATGAGACCTGATCAAAAGGGTATCCGAATTAGAAGGCTGGAACCTACAGCTCCAGAATCTCAACTGCTAAAGCCATCTGATGTTATTCTTAGTTTTGATGGGGTTAACATCGCTAGTGATGGCACAGGTATACTTTCTCTTTGTGTGTTTGCTTACTTTTCATGTCACTTTTGCTTTCATGCCCCCGTTGGTGACTCTCTATAGAAGAGTGGCAGATGAAATGATTCAGAAGTAATACCAGTTTGTATCAATTTTCTAGTTCCATTCAGGCATGGAGAGCGCATAGGTTTCAGTTACCTTGTCTCTCAAAAATACATAGGTGACAATGCCCTAGTAAAAGTTCTTCGAAACTCGGAGACACTTGAGTTTAGCATTAAACTAGCAAAACACAAGGAGCTCATCCCTTCACACATTGAGGGAAAACCTCCCTCCTATTATATCGTTGCTGGATTTGTTTTGACAGCTGTATCCCTTCCATATCTGCGTTCTGAGGTGTGCCCTTGCTTCCAATTCTCTCTCTTCTGTGCTCATTCTCTCTAAGACTGTAATATGTATGTGTTCATTAGTTTCTGCCTAATGCATCCAGGTTTAATTGTACAGTGAACATGATAGATTTGTTTACCATGCTAAATCTTAACCTCGGTGTTTACTTATTTGCAGTTTGGAAATATATTTGACGTTCCAATTAAACTGTTGGACAAGCATTTACATGCAATGGCGCAGTCTACTGATGAACAGCTCGTTGTTGTTTCTCAGGTTTCTCTCTCGCATTCTATTTTTCTCATGCTTTTCCATATTAGCATAAGTTCTTGTTGCCCTGATTTTATGGCTAACATTGTGCAAAATTGTGCTAGGTACTTGTTGCTGACATTAATATTGGATATGAGGACATCGTTAACAATCAGGTCAGAGACTAAGCTTTTCCGTTTTTTCTTTCTTGATCTGATGCAGCAAATGACGGTGAAAAGAATCGGTGATATAACATCTTATACACGTGTGTAATTATTCTGTGAAATGTGCAGGTTCTTACTTTCAATGATATGCCTGTGAAGAATCTGAAGAGCTTGGTGATCATGGTTGAGAATTGTGATGACGAGTACTTAAAGTTTGGCCTTGAATATAATCAGGTCTTTTTCTGTTTCTTTATCTCACGCACACACAAATACATGAATATATGCATGCATGCTATGCATTTTTCTTTTGTTGGCTGAATTGTGAGTTGCATACTTCCCGCGCAGATGGTTGTTCTGCAAACAAAAGCTGCCAAGGCAGCGACACTGGATATCCTCACAACACATTGCATATCATCTTCCATGTCTGATGATCTTAAGACTAAAGAGAATGCTTTAGAGGAAGTAAGTTCTATGGCCGATGACCTTAGAGATACGATCTTAGAGAAAGTAGAGGCTGTCTGCTGGCCTTAAGACTCAATTCAAAATTTAAGAGCAAACGCAGATCACTTCACCTCTAGCTTTTTACGCAAATGATTTTTAGGATGCTCTTATAGGAACCATGTATAAAACTTATACCGACCAAATTTCCGAGTAGAGGGATTGTGGGATGAGTTCTTTACTTTTACTTTTAGTCGGAGAATATGCGATACTATGGGTAAAAGGAAACAATGTCACTTGTACAATAGCATATTTCGGGTTGTAAAATTATTTTTATGAAATAAAGATTACATCAGAAAGTTTCATACAACTTAAAAGTATCCTCTCTCAAATCATGTCCAGATCCCTCCCAAGCTCTTCCTCAAGTCTCTAAGTCTAGGATGACCTTGTAAAGTTTGATTTCGAGCTAGTTGTTACGTCCACTCCATCGAGATGAGGCGACTTCCAAGATTGAAAATCGCCGTTAAGTTGAGTTCCATCCATAAACAAATGTCGTTGATTATTAAACTTAAGGGGTCTCATTCCTCATCACCACTGTCGTGCATCACACATATACGGTCAAGAACAAACATCGATTTACATGCAGGAAACAATCCGTAGAACAGAGCAATACTACAGTTAATTACATATGTTAAAGATTAGAAGACCATCACAGATTGAGGCGTGTATGACATTTTGCTGTCCGCGCTTTGACGAAGTGATTCTGTAGTGTCAGATTGTGACTGATAGTTAATGGTCGAATGCTTCTTACTTATAAGGAGCCAAGCAGTGTTCCAGAAGGTGGGCATTCCCTCATTGCATCTACAACTTCTGCAGTGTCTGCTAATTCTCCAGGCACAAACAATCATATGGAAGATTTCTAGTAAGCAAAAAGACGTCGATGGTCAATCGAACGTCTTGTTTTCTACTTTCATACATACATATATACATTTGCAAATCCTTGATTTACTTCTCGTTTATGTAGTTTTGCAATAAAGGGGCCTTGTGGGTGGTTGATGGGGATTCCAGGCTAGCAGCTACAGATTCTTCACCGGCCTCTTCCTTTGTTTTTCCCCACAGTACGGTATAAAACCCAATAGATATTATTGTTGCTCCAACTAGGCTGAAATAATGCAAAAAATAAAGACATATTAAGTTGCACTTTCGCTAGGGGAAAAAGATAAAGGAGAGAGGAATGCACGATGACTATATTAGTGTCACCAACCATGCTGAAAGAAAAAAAAGAGGTTAGTAATGCTTTCTAACCTTCCGAGATAAAGAGTGTCACGAAGGAAAGCAACGCCCATGGCAACGGCAATGGCCATGGACAAAGGCTTGAACATTGTCACAAAGACAGGTCCCTTCAAGCGCAACACCCATGTGTGAACAGCATTGTTCAAACATGACCCAAATAGCCCCTAGACACAGAAAAATCGATACGATTAAGGTGTACTAGTCACATTAGATAGGCACTGTTTTTTTACCATACAATTAGTATCTTACTGAGCAGAGTATGGAGAGCAGTGCAATATCAGGTCGCAACTTCCAAGCGCTGGAATTCGGTTCTGTTATCAAGGCAACCGCTGCAGATACGGCAACCACGCATACATTGTAGAAGAAGATCACGGTTAACTCATTCGGGTACTCTTTCATGATTTGTGCCTGTGAAAGTATTACTACTTTATAATTAAAGATCACGATAAGCCGGAAACTGAAGGATTTAGTATGAATAGGGTTTAGGGTTTAAGGTCGGAAACTGAACGATTGTATATTACCTGAACAATGTACCAAAGTGGTACCAATATGTACTCAGCCGTTAGCAGAAGGCCACCAACTATCCAATTTGGGTTTGTTGGTGTAGAGTTTAGAAGAGGTTGGTGGAGTGAAAGGGACTGTGACCGATTAGCAAACACAATCGAAGAGCCCTTGTAGAGAGTCACCACAAATGCACCTGCAAGTGAAACTATTGTACCCAAGATTTTTGCTTGACTGCTTCTCTTTCTCAGAGCTGCACTTTCCAGCCTTTGGTTGGTAAAAGGAGAGAAAAACAAAAGTTAGTTGTTAATCATTGTCATGGTAAAAGACATCAATCTATGACCTACGTTGCTGAATTCAACTATTAGACGTGAGCTGAAGAATTTTAAGGGATTTAACAAATGAATCACTTAAAGGGTAGTGTATATACATTGATGTATGGTAGGACTCCAAAAGTTACGGAATCCAACAATAGGCCTATTTTATTATTAATATAACGAGCAGAAATATTAGATTGACCGTCACACTATCATGTGTTGTTACATATCCATTCATGTTGTCGCTTGTATGTTTTATTATTAATACCATACTCTAGGTCTATGAAATATTAACTTTGTCGTTCGTTTATATTAATGCTTGGATTAATATAAGGAGAAGAAACTTACATGCAACATACAGACCGCCATCAAGGTATATTTATAATAATACAGTGTCCTGTGTAAAGAGACTTACACATTTGCATATTATTAACCCAAAATGTCACAGTAATATCCCTAAGAGAACAAGTAAGTAAGTCGTTTAGTAATAACACCACATATAAATGTCACGGAACCCAAAATTTTGCATTTTCCATATAAGAAAACTAGAAGCCCAAGTCCCAACTAACAATTGTTTATCTCACGTTGTGTCTGCCCCACTTGAGAGAAAGAAAACTAAAATAGGAAAAAGCACCAAGGAGGGGAAGTGTGGTGGGCACACGTCCTCTGCCTTGTCATAATTCCAAAAGTAACGTATTTCTCTGGTCACTTCCTACTTTTTATACAGAAAGCAACATCACAAATTCGGTCACTAGTTTTTTATCATTGGAGGGTAAAATAGTAAATGACCGGGGGGGAGGGGGCGCGGGCCCCGGGGGGTGTGGGGGGAGGTGGGGTGGGGTTTGGGAGAGAGGAGGGACCTGAAAATGATGGCGAGGATGAAAGTGAAAGCTGGCACAAGGTTGCTGATGGCTGAAGCAAGCGTTGGAGAGCTGTAGTTGATTCCTGTGTACCCCATGATCTGTGATGAACTCCTGCCCAACCCAAGAACACCAAATTATTTAGCACTAAATAGATAAACAATCAGTTAGTCCTAAAAACTTTAGCAAAGTGATTTGTGTACGCTCATTTTTCTCGTTCTGCACACCTTTGCATACATCCATTCGTTTGATTTATTTAATCCAAACGGCAGTAATAAACAAAGGTGTGCATAGGAGAAGAAGAGTGTGATGAAATCGCTTTGGGAACTTATGGGTTGGTAGGATTGTACCCTATGAGTCCAAGAAGAAGAACTTTAGACATTATGGAGAAGTTGAGAGGAGGAAGCACCCTTGATCTGCAAGTTAAGAAAATTAGAGATGCAAGTTAGAAAAATTGATGAAGAATTTGTTGATTTTGACCAATTATATTGTTTACGAGAAGACGGTATTCTAAACTGCTCTAATTTATGGGACGAGGAAGGAGATTCGAACCTGTGGGAGACGAAAGGAGCTGGGATGAGAACAAAGGCAGCAACAGAGTAAGAGTAGACAACAAAGACATGGTAGCTCATTCCATTTAACGTGGCAGCTTTGAAGAGTGTGTTTAGGCCGACGTTCATGCACTCCATCGTCACCATCGCCGTGAACGGCAGCACATCTGTGTAAAAAGACCTCCCTACTGCTGCCATGGATGCTCCTCTTTCTCTCTCTCTGTGTTTCTCTCTATAAAACTCAGAAGGAAACAGAGAGGATGAGATGGTAAAGTTAAATAAGTAACGGGTGTTATCTGAGATCACAAAGCTACATCCTTCTTAAAGACAGGAGGCAACTGTAGGTTGACAACGATGTGAAATGTGGAAGGTTGATTGGCCCATTAAGGTCCTCTCTTCGGGAAGAGATTTTTTCCGGATCTTTCCCTTCAACTTTCAGAAATCAAGTTATTTGGATCTTTAAAATTTGATTCAACGGTAAAAAATTATTATAATTTTAAAATTTTTTTTACTAACTTCTTTATTTTTAACCGTTGGATCAAATTTCAAAGGTTCAGATCATTTGATTCCTGAACTTTGGAGGAAAAAATCCGAAGATGACATATTTCCCTCTTTTTCTAACAAAAATACAAACAAAAATACAAAACAATAGGAAAAGGAAATGATATGACTCTTTGCTTACATGACTAGGTGGTGCAATAATGAATATATAAATAGTATTGGATTCCACACAATCTCAGAAAGGTAAAACAAGTTAAAGAACCCGATTTAATGCCGTGTTAAGGGTTTTTAGATATGCGGATTAGCGGCTCACTGTTTGTCATCATTGATAATGTTCTTTGGTCAATATTGATATAGAGGTGGATTGTCTGTCCTCCTGTTTTCATACTTTCTTCATACCCTCCTGTGATGTGTGGTTACGATTAAACCACGTTAATATTTTATATTAATTTTTTATAGAAATAATAAAACAAAAAGTAATAGGAATATAAAATATTGATGTAGCTTAATCGTGACCACACAAACAGGAAGGCATAGGAAGAATATGGAAATGGAAGGGCAGACAATCCACCTCCTATTGATATATGTCCCAACTTAACTCAAACAAGCAACCCGTTCTATACATTATTAAGCTTCAAAGAAGCAGGTCATTGATCCATCACTAATTAAGATTAATATTATCTACAACTTAACCATATGTGCATGTAATTATGCGTGAGATTTTAAAAATACTGTCTCTCGATCCAATTTGTAAAAAAATCATTCAAAATAAGGCTTATTTTGTTTTATAAATTATTTTATGCGGAGTTTTACATTTTTCAACAGTCTAAACTATGAAGAACATATTCGAACTTGAGTGCAAACTGCTCTAACTATCTTAGTTACGCCTAAATCTGCACCTAATGTAAGAAAGCTTTGATGACTAGTATGAAAGGCATCTCTATGATTATGGTATAGGATGTCATTTCTTAAAAAAACTTTATAATATATGATATGGTCCAATAATGTATGTTTTAAGATCATTTTTCAATTGCGTGCAATAATCGAAGGGGGACAATTGTGCTAGTTTCGTGCTGTTTTGAACTTTTAAGATAACTTTTTTTAATTGGGGTTCTAGTGTTTTCTATGATGCAAAATTTTCATTTCATTTTAGAGGACAAAAAATGGTGTGCAATCAGGGGACCCCTTCGATTTATTGGCTTCTTGTTAAGCGCTTCTGAGTCAACATTCATTGGCAACTTGTGACGAGTGACGGGGACCAATCTTAATTCACAGTTGTTTTATGTAGCTCAGGACAAATTTAATCAAATTATTATATGACATTATGCCAGCTTGGTTGAGTTGATGTTTGAGAAATGGTAAGGGACTTTTTAAAAGTGAGAGTCTTTATATTTTCTGTCACTTCATGTTTTTGACACAATATTTTGTAATTGATATAGAAGTTGATGTTAAAATGTGAGGCAATAGAGATTTCATGAAGAGTTCAACTTTTAAGAAGATTCCCTTAGCATTTATCTTGACGTTTAGGCCTAATTGAGCTTTGTCCTCACAAAGATTAATTTTAGTTCGAACCAACAATAATCACGTTTAGATGGAACGAACAAAACCGTTGAAAAGCGATTTTATCAATTATTGAGTCCTAAAGTTATTCAAGGTCAAAATAGATTTTATGATGGTTTTTGGTAGGATATTCATAAAACTGATTAAGAAATGTGATTTTATGATTGGAAGTTGTTTTACCATTTATTGAGTCTCAATACATAGTTTTATTATATTAGGGGCGGCAATTTGGGTAAAGCTATATAAGTCATAATTATAGATTGAACTCGCAATTTATGAGAGTCAAATTGACTCAAACTCCAAACCTTCCACTTACTAAGTGAAAAAAATATCACTAGATCATAGTGCTAGCAGTGATACGTAACAATCCTTAATCAGCTAAATGTTCATTGTACACATAATTTTACATATTTTCAACTTTGTAGCTTTCCAACAGAGGGACCTTTCCCATACCAATAGGCAATGGTTTCATTTGTTCTTCCTTCGATTTACCCCATATTACAGCATAAAACCCCATGGACAGAATTATAGCTCCAACAATACTGCAAAATTAGGAAGATCATAGGGCAATATTTGTTATTGTAACTCCGAAAAGAGTCATTTTGCACTCCTTCCTAGAGAGAGAGAGACAGAGAGAGAGAGAGAGAGAGAGTACCTGCCGAGAGAGAGAGCATCACCAAGGAAAATGACACTCAAAGCAGCAGCAATGGCTATAGACAACGGCTTGAAGATCGATATATAGACAGGCCCCTTCAAGTGCAGGGCCCAAGTGTGAACAAGCGAACCGAAGGAAGAACCAAGGCATCCCTTTAGAAAAGGAGAAAAAGTTCTGAGAGTTATACATTTCCTGAAGTAGCATAGTAGCTCTATGAATCTGACAGTCCTCACTCACGTACCGAGTAAATAATGGCGACCAATGCAATATCAGGCCTTAGCCACCAGGCACTCAAGTTTGTTTCTGCTATAAAACATACTGGTGCTGATATAATTGTCCCACACAAGTTGTATAAGAAGACTAAAACTATCTCAGCTGGATATGCCTTCATGACATGGGTCTGAAATATGCAGCAGAATGATCAAGGCTAAATTTTCTAATCACCTTTGTTTCTAAACAACAATAGTGAGGCATTAAAAGATTAGGCGAGCATAACTAAACATTAAAGGATTAAGTGAGTAAATTAATGGAGCATGATGAGATATTGCCATCGCATTGACCGTTTTGTGACGAGACATCGACCATATATATGTATAGACTGTTTAGAGTTTAGTGTTTCTGCCTTATTTTTGGCTCCACAATAAAAGTGTGCTACATGGTCCATACATGGTCACGAAACAGTCAATACGAGGTCACATAGTAGGCCTCCAGTTGTACATATATATGTATATACCTGAAGTATATACCAAGTTGAGTAGAGAAGATACTGAAGAGCACATAGGAGGCCTCCAATTACCCAATTTGTTGGTGGTGTGCTTAACATTGGAGATGGATTAGGATCAGATGGAGTGGATAAAATCGTAGGGCCCTTGTAAAGAACCACTACCAATGCCCCTGATATTGATACTAAAGTGCCCATGATTTTAGCTTGGGTGCTGTAACTTCTCAGAGCTAAACTCTCCATCCTAAAATTAAAGAAGAAATTGACATACACAAAAGTACAAGAAATCCATCCACTCATATCATATTAGACAGCACCATCACATCACATAGCTTTATACCTCACAAGAAATTTCATAGAGCATAATATTTTTTTTGTGTTTTAATCATTCAAATAGGAGGCATCTTGTCCATTGTACAACCACTGGTGAAGATATTTGTAAGCCGCTTCTACTTGCAGAAAAATCACAATATATGTACATTCTTGTTTTCTTCTATAATCTTAACAAATTACTTTGCATGCGTGTCAAATTATGATTTGCATGTATGGAGAAGTAACATCTTACTAGTAAGGAGTCAAGCAAAGTCCGTAATGTATGTTTGACATGTACATAGTACAGGGGGAAGAGATAAAATGGAACCTGAAGAAGACGGCGAGTATGAAGGTAAACGCCGGTGTGAGGTTGCTCATAGCTGAATCAAGAGTTGGTGAACTGTAATTTATGCCTATATATCCACATAAATCAGCCAAAAACCTGCTTAATTGATCAAAATCAAACATAATAACCAACTTAAATTACTTAATTAAACACAAAATTAATCAAAAACCACCATAGCTTTTCATGTGCAGAATTACATATTAATACCCGATCAGTCCAAGGAGGAAAACTTTGAGGAGGAGAGAGAGGTTGAAAGAAGGAAGTCCTGTTCTGCATCGAATTCGAAACGAAGACTCGAATTATCGGAGCATGGTAAATCTCGTATGCAGTGAAGAGATGGATGTTGTTATTACCTGGGATTTGGAAACAAGAAAAGCAGAGGGAGGAGGACAAGAGTGGCAACTAGGTTGGAGTAGACGATGAAAACATAGTAGCTTAGACCTTTTAAGGTTGCTGCTTTGAATAGGACGTTTAATCCCACGTTTGTGCACTCCACCGTAACCATGGCCGTGAACGGCAGAACATCCTTTTGAAACCACCTCCTCCATCCCATCTCTCTCTTAGAATGATTTTGTTTTGCTCCACTATAACATCCTTATAAGTAGACCTTCTTGATTATCGGTTGGAAACAACCCAACCTTTCCTATCCCTTAGAGCAACTCCACCGGGACAATTAGCCCGATGGACTGGCGACTTTTCCAACCTAATAGCCAGAGCTGCAAGCTCCAGCCCATGTGGGCGTGTGGACTGAGAGGGGCCGAGTGAGAGGCCTGGCTCCAATCAGTGGTCCGAGAGTCTGGGGGCCATGTGCTGCAAGGTTAACATCATGATGACGTCAGCCATGATTTAAAAAAATTTACGTCAAGCGCGTGTTGTTCACATGCGTTTGGGGGCGCATCATCGACAACTTTTCAGTTGGTGAGGCCCACAGCGCCGAGTTTTGAATTGTTACCGTTGTGGGGCACATGGCGCAACGTCGTCTGTTGGATTTCAATGGATAGCTTATTTGGACCGTTGGATTTCCAACGGTCAAAATAAAAAAAAAATCAAACCTTCCGCCAACGGCTAGATGATGTGGCACAATATCAACAGTTGGATTTAAGATCAACGGTCCATGTTATTCGCCTTTGTAAATTAAAAAAAAAAACAAATAACATTTAAAAATTCTAAAATGTTATGTTGTGCCACATGGCACAATCTGGAGGGTTGGATTTCAAATTTTTTTTTAATCCAACGGCAGAAATTAATTAAGTTAAAAAATTTAATAAAATAATCCAAAAAAAATTTAAAAAAAAAATGATGTTACTTTTCTATAAATGTTTTCTCATTATCTTCTACCTTACACCACAATTTCAGATTTTCTCAAATACTTTCAACCACATTCCAATCTTTCTCTCAAAGTTTCAATCCAATTGGTTTCCAACAAAATGACTAATGATGCAGGTACGAATTGGATGCTTTTTGAAGATGTTACGTTGTGTTATAGTTGGGTTGAAATTACTCTTGATCCGATTACGGGTAATGAGATGCAGTTGCGAGAAATGTAGAGTCTTATTCATACCAATTATCTTGAGAAAATTGGTGGGAAAAGAACCAAATAATCAATGTCCAGTTGTTGGAGAATACTCAACCAATCGTTTAGTCTTTGAAGAGACGTCTTGGCACAAGCTAGTGCTAATCTTCGAAGTGGGAAAATTTTAACGGATCAGGTAATAATATATTCTTTATTTGTTTGTACTATACCCAAATTTACATTAGTTACTTTGATTATAATTATTTCTTCTCCCGCATTGTGTAGATACTTTAAGCACAAGCTTGGTATGATGCCAAAACCAAAAACAAAAACAAATCATTCACCCGGTGGGAATGTTGGAATATTGTCAAAGATTGTCCTAAATTCAGAGTTATGCATGTCAGTTCATAAGTTGTCATGAATAACACCCATCTACACTCTACGCCCGTTCAAGGAATGCACCGTTACGGACAAAATAATCGTCCAAGAGATCCGTACCTCATCGTTGCTTGCTTCTATCAATGTTTACGGAACGGCTGGACCTGCATATCTGAGCCGCAACTTGGATAACTTGACGGGAATGTGAGGCTCTTTGGCTTCTTGCTTTGTCATCTCTCCTTCTACGCTCCTCATCTTCTTCCTATTCCATCACATTTTCGCCCACCTGGAGGTTGAACATTTCTTCTCCTTACTTAAACAATTCTTTTTCTTACTCATCAATTTCCCACAACATCCTTAAAGAAGACATTGTAAGAAGGAAGCAGAAACTATGAATAATGATAGAGATTTTGATTTTGGTGTGCGATTTCTTAGGATGGATAGTGGGTTATATGGAGGAAAAAGAAAGGATTAGGTTGTAGATAATGCCATGTGACATAGCGTCGTTCGTTAAAAATCTAATCGCAACCTATCATCAAAGATTGTAAACAAATTATGACACGTGGCGCAGCGTGATTGGTTAAAAATCTTATTGGAAATCTATCCTCAACAATTATGAAAAGGTAACGACATGTGGTACGATGGCATTCGATAAATATTTTATCGAAATCTATCACAAAAAATTGTCTTTTCGGATAATGACACGTGGCGCAACGAGAGCGATTAAAAATCTTATCTGAAATTACAAATAAAATTATTTTGTAAAATAAAAAATACCAATATTTTATTGACGATTGCCATGGCTATTCAGTGTAAAGAGTGGAGATGCAAAATGCAGTTACTGTTCACTAGAGACTATTCAATAGTTAGTTGCCCTAGGGGGCCTTTGCAACGCTGGAGTTGCTCTTATGTGTTAGGTGTTGTTGTGCCAAACAAAACATGAACTCAAGATTTTGAGTAATGGTACACTTACTAAATATTTATACTATCATTTGTATTAGAGAGAGAGTATAAATATGTGGTAAACTTAACATTTTGGCAAAAGATTTTAAACAAACAAAAAGATGTACAAAAAAAAATTGGTGCCATACCTCTTCCAAATCTTAGAAACGAAGGTTTTTATTTTTTATTTTTTATTTTTAATTAGGTTTTTTTATCCAAAACGATCATGCGATTTGAAATGGTGGACAATCTTAGGGACCAAAGTAAGAACTTATGACAATCTCAGGGACCATTTTGGTTAAGAAGTCTTTTTATTATTAGGAGGAGATAAAAAGGTTTGAAACTATTTCAATAATATAGGAAGGGAGGGGGAGGAGGGGGGTTTTCAATTCGGAGATGCATGAGTAGAAATTCAATACCTTTCAAACGAAGTTTGGTCATCCATTCTTTTAAAATTTATATCAATGTGTCAATAAACGTGAAAGAGGATGGAGTTGGTTTATGAAGGTTTGAAGGGAGTGAGTGAGTCGTGACTGTTGTGTGGAAAGAACGAAAGGTTGGCAGGAGTTTTGGGTGGGAAGAGTTTTTTGTTTACATAATTTAAACTAAATTTCGAATAAATGTTGCAATACAAATCCGAATTTGGCATGCCTCACATTTTATGCCAATAAAATCTTGGCATTACCTATTACACATTCTTCTAAGTTTCTTTTCTGAAACTCCAATTTCCGGGTATTAGCCTTTCATACTTCATTACTGCTTCGCAACAGCGGAGTCGTTTGGGTCGACGGTTCTGATTGTTGAACTGCATTATCAACCTCCATCATTTTCTCCTTTAGTTGTGCATATGTCACGGTATAAAATCCCAGCGAGATCACAATAGATCCAATCAAACTGCACAAGAAATAAATCCATTGATAAACATGATGAAGAGCATTTAAATGCAAAAGTTTGTTTATGTGCCTGAGCATACCTGCCAAGATAAAAGGTGTTGCCAAGGAAAACAACCACCACAACTGCTGCAATGGCGATTCCTAAGGGCTTAAACATGGCTACATAAACAGGCCCCTTCTTGTGCAAGCACCAGACATGAACACTGATGCGAAACACACTCACACAGATTGCCTATAAACGATGAGATCATATTAAAATTCCTTAATAAACACTATAACAAGTTTTTTCGTTCTTCTCACCGCATACAAAATGCCGATTATCTCAATGGGAAGCTCCATTTTCCAAGCACTCAGATTATTCCTTTCCACAATTAGAGAGATAACTGTGCATTGAATTGTCAGAAACATGGTGTAGAAGAAGACTATGGTCATTTCTTCCGGGTAATCCTTCACAGTGGCTGCCTGAAAGTACAAGTTCATTTAACCAAAAAGAAGTACAACTTCATGCCACGCTTGATACCAAAAGTGACTTTTTATAGCGTGAGAATGCATCTGTTGCGTGCTGTAAATAAGTATTAAGGCGTGCATCAAACGAGGGATGATCGGTGTAAAAAAGGGATCATCAATCGATTTCAAAACAAATTTACCAATTTGAAATTTCCTCCTAAGAAATAAGTGCTAAAGAAAACCTCCAAACTACATCACAAAAACCATTTACATGTCACAAGAAAATCCCATCTCGAGCAAAGTTTTGCTTGAGTAACACATAAGACAGGGTAAACCAAAATATTCCCAATTTCTAATGCACCAAAGTATGAGGTGAGTTGTGGGATTAAATTTTACCTGAGCGATGTTCCATGTCGAAGATACGAGGCATTGGATTGCAAGTACCATACCTCCAAAGATCCAGGTTGATGACTGTGAGACGAAAGATCTATGAGTCGAGTGATTCAAGCCGGAAGACAAGGAAGAATTCAAAAGAGCAGGGCCGTCGTAGAGGGTCACTATCAATGCCCCTCCCACTGCTATAATGGCGCCCAAGGATTTGGCATAACCGGTTGCTTTTCTCAAGTCTAGCTTTTCCATCCTAAAGTTGAAGTCCTTATTAGCCAAATACATATAGACCGTCACAGAAGTACATACAATTTATGAACTTAAAAGATATTCCCACCTGAAAATTATGGCAAGCAAGAAAGTGAAAATTGGGGTGAGATTCGCCATTGCTGCCGCAAGAATAGCCGAACTGTTTTTGACACCGGCGAAAAACAGAATTTTCCCTGAGCTCCTGCAGTACAGTTTTCTTCATCATTTATATGTCCGTTTTTTCCTTGGAAAAGAAAGAGGTGGTAGGAATCGTAGGATGGACTTCTCAGGAGGTCCATCCTAAACCATCCTAATACTATTATCGCCTAAACTCATTTAATTTCGGAGTTCTTATGGGATCAGATGCATTTGAGTTGGTATTATCGCATACTTCATCATTTATATGTCTATATCAATTACTTCAATACGAATTTGATCAAGTGAAAGCAACTAGAATTACCCTATTAGGCCGAGGAGAAAGAATTGGCAAATGAGCCTGAAAGTCAAGGGTGGTCGCTTGTTTCTGCAGAAAAAAATGAAATTGTACTTTTAAATAGTAGCGGGCACTGCCACATTGAAGTCAACGCTTCCCCAACAACAAAATACAAATAAAATTATTAAGAAAAAGATAATCACACCTTCGGTAGATGAAGAAGGGGAGAAGCAAGAGGGTACCAAGAGCGTTGTAGTAGACAATGAAGACAAAGTGGCTCATCCCTTCCGCCATGGCAACTTTGCTTATTGTTGACACGCCAACTTCTGCACACTCAACGATTGCCATGGCAGTGAAGGGCACGGCCCCCCATATGCGCTGTTGCCACACCATCTCTTACTCTCTTTTCGCGGTTGCAGAAATCAGAATGCTCCTTGTTCTTCTTGTGAAGAAAAAGTTGCAAGGAGAGCAGAATTTGTAGTGCTCTCTTTCCTCTCACCTTAAGAGCAATATATATATTACGGAAGAGGATTCTTCATCCTCCTATTCTCATCCCTTTTTTATCTCCTTATTTCATATATTAATTTTTATCTTATTATCTTTATAAAAAAATTAATATAAGATATTAACGTAGTTTAATTATGATTATTCAAATAAAAAAGTATGGAATAATAGAGTGATTAGAAAGGTAAAAAATCCTCCTCCTTGTATTATACCAACCAGTCAGCATCTGGATAATGAAGTTATTAAATACAGTACAAGGTCATTGTTTTTTTTTTTAGGTCAAACAAGTTCATTGTTTTACATACAACAAAAGTCATTACAAGTATCAAACGCAAGCATGCGCAGCATGAAGAATCCAAGAATAAGAGGTTCAGGCAGAAAAATATTTAATAAACATGTGTCTTTCTTTTATACAAACGATAATCAATTTATACTAAATTAATCTAAATTATAAAAAAAATAACTCATCCTTGAGTGCGGTGGAAAAATACACTCTTCTAACCAATTTCGTAAAACGAAGATCTGACAGAATAAGTTAATTTGGAAAAGTACTGCTAATGACGTGCATTAACATGGACATTTCATACCTCAAGTTGCCCTCATTGCCTCAACTCAAAACGGCATGCTTCAAGCCTTTATTTTTCCAACTTACAACTTGGAAAATGACAAAGGATTTTTAATTTTCTAAAAATAAAATAATGTTGACTACCTATTCATCGGCTTATTAATTTGCAGAAAGAGATCATTTTTGGATTTCTTTCTCCTAAATCATCAAATTCGAGGATTCAGATTATTGAAATTTAATCAAACGGATAAAATTATTTTAACTTTTAAAGTTGATCATTGTTTATAATCGTTAGATTAAATTTCAATAATCTAAATCCCCATATTTGATAGTAATTTGCTGCAAAAAGCTACAGTGGCACAGAAACCAACTAGCAAGAAGCCAAACTATTAATGTTGAGCTGCTGATGCAGCCTTTGCATTAATTGTGAATGGCCTGCATCACCCACCTGTTAAGACCTTAAGGTAGCAGGACAGTATATGTACATGCCCTCAAATATTAGGGGAGAAATTTTAGTAGGATTGTCCGAATTGATTGATCATGTATTTCTCATAAAAGAACAAGTTCCCTTGTATTTGGAGAGAAAATTTTGAGTAGAATGACTTCTCTATCATTTTTTGGCACCTTGAGTGCAAGACTCGCTCCACATGGCTGTGTAATAGTGATCTAGAATGGCACAATGACGGTGAACTTGTTCCACCTAGTTCTCGTAAATCATCCGACCCTTCACAAGTACAACTCTCAATGCACACGATCTTACTCTTTGAGTCAAACTGTTATACTCAATTTTCTCTCATTTAATAGAGCTCGTTTATAAAAATTCATTATACATTCTTGTTTCCCAAAATACACCAAGTGAAGAAAAAACAAAATTAAATACAAGTGAATGAGAAAAATGTTCTTTTGAAACTTTTGGTTCCTCTAGTGAATGAAATGTTGTTTAAGCAATGCAAAAGAGGGGTCTTTTTGGTGGATTGTGCCTAGGCGTGGACTTCCTTCGCCACAAGACTGCTTTTTTCTTTGCTCTTCCCCCAAATTGTAGCATAAAATGCAATTGCAATGATCATAGATCCAATCACACTGCCACAAACATATAAATTTCAACAAAGTTTCCAATGTACTTGACTAATACATGTCTTTTCATCAACAATGCAAATGGACAGTGCATCTATCAGAAGGTTTCGGATTGAATCTAATGATGTAGATATTAAGAGAAACTGTTGCGTACCTGCCAAGGTAAAGCACGTCGCCTAGGAAGATGACCACCATGAATGCTGCAACGGCAACTCCCAAGGGCTTGAACATGGATACAAAGATAGGTCCCTTTTCGTGCAAGCACCACAAACGAACACCAACTCGAAACACACTCCCGAATATGGCCTAATTAATCAAAACCAGTGTGTATATCAATTTGAAGGTCAAAGAGACCGAATTACAAACATTCTCAAGAATCAAGTTTAAGGTTCTTCTCACTGAGCAGACAATGGCGATCATCTCAACGTCAGACCTTAGTACCCAAGCGTTTGGATTCGTTTCTACAATTAGAAAAAATATTGTCATTGGCTTGTCATGAAGAAGGTGTAGAAGAATACAGCGGTCACCTTTGATGGAAAATTCTTCACAAAAGGATGTCCGAGGGAGGGGGAAAAATCAAGGTCATAGCAGGAGTTCGTTATTCGCAAGGAAATATGACAATGTAACAGGCTGTTACTGGGTTAGTGTAGGATTACCAGAAAAATGTTCCATACTGCCGCTAAAAAAAAAGTGATTGCGAGGAGAAGACCTCGTAGACCCACATTGTCTGGTCTGAGATAATCAAGTGCGGGTGAAGGAACTCCGCAGTGATAAAGCTGTTAACTTTAAGATTGTTGAGCCCTTGTATAGAACAACTACAAATGCCCCAGATACCGACACAAGAGTCCCCAACAATTTAGCAAGACTGCTTGATCTCCTTAAATCTAGTGTTTCCATCCTTGTTTAGAAAGAAATAGAATAGAAGGTGATATTAATATTGTACTACTAGCAACGCTAGCACATTCGATCAGTACATAACACGAGAAAAACAAAACAAAACCCCTTCTTACCCAAAAATGATTGCCAATATGAAAGTAAAGATTGGCACAAGATTCGACATAGTGGATGAAAGTACTGGGGAACTGTATTTGATGCCATTATAATCCAATATCTGACCCGAAATCCTGCAACAACGTATCTTTCTTTCTCGTCGTATGATATTTAAGTAAATCAAAATGTATGCTTTATGAGAGCATTACGCAGATTATGAACAAACAAAACCAATGGAAAAGTTAAATAATTACCCAACTAGGCCGAGGAGGAAGAGTCTACAAAGGAGTGAAAGAGGAAGAGAAATCGGCTTCTTTCTGCAGAGTATTGAAAGTGTAATTATGTATTACATGGAGGTAAAAGTAATCACTATACATATAGATGAATTGCAGAGGTGATATATATGAAATGAAATTTAAGGGTGAGAGAACTACTGTAAAATGAAAAAAGGAAGGAGAAGGATGGTAGCAAGGGCGTTAGGGTAAAGTAGTAAACGGTAAAAACTGATGTGCTCATTCCTCTCGACATTGCTGCTTTGCTTATTGTTAATATGCCCACATCGTGGTAACACACCAACCCACCTACAACTACAACCAGCCGGCATATCCATGGATTTCATGCCTCTGTCTCTCAATTTAATTTATTTTTTTCATTTTTTTTTAATATAGAACTCTCATACATACAAAGTAAAACAATTATATATACAGGAAGCAGGCGTACTGATCAGGGTGCTATATAATTTATCACATTTTATACGATACGTGGGGAAAAGGCATTGGTAACAAATATATTAATACCTGAAGTGCTGTCTGATTGCTACAACAGCCAAATTATGAGGATTCCTCCAACATAATCAAGATATGCTGGATTAATTTAAGGTTAGTGCTGAGTGTATAACCATTATAGCTCTTTTGCTAATCCGATTCACGAATGAAACTTTGCGAGTTAATTTCGTTGTCATATATCTTTTCGCAGATGATATAAGTGTTGATAGATGATATTTTTTTATGTATGATTTTCACAGATGATATAGTGTTGATAAATAAAACACAAGATGAAGTAAATGTGAAGCTTAACCTTTGACAGAAAGCGTTGGAATCTTAAGATCTTCACCCAAGTAGGTCAAAGACAAAGTATATGAAGTGCAAGTGCAAGTTCACTAGGAATGGAGTTAAGATGAGATAGGTGTGAGGACTAGAAATCAGGAAGTACCAAAGAGTGAACACTTTTGCTATCTTGAATCTTTATTGCAAAAAAAAGAAAAGAAGAAGGGAGGATTAGATGGAGATCTTTACTATAGAATACAAGCTGAATGGATGAAGTGAAAGAGTGCATATGATGTGTTATGTAACCATATGCTAACACGCCCTGACACCTATATCACCAAATATCAGAATAGGCACATGTTGGCCGACACCCGAGGGTGATGAAGCCATTTTGAACATGCATGCAACATATAAAGAAAGAACGAACGTAAAAAAAATGTGTAAATTTGAATATAATGAAGTATGCAATTGCAGGAACATGTTCAGAGCAAACAACTAATCAAGAATAATGTGAGAGAATTAATATAAAATGTTACGAATAAAGGAGTGGGTCCTACACAAGGAAGACTTGATGATACCTATGCGGAAGTGCCCTGATGCCGGAATCGAATGCCTCGATTCTAACTCCTAAGGGGGCGCAAAACAAAGGGTGAGTGGACCAAAATTTATAATAATAATGCTAATAGTAAGAAAACCATTTTCTTTATGAACATACTAACCCCTTGTTTGGAAAACACATATATAGTACTACATAGTAGGTTTTCTGAAAACTCTAGCATGCCATGAAAAACGTTCGTAAATTACATATGTGTAAACTAGTGCTTAGTAATGGTAATATAGTTGCCCAAAGGCAAATTCGTAAACATCTGTAAATCATATCAATGATGTACTCAACTAGGGGCATCATAGTGGCCTGAAGGCATAACCATCACCCGAAGGTGAACCTCTACGACATCGGGTTACGCTAGTGAAGAACATAAGGGTCCATCACTCGAAGGTGAATCTATACGACTCTGGGTTATGCCAGAGAAGAAACATATATGTATATGTAGTGGGTCCATCATTAGAAGATGAAGTTGTACGACTTTGGGTTACGCCAGAAAAGAAATATAGGGTCCATCTGTCACATCCCGGCCTGGGGCGAATCACTTCCCGGGCCCGCTCCACCACCATAACACGATATTGTCCGATTTGGGCCCCGACCACGCCCTCACGATTTTGTTTCTGGGAACTCACACGAGAACTTCCCGATGGGTCACCCATCCTGGGAGTGCTCTCGTGCGCTACTCGCTTAACTTCGGAGTTCCCATGGAACCCGAAGCCAGTGAGCTCCCAAAAGGCCTCGTGCTAGGTAGGGATGGGAAAATACATTTAAGGATCACTCCCCTGGGCGATGTGGGATGTCACAATCCACCCCTCTTAGGGGCCCGACGTCCTCGTCGGCACACCACGACCAGGGTTAGGCTCTGATACCAATTTGTCACATCCCAGCCCGGGGCGGATCACTTCCCGGACCCGCTCCACCACCATAGCACGATATTGTCCGCTTTGGGCCCCGACCACGCCCTCAAGGTTTTGTTTCTGGGAACTCACACGAGAACTTCCCGATGGGTCACCCATCCTAGGAGTGCTCTCGTGCGCTACTCGCTTAACTTCGGAGTTCCCATGGAACCCGAAGCCAGTGAGCTCCCAAAAGGCCTCGTGCTAGGTAGGGATGGGAAAATACATTTAAGGATCACTCCCCTAGGCGATGTGCGATGTCACACCATCACTCGAAGGTGAAGCTGTACGACTCTGGGTTACGCCAGAGAAGAAACATATACATATAACATAACACACTGACAGTAGCTGTGGCTAGTGAAGCTGGGAGTATGTCATAAATATCCACAACTGTGCCTTATATCCATAGATGTCTACATACTCGGTTGTGTGTATGTGTTGTATGATAACCCACTAGATAATCACCGAAAACGTATCTCAAAATCTCATATCAAATCCGGAGCTCAAAAACTCAAAGCCTCATCACATAAATCCATGATAATTCATATTCGTAAATCCATAGAATTTCATATACGAAAATCCAATAATTCATAACCTTTAGTAAAAGCAATTTAAATAAATCATAAATTCTTTGTAAACCATAAATATAGAAATTTGTAAAACATAATATAAAACATACTCAATTTATGAAATCTGCAATACATGCAAGCCTAATATTTTATAAAAAAAATATGTAATTTGAGAAGGGGTCCACTCACAGATATTTTGTTGTCGGGGTGCTGCTCGAACTAGAGAAGACGGTGTCATTTCCACCGACACACCTAACACAAATAAAGGCCATTTAATAAAACTCTACTAAAACGATTGAATTTGGGAAAACGGACTGCAGATTCGGATTCGGCACGTCAAAAAACCTAAGGAGGAACCTTGGGTTCCCCTACGCGCTGCAACGGGATGGTGGCCTGGGAGACCACATGCCACCGCACGAGCCAAGATGGGTCGCCAAAAAATTCACTGACAACAACCACTGCGGCGGAGCACAGTACCTCCTGCGAAAGGGCGTGATCTCCACACGCCGACCATGGAAACTGGGATTGGGTCCTGGTCGGGTCGAATCTGGGCTTTGGGTTGCTGGGTTGGATCCGGGTCAGGGTTAATGGCCCAAAAGTTTGGGTTACATGGCCCAAAGGTTTGAGACGGTTATTGGATTGGGCCCAGTAGCTGGGTTTTGGATCTGGTTTGGATTACAAGTCGGGTCGACTCGATTTCAAGCCGTGGGTCGGTCGGATTTTGGAAAAATGTCCGGGAAATTCTCGAGCTCCGATTAGCTCAATTTCACGACTATAACTAACATGCCATATATGGATTTGAAGCTACGAATGAGAGGGATAGAAATATACCTTTGGTTTCCTCGGCCGTGGCCGGAGTTGGCCGGAAAATCACTCTAAAGTCATTGGACAAATGAGGGAAGTTTCCCCTCTTCGTTGTTTATGTGTTAATCCGTCACAAAAATCCATAGGGAAGTTAGGAAAATAATGTAAACAGCGATAATGACATGATTTGAGGGTTTTCGATCCTTACTCGTCAGTGTGGTGGTGCCTCGGTGATTGGCAAAGAATAATAAACAGTGAGTTTGAGGGAGGAGAGAATTAGAGCGAGAGAGTTCAGATGGGAGAAAAAGGGAGAGGGTTCGAGAAAGGGAGAGAAAAGCACAGAGAGAGAGAGAAGGCACGAAGGAGAAACGGGCACCCCTAGAAATGGGGAGAAAGTCTACCACGTGTCAGTCAAGGAGAGGCCCAAAGTGGAGAAATATCTCCGATAGTGAAATTACCAAAATGCCCTTAACGTTTTTGAATTATGTAAAATCTTCGTTTTAGCTCCAAATTCAATTCCACTTGCGCCTACGCGTTCATAACGATGAGTACTACAAGGATACGCCAAGGAAACGAATCTTACAAGACATGACAAGATGGTCAACAAAAGTCAATGTTTTTGCCTTGAAGGGCGTTATCGTAAATTCACATTTTAAAATTATAAAAACTGTAATATTTGGGGATAGGTCGTTACATATGCCACTAAAGCACAAAAAAAATATTAGACGACAACAATAAGGCCAACAATGCTTATGGCATGATATGTTGGGTAGTCAAGCATCAAAGCATGCAAAAAATAAGTATAGCAGAGATGAGAATGTTTCGTTGGATATGTGGCACATGAGAAAGGACATGATCAAGAATGAAGATATCTGGTAAAGTAGGAGTGGTGGCAATTGAAGATAATATGAGAGAAAATTAGTCTACATCTTGGTTTGTAGACGCAATGAAAGCAATGCCCATGTTACCTGTATCTTCCAAAAAAATTATTTGAAGAGATCATTGCGCATGGTACTACTATGTGGATGATATAGCACCTGATCTTGTTAATCAAGTTCGAAGTAGTAACAATGGCAGATAAACTATTTAGACGTGGCATTGTCGATTAGGTCATGCATCTTTTGGTTATTGAGAAAGTTCCATCTTTGTTTCATAATGTTTCATACTCTTCCCTAAATTGTAATGTGTGCACAGTAGCTAAAAGTCATTGAGTTTCGTATTCCTTGAGTTCAATAAAAAAAACACGTTCCTTTCGAGTTGATTCATTCTCGAGTTGTCATACATCTTCCGTGGCTCTGCATTGTAGAAGGGGAGCATGTTGGGTGGCTGATGCCGAGCTGTGGACTTCTTTCTCCATAGAATTGCTCTTTTCTTTGCTCTGTGCCCACATCATAGCATAAAATCCAATTGCAATAATCAAAGATCCAATCACACTGCCACAGACAAATTTCAACCGATATAATTTCTGCCTTGATCATAAATCTAATGAAGTAGATATGAATAAAACCCGTTACCTGCCAAGGTGAAGCGCGTCGCCCAGGAAGATGACCACCATGAATGCTGCAATGACAACACCCAAGGGCTTGAACATGGATACAAAGATCGGTCCCTTTTGTTGCACGCACCATGAATAGACTCCAAGACGAAAGACACTCCCCAATACAGCCTAAATAATCAAAAGCTGGTATATATCAATCCTAAACATAAAAGATACTTAAATAGCAACATTTTCAAGAATCAAGTTTATAGTTCTTCTCACTGAGCAGATAATGGTGCCCATCTCGAAGTCGGGCCTTAACACCCAAGCAGTTGGGTTCCTTTCCAGAATTAGAGAAAATATTGTGCATTGGATGGTCATAAAGAACTTGTAGAAGAATGCAAAGGTTGCCTTTGATGGATAGTTCGTAACAATGGATGTCTGACAGATCAGGGAAAAAAAATAAAGGTCAGAGTGGGAGTTTGTTGGTTTGCAAGTGATATATCCGTCTCTAGCTATTAATCATAAATGAAGGTAACCAATACGTACCAGAGTGATGTTCCATAATGCACCAAAGAAGCAACCCATTGTAAGTACAAGACCTCCACAGACCCACATTGTCTGTTCTGAGATGATCAAGTGCGGGTGAAGGAAGTCGGGGGTTGATACAGCCTTTAACTTTAGGATTATCGATCCCTTGTATAGGACAACGACAAACGCCCCAGATACCGACACTAGAGTGCCCAACAATTTTCCTTGACTGCTTGCTCTCCTTAAATCCAGTGTTTCCATCCTAGTTCAGGAAAAAAAAAATGAAAGGTAATAGTAATTCATCTGATGTGTACATAGAGGAGAGGATTAAAAAAAAAAAAAAAAAAACAAAACAAAAGCCCTTACTACCTAAAAATGATTGCCAGTATGAAGGTAAAAATTGGTGAGAGATTTGATATTGCTGATGAAAGTGTTGGGGAGCTGTAGTAGATGCCACTATACGCCAATAGCATAGCCGAACTCCTGCAAGTTGCACAAAACTGTATGCTCTACGAAAGCTTTACCCAGATTATGAACAAACAAAACAAAGGGAACATTTAAAAAATATTACCCAATTAGGCCGAGGAGGAAAAGTCTACAAAGGAATGAAAGAGGAAGAGAAATCGGCTTCTTTCTGCAGAGTAATGAAATATGTCATTATATATTACATTGAGTAAAAATAAACAGTATATGTGTGTGTGTATGAACTGAAAGGGTGTGAGAGGAAAATTATTACTGTAAAATGAAAAAAGGAAGGAGAAAGACGGTAGCAAAGGCGTTGGAGTAAACAGCAAAAACATAGCTGCTCATTCCTCTTGACATTGCTGCTTTGCTTATGGTTGCTATGCCCACGTCTACGAACTCCATAGTTACCATGCCTGCGAAAGGTAACACACCCCACATACATGTACAACCTATCTCCATCTCCATCTGCATCTCTCTCTCTCTCTCTCCCCCCCCCCCCCCTAACTAATCACAAAGTAAAACAAGATACATAGAAAGCAGGCATATTTTCCAGGATGAAACTTTCATATGATATATGGATGACCAGAGAGGAAAGGGAAAGGTTAACTTATTGGTAACAAATATTAAAAATATTGTCACCTTTTGTGGCACGATAATAATTAATCAAATTGTTGTCTCTTTCCTACAAAACCAATCGTGATGATTCCCCAAGACAAAATGAAGCAAGTGCAGGACTATTCAACATACAAATTAAAGTCCCCACTAATTCTTAGAGAGTGTTACCACTTTTTATTAAAGTTTTAAGGACTAATTTATCCTCTCATAAAATGACATATAAGGACAGTAAAAAAGGAAGTATCATTCCCTCGTCCCTAGCGATTTAGCACACCGCTCACACCCCGCTTTATTGTCGCCTCCGAGCCCTCTCAATCTTTTCCGAAACTTCAACCTCCAGAATGGACAACATGATTAAGCATGCTATTTTGATCAAGGTTATGAGACGGACTGGATCTTGTGGATAGGTGATACAAGTGAGGGTCATGTTTTTGTCACTTTGTGTCGGTGAATGGCGAGGAGAGAGAGGAAGGGGATGAGGCATTTGGAGGGAAGTCGGTTATTGCGGATTGAGATGCCACTGCCAAACCCGCTAGCTAGGCACAGGCAAAGCATGCAAATTACAATGGAAGTGCAGCATATGTGTATGATTGTATCAAGTGACTGAAGAGCTCCACATTTTTCTTTCTATTGTGTTTCAAAATTGTTAAACAAGAGTCCCATGTTAATTAGAAGTATATTGTAATCTGTCAAAGATGTGATAATTGTAATCTTGTGCATTGAGTATAGATGGGATTATGGGAACTCAGTATCCCAGTAGGACTCTTGTAACTCAAACTAATTATTTATACCAATGAATGTAGCAATGAAAGCCAACACTTCAATCATATTTGGTAATATTATTCAAAGAATTGAAAATAGAATGGAGAACATGTTACATGAGAAGGAAATCAAGCATTGATCGGGCAGTAATGATCGGAATAGGAGGCCAATGAGCAGGGTGTTGGGGGTAAGGGTGCTTTGGGAATAACAATGGGTGGGAAAATAGTATGGGTTTTTATTTACTTTGTATGGTGGGTCGAAATATAAGATGAGTGGAAAGATAAGATATTAGGATCGATGTATTAGCACTTTTCTTAAATCCACCTCACACCTTTTACAAGTTTAAATCCCATTTACCCCTCTAAATAAATTTGAAGCTCAATTCTTTTTCATCATATCCTCTGTATCGTTCTAATTTTATTTGATATCCCCGAAGGGACCTCTTTCTCATCCTATTCATGAACAAATTTTTGCAAGTTTCTTTGTCATTGATCTTCCGCCACTCTGCACGGCAAAAGTGGAGCCTGTTGGGTGGCTGATGCCGAGCTGTGGACTTCATTCTCCATAGCGATTTTCTGTTCTTTGATTTGTCCCCATATCATAGCATAAAATCCAATTGCAATAATGATTGATCCAATTACACTGCCATAGACATAGATATTAACATGTATAGGTCATTCGATTAACCATGCAAATGCTTAATCTGGGAATGTTGAGTTGAATTTAATGAATGAGATATAAATAAAACCTGCCAAGGTGAAGCAATTCACCGAGGAAGATGACCACCATGGCTGCTGCAATGGCAACTCCCAACGGCCTGAACATGGTTACAAAGATTGGCCCGTTTTGCTGCAAGCACCAAACATGAACAGCGGTACGAAAGACACTCCCAAACATAGCCTAAAATAATGTAAATCAGAACACATCAATTCATAATCACCGTGAAACAAGTTCCATCACAATCAAATTAAGGTTTATAGTTATTCTTACGGAGCAGACAATGGCGATCATCTCAATGTCGGGCCTTAATACCCAAGAATTTGGATTCCTTTCCACAATTAGGGAATATATTGTAGTTTGGATTGTGACGAAAAAGATGTAGAAGAATACTATGGTCACCTTTGATGGAAAGTTGTTAACAATGGGTGCCTGAGAGATGGGGAAAACTGAAAACTCAGTTTCTAAGTGAACTTTCCATGATAATGTAATGAATATATTAATTGGATTGCAGAAGAAAAACTTGCATGTAATCGGGGAAATATGCCATGTGAGTGTCTTGCTCATCATGTGACCTGAGGATATATCCCCCGATTACAAGGTAGAATCTCGCGGATTGCAGGGTACCTGCACAATGTTCCATATAGCAGCCAAAAGGCAAGACAGAGCAAGGAGAAAACCCCCAAAGACCCAATTTGTCTGCTGCGACACGAAGTGCTGGTTAGAAAAGTTTGGTGGTGATAAACCCTTGAACTTTAAGATTGCCAAGCCCTTATAAAGGATCACTATGAAAGCACCAGATACCGATACAATAGTGCCCAACAATTTGGCTCGAGTGCTTGATTTCCTTAAATCCAGCTTTTCAATCCTATATAGTTTTGAAAGAAGTTATAAGAAAATGCAAACACGCGATGTGTGCATAAGAAAGTAAAGAAAGGGTTCCATACCTAAAAATGACCGCCAGTACGAAGGTAAAAATTGGTATGAGGTTTCCCATTGCTGATGAAACTGTTGGTGAGCTGTAGTTGATGCCATTATATGCTAATATCAGGCTCGAACTCCTGCAACAATCTTCCTTGTCACATAAGATTTCGATAGCAGTACGAAATTGATCTAGCGATGAGAGCATTCATTACGCAGATTATAATTAAGCAAACAGAACAAAATGACACAATATTCTTACCCAATTAAGCCAAGGAGGAAGAGTCCGCAAAGGAGCGAAAGAGGAAGAGAAGCGGCCGGCTTCTTTCTGCAGAGACAGAGAGAGTAAACGGAAGAAATGTCATTGTTTTACCTTAAGGTAAAAGTAATCACTGATGAACTGCAGAGAAGATATGAAATGAATGGATGTGAGAACTGAGAAGAGAATTATTACTGTAAAATGAAGCAAGGAAGGAGAAAGATGGCAGCAAGGGCGTTAGAGTAAACAACAAAAACATAACTGCTCATTCCTCTTGACATTGCTGCTTTGCTTACAGTCGTTACGCCGACGTCTGTGAACTCCACCGTCACCATAGCCACAACAGGTAACAAAACACCCCACCTGCAACCTACCTGCATATCCATGCTCTCTTCTGCTCTCTCTCTCTCTCTCTCTCTCTCTCTACCAAACTCTTTAAGTACTGACAAAGAAGCGTACAAAACAGGCATATTAAAAATCAATCTTGCCATTGTTTGTGGATAATGATTATTATGCTAAATTCTGGATTAATTTAAGATTTGTGGACAAGAATAAACTCACAAAACCCACCCACCCCAGATTAAATGAATTTGCTCTTAAGCGTTTTGCAGTAGACTGGAAAGTTGGAGATATTAACAATATGAGAATTAAACTCCTTCCATCTGAATGTACTGATTCTTATTTTTTGTCCAATCATAGAATAAAAAATAAATAAAAAGTAAGGCCAAATTTTTGTCATGATCCTTGTGGTGATACCCTACTTTTAAATAGACATTTATGGTGAAAAAGCTATTAATTGTAATCCTGCGGTGAAATTTGTTATCAATCATAGTCCAAATTAGATTTTTCTTCATTCTTCTATAATTTGTAGGGATAAAATTGTTTTTTCGTTTTTATTGATTCCATCAACCAATCATAAAGCGCTGAATGGACATAAATTTTATTTTTTATTTTTAAAACTTTTAGAGCTACAATAAAAGAATAAATAAACAATAAAATTACAAGGTTCATATTATCAAACTTTCTCTTTTCAAGATAGCCAAGAGTCCAAAATCAAGATTTAAAAAATCACAAAGACATCGCCGCATTTAGATTAGAATATAAGTTATTATATATGCAAACATTGAATTTAGTTTTATTTTAAGAAGAACAATGGTGGAAGGGACGGCTAGGGTTATGTGAGAGAGAGGGGGAAGGTGGTGGGTGGTCGTTGTGGTTGTGGTGACAATGATAGGGATTGGGGAGGGATTTCTTTGTTTTTTTTTTTTTTTTTCCTTCTATTTTTGTTGATTATAAAAAAGTGGAATTACTAAAAAGAAAAGAAAAAAGAATGGAATGACCATTTTAGCCCTGCATGTAGATGAGATTTTGACAAAAATTTCAATTTGGACTACGATTGATAACGAACTTCACCACAGGGTTAAGATTAACACTTTTTTTATCACATGGGTCGATTTAAAAGTAGTGTCTCACCACAGGAATCAAGAAAAAAATTTAGCCAAAAGTAAATGGGTCTTTAAATTTATATATATAAGTCATTTATTAAACTCCCACTTTTATAACAATAGCAGAATACGAATCAAAACTCACATGTCTTATTCCTATATAAGTATTACACTCACTATAACCAATGTGGAAGGTATTAGTTAATTAATTTTCAATGATTTTGATTTGAAAATTCTTCCACTAAAGTGATTGCAACTCCAGAACTGCTTTATTAAGATAGGATATTGATATTCATACATTTTTTTTTTTTTTTACTTCTCATATATTCTTGTTATGTCCATTGATTTTTCCAATTCATTTCATCTAGTGCCAAAACTTTTTAAAAGAAAATACATGAGAAGTATAAAAGTATGTGCGGAAAGCACTCTCTGAAGATATTATCCTTCCACATCTATATCAAAACAGGTCTGACACTTCATCATATGATGTGTCACCCATGTTGTCTGCCATGTGGCTTAACATCTCTTGACACCTGTTCCTTAGTGCCAATGACTGCATTCTTTCTTAAAATAGAACTGCTAGAGCAACTCACTTTATTTGTTCACGATGTTATATTCTCATCCCACATAAAAAGTTAAAATATATAAATTAAAAATAAAAATCTTGTTTTCCCACCAATTAATATTCTTTAAAAGTCCTTGCATCAATTCAACTATTTTTTTTAATTAGAATAATAAAAACTGAAAATAAATTAAAAGTTTTAATTTATTTTTTGTTGGAAAAGCCATCCAACGCCACAATCCAGAACACCCCCTTACCCAAAATTGGTTAACCTCAGGACTACCTTCTAAAATCCCAACCACTCCAACCTACAGGACCCACCCAAAAACCCCAGTGGCAGAACCACATCCCCAAACCACCGCATTCGGACCTAGACGGCAAATATTCACAAAGAAAATAGAGACTGGGAAGGAGAAAAGCAGAAAAGAGAGGAAATTAGGGCTAGTTTGGGGATTACGTCAATTTTTTTTAAAGCAACTTCTAAAAAAAAGTTGAGATCTTAATTGTATTTAGTAAAGAAATTTTTTTTTCAAAATTATGGATCAAAAACAAGAGAAAGCAGATGCAGCTATACGCTTGCTTTAAAAAAAAAAAAAAACTTTTTTTTTTAATTAGAGACAGTTGAACAGTACCAATTAATGAAACCCAATGTACAACTGACCTTCCAGCAGTATGCACGTTTGCAAAGAGACAAAGAAAAGAGTAGGTTCCTGACCTTTTCCTTTTTCTCGCTGATATTTGTAGGCGAATGTCAAAAGAGATGAGGATTCTCTATCTTCCTAATTTCTTTACTATTCTATGTTCTCCTATTTGAACAGTCACGATTAAGTTACATCAACATCTTATATTGATTTTTTTATAGAGATAATAAGACAAAAAGTAATGTATGAGAGGAGGGGATAAAAAATGATAAGAATAGGTCTAGTAGATTCTGACCTTTTCCTTTTATCTTGCTGATATTTCTAGGCGAATGTTCGAATTCTTGTGTTGTCTGTTACGAAATCTGTCAATGTACTGCGCCTAGGTCAGTTGTTTTAAGTCGATTGGGATCGCGTTTTTAATTTGAAAATTTTGGTTCTGTATGCCTGGATGTCATCAACCAATCAATCAATCTTGGAGAGTACAATATTTGGTAACTATATAAACTTTCACGTACAAAATGTTTTATTGTGTATTTGAATTTGATACAAAAACTTCTGCAGATATTGCCTTGTCCTAGAAACATGCTGGCAAACTTTCACGGGGCTCTTGAAGCTTAGTGATGTGGTTATGAATTTGTGTGTCTAAGTTACTCGACAATGTGCAAGCAACTTGGATCATATCTAGCTGCTGCAACTATTGCGGGAGGATCAACCATTAAGGTTTCGATCCCGAATAGAGGAAAGCCATTCTAAGGCCTTATTCAACGCTTGAATGTGCAAACCAAAAACTGAGGCTAAAAAAGCGTTTATGGATAGATGAAAGCTCTTAAGTTACTGAAATCAGTGTGAACAGGAACTGGAAGGTTAGGTTTGCTTCTTCTTCTTATTGCAGTCTAGACTATTAATTTTCACTCTTTCAAATCAAATTATCTCGATTTGGTGTTGTAGTTCATGAGAGGTATTGGCTTGTGGAAACTTTTCTGGTCCCATGCATTTTTCTTTTACGGAATGATATTCTAATCTAAATTATATGAAGATTCAAACTTGAATACAAAAAGAAGTACAATGCCTTAGCAACTCGGTCCATGTACTATTACAATCAATTGTAGCTGAAATTTATTTCATATAAAACTAAACGTTTGGGATGAATTAGTGATCTCTTAATTAACTTTATGTGATGTAGGATTTGATGATGAGGATATCAAAGACGAACAGGCTGCTTCGTGGTGATGATAACATGCATCTCCCCAAATGCTATTTATATATGCTGGTAAATTGGATCTTGAAAACAAACAGTACGATATATTAAGTTAGTATAAAATGATTCGGATATCCAGTTTCGGCTTCGTTATTAAGTAAAGAATTTGTAAAAATTCAACCACTTGGAGTTACCGAGAAAATTTTGTGCGGCCCTGGGTATAAATACATGTCACATCACACATATTTACTATTTCTCGTCACGTCACAAAATAAAAGACAGAGACACACGATCAAGTAAAACACTCGGTGACAGGTGCGCAATGAGATGGGAAGTGTCAAAGTTTGGCATCATCAGATTGTCTATTTTATATTTGAGCCGAATGAGATACTGTAAACATGATGATTCGAATCTGTTTCAGAAATATCGACTTCAAGCCTGAGCTCATCTAAATTAATTTGTCTTATGCTTTGAGTTTTGTGAACTTTAATACTCCCTCAGGCCAAAGTTGCAGTCGATGCGATGAGCCCCCTAGATAGGCAATAGCTAGTAATTAATTAAGAGATAAGCATGAAAGCCACGGAAGAATATAAAATAGACAATCATTGTTAGTTAAACAAGTGCAGCACTATAGGATAGTGACCTAATTATTTTGCATTGTTTTTGTACAGTTGTACTGCATGGCAGTCCCTGTTGGATGGATCAACGCTTGATGAATACGTCTCAGCCATTGAATCATAAAATCTTCAAGAATTGTAAGGTGACTTTTTGACAAGATCAACTTCACCAATGGCTTTAGACGGGAGAGTAACTTACCTCAGTGCGACTATAGGTCAAATTAATCAAGCATCGACTTATTTTTTTCCAAGTCTTATATGATAACGCTAGATTGATATCGCCACAATTGCATTATTGTTATAAGTAATTTTTTCTCTTTCCAAGAACAACTAATATTATACCAATGTTAACATGGTTGATAAAGAATTTTTTTTAAAAGTATTTACGAACTTGCTTTTTGTTTTCATGTGCTGCTATTAGCCTTTAGATTTAATAAACCAAAGGAGATTAAGTGACCAACAAAGAGAAAGAGCGCATAAGGATTAAACGGGAGTGTGAAAATTACTACAATTTTCTTGTAAAGTTTAATTCTTTTAAGTATTTCTCATTCACATTAACAGTTGTCCGAAAATTACACTAATTAAACATTAATAAGTAATTACAAAATAAAATAAGACTTTGTCACCCCCAAAATCATTGTTCCAAGGGAGCTGGCAACACATTTCCACCCGTCATTAGTCTGCCGGCGCCATATATTTTTCAAATAACTACTTAACCTTAGCTGGCCAATGGCTTTATCTCCTAAGTCCCTAACATCAAGGTAAACAATAAGAAGCCAAGCTCTCATTGTATAGAGTCGGCAAACCACATCACCCTTGAGAGTTTGTTCTTCCTCAATCCCACTTATTGCAAGCCCTTTTACACGTACGAACGCTAGATCGATATTTGTAAAAAAAATGAATAGAATCTTTGTCTTGGTAATCTTCTTTTCGTTCTCCCTCGTCCTCCACAGAACGCATTCTGTGGAAGTTGAAGTCAAGAACTCACTCATCATCTTCCTTGCGAAGATTTCTAATGGTGTCGAACCCGGCCTCTCGTGGGGTTGGAATCCATCCTCTGATCCCTGCAAGGACCATTGGCAGAATGTGGACTGTGACTCTCCCAACATTACTGTCACAAAACTCTTCCTCAATGGCCAAAATCTCACCGGCGCGTTTGATGCTGCTTCGCTTTGCAACACGAAACCTCTCGCGGCTTCTCTTACCACCCTTGCCCTTGATGACAACAACATTGCTGGACAAATTTCAGGTGAGATTGGACACTGCAATCAGCTCACTCAATTCACTGTCAGCAACAACCGTCTTTCAGGTACCCTCCCTGAGTCCCTTACTGCACTGAACAACCTCAAAACGCTCGATTTTTCCAACAATCAGCTTACTGGGCTGATTCCGAATTTTGACTTCTCCCATTTCGACAAGTTCAATGTCTCTAACAACAAGTTCCAAGGACCAATCCCTAACACGAAAGGCTTTGTCCAAGCAAACAGCTTCGTGGGAAACTCAGAGTTGTGTGGAGATCCACTGGCAAACAAGTGTCTGTCGTCATCCTTGACAACGGATGGGAACTCGAAAAATTCCAAGGGTGTCTCAAAAAATCAAGTGATATTATACATAGGATATGCTATTTTGGCATTGGTTTTTATTGTGCTAGTATTTTTCAAAATATGTACAAAGAACAAAAAGGAAGCTAAAAAGGTTGATGCCGCGAACAAAGTTTCGGCAGTCGATGAAAGCGTGAGCAAAATTAGTGCAGCATCAAGTGAGTTCAAGGGAGGATTGAGCAAGTCCAATTATTCTGTCACAATGTCAGATGATGAGAGCCAGAGCACTAATATGGTTTTGTCTTCACTTATCGTCCTCACGAGCCCTGTGGTGGATGGATTGAAGTTCGAGGACTTGCTCAGGGCCCCTGCCGAGTTGCTTGGGAGAGGCAAGTATGGCAGTCTCTACAAGGTCATCTTCGAGGAGGGGATGGTACTGGTGGTGAAAAGGATAGATTGGGCGATTTCAGGTAGCGATTTTAAGAAGAGAATGGAGAGGTTGTACCAGGCTAAGCACCAGAATGTGCTGCCGGTTCTTGCCTTTTACGCTTCGAAACAAGAGAAGCTTCTGGTGTACGAGTATCAAGAGAATGGAAGCCTCTTCAGACTCATCCATGGTAAAAACTTTTTGCATATTTTCATAAAATATATAGATATTTTGTTATTTGTGAAATGATTTCTTTGGGCCTCTTTTCCCCTAGTCCACACTAGTATTTTTATTTTATATCAAAAGAAAATTAAGGAACAAAATTAAAATGAATTGCAAGGAAATCATTTCCTCATTGTTTTGTTGTACACTAACTTTAGTTACGAAATGATGTAACATGTGATGTGACAATATATTACTTGCTAGAAAAAAAAACAAGATTCGAAGCCTGGTTTTCTGTTTTCTTTATGTAGAATGATTCTACCCTGTAGTAACAGGAAGCCATAGGGGCCAAGCATTTGACTGGAGCAGCAGGCTCTCCGTTGCTGCTCGCATAGCAGAAGCTTTAGCTTTCATGCATAAGGAGCTTCGCGCAGAGGGGATTGCGCACGGCAACTTAAAATCTTCCAACGTCTTGCTCAACAATAAAATGGAGCCCTGCATAAGTGAATACGGCCTCATGGTAATCAAAGATTTAGACAACCAAACACCGCGCAAGGCTTCTAGGACCAGCAGTACCTCAAGCGCCTTCGACGGGGACATTTACGGGTTTGGTGTGATCCTTCTTGAGCTACTCACGGGCAAACTTGTGCAGCATAACGGCGTGGATCTGATGGTTTGGGTTCACTCAGTGGTTCGAGAGGAATGGACTGCAGAAGTGTTTGACAAAACCCTAATGTCGGAATATGCGAGTGAGGAGAGGATGGTGAACCTGCTGCAGGTGGCTATAAAGTGTGTGAACCGTTCTGCGGAGGTTAGGCCGAGCATGGACCAAGTTGCCATAATGATCAACACCATTATAGAGGAAGAAGAGAGGTCCAGAGTCTTTGATCCACAATCATCTATGAGCCTAATTTGATTACGAAAATAGTTTTTCCAATTTAAGCCCATATTTATCTATATTTCCATGTAGTAATTAAGTCCATAATAGCATATTATTTTAGAGAAATGTTTGTATTTTGAACCAATAAAAGTATAATATGCAGCCACTATCTCATGTCTTAATTGAGATCTGAGTTTTGTTGTGATATTTTACTCTTTTAACCGTGCAGCAAAATTGCTTATCTTAGAAATCTTTGGGGAAAAAAAAAAAAAAAAAAAAACACATGGATCAAATTGATTTAGATTTAAAGAAAGAAATTGAGAAATTTTTTTGGCTGCAATCTAAAAGACTGAGATTGCATAGCCCAGACATAGCTTGACAAAGTTGACTAGAGTAGTGTGCTTCTTTATCTGTACTCAAGTTTGAATTTTCAATCCCGTAATTTAGATTATATTGGAAAAGCTAATCTCTTTTAGGCACAAGAGCAGCAGTGTGCTCTAGCCTTTGCTTGTTAGGTAGAGGGAAGCAAACCTTTTTTCAACTGCTAGAAACTGCTTTAGAAACTGGGCTTGTTTGCGACGAGGAGGAGGAGGAGGAGGAGGAGAAAGAGGGGGGGGGGGGTGGTGAGAGGCCCAAGTCTTCAACGAGATACCACTCTAGAAGAACTAGAATTCTAACCTTGTATCAGGACGTACGGGCCAAGGGACAGTCTCAAGTAGACAGTTTACAGAGTAGGCGTCCTATTCAGTAATACGGGATGCCCTTGCATAACTTCTTGAAGTATTTCCCATACAACCGACTTTTTTTCCTGAATTTTACTCTTAGCAACTCCTATATTCAAAGCAAAGTGTTGTCTAATTAAACCATGAATTACAAATGTCTTATTAAGCTCTATTGCTATTTCGCGAGGCAATCCATATCGATGTAATGAAAGTGAGGGACCTACAACAATCACAGAACATCCCGAATAATTGACCCGTTTACCAAGCAAAGTCTTACGAAATCTTCCCTCTTTTCCTTCAATTACATCTGAAAACGATGAATAAAAAGAAAATAAGATAGACCAAAAAACTTTCTTTGATTTGAACTCACCCAATCAAAAATCCTTCAATTCTCAAATCAATAGAGAATAGAATAAACCATCCCCATGTGTCATAAGTTGAACAATCTAAGCTTAATGCCTATGATTAATTTGTAGAAATTCATTCTTGAAGACTATGAAACTTGTTACTTGCGTTAATATCAGATCGGTACATTTTGTTATTGACATATTATAAACATCTTATCAATATTATATGGGATCCCCTATTCTTATTATTATATTTTACAAACAATATATATATAGAGAGGAATATTTGAACTTGGATACATTACAGAAAACACATCATCTTTAACCAATGTGATTATACACACGCCTAAATCGATCTTATGCACACGCCATGATTATTATTCTCTCTACAGTGTACCCCGATAGTTTGCGTGGCAAATTAAACATCATCAAATGGCAATTATACATTTTTAACTAACAGATGAAGAGATTGCTTGGGGAGAGAGAGAGAGAGAGAGAGAGAGAGAGATAGAGACATCTGGGCAGACTAGCCTTGGGATAATGTACCTAAGTGCAGGCAGCCTAAATTATTTTGTCATCTTTCTTATCATTTTCCAACTAAATTATGATTGCAATCCAAAACCCTCACCTAATTACCTAATTGCCTTTAAACTTAAGATAAAGTATATATTCACAACTTCATGCTTTAAAGGCACACCCAATTAACTATCATGCACGTAATATCATTAACCTAAAATGTTGAAAATTTTAACAGATTAGCTGAATGTAAAGTTGCACTCATAACTTACTTACACTTCACTTTTTCTTTATCAACATGGAGAAAAGAATCGCACTTCCAAACTCTTTTAACATTGAAATGAAAATATCATCACACTGAGATTGGTTTAAAATAGAATAGGGAGATTATATTCACACACCTCAAATTATTTCTTCCACATCTTTTTAATTTTTTAATATTTTTCTATCAAGTGTTAGTAGTGTATAGAGAATATTAAAAAAATTAAAAAAGTGTAGGAGAAGTAATTTGAGGTGTGTAAATATAATCTCTCAATATAATATAATCCTATTATACTCGAGTTCAAATCTCCATGTCTTCAATTTAGATTAGTTTAAAACAGAATATCATTTGTACAAAAAGAAAAAAAGTGATGGAACCATCATAAAATAGTGATCACGTGTCAATAACATATTAATAACAAAACATTCGTTAAAAAAAAAACACAGTTATCTTAACCAACTGACCTACTTACTTCTAAATCCAGCACTAGAAGTGGCGCATAATTAGGTTCAAAATGGACTAGGGTGTCACATCTCTAATGCTACCAAAATATTTTTATTTTTTCCAAAACTCAGCCACTTGGATGTGCCTTAGAAAAGAAGTCATCCACCCGGTTGGCTGGTTCGTTATCCTACATCCTAATCCACCGGAATACAGACAAGCCATTTTGAGTTCAAGCCCAGGCCCACCTTGAAGCCCATGGTTGCGGGGTTAAGCACTTTGTCGCTTACGGTTGACCATACGATCCCCACGCGCTCCCTTCAGCACGTGGGAGCTAAACGTTAGTTTTCCTTTTTGGCACTTTTGGAACTCTCGCCACTGTCACCCTTCTGGCGCTCTCTGCTTCCATCAATCAAGAACTCTAGAGAGAGAAAGTGACACTTTTGGAGAGAGAAAGAGAAACCCAACTTCACTTTCCTCTTCTTTCCGCTGTACATTTACCACCGGAATCAAAAGGCCGGAGTCTTTAGGGTTTCTTCTTCTCTGCTGCAACTTGGAAGCTAGCAAAGAGCATCGTTTTGCTGCACAGCTTTTGAAAATTACATGAAAAATGGTGGATTCCTCAGAAGAATCAAGTTAGGTATGCTCCTTTTTTTTATTCCGCATTATTTTTGTCAGATTCTGTTGCATTATCAGTCATTTTGGTGTGAAAATTGAAAGCATACATACCGACAATAGAAGTTAGATAAAAATATTGGTATTTATCTGCAGGAAAATAGAAGTTGGGGATGGAAATCTGGCGATGATGGAAGAAGAACTGGGAAAAGTGATTGAATTTGGCTTTAATCCCATGAAAAATGAATTGGGTTTGTGTTTGATTAATCTCTGAGTAAAGAGAAGAGCATGGTCATTGGTTGTAACGATATATATGAACATTGAAGGGGCTCGTAGCGTAGTTGGTTAATAGCATTCGCCCTTGCATCCGAGCTCCGGTGTTTGATTTCACCCTCCCCAGTATTACTTGTATCAGAAGGCTTTATGATACCTCGAATGGCAGAGGGGAAAGATCTTAGATGGTTTTCTGGGCACACTCATTTGAAGATGTCTTGGGTTCAGCATCAAATCCAGGTTAAAGATGGTTATTTGAGCTACCCTCCTCCTTTTTCTCTTCAATCTTCACCCCCATATGCTGGAGCTTTTCGTAGTGAATCGAACTCGAATCCATCACCACCATCATCAGCCGGTTCAAGAATTAGTCCCGCTTTGCTTTTTATAATAGTGATTCTGGCTGTGCTGTTTTTCATCTCCGGTTTGCTCCACCTGCTCGTTCGATTTCTTACTAAGCACCCGTCTTCCTCAGCAGCTTCTCAGTCTAATAGGTACCCAGAAATGTCTACTGCTGATGTTCTTCAGAGACAGCTGCAGCAGCTCTTCCACCTTCATGATTCCGGTCTAGATCAAGCTTTTATCGATGCACTTCCTGTTTTCCAGTATCGTGATATTGTGGGTGCGAAAGAGCCGTTCGATTGTTCTGTTTGCCTTTGTGAGTTTACCGAGAAGGACAAGCTCAGATTGCTCCCTACGTGTAACCATGCTTTCCATATCAACTGTATAGATACTTGGCTACTATCAAATTCAACATGTCCTCTTTGTAGGAGTACCCTTTTTAATCCCGAGTATTCGATTGAAAACCCAATTTTTGATTTTGATGACTATAGAGAAGAAGAAGGGTATCCTGGTAATGGAGAAAACGGGTTTGCTTCAAGGCAAAAAACCTTGGACATTGACGAAATTGTTGTCGATAAGGGGATCTTGCCTGTGAGACTCGGCAAATTTAGAAAGGTAGATGCTGAGGTAGGGGAGACAGAAGGAGGAGAGGGTAGTAGCAGTAGATTGGATGCAAGAAGATGTTTTTCAATGGGTTCGTATCAGTATGTGCTTAACGATTCAGAACTTCGGGTTCCCTTATCAAATGATCAACTAGGCCGCAATGTAAGGCCAACAAGAGCGATAGAAAACAATGGTAATCTTTCAATTGATAGTGACATGGAGGGAAAGAAGATCAGCAGTGTGACTAAGGGTGAAAGCTACTCTGTTTCCAAGATCTGGCTCTGGTCGAAGAAGGGCAAGTTTTCAAGCTCGATAGATACACAGATGGGCATGCCTTCGTCTCTTAACACAGACTTGCCATGGATGAATAGAACACAACCAGAATGAGAGGTATATTCTTTATAGTTTCCATGGTTGCTTATTAATCCAATGATCAAAGCGTGTTACGCCTTGGTCTAGTTTCGCCTTTCCAAAATTTTTGTAATGCTAATTCTGTACTTGTGATGATTGATTGTGTACCATATCGCGTACTTTTTTAAAACCAGATATAATGTCTTGTGAAGAAGGGGTTTTCTAATGTTAGGGAATGACAATGCTGGCAGCCGAGATATGTTCTATGCCAAGGTTGTGGGAAATTTGCGTTAATCTTGTCACATGGATTGCGCTTTCGCGCATTTGTTTAACGCAATTTCAAAGTTGCGGAGGCTATGTACGTCGGAAAAGCAAATGTTGTTGTAGTTCGTTCGTAATGGGATCCATGGAATTAGCTCTAAATTGTTTGCAGTTAGAACTTCATTGCTTCTATCTTCTGTATATGTTTTTCTTCAAGATCCTTGTTTGGCAAAGATAATTTGAGACAAACAACAATCCAATCAATGCTGGTTTTAAGCGACGATTCTCCTGTTGAAGGTTTTGACCTTTGCCTTTAAAGGTCTCAATTGACAATTTTCATGAGCCAATCTATGGCAAGGAGAAATTAGTCATTGTGCCGAGCATAACCTGATATATCAAGTGTAATAATACAAGTGAATAAAATTTATAACACATGAAGTATCAGACTGTATTTCTGGCACATTGAAAAATATCTCTATTGCTAGGGGTCAATTCAAATGCATTTTCCTTTTCTTGCTTTTGATTGGTCGGGGAAGTGGTTTTCGCTCCCTCATTTTTTTTTCTCAAGCATTTTTTCATGTTTTTCCTAATCTTCGGACTGAATGATAGTAAGGGGCAGGGAAGCTGAAGAATGCAGAAAGTGGGGATCCATGAAAGCTGTGTGACAGACTGACAGAATCTTTTGCTTCTTGGGAAATGAGACCTTTTATTCAAAAATTGGGTGTAGTAGGTTCTCACTTTTTTGGACCCGGCTACTCTGCTCTCTCTCTCTGTTCTTGTACATTTCTATACTCTCTTATTTTGTACGGTTACGATTAAATCACTTTAATATTTTATATTAATTTTTTACGAAGATAATAAGATAAAAAATAATAATAATATAAAATGTTGATGTAGTTTAACCGTGACTGCATAGGAGGGATGAGAATTGTGAGGGCAGAGAAGCCAGGTCCCACTTTTTGGCCATTCCCATGTGGCCATGTTGAAATCAAAATTCCCCTCATAATTTTCAAAAATTTGTGCTGAAATAACAAGCAAAAAAGTTGAGGTTTCCACATTGTATTTTGTATTAACTCAAATAAGATAATAAAAAAAATTAACTATAACCAGTGATTTTGTTTTGGGAGAAGAGTTGTCAACTGAACTGGCTCCTAACTACTAAAAATATTGTTAAAAAAAAATTAAAGAGGTTGTACCAAGAAATAGATTTTGATTTTTTTTAAAGATCAGTAATTTACTTCTTCATGGGCCGAAAAGGTGCTAGAAGCATTTTATCTTCTTTTAACTACTATGATACTATCGTGTAATTCACACACATAAAAAATCGAATCCAAAACGTATGTTGTAAAATTCAAATATAAAGTTCGTCGCCAACTACTTGTGGTTTGGTAGTTTCAAGAAACAAATTTGAATGGTACTACTTTATGTGTTTACTTTGGGATTGGATTGGAATATGCAGATTTTTTTCCTGGGTCAAAAGCATCACACAGTCACCAATGCACCAACGAATAAATAAAAGTGTGAAGATGCCCTCCTTTATGTATTTTTGGGCTCCACAGATTCCCCTTGATAAGTACAGTAGAGATGTCCGCGCAACGAAAATCACAGGATAAGATAAATCACAGGATAAGATAGATTAGGGATTTGTCCCTTGTACATAGGCTATAGCTACGGCTGTGCGTTGAAAATCGAGATACATTTGTGACTTGCCCCTTGTACAATTGTATGGTACAAGTTAATTAGTGCTCGTCTGACGGTGTTTTTAGGAGAGCTGAAAGCGTTTTGTGGAAAAAATAAGATAGTTAAATTTTGAATTATCAAATGAGCAATCTTGATAACCAATAGCGTTTCGGTGCCCTATTGAGTAGGGGTCGGTGTTTGTAAAAATGTCGAGCTGAGAGGATTTGCCTGTATTTCGGTCATCCGATCAAGGACCCTCAAATGAGATAACCAGAAGTTTGTCTTCCCCGACCGGAAATATATCTTCATCCCGTTATAGTACTCATTACGCGACTGTGAATGATGTAGAATATTTCAAGAACAATATATATATATATATATATATATATATATATATATATATATTATATTGTATGATTGTATATAATAGGCATATGTATATGCGTGTGTTCTGTATTGGCAGAAAAGAGTTGGGTTCTTTGCCCAATAATTACATCTCTTCAATTTGAAGCATTGCAACTTTTCATTGTTGCTAACAGACATATCCATTGATTGGGTATCTGATCGCATACTTTATAACATATATGACCTTTGGGTAATTGGTGTTTTGTATCAGATATGTCTTTTGGATATACTACTGCAATAAGTTGTATCACATGGTGAAAAGGCATACTCAAACCAAATAATGTGTCTAACGGGTGCAATACTCTCTATATATTAGTAACATTGATATAAGAGAATATTCATTCAGAAATTTGTTGTCTACACAATTTTTTTGCTCTCTCTTCTCTCTCCACCACATTCATCAATTTCTTTCTAATTATTTATAAGGGAATACGATTAGGTTTTGCTAATCTAATATTTCATACTTTGTTGTATCCTGTAAGTGATTTGCCAATAACCTTTTAGCAAACTCATTCGAATAGGGGCAAATAACACTTTAAAAAAACGATTCAAGTCGTACCTCAAAATCATCATTTGGATTATTCTCTATATTTCTATATTTATTCTAACAAATGAAAGTTGACAAAAGATAATTATACTGGTTTGGTGCTCGGAGAAAGAGAGAAAATATAATGATGGAAAGGAAGATAAGAAAAGTGGTGATGATGGAGAAAGGGATGACATGCGGAAAGAAAAGATAAGCAACTTGCCCGAGCTTGTGGCTTTGTGGGTGCCTTCCTTGTCAAAACACCACACACAAGCACGCAAAGCAAATCCCTAGTAAAAGTCTAAACTCTCGTTTCCTAGTTAGGATTAATAAGGTGGATAACCCGACATATTTGAGGTACGTCGAAGGCAGAATAAAGTAATTGTGGTCAACGTGAAGGTAGAAGAGGTATGGTGGTATTTTTTTTTATTGGTAAGTAAGAGTTTTTACATTCGATTCTCGCTAAAGATGACTTCAAACCAAATTATTATAGCTAGCCTATTGTGAAGTTTAGCCAACTTGGCCATCCTTAGTGTAGATAATATCAAAAGTATTCAAAACTTAAAGGTAGAAGATGTACTTATTAAGAAAGTTGAGCTATTATTCCAAATCCCCTTCAAAATATGATGATTATATGAATAAATTTTTTGCATGTCTAATCCTCTCAAGATCTAGTTGGGGACGAATTCCAGGTCTGTATTCTATACAACATGTTATGGATTCGATTCATGGCGCTGGTGAACGATGGTAGTCAGAGGGGGCTGAAATGCTTCTATGAGTCTTCCCAGCACCTGGAAGAGTGGACTGGCATGGCGAAGCCACCATGTGGTTCCTTTTTTATTTTTATTTTTTTTAACAAATGATATTATCTATACTAAAGTGGTAGGTGAGTGAGTTAAACTTCACAATAGGTTAGCAATAATGTAGTTCGAATTCGCCGTTGGCGAAAATCAAACCTAAGACATCTCACTTACAAGTAAAGAAAAATACAACTAAACCGTAGTACTAAGTGATCATTTACCTTTACTTTTATTATCCTTGAATCTTATGAGTTATCTATTCTAATTCAATCATAGAGACCAAATGAGACTTAAAAGGACAACAATCAAGTCAGTAACACAAAAACAACTTACATACAATGAAAATGTCAAGTTAATGCTCGTGATGTCGGTAAGCTTGTAGACCGACATCACGACGTCTCACTTGCATGCAAGTTTCTGTGTAGTAACACAAGCATTGAAGAACTTTCCGAACCAACAAATACACTTCCAACCAGAGAGAATATATAAATTTTAGCCAGGAATCAATATTTCATGATCTGCCATTTATTAATTAAATGAACAAATGAAACAATGAAAAAAATCTGATCGTATATTTTCAAACTTAACCAACAGTCAGGGCTTCCTAAATAGCAAAATAATCAAACGCCGCCGCGCTCCTCTATTCTCCTCCGCCGTCAACTCTCCCGCACAACCCAGCGCGCAGCGCACCGAACACCCACCATCAATTTCCTCGGCCTTCTTTCACACACTCTCTACATTCGCTCATCACGTGACTCTCACGTCAAGGAGGGGGAGTCGTTACTCAAATCCATCGACGACTTGGCCGACGCCGGAATCGACGCGTACCGGCACGAGAAATCCCTGTACAAATAATCATCACTCAAATTACCGTTCTGCCCCGGTCCTTCGTCGAAGTTGAGGGCGTAACTCATGGGGTCGTATTGGAATTTCACGGACCGCCTGGGGTTGTTTTTGTTGAACCGCCGGATGAAGGTCTTCCACTTGGGACCCGCAAGGAGCTCCGACCACTCCCGGATCTTCTTCCAGCCGCGGTTCCACCACAGACCCTCGCAGTCACCGGTGGAACGGATCCGCTCCCACGACCCGTCGGGAGAGGAGGGTTCGGATCCAAAGCAGGGGATCCAGAAACAGCACCCGCTTCTCCTCGCGAGCATCAATTCTTCCCCGTCATCGGATTCCGCGGCGGAGTCCGTTTTCGGATTCGGAACGGCATCGTACGTGATTTTTGATGCCATTCAAAACAGAAAATTAGGTGAAAATTAGGGCTCGGAAATCAGAGGGAAAATTGGGCAGAGAAAGAGAAAGATTTAAGGATTTTCGATTTGGGTAAAATCCCTAAATCCATAAATCTTTCTCTTTCTGCAAACCCTAACGCCCTCTCTCGATCGATTGCTTTCTGGATTTTCTGATCCGGGAGCGAGGAGTATGAGGGAGACAAATATAGGTCGATATGTAACGGAATTCTCGCTGGAGGTGAAATGTATTTTACCGGGCACCGGCTGCCAGGTGTTAATCGGAGAACCAGCAAAGTTTTAACGGTCGAATTTGGTGAGTTTACCAAAGAGGGTCCTCTGTGGCGCGGGAGCCAGGTCAACGTTAACTGGACGCGATGAGGGTAATATTGGAAATTTGGTAGTTTATGTAATTCCATCTGTCACTGGCGGGAACAGACTGTTTGTGATTAATCATATTTTTAATTTATATTATCAATTCCAGGTTAATTATGGGGGAATTTTTTTATCATCAATTGTTTTATTAAACAGATTGGTTTGTCCAAAACCTAGAAAATGAATCGCATATTACGCTTTATTAGAGTGCTGGAAAACAATTATGTTTATGCACTTTGATTCGGGTTTAATCCTCATAGATCCTTCTACCTCCTAACAATTAATAATTTAACTCACTAACGTTATCGTTTGTAAAAAAGAATTTAGAAATTGAGGACTCATTTAGAAGTGCTTTTAAAATGACTAAAAATACTTTTGGTGAAAATGTTTTTGGAACCAATCGTTCGTAAAAATGCAAGTGAATCCTGAAAAAGCACTTGATGAAGCACTTCAAGTGCTTTTGGAATCCAAAAATATTTTCTCTAAAATCGTTTTTAATCATTTTAAAATGACTTCCAAACAAGCTTGAATGAAGAACATTGTAAGATACCGTCAAGGGTTATTAGTTCTAACATGGACTTCCTTCTTTTTAGATTTCTGGGTACTAACTTGAAAAATGAAATCTGCATGTCCATTCAGGTCATTATACTTTTTTTTTTTTCCTTCTGTTTTTTTTTTCTTTTCATTTTTGTCAAAGGAAGTAGGCTGGCTGGCTAGCTGGGTTTGACTGAGCATGAAGCACATTTAATCTTTTTCTTTTCCTTGACCAACAAGTAAGCACCTATTTTTTCCTCCCTTGAAGTTGAAGCAAATTGTTGACTTCTAGGATCAACATCGTTTTCTTAGAAAAGAATAATGCGTTTTTTTTTTCCTATATATTATTCTTCTTTACCAATAATATTTCAGACAGAATAAGAACGCATTTTTGAAATTCATCAATTAAAAGATACAGATGAAAAAATTCAAATGTTGAAACTTTAGTCGTGCATGATTTCATGATTTGGCCAAGTAAATTGATGGATATATTGATATAAGTCCAATCAAACTTGACCTACTGCTAGGGCAAAATTATATATAAACACTCAAAGCAAAATATTCAAAGCTTGTTTGGCATCATAGAATTTAAAAGTCCAATTTTATCCTTTTGAGTTGTTCACGTAACAGAAATGCTAAACACACACGTCTTTTTTTTTTATCAGACACGCTCATGTTTAATCATATTAGTTGTTTTCGTTTGATTTAATTACTCTGATGATCAAAAATAAAGAACGGTGCAAAAAAATCTAAAAAATGTATGTGGAAATTAGCTCTTTTTTAAAAAGTTGTACCTCGTTATGTATGCATTTTCCTGCTGAATAGGTCAACTGCTATATATAAGATCATAAACATGTTTTAAATTTTTTTATTTTTTATTTTAGACTTTTACTTGTATATGTAATGATTATCTAGAACATGTTTGAATGAACATGAAGTCGCATAGATACAGCATGAACCCTAATATTAATCAACGACGTATTGGAGCGTTTAACTAAGTCCTTTGTTTGCTAACCCACTGGTAAGGATGGCCTACTAACGCAAGAGGCTTAGAGCGTGCTTAAAGTAACTTTACAAGATTAGTGAACAAATTTCAAACACCATGACCTCGTTTGACCAAGGCTTCATCACCCAGCAATCGCTTTTATACCCTACTTAGTTACAAGCCTACACTACCAGACTCAGTGCTTAACTAGTCCTTAACTAGAACTAATTAATCATCTACTAGAAATTAATTAACTAGTGAGAGTTGAATCTGTAACAAGTCAAAATATTTAATGCATGCATGACGCTAGCACTAAATCAAATACTATTCTGTGTGCATACATATTTCAAACAAATTTAGGCCATGATGGCTTAAGAGAAAATATTAATCATACCTAGATAAACTTGAACGACTGAATTACTGGGTACACGCATTCAAATTATACTACACCCAGCTAGTTATTCAGTCCTATTTTTTTTTATATTTAATTTCCTCTTCAAACTTTGAATCTTTCTGCATTAGGGTTTCAATTTCGTTCATGCTTCCTCACATGAAACCAGTTCTCTTACGCGTTTGAACGGGCACTCAAATTCAAACTATATTATTTTCATACATTTTTTAGTCAAACAAAACAAGCTTACCATATTTCTCTCTATAAATACCACACCCTACTTTACACAATTTTATAACTCCAAGCAAAATCATTCAACTCATTAGAACCCAGTGACTCCAATATTGTCCAGTAATCATGGCCAGAGAAATCATCACACGCGAACGTTTCGTTGTTGCCCTACTTCTGGTGAGCTTTGTTTTGCTCTTTGCCGCCGTCGAAGCCCGTCCTCTTCACGAGCATGGTTCTCACGTTCATCACCAGATTCATCGTCACCCCCACAGCCACCGGGAGCATCACAATCCAAGGAAGACCGCCAGTCCGAGCGGAGGCGGTGTTGTTAACTATTTTTCTGATGTTCTTTCCCTCTGGGGAGTCAAGAATTCTGGTCCAAGCCCCGGCGTCGGCCATTAATATTCCATGCACAAAAATGAAGTGGTGCTAGCTAGCTTCAAGCTCCATATGTCAGTCTATAGGGTTCGAAGGAACTGCTCGTGTTAATACGATATTGCACGTGGCAGTCAGAAAATAAGAAATTACACTGTTTGTATTTCCTAGTTTAGGTAGTCAAATTTATACGATTGTGTAAAAAAGTATCATTTTTTAATTTGCTCAATATTCTAATACTAAAGCTATATATTTCGAATTTACATGTTTGGATTTTATTTTGGTTTTAATAAGTTGAAACTATTAATCTCCGTTGGAACTGAATACATGATGAGCCATATGGTAGCTGAGAATTATATTTCATGGGCCTGCTTGTTAGCTGTAGTTCATGATCCATTACCGAAAAGTACATTCAATCTAGCCAATATGATTAAGTCTACATCTGAAAACCGGCACTGGCTTTGATTCTTTGGATCTCTAGACACAGGAAAATGCAGACCTAAGCTGAGGTATAAAACTTTCACATTTCCTTGAGAAACGACTCTCGGAAAGCTAACATTTCCATGAGAAAATAAGAAATACAACATAAGGGATGATATTCTTGTTTTCTTTTGATGGGAATCAGTAACCAGAGGAATTATAATCCATATAATTGAAACGCTGTCGAATATTTTGGTGGTTATATCTAGAATCTCCATAGTCTACTGCCTTTATCACCACAGCTTCACGCCGTCCATCCTGTTCTTGGACGGCCCCAAACACAATTTCGTTTGTCTCACTGCTCTCCTTGTAGTATGTAGTCGGGTTTGTTGAGTAATGCCTGTGATGGTGCTGCTGCAGCTGCATCTGAAGTTGTTGCTGCTGCTGTTGTTGATGTTGCTGACATTCACCCTCCCATGAATTATAGTAAGCTTGACTTTGCTTCGAATGGCGAGGCTTCTCCAGGTCTTTGGTCATGTATGGGTAGGTTTTATTTGGGGTTGGGGATCTCGTTTCTAATGATGGAGGCTCGTCTTCGTCTGGAACCACATAGCTGTCTTGCATGGGCCAAGCATTTGAATGTTTATTAGCTTCATGATACTGCTGCTGAATGTGATATTGTCGGGGCTTACTTCTAAAGCCCGTAAATATTCCCCCAAAGATTTCAGACACAGCCAAGCCAGTGTTGAGGACGATCTTCCCTAGTGAACCAAAGAAGCCGTCATCTAGTTTCTCAGTTTCATCTTCATTTGGAATTAAAGGGGGCCTGACGGATTTAGGAGGCCTCTGATATGGTGCCACTGTTGCAGCCCTATGTATAGTTCTTTGATCCTGTAAATAACTTATATCATTTGACGAAAACATTGCTTGCACCCTACGCTGCAGCAGTGCCAGCATGTAACCAAAGAATGCAGCTGCAATCAGCATTGCTATTCCTGCAACGATCGAGAACAGATTTTAAAGAGCTGCATCACCTAAAGCAAATTACACTGTTGAAAGTCCATACTTTTTTAGTTATACCTAAACCGAAAGTTCCATCATAGCGGTCGTTACAGTCATCATAGTGGAGTTGGATCTCCCGAATTGCCTGGTTTCCTCTGTCAATAACCAAAAGAGAGCAGCTGCTACTGACGTATATCACATCAAAATCACTAGAAAACTTTGCATCTTCACTTGGACCATCAACATGACCACCTCCTCTGCCCCATTTTCCACCAGCAATAGTCGTAACCCCTATATAAGGGTGAAATAAGTTTTTCGTGCCATTACGTTTAGCACAAGAATTACAGAAGAAAGGGGTGATTCCTTAACAACTGTGATGCCTTAAACATCCAGAGACTTACCGGTGTCACTTATCTTCCTGATAGCCATATTCATTGTGTCTGCGATATAAATATTTCCTCTATCATCCACAGTCAGCCCTTTTGGGTGGTTCATTCTTGCTTCTCTTGGCCTCCCGTCCACATACCCAGAGTAACCCTCAGGTGATCCAGAAATCAACTTGGGTCGGCTATCTGCATATCGTTCATTCAGCATATAAAAGAATACGATAGGTTCTAGCAAAATAAAAACAGATAGCAAGCAAGCATCACCTAGGAACTGAACTGAAATTAATTCTACAACAAAAGTGATAATTTGAAGACTGTAGTTTGCATATTTCATTGATATTATTTTTTATCATTTTAATGACTGAATATACTAACAAATGCAAATAAAGATGAAATTACAAAAGAAAAAGTGGCATGCCAAATCATTAACCGATAAATGACAAAGATTTTATCTTGAAGAAGCTTAAAGGTATTAATGAAGATGAAATACAACGAACCCAAGTTTCCAGTGTTAAAGTAAACAAATCTAGCTTAGGTTAAAAACATGAGTAAACAAGAAGCTTAACTGGTCATTAGAGAATCGTGGTCGCAAACCAAAAGAAAAGTAAATCTCCAAAAAGATAGCAATTGATTAACCAGAAAGTACAGGCTTCCACTAAACAAAAGCATATAAAAGCAGCAACGGTACTTTTTATAAATGAATGGAATTTGGCAAAGAGTTGAAGTAAAGAAAGGAATCAGAAAAACAATGCTTTAAGTACAAATTCTAATGTCTTGCACATCAACACGAATAGAAAATTTAACTATTCAGGTTGAACTGATGTGGGCGTAGCCTTACTAGCCACATTGCCTATGCACACGAGTTCGAATCTCCCTAACTGGGTCCATGGATATACATTAGTAAAACAAGCAACGAGAGCAGTGATATAATGGTACAATTCAAGAGTTAGGGCAGCGAAAGCGGCTTACAACGAGACAATGGCATTGAGATCTTGTAGATGTTACTATTTTCGGAATCCAAAACCAGAAGCTCTCCACTTGGGGATAATTCAACTGAATGTGGTTCAATTCCAAGCTTACTTCCATCGAACACCGTATCCACGGTATATCCACCTTCAAATTTGATCATCGAACGGCTAGAAACAGCTGAAAATTTGGACCCCATTAACCTCATAAACCTCACCATTGCAAAGAACATTCTCTAATTACCACATTAACAACCAAACAAAACACACTAATTACAAACATGCTCAAAATTTGGAAAATGTGAGTTCGCAGAAATACCTGAATTGGTTTTTGAGGTGGATTTCAGTGACCAGAGCCATTTGAAAAGAGCAGAAACCACATTGGAGACAACCCCAGTTACAATTTCTGCATATACATACACATATACATATATGTGAAATCACAAGATTACCAATTGAAGCAAATGAGGAATTTGAAGCACAGTGGGGGTATAAAGTTGGATACTTTACTCACTTGCAGGAGGTGTGGCAGATGCTCCTGAAGAGAAATCCCCAGAGAGAAGCAGAAAAACCAGAAGCAATGCAACCAAATTCCTCACCATTGATGCTGTTTTGGATGATCAGAGCTGAGCATCTAAGAGCAGAAGAATGCTCACTCACTCACACCTGAAGATTTGAAAGGTCAGAGCTTGTAGGAAATCCACTTAAGTAGGAGACCCAACAGACAGTGTTCCGTTACTTTTTCTACAAATTAATCAGTGAGAGTGACTCTTTCTAGAGAGATAAAAAGAGAGGGGGGAGAGAGAGAGAGAGAGAGAGAGAAGGTAAAAGAGACAAACAGGGTATAGAGAATTTGGAAGGTTTGGCAGTACTGAACAGTGAACGCAATGAACCTCTCAATGTTAAGGAAAAGAAAAGGTAAAGGAGAGAGAGATCTCACTGCTGTGAAATAAAACCAAGAGGAGGGAATCATATCCTCTGTTTTTACATTTTTTGGGTTTTAAATTTGTGTTTAATTACAGTGGGTGCTAATTACTTCGCTCAGAAGCCTTACAACTAAAAAGTTTTTGCAGTAGTATCTCAAGTCCATCAAGTACTATTGTGTATTTGAACTTTTTCATATGACATTATATGATTGACATAATATCACCGTTTTGACATCTAAGTTCAATAGCGTCATTTCGTTATAAGGGTGTGGTTGTTCATACTTCTTTCTAAATCGGGCAAAGCACAGCATCGTCAGTTGATGTTGTGCTGTTTTGGAGCATCCACAGAAATTGTCCATAAAAACTGCGACTTCAGTCTTCAGACCTGTAGGCTGTAGGCCTGTAAATTACAAAGAAAGAGTGACGACGCTTGTACAATAAAATCAATTTACAACTCTCCAAGTTACTTCAATTATTTGTTCTACATTTGTTGTTTTTGTTTAGAGTTGTGTTATTTACATACCTATTTTTACGTTCTACATAATACTCTCAGTTTGTCGCCTTCTAATCGAATAAATCGAAAGAGGACCACCTTTGTTTATTGTTATCTTTTTGGTTTCTTAACCCTCATCACCTCTCATCACGTGCTTATTAGATCTCACTGGTCATATGCTAACAAACTAAAGGGGTCTCTCGTGACCTTAGGAATGTTTTTAATCCTCTATGAATCTTTGTTTTTCCTTCAATAGTCAACAAAAGCATTCCTGCAAGAGAAACGAAATATCACTATAACGGTAACTCAAACTCAATCGCATATTATTATGTGAATAAATTAAAAGGAATTGGTATTAGCACTCCAAAAATTTCATTCTACATTCCTCTCACAAGTGTATTTTTTTTCTTCTAATTATAGAAAACTTGGAGTGCCAAACGAGATTTTTAGAGTGTTAATAACAATTTTCTAAATTAAAACACGATGACAATTTAAATTGACTTTAAATATCACTTATGGCATCTCGGTATAGATAAGTCTCTCTCGTGTCCTCCTAAGGTTTCTTTTGGAGTAGGGCTTTCAACAATCATGACTCGTCCACGTGAATTAGCACCGACTCCCATTCCCATCATTATCACATTTATTTTTGCAATTCGATCTTTCTACTATATAATCATGGAAGTAGTTCATCACTTTAGAATTAGATGAAACGATGAAACGCAGTCATAGAACCTCAATAAAATTTTATTCCATTAAATAGAATCAACTGTATAAATCTTAGAACGTTATTGAGCTTGATTTTGCCTCAATTCTTCCATGAGCTCTAATTACTTCATGTATTTTATTAAAGTCACGAATCGCAAACATAAATGTAGAAAAATTGATTACAGCAACGTACTCCTTTCATAACTAAGTTCAAATCCACCGTACCAGTTTGAATTATATCAGAATATCACCCGAATAAAAAAAATGCTGATTTGATCAAGAATAATGTGCTAGAAGCTTTACAAACTGAACCCAAATAACAAGCCCAAAACTTGGCCCAACTCTCTTATTGATGTTAGCATATATTTACTGAGGAGGCATGCTCAGCACCATCAGAAGCACTTTGCATTGCCCAAGAGCTCTACAAGTTTTTACAGTGTAAGGGGAGCATAAAATGCCATGATGTAGAGTACATTTGAGTACAAGTTGTACCGTATACGCAGAATTATACGTGGTAGACCATCCCAACCTCTAGAGTAGATGCATGAGGAATGCTCAAAGCATAGCTCGGCCCTCGAAAATTCCTCCTCAAGAAATCGTACCCGAAATTGATCACTATTTTCTTCATAAAACTTGAACCTCTCTTCGCCTTCACGTACGAGTGGCCTAATATAAATGCCATTCCTGCCTCCCTTGCTTCCATCAGTTCCTGCAGCTCCTCTACTGCTTCCCTATCGATTCGTGGGGTTTCTGGAACAACAAACCTCACCCTCTTCTTTGCCTTTTCTGTAGGCCTTATCTCCTGCAACTCCGAGGTGCTTGCTATTTCGGAAAAATCTGCCTCGTCTACAGACATTCTTATGCCATCTAAGTTTGATGATGAAGTTCCAACAACTGTCATTTTCTCATTGTCTTCCAACTGTTCTGGACTTAGATTGCATTCTGGTCTCTCTGACCGAATGAACTCTGCAATACTGCAAACCAGATCCCTTTCGAATTCCACGTCATCCTTGTGAACATCACGGTAACCATAGCGTGCTATGCATCTATATAGCCGGTATTCCTTTGGACCAACTCTTCCCACTAAGAATCTTTCCTCGGGTCTGACATGTGGGACTGGGACGGATTTGATGCAGAGGAAAACTACAACTTGATGGAAAGCAGGGAGGTTGGTAACAAAGTGAGAGAAAATAGCCGGGATCCCAGAGACAAGCTCAGTGTGTATAAGGCCAATTCCCCGGACTCGAACAATCCCTAGAGTAGGACCTAAACTGAGGAGCCAGTTGATGGAGACTTTATTTTGGACATCAAACTCGTACTTCTTGAAGGTGCCGTAGTGCCAAACATACATAACCATTAAGAAGATGAATGAAAGAGCAACCGGGACCCAAGCCCCTTCACGAAACTTTATGAGCGATGCTGAGAAGTAGAGTGCCTCAAGGGAGCCGAAGAATAATATAAAGCAAACTGCCCAGAAGAGGCTTTTGTGCCAGCACAAGACTATGACTAGAGACATAAGGCAGGTAGTTACCAGCATGACAGTTATGACGGCCAAACCTACATGAAGGTAAGACAGAAATACATTATACAAAAGCTAACACGCACACGCACGCACCAAAAAGTTAAGGTTGATGTGGATGGTACCTGATGCGTTTCCCATGGATTTTGTGTCTCTAAAACCAATGGTAACAGCCAAGCATAGCAACATCAAAGTCCAGTTAATCTCGGGGATGTAAATTTGACCATGTATTTTCGAAGACGTGTGGATAATTTTGACCCTTGGAAAGCAACCCAAAGCAGAACATTGTTTGATTATCGAGAAAGTTCCAGTTATGATGGCTTGACTTCCCACCACCGCAGCGAGTATGGCTATTGCCAAAACTGGCCATCTTATTTTCTCTGAGACAAGGAGAGAACTCTAATTAGCTCGGTCGTACAGTTTACAAGTTAATAACTGCTGCAAGTTTGGTAGACACATACCAGGAACTGATTCATAGAAGCCAATCCGATAATCACTTGCTACGATATGATGCCTAGAAAGGTATGCAGCTTGTCCCATATATGCTAGAATCAGCGACGGGTAAACCACAAAGGTGAAAGCAATCTGCAACATAAAATGCAACGGGCTACTTAGTACAATGGAAAATCTCCAATTAACCAAATATAGTCCATTCAGTCCGGATACCTTGATTGACGTCTGTGAAAAGTGTCCGAGATCAGCAAACATAGCTTCCGAGCCTTCAAAAGATAAACAAGATAATGTCAGAGAAGGTAAACTAAGCATCCATGAAAAGAAGGTTTACTATACAGACTCTCGTACCTGTCATACACAATAGTATACCGCCCAAGGACATCCAACCTCCCTTTCGGGTCTTCTTCAAAAATTTGTACATGTAGTATGGAGAGAGTGCTTGATAAACATGGGGATTCCAATGGAAGATGTTGTATACACCAATGGAACTGATGCACAAAAGCCATGTGATCACAATTGGTGCAAACAAGAACCCTACTCTGTGGGTCCCGTAATGTTGAAGGGCAAACAGAAATACGAGTATGACACAAGCAACCGGGACTTCAACATCTGCAGAAACCACACATTATGAGGAATTACAATAAGTTCATAACCAATTTATTGAGTTCAGGTAAGAAACCATGGCATAACTTGCCCGTAATTCATCAAAGATATAGGCAAACTATCTGGATTGCCAACCGTCATAGTAGGAACGTGTATAAAGCAACATATTAAGCAGGAAAAACGACGAGAATAGTATATTCTAATTGTATTATATCTTAACATGCATATGCTTAAAACGAGATGCAACCGAAAATTTTCTGTTAGCAAGTACAAGAAAATTAAAGTTGGCAGGATCATCGACAAAAGAGGTTAAACGATACTAATTGTGAAAAAAAAAAAAGCACACACAAATATACAGTGTGACCGATATAAGGCGAAGATCTAACTAGAACAGTTTAAGCACTTTGAAAATAGACTGATGAGATGGTGACTTCATTCAGGTTGATAAAATGTTTTAATCAGCAGCAAGCGGGTCAAGGCTCGATACCAAAGTCATGATTATGTACGTCTGATCAGAGGCTGATTAGTGATTAGGACACAGGTCATAATTCATAATCTTATCGACAAGTTTAACTATGGCCATATTGCCAATCAGATTCAAAGCAATGAAAGCGATACAATGTCTGCTCTAGGTCGCTCTTTTAACTTTATCTATACTAATCAGTCTTATCCTAAATTAATCACCTTTCTTCTTCATCTTGTAGCTAAATGTTACTTTATAAAAGACAAGACTTTTTACTCTCATGAAATTTAAACTTTGTTTTTTTCAGCCACTTGTTTCGCCTTTAGTTTTCTACAAACAAGTTTAATCAAATGTCGACAGAAAAAAGAACAGAGAAAAACTAACCAGGTGTTCCACTAATCAATTTTTATTAGCTTGGTGGTGATTTAACTTTACTTAAAGCAGGCTAATTTGTCTTAATTTTTTTGTAGGGTCACCGCCATAATGTTTTCATTTATCCCAAATTTTGTTATTGCCTGCCTTGTCACTTACTCCGCGTCTGCGCAATAGAAACCAAGAGAAAGCTTCTGAAATTTAGAACATCCATGACTTTGGATTAGCTTCTGCAAAAACTAAGATTTTGATACCAAAACATGATTTGCATCTGCTAATAGTCTCTTTGCAGATATATTCGGAATAGATGCAAAGATATCACTAAGCAGCTTCGATTTTTAGAATTCTCTTTGCCGTGTTAGAGGTCTTAATCCTGATTAACTACTCAAAAATATCTAAATAATTCTGTATTGATCATGAAGTCATGTTTCCGCTGTGCGTATTTTAGTATCCAACATTTCTATTAGCTCCTAAATTAGAATTGGAAAGTTATATTCAATCTAGATGATGAAGAATGCAGAGAATATCAACCACATAACCAAAATCCTTAACTCAATATTCTCCTAAAACAATGTAATTGATTTGTAGGATCAGATTAAAAGCTCCGGCAGCGAAGAGCTTACATCGATGCTGCTCTTTCGACATGGAGAGCTCCAGCCCCGAAACAGCGGAAAAAACTGCATCCACAAATAAGCAAATTCTAATCACTCAAAATCCCAATTTCCACAAGTTTCAAACCTAAAAAACCAATAGCATGATATTGATGATGATATATATAACCTCAAAAGTACCAGAAATTGCTGGTGTGAGCACCCCATCACCAATAACCATACAAGTTCCAATCAAAGCCAGAACAAGCAGCACCTTTTTCAGCACCTTATGCTTCTCCAATGTCGATTTCAAACTCGACCCGAAAGCGCTGTTGGCCGCCGGAACAACCCCATCTTTGCTGTACTCCGATAGCTCCTCATCTGCCAGCTGGCAATTGGGCAAGGAGCTCACCCTGGCGTGCCGGGAAAGCAGAGAATACAGAGCAAAAGTCCCACCTTCGCCATTGTCGTCGGCTCTAAGCACAATAAACACATATTTCACTAATGGAATCAGCGTCAATGTCCAGAAAACAAACGAGAGAACCCCAAAAATCTCCTCATTGGTTTCTGAGTGGTGAATATCTTCTGCAAAAGTGCTTTTGTAAACATACAGAGGAGAAGTGCTTAAATCTCCATATACTACTCCCAGGCTCTGGTAAGCCAGAGTTAACAGCGTCTTCCATGAATCTTTCTGCAACAATTAAGCAGAAGCACAAGAAGCACTTATCAGAAAAGCTGAGAATTTGAATTGGGGTAGTGAAACACTCACACTGACAACACTCGGCCGCATGTATTACCTTGATTGGATGGCTGCGGCTCACCCCCTCCAGATCCATGACTGGCTGTCTAGAAACTATACACAATCCATTTTTTCAAGGAAAATAAAGAAAACCCAGTTCAACCAAGTCGAGAAAAACAAGAAATTGGACAGAAAAAATAGCAAAGATTGGATTTTTATTTATTTTTATTGTGGTACTAGTACTAGTTTTAGACCAACCAATGCAAACAAATAAAGATAAGAACAAACCAGAATACCAGAAAAAAGAATATAGAGGATGGTAGGATGGTTGGGAACTAGGGATTGGAGCTGCAGAATGGAATATGAAAAGAGAGAGAGAGAGAGAGAGAGAGAGAGAGAGAGTGGAGGAGAGAGAAAATGGGTCTTAACGTCTTTATTTTTTGTGAAAACAAATGGTAGGTTTGAGTTTGGTTCTCTCTTTCAGCTAAAAAGTTGTTTGTTCTAGAGAGATGGAGATGTGGAATCTTTCTGAGTAGGTTATCCTCTCCACTTGGCTAGTTGGCTGTGTCTGAGAGAAGAGAACACTGGGAGTGGGGGAAAGTAGTGCTCTGTAAACAAGCATGCACTCACTGCAATTTTCTTAACAATTCACGCTCATCTCCGAAACCCACCATAGATATATATATATATATATATATATATATTTAGAGTTATAGTTATAGTTATAATCTGACACAGCAATGAAACTGCAACCCATCAAATGCGAGACTGCAAGCTCCTCACTTGTCAATGAATCATTGGTCTTTATCTGGAACCCAGGGCAAATATCCAGAGTGGCATTTTTGCAGTTTCATGGTGTTTGATGGGGAAAAGTGTAATTTAAAGAATTTAATAAGTTAAGGACTAAAAGCGCAAAATCTTTTTGTTTTGTTGTTCACTAGTGTCCACGGGATTTTACAAAGATATAATATAGTGAAATGGGTGTGCTCTGCGTGTTATAGTGTTTTTTGGTGTTATTAGAGGAAAATGATGGTCATTTATTTTGTAAATTGACAAAGTAATTAGACAATAAGGAAAATGCTAGGACGACGGGAACGTTCTATCAGAGAGTTAGTCATTTCTAATCGATATGAACGGGAATGAAGTAGCCTACGTGTGGTTGATAACTAATCATGGGTTCTTGGTTCTTTCTTTCCGCCTTGTGCAAGTTTAGAGAGTAAGTTTATACTATTGTAGTCCAGAGTCTTATGCATAGCTCTACTCGCCTAATTCATTATCATCTTTTCAACAACAATAAAAATGATAGGGCGACCTATATTTTAGACCATATTTTGTAAATCACATGATGTGGCGGTTGATGGTTGAATTATATTTTTACAGTTGCCACATTATGTGGTCTACAAAATATAATGTGAAATAATTGTCTTTCTAGCATCACACAAACAATAAATTGTTATGTTTTGGAAACTCATGATTGCTCTCTAATTAGACTAGTAGCCTACCACCACCTACACTCTAGCACATGAACATTATACATTTCTCTTTTATATTTCTTATTACGATAAAAATATAATTTATACAAATACGTATTCACGTAATGAGCGACACACAAATAAAAATAAAAATACATGATTAACGGTCTAATTAGAAGAAGAAATATTCTTGGGTTAGCCAAGAATCTCTTACCTACTCTTAATATATAAGTTGATAAGTATGTTTTATTTGATCAAAAAAAAAAGATTAAGTACGTTTTAAGCCAGCTAGCTTTTTCTTTATGTCTCAATCCATAATATTTGAAAGAATAAGTTCAAATGGTGTGCCGTTGAAAGACAATGAAGTTTGACTGACCATTTGCAGGGAGAAACTCTGAATGCAACCGGATTATTTCAGGCTAAGTGATGGAGAGATCTGCCTAATCATCGAGCGAACACAACCGGGCGATTGCATAGGTCTTAGTTTTCCTAGCCAAAGTTCTTATATCTTTCACTATCTAAAGTGAAGTCGCTTTAAGATACTAGATACTACAGAGGTTAGACTAGAGAAAAATATGTTGAGCAACCCTAATAGTTTAGTTGCTTCTAGAACCTAAATAAGCAACCACAACAACAGAAGCAAAGCTTTATCTCACTATGTAGAGTCAGTTGTATGAATCCTATAAAGTTGCTGCGCTCGGTTTTGCGTAGTTAGCTTTAAGTACTCCATATATGTTCTTAAAGTCTATTTCCAGATTCCCTTAACCCATGGACGGAGCCAATGAAGGCTCATTGGGGGCAGATGCCCCCACTCAAATAATTCGTTTGTTTAGTTGCAGACTACAATTATATAATATACACGGGTTATCTTTGAAGAAAATATATGTATCTAATATCCAACATACAATCATTTTACTTATACTCTATATCAAATATTATATGAGCAATAGTGCTCTTGTTCTATCATTCAAACCGAAAAAACACTCTCCCGCCTATCATGTACTTAAATATTTTCTCATCACTTTGCCACTTTCCACTACTATATTGAAATTTTTGTAACATTGGAATTGTGATACATCATCATTTGAAACCATCCTTAATATCATATTGCATATAACCATACTATAATAGGGTTTTCTTAGTTGTTTTTTGTTGCCCCCACTAGAAATTTTTTTTGACTCCGTCCCTGCCTTAACCACCTTAATCGATTTTCTCCAATTTTATAGTCAATAGCGGTTACTCTTGTTTACCTCAAATATCATCCTTCTATCTATAACCTAAATATAAGCATTTATTACCATAAAGCAAATTTTCCTTTTTGTCTAAGCAATCCTGCAAGAACGGGATACATCCTCTACTGATATTCTAAAAGAATTTTCAACTTCTTGTGATGCAAGGAACGGACAAAGAGAAGATGAGAGAAAAAAAACGACTTGGAATTTGAGTTCTGTAAGTAAATTTAACTCCAACCAATCAAATCATATTTGAGTGAACTACTCTCTCACACAAAAATTGTGACAAAGAAAAAGGTCCCCAAAACAGGTCCAAATCCGACCAGATAATTTGGTGAAATTGCAGCACTTACATGCGTGATGCATGGATGGACCCCATCCTTCCCAATGCCCTAAATGCTTTGTTCTTCTTGCTTACATGAAACTGGAAGTGCTCAAATTAGGTCGGGGAGCCCATGGAATACTTTTTAGTGCTTTTACACATATACATGCAGAAAAACCTTTACCTACTTATAATTTTAAGAAAGTGGACGTTCATCATCGACATCATATAGACAACTAAAAAAACTAACTCCCGACGTGCATATATCGTTTGGTATGTAGACGGGACGGAACAGGACGGAACGGAACGGAGCGGGAGCAAAGATGCCCTCGGATGGAAACAAGGAGGAAGAAGAAGGAGACGGAGAAGTTATAATTTTGTGTTCCACGGATGTGGAACGAGTCATTCCAGGGGGGTGAGGTGGAACGAAAATTCACCCAAAACTCGTCCCGTGGAACAGCTTGTTCCACCCGTTTAACGTGGGACGAAACGCCTTGTCCCACTCTGTTCCGTTCCGTCCCACGTACCAAACGGTACCATATGGATGTAACCAAGTTGGTTTAGATAATATAGTTGTACATCAACCTAAGTTCGAATCCCTTTTATCATAGTTTAGGTTAAATTAAATTATCGCTGGAATTAAAAAAACAAAAGAGAACTTGGCAAATTATCGAAAATCAAGTCTCAGTTGTTGAAAAAATCATAATTAAATCGATTACATACTAAAAAAAAATTGATCATTAGAGGCCTGTGTCTCAAAAAACAAAAACAAAAACAAAAAAACTATAAACTTATTGTTCCATTAATATTCTTAATAGGAGCAAGATACGATTCATAAGAAGATGATCTGCTTACGACAAATGATTCCCATATATAATAATTATGTATAAAAAAATGAGACAGAGGTGCATGATTGTGAAGGAAGGCGGGCATTCACATCATGCTAGCTGAATGTGGAGGAGGAGTGAAGAGAATTGTGCACGTATTAAGATTGATTAAGATTGAAGCAGTAGACGCCAAGGAGGAAAGAGAGATCGAGTAGGGCTAGCTAAAAGCTAAGTGCAAATCCAACTTGAGAAATACTAAAGCGATTTTCTTAAACTCGTCACTTTATGTTTTTTATATAATATTTTATAATGTTAGCACAATAATTAACTTTAAATTATAAATTATCATCAGTGAGTCTATTAATAATTTCACTTTTAAAAGAATTTCCTTAACATTTCTCATACAACTTTATGTCACTTTAATATTAACTTTCTTTTTCGAGTGGTCACAACTTTTTGTTTCCTGTTGCATCAACTTCGGGATTTTTCGCATCCAAGTAGAGATATTTGACATCAAATAGTTTAATCCCATTACCTTGAGTGACCGATCAACTCTTTCACTTATCACTTCAGTTGCCCCAAAATAATATCCAACTGTTGTTCTTACTATTTTTATCAAATTCCCCATGGTATTCAATTGCACACAGTAGACACATGCTCGTGAAAATAGTATTTTCTTTATAAAGAACAACCAACGGACCAGATTATAGATGACATATGCATGAGTGAAAAAAAAAAATTAGGTTTTCAGGATTATGAAGTTAATTAGGGCAAGTGTTCAATTTGAATTCATAATATGTACTAGTAGAGAGCACACACTGTGTGTGAACAATTTCTCTTAATAAGTGCATTTTTTTTTATACTATTATTAAAAGAAGCTTCATTGTCAACTTTTTTCCCTTTTTTTTCCTATTGTGTTCTCCTTATGTAAATATTGTGTATCAAAAGTGTTATTAAGAGAAGCCTCCTTGTCAACTTTTTCCCCCTATTTTTCCTATTTTGTCATCCTTATGTAAATAATATGTATCAAAAGTGAGGGTAAAATTGAAAAAATAAGTATATGATTGTCATTTTCTTAATTAAAAAAAAAAAGGGTAAAATATAAAAAATAGGAATATGATTGTCATTTTGTCAAAAGGTACAAAACTACTATTTTGCCCTCATTTTTGTCAATAGTGTGCATCAAAAGTAAGGGCAAAATGAAAAAAAAAAAAGGGAAAAATTTGACAAATAAAGTTCTCTTAATAATTTTATATAGATTTTAAGAGAACGGCAAGACGACCAAGTCTTTGCACTACTTTATATGTGGGCCTTTTGGCCGACTAGTTACATTTAATTTATTTTCATTTCAAAATTAGTATTTTGTAGGAGTATTATAAGGTTGTACTCATACCAAGATCTCATATTATTTTTATTGTTTTCACTGCGTTATTTCTACATAAATACTTACATGGATTATTTTGTTTTTTTTTTTTTTTAACCCTATGCTCTTAAAATTAAATTTTTTAAATTTTTTAAATTTTTATGCACTCAAATGTATAAACACATTACTCGCTGAAGCATATATCACTTTTAATAACGTAAACCAAGATCATCTCTATCTCTTCTCATGGTAAGAGGTAGGTCATCTAGATCTATATTACTTAAAGCTGATAGAGGAAGCGTTGAATTAGCAATGTCAAAACAAAGTGACGCGTAAAAACGCTGGAGAATCTCCACAAAAGGATCTGCAGATCCATGCAACAGTGGAGAACTTGCGGGCCATTGTTATAGATAGTAAAATAATGTTATATATATAATCGGTGGAGATTCATGCAAATATATATACAATATAATTAAGTACAAACCATCACCCGAGGCCAGAAAATCCGGGTTTTATGCTGCTTCTTACACCTACAGGTCAGCTCTCAGCTCAGCAGCTCAAGATTGCATCACCAAATCCAAATTATTACTTGTTTGATCAAAATTAAAAAATCGAAAGTATTATTTTGACCAAAAACAAATCCAAATTATACATGATTTTTTTTTTCTTCTTTAATTTCAAACATGGAGTAGAGGATTTATAATTTTTAGTGGGGTTACTGCATAATTTGTGGAACAACGTGGATGTGATCCAAAGCTTTAATTAGGTCTCCATCTTTTATGGGAAAAGGAGAACTAGAGGGATATCCACAAATAAAACAACAACAACAACAACCAATTTTATTCCACTAAATGGGGTCGGCTGTATGAATATTAGAATGCCACTGCGCTTAGTTTTGAGTCAAGTCTTCCGTTAACTCTAATATACTTCATATATTTTCTTAAGGTTTCTTTCTCAGTATTCTTAGGTCTTTCTCCATTGCTTTTGCCCACCCTCCGTCTCATACATGCGCCCAGGTGTTGAAAATATTACTGTTCTCTCATGTCTAAGATTCATTTGTAATGCTTCTTCTTGTTTTCTAGGAAAAATAAAAAAGAGTTACTTAAATCTTATATTAGTATATTATTTACTCTAATTACTGTAGGTAAACGACTGTCATATGACTCATATCCAGCAAGCCGGCCAATACTTGAGAAAGTTTTATTCTAATTAATGCATAATATTTTTTCCCTAATAAACACTATTTTTTTTCTTTCTTTATAAAAAAATTATGAAAGGGTGTTATGCTCCACAAGAATATTGTTTCTGAAAATTTGTATTGACTCTTGATTTTTTATTTTTTATTTTTTATTTTTTTATTTTGCTTGTTTGGACTGTCGGGATGTGTTATCACTCGTTTCATATGATAGCAACCAAAGAGTTTTCATGGCAGGCCAGTCCCTACTGTTTGAAGACTTGTTTTTTCTTTCTAATTACAAAATTAATTTGTTTAACGAGAAAGAAACATAACGTTGAAGAATGCCCTACAAAGTTGCGTCTCTTTTTTTGTCTGTGTAGTTAAGCTAGAGAAAATTTTCAATGTGCCAAGAACACGATCTGATACACTAACTATTCTCGACACAGCTAGGTAGGGTTTCCTAGCTAGGCAAGCCGGTGGAACAATAGGCCCCAAATAATGTCTGCATGCGATTGTGTGGTCAATTGAAGGTGCCCATTTTCTCAAGTAATTGTTGATTGCTTTTCATGGAAATTCTAAATCTGTGCAACTACAAATTCAGTTCACACAGCTAGTTCCCAATTTTTATTTCATTTTTATCGACATTTCCAGTTTTGCTTTGTAATTCTTAGCTTTCATAACCCGCTTGGGTCAGCACACTAGTAAGGGTATGTGGAAATGATGTCGTGATCGGTAGGAGTTTGAGTTTAAGGGTTCAGAATTCTCATTTGCAACAACAACAAAATTGCTTTTATTTCTATAAAAGCAAGAAAAAATATAGATATTATCGAAATTTGTCAAAGTGGGCTTTGATATTTCTCAATCTATATGTCATGACGCAATGACAAATAATCCAAGCCCAAATTGTTAAGGACTCAATAATAAGAATTGAAGCGAGTTGTTATTTACACTTTGCTATTTTATTTGATCATCCTTGTCATCTATGGTTTAGTATGTTTTTTTTCCTGGTGAGGAAAGAAGTAATGGCAGGTATGTGAGGAACAAAAATGGCTTACCACTTTGTAGCAACGACGATAATACAGATACCGCAAGCTTTATTTAGTTTATAGATGGATATTTAAGTCCCTAATCAATCTATGACTCTACTCTAAAAATGCGTCTCTTTCAACATTGAAAAAATAAGTATTATTATACTAAAAGCTAGTTCATGTCCATTACCTTATATTTGTTTGTTAATCAAGTCCTCAGCCTAATAATTCACTCACTACTATTGAGTGTGTGTGTGTGTGTGATGCTAATACAAACTCTAGTTAACGTCAACACGGACATATATAAACTGTACACCTTGCTGTGAAAATCTCACTTTTACATGGGTGATGCTATCCTTTGATCTTTTCAATTTATTCAATCGGATGTCGAAAATTGAAAAAAAGTGTAAAAAATAAAAAATAGTATATAGATAGCACGAGCTTTTGCAAAGAGAAAGATAGCAAAACGCAAACACTATTTGAAAGAGTGGACGTTAACGTGAAACCGAAGTCCACGCTTTTTCTCCCGTTTCCCGCGAAAATCTCAACGGTCTAAAAATAACGAAACCCTTTCTTCCCAATTTGCGTCCTTTCTCTCTCCCACCCTCTCACCCCCATGCCATTGTACGGATTTCTCCATCCCTCTCTCTCTCTCTCTCTCTCTCAACACTCCATCAAATCACATCATCAATTGATCAAGGTTATGAAAATTTGAATTTCAGAAATTCTCTCTTAAGTTTTCGCAAACAATTTTCGATCTTCGTGTGCGTGTGGGCGTGGAGATCAGTACCACGAGGTTCCACAACGCGGAATCCGAGTTTAAACCCGGAGTCCGCCATGGAAGATGAATAGAATAATCCCCACGCCGGCCGCTAAATTCCGCCCCCTCTACACCGACCCTAACTCCGCCGACGTCTCCACCTCCGCCGTGCCCGACGAACAGAACCCGCTCACAATCCTATGGAACCACCAAATCCTCGACCCCGACAGCGATATCGTAGCGCATTGGAACCACATCTTCCTCGTCATCTGCATTCTGGCCCTCTTCGTCGACCCTCTCTATTTCTACCTCCCTTGGGTCGGCGACACAGCTTGCTTGACCACCGACAACCAGCTCGCCGTCGTCGTCACCTGCTTCCGCACGCTCACCGACCTCTTCTACCTCCTCCACATGATCATCAAGTTCCGCACGGCCTATGTCAATCCCAGCACTAGGGTTTTCGGCCGCGGTGACCTCGTCATGGACCCCCACCTGATTGCCATCCGCTACTTGAAGTCTGACTTCATTGTCGATCTTGCCGCCACCCTTCCGGTCCCCCAGGCATGGAATTCAAACTTTGATTTGATTAAGTAATTAATTTGTAATACGTTTCATGTCATTGTATTGAATTGAATAACTCGCTAGATTCAAAGTATGTTGAAGGAAGTAATGGAGCCAAGCTTCCCAATTTTGTACAAGTTGAAGTAGATGATGAATTGGTTACGAAGAAATGGATAATTGGACAAAATATGGAAGTTGGCTTCATTTTAGTGATTCGTCTAATATGATCGAATTCTAGCCAAATTTCGGAAGTTAGGGCTCGTTTAGGAGTTGATTCAGCACCTTAAACACATGAGGGTTGTTTCTCCATAAAATCAATTTAGCGATTTCTAAAGTGATTTACGGAGAAGCATATGAGAGAGGTGCTTACTGATTCTGGCCTTCTTGGGATTCATTTATGAGAAGCCACAGGAGAGGTACTTCAACATAGCCTCTCGATATCCTATCCAATCGTAGCCACCAAACATGGGCAATTTTAATTTGTGATTCCCTTTGATTGCTTGCAAGAATCGTGTTTCCAGTTGACACCGATAAATTAGTTTGGAATGATTCTCCAGAAAGCGTAGTAGAGTATTGCTTTTGAGGTTTTTGTAAACAAAAGTTTGCTTTGCGTGACTTGTTGCGCAGCTTGTTATCTGGTTGGTGATTCCAGCAACGAGGAATTCGAGAGCTGATCATGCCAACAACACTCTGGCACTGTTCGTTTTGATTCAGTACATTCCTCGGATCTTCCTCATCTTCCCATTGAATCAACGTATCATAAAGACAACCGGTGTTGTAGCAAAGACTGCATGGGCGGGAGCTGCGTACAATCTCCTCCTCTTCGTTCTAGCCGGCCATGTAAGCAACAAAGCAATCATCCATTAATTGTTTACTTCTGATAAACTCATCAATTCAGCTAATTACTTTGGTTTAAGTTAATTGAACACTAATTCCCTTTGCTGCTACAGATAGTTGGATCTGTCTGGTATATATCTTCCATAGGGCGGCAGTTCTCTTGCTGGAAATCCTATTGTAAAGAGGAGAACTCGAAAAGGATTGTTTCTTGCCTCACAAGTTTTCTGGATTGTAGTAGTACAGAACTACCAGAACGGAAGTACTGGGTCAACGTCACCGAAGTTGTTAAAAGTTGTGATGCAAATAATGAGAAAGCCAAATTTAAGTTTGGAATTTTTGGGGATGCTTTCAAGAGTGATGTTGCTACTACAAAGGACTTCTATCCAAAGTACCTGTATTGTTTGTGGTGGGGTTTAAGAAACTTAAGGTATCATTCTACTTAAATGTTATAAGTCTGCAACTGCTATGTTACGGGAATCTTTGCTATCCATTCGTTTTCTGTGGAGAAATCTAAGCTACATCTGTATTCACTTCTGACCATGTTCGATTACTGAATCGATTTTGAAATTTGTATTCTTGGAAATCTTTTGACAAATGATCTTCTCAACCAATGCTCTATAATTGGCCTTAGAAATAAATATACAGATACATAACATATACATCGAGTTCCACGATCTAGTTGGTCATGATTAATTGCTTTAGGAACACGTACATATAGTCGTGCACACATGAATGATGCACCTACATAATAAATATGGACAACACACACATTCGTGATCTTTGGAGAAACCTTCTCTCTTTTTCGGTTATTCTTGTCAAGAAAGAATCGATGAATGCCTGCTTACAAGTGTTTTATGATAGTATTTTTAAGTACTCTACCGCTGGTAGTTCTGATACGGTCCTTTCTCTTTGTAGTTCATATGGGCAGACTCTGAAGACGAGCACTTACTTTTGGGAAATAATGTTTTCCATTACACTATGTCTCACTGGTCTAATTCTGTTCTCATTATTGATTGGCAACATGCAGGTATTGTATGAGTTTTTATCTTTCAGCACCAGTACTATTTATGTAGTTATATGTTGATCTTGTCAGGGTCGCAGTTATATAGATCGACTGTGATTTGATGAAAAGTGTTTGCAAATACTGATGCTGTCTAACTGATACTTGCTTCCCCCTTGTTTCAGACTTATCTGCAATCAATGTCGATAAAATTCGAAGAATGGAGGATTAAGCTAAAAGATACTGAGGAGTGGATGAGGCATCGGCAGTTACCTGAGGATTTGCGCGAACGTGTTCGTAGATTTATGCAGTACAAATGGTTTGCCACACGAGGAGTTGATGAAGAATCCATATTGCGGTCATTACCTTTAGACCTCTGCCATGAAATCCAGCGGCACTTATGCCTTTCGCTTGTTCGTCGTGTAAGTCTCTGTCATGAAACCCAAAACCCTATCAGTGGATCGATGGATTATGTATGCAACTAAAGCAGTTGAATTTTCGCAAATGGAGGATTTCCTACTTTGATAAATCCGATTCTGTTATTTTTCAGGTTCCTTTTTTTTCACAAATGGATGATCAGCTTCTCGATGCCATATGCGAACGTCTTGTCTCATCCTTGAGTATCCAAGGCACGCATATAGTTCAAGAGGGTGATCCAGTAAATGAGATGCTGTTTATCATTCGAGGGAAACTCGAGAGCTCCACAACCAATGGAGGGAGGTCCGGGTTCTTTAACTCCATCGCTCTTGGACCTGGGGACTTCTGCGGCGAGGAACTGCTGACATGGGCCTTGATGCCAAGCTCTAGTCTCAACTTGCCTTCATCCACACGGACAGTTAGAGCTCTTACCGAAGTTGAAGCTTTTGCACTTCGAGCGGAGGACCTTAAGTTTGTTGCTGGGCAATTCAAACGCCTTCACAGCAAGAAACTACAGCATGCCTTTAGGTACTATTCCCACCAATGGAGGACATGGGGTGCTTGCTTTATCCAAGCCGCTTGGAGAAGGTTTAAGAAGCGAAAGATGACGAGGGACTTGGCTATGCAGGAGAGCTTCTACTATATGCAAAATCCGGGCCAAGAGGAAGACGGTTACTACTACTATGATGAAGAACAAGCAGGTGGAAATTATGAGGGTGATGCGAGTGGTGAGAGATCAGGAGAGAATGCAAGCAATTCGGGCCAAGGCCAACATCTTGGGGTCACATTTCTCGCTTCCAAGTTTGCTGCAAATACAAAACGCGGAATTGCGCAGAAAGCGCAGGTGGTTGAAGCTGCTTCTCCCAGTTTGGACATGCCTCGGTTGTTAAAGCCAGATGAACCTGATTTCTCTGCAGATTGAGACAATATACGAAAATGAATGATCAGGGAACAGGAAAACGATCTAACGAAAGAATAGTTAGGAACAAAAATTTGTTAAAATGATGTAAATTTATACTGCAGGTAGATTAGCAATGACCATCAGTTTTCTAGTTCTATAATGCTAAATTATTCACTCTTATATATCGGTATAATGACCTGTAATAGATTAAATATATTAACTACTGTTCTCCAAGATTCTAGCTTATGGTATTTAAATTTAGTAGCTAAAATTAAGTTTCAACCTAAATTGCGATACAAGCGTGCTGTGACGCTCTTGTTTGTGGCCATTTTGGACTTAATATTCGGAAATCCATCGTGATTGTAACGCATTATGCAGAAGGTGCAGGTTAACCACAATGGGATCTTTCATGCTCGAAAGTGCAAAGCATTTGGCTTTTACGAGCACACTGGATGAGTGCGCACAAGAGGACTGCGAATTTACAGCTTCAGTAACTATTTGCAGGTGAAGGATGCTGCCTACTACTCCGGAAAGAGACCAGCAAGTTCGATCATAATTTCGTAGTGCCTCTGAATTTCCGTACCCACATTGTACAGTTGAGCATGGAAATACTTGTATATCTGTAAGTTCTATGAACTTCTACTATTTCATAATTCCAAATTTTGTCATTTTAGTTTACCAACGCCTGCATTTAGAATGCTGGTTTTAAACTCACGCACACATCCACACGCGAATTTGATGCAGAATCACAAATGCATTTGTATTCTGCCAATAGTATTGACATATTGTTACGAGAGTAAAATTGAACTATGAACACTAAAAAAAGCATTCTCATAACAATTTATAAGCTAATAGTTTCTGTTTCTGTTTCCATTTCTGTTTCGTGGATTTAAACTGTCAATACGAGAAGCTAGCATCTGGTGAATCTTCAGGAGTAGAGGCCTTTGCATGCGTTGATATGTCATGCGCCTCTTGTAATCTCACAACAATTTGCTGCATTGACGGTCTTTGTTGTTTGAGTGCTGTGCATGAGAGAGCCAGCTGAAGCGTCAGATTAAACGCTTCTTCTGAGTATTCCCCGTCAAGTTTAGGATCGGCAAATTCATTGATGCTGCCATCTCGGTTGAGGACCTTTGCCTAGCAAGTAGAAAGAACAGATTGAATCAATGCCGGAAAATTTATAGGTAATCAATTTGAAAGGAAAAAAAAAAGATTGTGGGAGGAAATGGTGATTTTCTGACCTGTTTATTTAATGGCATTGGGGTGTTCAGATTCATGTTGATAACTTTCTTCCCCGATAGGATCTGCAGAAGTACGATTCCAAAGCTGTAGACATCTCCTGATGAATTTACGTGGTGGTTGTTCCGATAGTCAGGATCAACGTACCCGAAAGTTCCTCTCACTTCTGAACTGACATAGGTTTCTCCCAGCTCAATAATCTTGGAGAGTCCAAAGTCTGATAGCTTTGCTTCAAAATTCTCCCCAAGGAGAATGTTTGTTGGCTGCAACAGGAAAAAATACAAATCTTAGAGAGTCCAACTTTTTCATTCATTTAGGGTGACACTGTTCAGTTAGATCCTCATACCTTGATATCGCGATGGACAATGCAGCCTTCTGGATACGTGTGGAGGAACAATAGACCTCGAGCGCTATCAATTGCAATCTCAAGCCTGTGGATCCAGGACAGGTTCCTATCTTTCCCTGTTGTTTAGTTACCACATTAATTTATTAACCTACACAAAACCTTTAGTTTGAAAAGCTAAAAAATTTCGTGTCAAGGCAAAAGAATTACCGAAAATCCATTCTGAGAGGTTTCCGTTGGGACAAAGCTCATAGACAAGGAAGCACTCATCTTCGTTTGCACAATAACCTAGCAAAGTAACAAGGTTCGGGTGTCTGATGTGCGATAAGCTCGTAACTTCTCTGGCAAATGTCTCCACATTTCCGTCATTGATAATGTGCTTAACTGCTACACGCTGATTGTTTGATAGGATGCCTTTATACACCTTTCCTGTTATATTATGAACAAAAAATATATAAATTATAAATCATCAGATTATACGATATCTAAGTTGGTTTTGCATCATCTTTTATTTAGATTCTTACCAGCAGTTCCTTCGCCGATGAAATTTGTTGGGTTTAGATTGTCAGTAGCAGAATAGACTTCCTTGACAGGAATTTTTGGACAGCCTGAGTCCTCGAAGATCACTTCCTTAAATGCTGCTGTTTACGTACAAATCAGGCTTAATTAGTATGCACCATATGCTAATTGCAGCTTAGATTTGGTGTTGATGTAGCTGTGAATGAATTAGTGTCTGGCATACCGGCTTTTTTGGGTGGTGGCGGAGTTGATTTGGTACGTTTCTTTGACAAAATGCAGGCAGCTAGTACTACAAAAACAAAGGCAACCACGATGCCTCCTCCAATCATAATCCATAGACCTAGTTCCATCAAGTATCGTAATTGTTAGTGAAAGCACCTGGTTTTCAGTTTTGAAAATGTGAGTATTGATTCGGTGATGGAGGAAGCCTTACCTTTACTGAATTTCCTGTGACTCTTTGGTGGTTGATTATCTGCCAAGGAGAAAAACATCATTTACAAACAACTTTTAATGAATCAATACACGCGCATCGTGGAAAGTTTCATCAGGCTACATACCAGCGAAGCCTTCTTGTGACCCAAGGCAACTATAAACTGCAAGAAGATGCCCTTTATCTTCAAGTTTAATGCTTGTATACGACACCAGCACTGCAAACCTGCAAATATTAGTTTGAAACTCCAAAGATTCTGCATCCCAGGACGATGAACGCAATGGTCCTATGTCTTCCCAACTCTTCACACAAGAACCGCACAGCTGCCCCTTTTTTCCATCAGAAAACCGGAATCCACACTTCCTCTCCAAACCTTTCAACTTGTCGCCCAATCTATTCCTAACTTCAGCGACAGAGAAGTCAGAGCAGCCACCGGCACCACTTGTCAACTTCTCAATCCCACAGCCGAAAACATCCTTCTGCAAATTTTTCATGGAAGCCAAGCAAACCCCCTGCTCGGCAGAGTCGAGGTATATCAACCCTGTTTGATTCGCGCGCTGCCCCAACGCGTAGAGGTAGTCATTGAACGCTGATGCGCAGCAGTCTTTGTGCAGAAACCCTCCCCAGTCCCCTTCTTCGCAAGTTGAATTTGGAGAGGGGGATGATCCCAAATCAAAATGAAGGCTGCAGTTGGATTCAGAAGGCATAGCAGCTGCAAAGCCAGCGGTGGTGATCAGTATTAAGCTTGTAGCATAAACAAAAACTTGTTTCGCCATTTTCGGACCAGAGGGAAACGATGAGAGAGAGAGAGAGAGAGAGAGAGAGAGATGAGGTCTAATGTGAAGACAGTTGAAAGGGTTGGGATGCATCGCTTGTATGAGTCAAAAGAGGAATATTTGGAGGGTTTTGCTGCCGGCCTAAAGTCCAATGCAAGCAAAGCTGAATTTAACTCGAGATGTTTGGCGGGTAGTTTAACGATGGAAAACGTCGCTGTTTGATTCATTCTGTGTTTTTGGCTCTCTCTCTCTGTGTTGATGAAAACTTCTGAAGCGTACAAGGCAGACGGAAACTGACGGCCGTTGTGACAGTTAGTGACAGTTACTGGTGGTGAAAAAAAGTGCTTCTCTTTGGACACAAGGGAAAGGCCTTTTTTCATCCTGTCACTGTGATTAGCAGCAAGCTTATGGTAGGATTTTCAACTTTTAAGTCCTCAAATCTAAAGTAATTTCTCATTGTCTATAAGAAGTCTTCAAATCAGCGCTTATCATTGCCATTATCTACTACTAGTCTTTATGCACCTGCTGATGCATTCGCGAGAAGTTCTTTTTAATCACGTGCGTTACGGACGACTTACAGATTTTTAACCAAATGTGTTAACTACGACTTACAAATTTTTATTTTGTTGCCGATATTCAGATTTGTCAAGATATTTTATTATAGATCCACCGTTGCTATACCATATCTGCTGCATCAGGATGGATCCCCACGAATACACTTATATGTGGGAATTTTTTTCATCACTAAGTAAATAAGAAATAAGAATTGGAATTATTTTATGCGTTTATAAATATGTGGATAAAAAATTTATTTCACTACTTAAATTTTTCTCATATTTATTTACACTGAAGAAATAAATAAAAAATTGCACGTTTTCTCATTTATAAAAAAGTGCACGTTTTCTCTTAAATACCGAAAAATAAGAAATCAGATCAACATAAGATTGATTTTCTCCATAAGATTAAAACCATATTTTTTTCAGAAAAGCAATGTGAAAGAATATCAAAGATATTTGGGAAAAGTATATAAAACGAAAAAGAAAAAGAATAAAAGGGAAAAGCACGAGCCAATAAATCAGTCCTTGAGTTAGAAGAACAAGAAATCTCTGAAGCCTGGATCGCCCTTGACCAGTTACTAGTAATTCTCTCTCTCTCTCTCTCTCTCTCACGTTAGGTAAGGGTTCTGAAAGAGATCAGTTAATTCAATTTAGGGTTTTGCGATAATCTAACTCAAAAGTTTGCATCTTGATAAAGTTCAATTATTTGGTTCTGAATCTGAGCTTGGTTATTGGTTAATTGATTGCAGATTTGTGAGCTCTGTGAAATGGAGAAGGATCAGAAGGTTGCATCGGAAGAAGACCCCAAGATCGATTTGTTCGAAGACGACGACGAGTTCGAGGAATTCAACATCAATGAAGGTAATTTTTGGAACCCTAATCTTGTTTATCATGTATAATTATATATTCTTTATAAGTTAGTAGGTATGCAGCTATTTGCTCTGTAATTGTTTCCAATTGTTTCATAGAATTGATGAATTTAAGTGGGTTTTGCTTCGATTTACTTCTTGCTATTGTTTTTAAACTAATAAAGTCGTCCCGCTAGTTTTACGTGCGAAACGGATTCGTTGTGAGGAGCGTGTAGTTCATATGTCCTAGCATTATCTTAGCATACAGTCCATCTAGTCTGGTCTTTGAAGATAACGATGATTGCGAAATAAAATGCGAGAAGAAACTCCTTATTTCGTGATGTTATCTTTGATTGTTGTATGAAATATCCAAGCCTGTAAATTGATTCATCAGAGCACCAAACCAATGCCCTCAATGATGCAAAGGAGGTTACTTGTTGAGATAGATGGAATCATGCCATTCTTTTTGCCGAACAGGATATTTGGTTTTGTTTCAGGATGCTGCGGCGGCATCTATGTTGTATTTTGTAATTGAGGCAGCCTTCGGTAGATATTATTTTCAGGATATGAAACAGCGGTTTGAGAAATAACAAGGTTTGAACTTGAATGTTACAACACGATGAAGTCATACAAAGATGTGTTTAGTTATAAACTATGACTATAGATTGTGTTTGGTGGAATACATTCTTCCATTTAGGCTTCACCTTTTCATTTTAATGAACTTTGCGTTTATGAAAACGATTAAGTTGAACGGGATATACACGATGGGTTTTCTCCCTTAGTTACTGATAGGATAAAGCATTATCTTAAATTTTTATAATTTCTTTTTGTTATTGACTTGGTTCCTGTGTTTATGCGGGCAGAGTGGGATGAGAAGGAAGAAGAGATAGATTCAACACCACAACAATGGGAAGATGATTGGGATGATGATGATGTCAACGATGATTTCTCTCTGCAGCTGAAGACAGAACTCGAGAGCAACGCTGAGAAGAGCTAAGTTCATGTCTCATTGGCTTCCTTCCTAATGAACTTCATGATCGTGGTGATTCGGTATAACCTAGTATGCCTGTGATTTGGTGGGTAGCCAAGCCCTTTCATTAGAGTACCAAAAACTGCAGTATTTACCGTTCTTGTTTAAAGATAATCGACTTGCAAGATTTCAGTAACTCATTATGTTCGGAATCATGAAGAGTGAGGAGCACCACGTAACTATATTCTCTCGATTATCATTCTGTTTTTGAATGCGGTCTGTTTCTTCCATTTGAAGTTTATGTATGAGTCAGTAGTTAAGAAATTTATAGGCTTCGAATGGAAGTTCGTCTAACGTGTTGTAGGACGAAGCTTCTAACTGCATGCGTCACTTTCATGGCTATCTCTACAGCTTCAGATCCCCTTCTTCCTCTTCGATTTCTTCATCTACGCCATCGACTATCTCACTGTTCGTCTGCTCAGTCTCTTTCTGAAATGCCCTCCCATCTTCCCCCTAATCTTCGAACCCATGCGATAGCTATGACCTTGCCTTGTCGCCCATTTTCAATAGTTACAAACACATCCCGGCGTTCGTAATATGCCAGCCAATCAATTTTGTATGGAGTTGTTATTTGCACTATAAAAAAAAAAAAACTCTCGTCGTCCACGGGTGAATTTAAAATAAATAATGGAAAAAAGATTACTATTTTGAAGTACTAGTAATGCAGTGCACGCTCCACCATCAGTATCCAAGTTTGAATTTTGCGTCCCTTATTTTAGGTGAATTTTAGCATAATTAGTATATTGTTTGTTAAAAAATACTAGTAACATTTTCCGAGACAAAGGAGTGGAGGATAAAATTTATGATAATAATAGCGCACTTAGCATAAGGGCTATGTTTAGGCGTAAATTTGACAAAACCATTCTCCCACCAAAGACGGCCTTGGGCTACAAGAAGAAAGCTACATGTAGCCCAAGGGTTGGACATGAGTAGCCAGTCCTTCAGCCGTTGGCTTAGTTCATCTTCTTCCATCACTGGGCGTTCGCGCTCCTCCAGTTTGGAATCCAAATTAGAACGGGAAGCGCAATTGAAATTCATTGTAGAATTGTTTTGAAACATGTTTGGATGGATTGTAGGAAATGTCTGAATGATAGTGGAAATGTTTGAACTCGAGAGCAACGTCTACCCTAATGAGTTACATGCAGACTTCTAAATACGTAAATAATTGACAACAAAAAGGAGATACTAAACAAACTGTACACGGTGTTTAAAAATTAAAAAAACAAACAAACAAACTGTACGCGAATAAAAGAAAAAAAAATCAATAGTAATAATTTTGTAGAACTTCCATCGAAGGTGACGATGATCTAGTGTTCTAGGGCTGTTCGAGGGCAGAATTATCACCTGCCAAAACCACAAATACTTTCAAGTAACTTTCCTGTATAGACATCGGATAGAAGCAGGCCTAGCTTTTCAAGACAGCGTCAAGCGTTACCACCTTGTTTTGCCTTGAGGACAAGCTCCTCTGTGGTGGTGCCAATGATCTCGTTAGCACGCTTCAGCCCAACACAGTAAAACCGTCCAACAGAATCCTAAATTCATGGGCAGTTTCAAGTTAGTAAAAGGAAATGAAAAAAAATGGTCTTCCAGGAGCGAGCGTGGCTGTTTCTCACATCCTACATGCAACTAAAGAAAACAAACTCGATGGTTTCAATCCCTCATCATTGCCTCACTTTCCACAGTTCCTAATGCAATCAAATAACGGCCATGAAAAGCCTCAACCATCCTACTATTCCTTTTCACGGTTATATTTAAGCAGTGATGATCCGTCTTGGTTGAAATACAACTCTATAAACTATCAAAGAAGGGCTTTATGGAGTCTTACCTGAGCAACAATTTTCAATTTCACCAACTTCTGAACTGCATCCTCCACCTCGAAATTGCAATTGGCATGAAACTCATCTTTAATTAGTTCCTCACACCACCTATCCAGGTCCTATAACAAATCATCCCCAGTAAGACTTTAGCAATACTAGTTAAGAATATTATAATTCTTGTGATTACTCGGAAACTGTAAATGGAAGTAGAAAAGCAATCTGAGAGATACGTACTTCTAAAGTAGCTTTCCCTTGCTCCATTAATATATAGTAAGCAATTATCACCTCCTTGACCTGCACATTCAAGAGATTGAATACCGGTATAATCTTGAATAAATTCCAATTTAAAATGAAAAAAAAATGAAGTTTAGGTTATATCATTAACATGTCGCAACTGGATCAATTCACCTGACCTTGTTAATCATGCAATATCTGACCTTACTTATGCCTGATCATTCATATGGTTAAACTGTTTAGATACCAGTAGGACATAAACCCTGAAATTCTTCCTTTCAATTGTATCTCACATTAGATACGTGTAAATAAATTGTGGAACATTTCTATGAGTCCATAAGGGTAAACAACCAGCTAAGGTTTTGGCACTGCGCCACATTTCTATGAGTACGTGCAACCTTGAGCATTAGTCTTCGTTTCTATTAGAATGTATATAAAGTTTACAACTTACTTCCTGTTGAATCACATCATCACACAAGTGAAGAAGAGTGCCCCTTCCGCTATCTAGTTGTTTGTCATACATGGACTGTGTTATCAAGTTCTGATATGCAACCAAGTTCTGCTGAAACCTACAGACAATTAAGAAGTAATAGGCACATTAGTAATTAACAACTTATTCAATTGCGGGAAAACGATAAACAATAACGTATCACCCCCAAGCAACCAAATTGGAAAAACATGAATTGTAACAAAACTTTACGTGAAGTATATCTTAGCACAGTAACCAATCACAGTCGAAAGAATTGCAATAATGACCCAAAGATCAGCTTTAGGCATTTCAACCGAACCAACAACGGCAACCTGCAAAAAAAAAAAAGAAATGGTAAGCTGCATTTTCACCACAAAAATGACGAACAGTGCACCAATACAAACTTCATTGCTATCTCAATAAACTGACCAGCCCAACTACAGCAGAAACAAGGAACTTGACCCAGTCCATTGGAGTTAATCCCGGGTTCTTCTTCTCAGGCTGTAAATGGCAAAAGGTTCCACACCAGGTCATCAGTTGTACAAGGGCTATGAGAAGTATAAAATCCCATAAAAGAGAGGAAAAGAAGAAAGGGCAAGAGAAACGCACAAGAACTATCTCCATATCAGCCATCGGAATATTTCTGAAGTGCTTTACATATATTCCCCGTTCTTCTTTCGCTTTGGTACTTGCCCGCCTGAACAGTAATCATTCTCTTATCAATAAGTATTTTTTCAAGGTCCTTTCAAGACTGGTTTCCTAGAGCATGAATTCAATTAGTAGGCAATTAACCCCCCTTGCCCTTCAAAAAATCCATAAAGTATCATGCATTGAACTTTCTCCAATATAAATCAAAACTGTTTGAAGGCCTAGTTTTCCTTTGCAAAAGAATACACTATAAGAAGCAACTAGGAGCACGCTCATTTCAAATAATTTAGACTGTCAACACTGATATGCCTAACCTTGTGACTTGAATACTAGCCAAATTTTTCACAAGAAGATTATTAAAAAAAAAGAAGGTTTGTTCAGTCTAAAAAACAGTACCTGTAAACAACAATTATCCTGTCAAAGGTTGGCTCTTTGATTGTCGTCTTGCTCAGCAAATTTTTAACACTGAAGGACACAGCATATAAATGTCATGAAGTGGAACTAATCACCTTAAGATTGAGACAAGGAATACGGAATCAGGACTAAAATGATTTTAATTGCTGTTGAACTTTAGTATATATTTATACTCTGAAATAAAGAGTACAGTTTAAAATTAGAGAACTTTTAGCATAAGTCCGAGAAAAATCCTAGGAATATATACATCACAATGAAAATAAATGTTTAGGATATTCCAGACTAATCCAAAGCAGTCTATACTCTATATGGACAAGAATTCCAAGTTTCAATAGAGATGGAAAACTTCAGGATCCATCCAACTGAAATCTAAGAAATCATGAATGAAGAAATAAGATCCCGCAGCATAGAATGGCAAGCATATAGCTCAGTAATATACCAAAACTAATAACTCCACAAGAAAATACACTAAAACTAAAGCTGGATAAAGAATAACCGTAGTTCCATTTTTTCTAGACGGATTCTTTCAATAAATAAGTCTTCATCTTCTCCATCTGCTCCAGAGACAATCTCATCAGTCTTTTTTGGATCAGACTTAGGTCGTCCACTTGACCATCTGGATAAAAGTTTTTCGATCCTGCAATCATCATAACACCAAAAATGAAATAGACAAAGAAACTCTTAAGTATGAATAAATTAATATCTAAAACACATCTTCTCAGCTATTTGCTCAATGGTTTTGGCAATACCAATCACCAATGATGCAAACTATGATGTTCCAGTTATTGGTCAACGATGATGTTTCATTAAAAGACTCATAATTGTTCACCCAGTTTACAGTTTAAATAGTTTCAACTATTATCTCCAAAGTTATGTTATTCCAATTTCCAGTAGGTCAATAATAGACAACAGTTAAAAAAATTATTTACCTAGTTATTCGTAAAAGATATGCCCAAAAGCGTGCAATCATCATGTCCACTTTCTCCATGAAAAAGTAATCAGTTGTCTGATCAAGTCCAACGCCACGCCGGAAGATAATGTACTGAAGTATGAAACAATGCAGATTAGATCTCTAGAAACATAAAGACAGTGGTAGGAAGAGAAGGGGGGTGGGAGGCTAACTAGTATTTCCTACATTAACAAGGAAGAGGCAGATAATCTAAATAGAGCCAATCCTATATAATATAATATCAACTCGAAATATTACGGGTTTAAAATTCCAAATTGTTTCCAGTGTCTTATAAGGAACTTGAACTACCTTATCAGCAAAATCAGGAAGGTTTGGCTGAGGATGCTCAGCGAAATAATTCTTTAAGAGCTTCTTATCAAGCTGCACTCAACAGAAGCAATACTCGGGATCAGGGAATGTGAATGACATGAATATACTAACGTTATCATGTATGTACTTAATGAACTGAAACAGGAAAACATATTTGCGAGTACAACAAACCTTAGATTCGTCAACTGTGATGGGTAGATTTAGAAGATACTGGCCTGAACGTGCAACCTCAATTTCCTCATTACTTGTTATCTTGAAATTACTCTTCTCCATCACCTGCATCATGACTAGCAGTTTAGTTGTCCTACTTTCAAACTGGTTTCCCATTGCATAAATATAATCAGTCAGTTCCGACAAGAGCTTTCTTTTGGCTTCTCTTTTTTTTTCACTTTTTCATGTTTCTTTTAGTTGTATGGGCATACGAGAAAATAAAAACATAAAAAGACATAAAGTGAATCAGCCTTAGAACCTGAAATAAGTACTTCAAGAAATTCTGCTCAAGCACATCAACTTCTTCTGTGGAAAAGTTCTGCTGCTCTAATTTTTTAGCCCCATTTACAGGGTCAAAGAGGGAGTACAATTGCTACAAAGAAAATTTGATAACATGAGAAAACAATACATGCCGATTGTTGATGCGAATCGTCTCCATGTCAAAAGGGCACTGAAAACATGAGCATACCATCAAATCCTCGAATTGCAGAAGATACCAAGCCCGAATCGTGTACTCAACTCTCTTGCACAACTTCAAAAACTCCGCCCGGTCAGAACTATGTTCTGCAGAATTTCAAAAAACCCAGATTTTTCAGCTAAGCAAAACACAATGCAAAACTAAACAAGATCAAAACTTTGCAGCAAACCCATAAAAGTTCAAGAAAACAAAAACAACCCACGAATCGAATTCTTCCGGCAGTGCCAAAACAGCAAAATTTAAACAAAACCCAGCTAAGCAAATGCAAAACCAAACAAGAACAAATCTTTGCACCAAACACACAAAAGTTAGAGAAAACAAATACAACCCATGAATCGAACCGGGCCGACAAGTGCTAAAAGCATCAAAATTAAAACAAATAAAATAAAATTTGAACAAAACCCAGAAATTAAACAAGCTGATAGAAGAACCCACCAATGAGGCTGGCCAAGGTCATGATAATCTTGGGCTTGATGATTGGGATGACGGATTCGCGCTCTATTCGAATCATATCCTTCTTCTTCTGCTCCATATTTTGTGCTTTGTTTTCTCAGAATTCTGAAAAACTGGAAGCGGAATAGCCAATGGCAGATGCAACACGCTGCCCCTTTTTAGTTGGATTGAATTTGGATTCTTTATCGGGATTACAAGCAAAGGTTTCTTTGGGCTTTTGGTTTTGGAATTTCTTGTGGGGTTGTTTGTATTCTTGCGAACGGAGAGTGTATTATCGGGGGAGAGAAAAAGAGTGAGGCGGAAGGGAGCCACAGAAACCGAATCAAGTGGAAAAGGCAACAGTGATACTGCCGGTGCTGGTGACAAATATCTTTAGGTCGCATTGATTGGACTCAAAGGATTTACGGCGGTCTAACTAGTTTACTACAGTTTTTTTTTTTTTTTTTTTTTTTTTTTTTTGGATAAATTAGTCTGTTTGTACTCTATTTGAATTCAATTTTTAAACTCAAAAACAATTTTTAAGTTTTAGATCTTAAAAACTTATTTGGTATGATTATTTTCAAAAACTGAACTTAAGACTAACTCAAAATTGTAGTATATTCCCTAAAAACACAAAAAGTAAGTTTTTAGATTTTTTAAACTTAAACACACTTATTTCTTTTCTCTCCCTCCTCCCCTCTTACTCCAAATAGTATTTGTTTATCTTTGGAAATTGTTATTAACACTCCAAAAATCTCATTCTACACTCCAAACTTTCTATATTAGGAAAGAAAAATACATTTGTGAGAAGTGTAGAATGAGATTTTTGGAGTGCCAATAACACTTCCCTTATCTTTTTGCGTTTTTCAAATACAACTATTTTTATAATATTAATCTAAGCTATCTAAGACAAGGGGAGTGTGACATCCCACATTGCCCAGGGGAGTGGATCATGTAAGTCTAATATGTATATTATCATCTTTACCTAGCACAAGACTTTTAGGGAGCTCACTGGGAACTCCGAAGTTAAGCGAGTTGGGAGCGAGAGCATTCCCAAGATGGGTGACCTACTGGGAAGTTCTCGTGTGAGTTCTTATAAACAAAACCATAAAGGTGTGGTCAAGGCCCAAAGCAGACAATATCGTGTTACAATAAAGTCGAGCCCGAGATGTGGTGGGGGCCCGAGCCGGGATGTGACAGGGAGAGTTTGAACTTGGAACGCGATAAGCAAAAGAAAAAGGCCCTAACTACCAAAGCAATTCACCACTAGCAATATAACTGTTAGGTTAAGGAACACAATGAGTCAACTATAACAATCTAGTATCGAACTTGTCATTTACATGAGTCGAACCTAAAACTTTACACTTATAAGAGCAAAGTAATATTATTAGATTGGTAACACCATGCAATAGTGTAACTATCATATGAAAATGCATAAAATGTGCTTAGAGCTTTGCAGTTAGGAGTGGGCTTGTAAAACCAAAAATCGAAAAAATTAGATTGAATACTTAGCCAAAACAAAAAAAAAAACAAACCGAATAAAAAACTCTTGGTTTGGTTTTTATTTTGGTGGTTCATAAATCAAACCAAATCAAATGATGTAAATTAAATTTTATTTTTATTTATTTTTTTAATCTTAGATATTTATTTTTCAAGCTCAATTCCAAATCAACCATTAACCTATTTTCAATTCAAGGTTGAGTAAACTCAATTTTAGGCCCAAAATGTTGAAAGCCTTAATCACTAAGTTGTTCTTCAATTTCTCTCCAATTTCTATGTTAAAAAGAAATTTAAAAAAAAATTGAAACCAAACTGAAATAATTCGGTTTCTCCTTTGCAAATTAAAAAACCGAACGAAACTGAATAGCAATTCCGGTTTGATTTTCGATTTTGGTTGAAATCCAAACCGAAGTGAAACGGACCTACTTGCACTTTTATGGCAACAAAAAAAATAATTGTGGTCGGGAAATCTTAGGTCGATGCTCGCGGATTCCTGCTTGGATGTTACGAGATTCAACAAATGACGTGGTCGGACACGCTACACAAGTTTATGTAAAATACAAAAGCGAGCGAGTAATAAACACATCATGATCGCAAAATATCTAAAACCAAAGCTAAGCGGCCGGGATGTAGTTGGCTAAGAATGCACGGGCTGATTAGACTTTTCACCCAATAATATGGGTGAGGAAGGAACACTGTCATTGTGTAAGCAGATGGACAGCAAATGATTGAATAAAAGAAACATCTCAACATTTCAACAGCAACGATTGAAGGAACAAAGCCAGGCTCTAATAACTTGACCTGTGAAGAATATTATCGTAGAACTATGGCTCAACTACATGCTCCGACTGTAGACCGAACATCTCAACCTTTCGAAGAATTTACAAACACGAAAAAATGAAAAGAGAAATTGACGAAGCAAATCAAACCAAGGGCAGATATAGGCTTTCCTAAAGCTCATATATGTTGAAAATGGAGATAAAATGCTACTCATGCGTGTTTCAATTTAAACCTGTGTCAAGAGCCCACAAGACCTTCCCGAGATATACTGGTAACCCGAAGAACAGCTTGTGCACTGAGAGGCGAGAGCTTTGACAGACAAAAGTTCTCCCATGAGCTCGTTTCTGAGAGCTCAGGCGCTGGTGCTGAGCTCGTTTCTGGATGTTCAGACACAGCTGCTGGTGGGGGATAATCAAATTTCTCGTAAACAGTCTGCAGCTCCAGGAGGAGGATCCGAGCAGCCTCCCTCGACTCAGGAAGCTGGTCACTAAGCTGGGATGCAGCAATTTGAATTAATTTGTCAATCCCATATGCTTTAATACCTTCAACACCCTGTTGACAGAAACACAATAAGCATATAACAGGAAGAAATAAGTAGAACCACGTCTAGTTGAAGGTCTTGCTGAATCTACCCGACAATATGCTTGTTCATTTTCTCAATGTGCAATACGTGATAACATACAAGTCACAGAACAACAAGCAATAATGAACCTAGGTTCACTCAGGGAGAAGATCGCACATAAGAGACGGGGTTTGGATATGCAATCGAGTAATAGTTGACAGAAAGCACATGGTTGCAACAGTACAGGTTCAATGAGGCCATAGGAATCTACATAGTATCGGCACAGGAACATACACTTCAATGAAACTCCAGCTTTTGGTTTTTGAAATCTATATAACGGTTAAGCCATTTTGCCAATTCCAGTTTGATGGGACAGGTCCTAAACAATAAGCAAAAGCTAAAGCAGTACAAGAGTATATATAAAAGGGGCAAAGGAAGATAATGAGTTCCTAAATGACTATCCCCACAGAAAAAAAAAAAAAAAAAAAAAAAAAAAAGAAGAAGAAGAATAAGATGTTACATCAGGAGCAGCACACAAAAAATGGCAGCATCTGCTACTACAACTCGATAAAACCTGGAAATAATGCAACCCTCAAATGAATCTGGCAATAGCAATTTGGGGGTTGAAGGAAAAATAAATCAATAAACAAACATATGAAAGAAAATATAATTATATGAAACAATTGAAATATCGCTTCTGATAAGAAAAAATCAATGTGGTGAGCAATAGGATGTAAATGTCCTCTTACCAGTCGTGGAACACTTCGACAAAAGCACGTTGATGCCTTTGCTCGAACTCTAGGATTTCTGTTCTTCAGATATGGTTGCAACTTGGGTAACAACAATGTAGGGGAAACCCAAGTGGTCATCGCTACTAAAGCTCTCTCAGCTGCCTCACATACAAATCGTTTGTCTTGCGAAGACTTTAGAAGAAGTTGTGTAAGCTGCAAGGGTCAGGTTTGATTAAATTGGGGAATAAGAACTAACAATTCATTGCATATAAGAATAGAATCCTTTACCATACAAACAAAGTAAAGCAATACAGCAGAAAAGTTTCAAAGATTTCACATTACCATAGGGTCCAATGAATCAATCACAAGATCAGTATATGCATTGAAAATATCAGCAGAAGTCATAATTGCAGTTTTGCAAACAGCACTTCTTGGATTCTTAAGTGACTTTACCACAAGCAATATTACATCTCCCCTATTGAGCAAAATGGTGACAATCGTTAAATATGTCAGCCCTCACAATCATCAGTAACACATAATACTTCTTCGGATCAAGAGCATTCAAGTGAGAGCATGAGACTTACAGCATATCAAGCATGGCTTCTCTGTGAAATATAGAAAATCGGCGCACATTATTGAGTGCTTCGCACACCAGAACCCAATCTTTAGATTCTAGTCCGGTTAAGAGTGTCTGAAATATCAAACACATCATACAGTTAGCTGACATGCTTATCAATTGTGAAAGGTCAGGAATGCCTAGGTTACAGTAAAGCGCCACAAGAAGGCATAAAAACGAATACCTTAAAACTCGTATCAAGATTTTCTAGATCATTCAGATTCTCAGACTCAATGTATGCTACTTCGGCAATTCCAACCTCGGGTACGGAACTTGCAACTTCCTCACCATTTATGGAAAGTGAACCCACCGAAGCGGTGGTTTCTTTCAGGCATTCTTCATGATTTTCATTAGCATTAGCAGCAACAGGCTTAGTTATATTCCCTTTGCTAGAGCTTTCATTCTTCTTCTCAGATCCAGGTATGGTATTGAGATCTCTAAGAGCATTCTCAGACATTGCAGCTAGCCTTCAACTCTGCAACCAACAAATTTCGACCAGTGAGCACGCAAACTCAAATGTAATGAAAGAACATCCACAATTCTATTTACAGTTAACATTCACCTAGCAATTTCATAGAGTCAAGATAGAAATTCAATTCCAGTTGCTTGGAAGATCCAGAAAACGAAAACCTCTTACTCCGAATCTCCAAAAAAATATGAAAATACAACTTACTAAGGATAATAATGAACCAAAACCAAAAGCATATACGTAACAAAAAGCGTAAATGTTTATATTGATCGAATTTCGAGTGTGAACACGTACTCAAATGTAACACAACGTCCACAATTCTCTACGCAGTAAACAATCAACCCGCAACATCATCAATGCGAGATAGAAATTCAATTCCAATTGCTTGAAAGATCTATTAAACAGAAACTCCATTGAAAATACCACTTAATAGTGACAATAATACGCGAAAAACCACAGAAACAAAAAATTCGAAAGAATCAGTAAAACTAAACCTAACAGAAGATCTAGGGCTCCAATCACTGTACAAAATCAAAAATAGTAAAAACAAAACTAAATCAATCAGCTTCAACACGGATCATACGATTTCCCCTAAAATTCACACATTAAAATCCAACTCTACAGTGTATACACACACACACACATATATACACATATACATATATCGATTCAATCGGAGCTAACACAATCAGTAGAACAAGCATCGATTGTATGAAATGTGCGTGCGATTGCGATTCGGCGAATGCGCATACAATCCTACAGAGAGAAAGAGGGGAGAGAGAGAGAGAGTACCAGGAGAGGGAAATGCGAGGGATCAGAACCAGCAAGCGTCAATGGAAGCTCTGAGTGAGTCCACACTCCCAGAAAATGGGCGGACTTTAAATAATCGATTTTTTATTTATTTATTTTCTTGGTGTAACCGGCGAGGCAGCAGATGAGGCTCCGGACGACGCCGCTTTGTGGTTAAGTGGGTTCAACTCGACCTGGCCCGGCAGAGTCCGGGTCGCGCATGCCACCGCCTCCCATATCGTATTTAATTTTGAGTGGTGGTATTCCCACCGAGGTGTCTTATTTTTCCACCCATCATTTAATGAAAATGTTAATAACATATTTATCCTTTTAAAATAAGACTCTTAAACCTCTATTTAATTCAGTACTAAAATAATAAATAAATAATAGTTGGTGGGTTGTGATATCTTTGGTGGAAAGAGGTTGGGAAAGATTTGGGTTTGAATTGACGGAAATGTTAGATGAAGGAATGGGCGTGTGCTAGATGAAGGCGAGAAACTTCAATGGAGAAAAAAAGAGAATTGGGTGTGAAATCTGCGGTTTTGACAAAAAAAAAGAGAGGAAGAATAGTGGTTTGGGGATCCGGTGTCACATCCTGACCCGGATGGGACCACTTCCCGGGCCCGACTCCACCGCGACATTGTCCGCTTTGAGCCTCCAGCACACTCTCACAGTTTTGTTTTTGGGAACTCACACGAGAACTTCCTGATGGGTCACTCATCTTGGGAATGACCTCACGCGTTACTCGCTTAACTTCGGAGTTCCCATGGAACCCGAAGCCAGTGAGCTCCCAAAAGGCCTCGTACTAAGTAGAGATGGGAATATAAATATAAGGCTCACTCCCTTGGGCAATGTGGGATGTCACAATCCACCCCATCGGGCTACTCGCTTAACTTCGGAGTTCTCATGGAATCCGAAGCTAGTGAGCTCCCAAAAGGTTTCGTGCTAAGTAGAGATAGAAATATAAATATAAGGCTCACTCCCCTAGGCGATGTGGGATGTCACATCCGGGGTCTCTACAAGGCGGCGTTAGGTGTAAAAGAGATGATGAATGTCTAGGTCTTAGGTCTTGCATTTTCTTTCATTTTTTTTATTTTTATATATTTATTTATAATATTATTTAAAGATATATCATAGTTATTTAAAAAAAAATATTATTATGGTTGTTTTGGGAATAACGGTGTGGGAGGAAATAACATTTTATTTTTTAAATTTTCTATGGTGGGTGGGATTATCATGTGGGTGGAAAATAAATCACTGGGGTGGGTCTAGTAGCACTCTTAATTTTGTTTGTTGCCATTGATTTGGGATCTAATTTCGAAAACGCCATTGCCTCGCATTATTGCCATCTTTTTATTACTAGACATTTAATTTTCCATGGTTTCCTTGTTTGGAACCTTGATTTTGATCTGACGCTCCAACAGGAAAATGAAACTTTTGGCGTGTGAATTAAATAAAAGAATGGTAAATGTTGGGTGATGCTATATCTTTTATGTGATTATGATAAAATTAGTGTGCATATGCATACGTGTCACATCCCGGCCCGGGTGGGACTACTTCCCGGACCCGCTTCACCACCGTAGCACGATATTGTCCGCTTTGGACTTACCATTCCCTCACGGTTTTGTTTTTGGGAACTCACGAGCAACTTCTCAGTGGGTCATCCATCATGGGATTGATCTAGCCCTCTTCTCGCTTAACTTCAGAGTTCCTACGGAACCCAAAGCCAGTGAGCTCCCAAAAGACCTCGTGCTAGGTAGGGATGGGAATATACATTTAAGGATCACTCTCCTGGACGATGTGGGATGTTACAATCCACCCCCCTTAGGGGCCCGACGTCCTCGTCGACACATTTCTGGCCAGGGATTGGCTCTGATACCAATTGTCACATCCCGGCCCGGGTGGGACTACTTCCCGGACTCGCTCCACCACCGTAGCACGATATTGTCCGCTTTGGGCTTACCATTCCCTCACGGTTTTGTTTTTGGGAACTCACGAGCAACTTCCCAGTGGGTCACCCATCATGGGATTGTTCTAGCCCTCTTCTCGCTTAAGTTCAGAGTTCCTACGGAACCCGAAGCCAGTGAGCTCCCAAAAGGCCTCGTGCTAGGTAGGGATGAGAATATACATTTAAGGATCACTCCCCTGGACGATGTGGGATGTTACAATACGTATTTTAGGTCAATTAATTTATGATCACATGTAGTTTTTTGAAGTTTGGTTTGAATTTTCTCTTTGAGCTTCGTAATTCTATTAAAAAATGACAAAACTAATTGAATTAGACTGTCTAGTTTGATTTGGTTTGGTTCGGGTTTGTATTATGTTGCGAAATCGGATCAAAATGGTTGAATTGGTTCAAGAATCACCAAATTGCATTTGATTAAACTGTATCTTTGATGTGTTGTTTTTTGTTACGTGCCAGCAAAGATTTCCCATTTTATGCTCTTTGACAACATCAATTCGTTGGTCAACTTCGAGCTAATAAAACCTTCTTTAAATATATATTTTCTTATTTGTAGAGTAATTTAAAATATCGCATTGATTAAGGTTAATTATACGTGGATATGTCATATTCCACAATCCACGTAACTATAAAACATTTGGATCGATTATAAAAAAATGATTGAATTGAAATTTAAGTCATATTTTAGAGACCATATGCAGTTTAGCGAAAAAGTATAATCTTAAGGAATTTTGTGCCAACTTTAAAAGACAAGTGTTTTCTGTTTTTATTAATAGAAACAGAAAGTAATTAGTAAATTGACGGTTGATTTAGGCACATATTTAGTCCTTTAGCCATCAGATCACATCTAAATAAGTTGGTATGTTCGACAAAAATAAAGTTAATAAGACCCCATTTGGACGAAGGAATTTCAAATAAAGTGTTTGGATTTGCCAAAAAATGCTATATATATATATATATATATATTTTTTTTTTTTTAGTACATCGATATTTTTACACTAGAAAAATGAGGAGTCTAAACCACACAATGAGCATTCTAATTTGGTATTGAATTCGTCTTCCACGAGATTCAAACATAAGACCTCTCACTTCTAAGCAAAGAGGAATATCATCAGATCATAGTACTAAGTGACAAAATGCTATATTCTTTAAACAATTTGGTAACACTAGATTTGAAAAAAACAATGTAATTTACACAAACGATGTAGCTAAACTACGCGAAGAGAATTCGAGATTGAATGTAGAGAGGACCACACCAATTACTATAACTAACTTGGCTAGGTCTAAATTTGTAACGTAAAATATTATTTGAAATAACAGAGGCTTTGTGCTCCTCATTGCACTCATCTTCAAATTTGTTCTTGTAAATTAGAAGAATCTTTGAAATATATGATAACAGAGTTTTAAGGGAAGAGATCTCTACTTTTTTTTTTTTTTTTTTTTTTTTTCAAAAAATGGAGATTAGTTGTGGGACTTACACCACATCGAACTTTAGCGATCTGGAATCCGAATTGTCCCCTTTTTCAAGTTTCACCTTATAGATCATCACTGCAAAATATTAACCAAATAAAAAAGGATTATTATACAAAATGGTCCTTGAGATTTGCATGATTAATATAAATGGTTCCTGAGATTGAAAATCAATAGAAATTGTCCCTGAGATTGTTCACCATCAATGATTTTGGTCCTTTTGTTAAAAACTTTTTGGACAATTTTCAAAACTTCGTAACTCAATCGATTCTTAACCAAATTCGACCCATAATATATCAAAATGAAGATAAGAAAGTGTAGAACAAAATTATACCTATTTGGAAGCCTAATGATTGCCGGAGATGGCCTGAAAAAAAGCCTGAAAGGTAACTGGTCTGAGGAAAAACTGGAAAACTCACTGGAAATTGGGTAAACTTTAAACGTTCATAACTTCTTCAATACTCAACGAAATTGAGTGATTCAAAAACGAAAATCATACTTCTCGACGAGACAAAGAGAATAATATCTTAATAATATCTTTCTTTAGTGCTAACTCGTCGTGATTTGGCCAGAAAACTGCTCGAAAGTGGCTAACTTGAAAATGGTTAGCCACTTTTGAGCCATTGTTCGACCAAACCACGGCGAGTTAGCCTTCAAAAAAGGTACCATTCTCTTCGTCTCGTCAAAAAGTATTATTTTCATTTTTGAATCACTTGATTTGGTTGAGTATTGAAGAAGTTATGAACATTTAAAGTTTACCCAGTTTCCGGTGAGTTTTCCAGTTTTCCAGCGGACCAGTTACCTTTCAAGCTATTTTCCGTCCATCTCCGGCATCCATTGGGCTTCCAAATGGGTATAATATTATTCTACACTTTCCTATATTCATTTTGATATATTATGGGTCTAATTTGGTTAAGAAACGATTGAGTTACAAAGCTTTGAAAATTGCCCAAAATCATTTTTAACGGAATGATTAAAATCATGGATGATGGACAATCTCAGGGACCATTTTTATTGATCAAGCAAATCTCATGAACCATTTTGTATAATAACCCAATAAAAAATATTTGATACATCTAATTGAATTCAAATAAATTGACAAACAATATGTTCTAAGAAATATTAAAATTTCATCGTAACAATAAAATAAGCAAATGATTTTAAATTGAATTGAATATTTGTAAGGATGAACTATGAATAAAAACTTACAAAATATACGGTTTGGACAGTGAAGTTCAATTAGAGTGAATCTCATAACTAAACTCCATTTAATAAAATGAAGATTTCATCCCTTAAAGGTCTGTATATTATTATTGTAATAAGAAAACTTTTAATGCCATTTTAAGTCCCTTAATTTGGAATCTTTTTCATTCAAATGGGCTCTGAATGGAAACGAAATCTGGGCCGTCGAGGATGTTTCAACTGGGCTTTTTTTCTATATGATTCTTAAAAGATAATCCATCCCTAATCCAGTAATTAGCATAGTAATACAGTAATTAGCATAATAATGGTAACTGATTAATACAGTAATTCACGATCCACACAAAGCACAGAAAGAAACGTCTCTTCTTCTTGTACTGCAGATTTCGCGATCTTTTGCACTCTTCATAATTGAGACACCTACCATTTACAATTGCTTACAAAATCATGAGAGATCCAAAGTAATCATTCAGGGCAAAGAAATGGAAATGACATAATTGTCATTCCACAAACTTCCATTTTAGCTGGATAATATATTGTATCTGGTGTCCACGTACGTCTTTATTGAGAGATACACAATGCTTGTTTCGTCTAACACCTCACATTTGTCAAATTATACGAGTAACTATGTTGATGTTTCTTTGTCGTTAATGCACTTAATATAGTTGGTTATTGTTGTGATCGACCGCTTGTGTCTTTTATGAGAGATACGAAGGCCTACTATTTCTGACATTTCACATTTGTCAAATTGTACGAGTAACTGCATTGATCATTAATTTGTCGTGAACGCACCAAATGAAGCTATATCCATTATCTTAGATGCCCACGTGCATCTTTCATGAGGCATACACATGTTTGATACCTCATATTTGTCGCATTATTCAAGTAACTAAATTGTCAGTTTTTTTGTCGTAAACGCACTTGAGAGTGCCATTTACTATCTCATACTCTTAAGCACGTCTTTGATGATATATTTACATGACTGCTTCATCTGACATCTTACGTTTGTTATACTAGTAACTACATTAGGGTTGCTTTGTTGTGAATGAACAGAATGAAGTTGTCTACTGTTTAGAGCACATGCCTCCATATCTCATGGGAGTTGTACAAACCGACTTCGTCTGAGATATGCCCACTATAGCTGCTATATTCACTAATCTCGGATGCCAAACTGTATCATTTACGAGAAACAAATACGTATTCTTAACACCTCACACTTATCACAATTATAACACATTTTTCGGAACGAATCACATAAATTCGTAATCACCATGCATATAATACCGTAATTATAATCAAGAACACGAAATTCTATGAAACTACTTATGAGAGAGGAACAACTTCGTCCACAAAAAAAACATGTAAACGGAGTTATCAGACATGCGTTCTAACCGTATACACAACAAAACGCCCACCAAGTCACGAGATTCTTCCTGCTCTGAGTCCAGAGGAGGTTTTCCTACGCAGAGCTGCACAGAGCACTGTACTCTCGGGGAAGGTGAAGGCCAGTCTGCGCCTCTCCTGATTGGTCCACGTGGGTAACTGTCGTTCTACGTCAGCGAGTACACATATAAATCCCCCGTGAGTCCGCCCCACTTTACCCTTACTTCTCACATCGCAGTTCAAAAAATTAAACCAACAGAAAAAAAAAGGTTAGAGAGAGAGAGAGAGTCTAGAGAGAGAAAGAGGGAGGGTCAGGGCGATACGGTGCGGTCCTCTTTCGGTCTCTTCGTTTCTGTCTTCTTTTTCTTCTGTGTTCCCTCGAACCCAAAAACCAAAACCTCTCCTTTTTGTTCGTGTCAAATCTCAGCCGTCCGATCAAATGGTACGAGCACCGACCTCGAGCTCCAAACCCCGACTCGGATAAATGGAACTGACGGATTCAGCTGCCGACGAACTCAGAGCAGCGGCAGCCGCCGCCGCCAACGCCGAGCCAACTCGCTCCGTACTCTGCATCGATCTCAATGAGATCCCTTCTCCTTCCGAAACCCTACCCGATTCCTTCGACGTTGTCCGGTCTTACCACGACCACCCTTCGCCGCCTCCCGGCGGCCCGGCCGGAGTTCCCGGCTCAGCTCGAGGATCCGCATGCGCCGCCTGCGGCAAGCCCGAGGTTCGCGGGCACGTGGTGGTCTGCGACGGCTGCGAGCGCGGGTTTCACCTCACATGCGCCGGAATGCGCGGCCGGCAGGCGGTGAATTTGGTGGAGTGGGTCTGCGGGGACTGTTTGAGCGGTGGGGTTAGGAGCAAGCGGTGGCCGCTTGGAGTTAAGGCCAAGCAGATTCTCGACATCAACGCCTCGCCGCCGAGCGACGTCGACGACATCGCGGAAATGCGCGAATTGAGGTAGGTGGTTTCCCGCATTTGCTAAGATATTCAGCTACTAAACTTAGTTTTGCTTTTTCTAGTCCTGCTTTCGATTTTTCGAGCTCGTTTATGCAAACAAATCTTAAAAAGAACGATCGTTAAGGTGTTTATGGACTTACCAACAATGCCGTGCTCTGTTTGTGTGCGGTTTACTACATTTCCCATCATAAATTACATGCCAATAGGCTAGTTCCTGTCGCAGCACTTAATTGCGATCAATGCATGCATGCAACATTTAAGGCCATGATAATGCCATTATTTAGTGACTGATTTGGAATGTTCCACTTCGCGCTCTGCATTCGGGTGCCCGTGTTTTGCACCCGAAAGGTTACTCCTCATTCGAGTATTTGTTTTACATTTTTCAAAGCATCTGGGGAGCCCTGTTGGCTTGGGGTCACCCTTTATCCAGCATTGGTTACCCATTGGCTCATAACCGAGATAATCATTCCAACTCACCACCTTTGGAATACCCAAAAACGAATTATGCTCTGCATTCCCCAATCTTCAATCTGCACCATGCCATGTGGACTGCCCGTTCGTCCTAAGGCGTTGAAGTAGACGTAGGGGAATTTCCGTAGGAATTAGTCTGTCCGATTTTCCTTGTATGAGATTGAAGGGCTTGACATTTGCGTGCCTTTCTCGCTCTCTGTGTGCACGTGTCAGATGAAACACTATGCTACAAACTTCGTGTGCACTTAAGAAATTGCAGTTTTGGCATTTTAGCTTAACTACATTTTTTGTGTTAATTAGGAAGAAATTTATTTTTAAAATTACACTCTTAAAATAGGACAGACCCATAATGAGCATATTGTTTCAGACTGCTTTAAATTGGATTGTGGATTGGGAACGTAAACTACATGCTAATGTCTCGTATAAACCATGTACATAAACTAGAAAAAGGAAGCTTTATAACTTCTCTTTGGACATGTGGTATCCCTACTAAGAAACTTCAATTTTCCAAAATGATTTTCAATGTGTATGTGTGTGTGTGTGTATTTTTTAAATGAGTAGCGAGTAATATGGGTATACGGAACCGTCGTAAGAGTTTGCCTCTACACCCAGGTAGTACCTGCATAATAACTTTGGTATTATACCTTTCGTTGTGTTCCAGCTTTAAGCTGCCACCCATAAATCAAATCAAAACTGATAGAGCATAACTAGTGTCTTATCACTTGCATTTTCCTTAAGCGCTTCTAACATTTATGCCGTGGTTGGATTTTCCACTGCTTTATTTCTAAAACTAAAATTGTAGATTATCCTATATTATGGACCGTTTTCTTACATTTTCTAAACTCATCATTCTTGCCTATTTTGACTACTTCCTTTAAATGTACGCCTTTTGTTGTTTTCTCTCGGGCTTTAAGCTGCTACCTCTAAAGCAACAAAACCGGGGAGCTTAATTATCATTAACTTGTGCCTTACTGCTTGCATGATTCATAAGCGTTTCTAACATTTTTGTAGCTGGTATGGGTTTTACGGTTTGATATTGTAAAACTAACTGGTAGAGTTGTCTTATATTATGGACTGTTTTCTTAGCTCGTCATTGTTGCCTCTTTTATCTATTACTCATTGGTTACTATTTTGATAAATTTCATTAAATGCACATTGTCCATAAGTAGTTACTGCTTAAACTTATTTTGATTATAGAAAGCACACTCCCGGTGGTAATTCTTTTGGTGGCAATCCATTTGGTGCCCCAGTGACATATTCAAACTTCTTGTACTCTGGAAACGGATATGGCTTGGAAAAAGGTGCTGGGATTACACATGCGACTAAAGTGGGTTGGGAAGATATATTGCACCACACACAGACTATGGGTGGAAGCTTTGAGGAATTAAGTTCGAGGTTTCCGCTCGGGAAGCATAGTAATAACAATAATACGGCTATTAGAATACCATCCCGGAGTCCAGATGAGATAGTTCTACAGGCTCTTAGAGATTACGTTTCTGAAAGGCATGGTGTACTGGAGGATGGTTGGCGTGTAGAATTTAAACAGTCAACAGCCAGTGGTGAACCATATTTAGTATACTGTGCACCAAATGGGAAGACATTTGGCTCAGTATCTGAAGTTGCATATTTTCTTGGCTTGACGCCTAACTACAATTCCATGGGATCTGAAATAAGATGGGAGGGTTCTCTTTCTAATACTGAGAAGACTTATCTACCTAGAAAAAGAAAGTCAAGACTCTTATATTCCAACGGAGTAGCTGAAAATAAGGAAAGTTTGTTCAGTGGCTATTGCAAGGAGCTCTCTTCCAATGGTATAAGTATGGAAGCTTTTGCCCGTGGTTTTGGAAATAATGTAAAACTTACTGAAGCAGGGACAGAAGAACATGGTTGCCTTGGGTCTCGGCAAAGTACTGTAAGTTTATATTCTCTGTTTGTTGTAATGTAAAACTAATAACAATTCTCCTTGATCAACATAAAATGGATGTTATTTCAGCTTGTTTTACTTTTCTGATTTGTGCATTTTTTATTTTCCAGGAGGGATTTCCTGTGCAGTTTGAAGATTTCTTTGTTCTTTCTTTGGGAGAAGTTGATACAAGGCCTTCTTATCATGATTCAAATCAGATCTATCCTGTAGGTTATAGGTCATGTTGGCATGATAAGGTTACTGGTTCTTTATTTGTGTGTGAAGTTTTGAATGGTGGTGATTCTGGACCTGTTTTTAAGGTCAGAAGATGTTCGTGTTCTGCCTTGCCAGTTCCCAAGGGTTCAACTATCCTCTGTAGGCCACAACTTGGCAACTTTTACAGTCAAATTAATCAAGAAAGTCATGACTTGACTTCTGATAATGATGGAAGTATCCAGATGATACTGTCAGATCCTTCTCCGCCTATGGAAAATGATATTTTGTCTTGCCTGAGGAGTTGTTCGGTTGAAGTCAGTGATGTCCAGAAATCAGCTGAACCGCAGTTTGAAGATAATTCCGTTTATGAAAAATCTGGAACTCTTTCATCTGCTGATTTGGGTGTGATGGATGACATTGGTGAGATTTCAGTAGAAGACCATTCTTCATCTGCAGCTTGGGGAATGATTTCAAAAAAAATTGTTAATGCTTGTTCTGAAATATTTAAACAGAAGGGCATTCTTAAGGTTTTCTGTAAGCATGTTGAAAATGCTCAAGGCTCCCAAAATGAGGTTATAACAAATGACAGTGGCAACGTGAACCAATCTCCACTGGACAAGTTTTGTAGTTCACCAGGTTCCGTCAGCATCTCTTTTGAACTTCAGGCCGATGATGATCGTGGCTTTTCTTATGACGTACTAGCGAATTGGCTAGACCAGGACAGATTTGGATTAGATGTGGATTTTGTGCAAGAACTTTTGGAGCAGCTTCCTGCTGCCCAATCCTGTTCTCAATATCAATTTCTTAACGGTAGAAGTTCTAATTCTACACAGCTAACTGTCGGAAATGGGCTTCTAGTGGTTAAAATGGGAGCTGGATTACATGGTAAAGAAGAAGTGTTGGATGGTTTGTTTAGGAGGTCCAAAAAAGTGAAGTTGGTCAAGGATCACCTCAAGATTGATCATCCACCTCCTCATGGGAAGCCATTGTGCTTGAGGATTCCTCCTGCCCTTGTTGGTGATGTTTATCAGGTATGAGATGGTTCTTGCAGTTTTTCATTTATTAGAATTGTGTTAGTTTTGAGTTTGTGTTGCCACATGATTGACAAGCATGAAGCTTATTGGCCTTTTTTTCTTTATCTACCCAGGTTTGGGAATTATTATCGCACTTTGATGAAATTTTGGGTCTAAAGGAGGCTTTTTCGTTGGAAGAACTTGAGGAGGAACTTATTGACCCTTGGTTCGGCAGGTCAGATCTTTCAGAGAAGTTTGATAGGGAAAACCAGGGCACTCAAGCTTTAAATTCAGATAGAATTGATTATTCAAGTGGTCAATTATCGTTGACCATGGAGTCTGGCTTGGCAGTTTCTAGGAATAATCCACATGCATTCATACATATGGAAACTGGAGCAATGAAGGAGGCAGCTCAAGATAAACTTGCATCTGTAACTTATAGCAGATGTTCTGGCATAGCTTTGACGAAGGCTCATGCATCACTACTAAGAGTGCTCATAGGTGAGTTGCAGTTTAAGGTTGCTGCCCTGGTGGATCCGAATTTTGATTCTGGAGATCTGAAGTCAAAACGGGGAAGGAAGAAAGATGTTGATATTTCAATTCCTGTGAAAAGAACGAAGGTTAATATACTCCCAATTAATGAACTGACTTGGCCAGAGTTAGCACGGAGATACATCTTGTCTGTATTAGCCATGGATGGTAACCTTGACTCGCCTGAGATTACCGCTCGTGAAAGCAGTAAAGTGTTTCGCTGCTTACAAGGTGACGGTGGGGTGCTCTGTGGGTCCTTATCTGGAGTAGCTGGGATGGAAGCAGATGCACTTGTAAGATCAGCTCTTATCCCTTCATGGTCTTTTAGTATTCCAACATTTAGTGCTGTTTACTTACGTATTGTTGTAAATGAACCCCCATCTAAACAAAGCTATGTTATGTCATCTCGTTTACACAGTTCAGCTACTTTTATCTCCCGAAATACATACCTCTTTAACTTAGTCAACTGCAGCTCCCCATTCAGAATGAAGAAGAAAAAAGAAATTTCTTTAACATCAGTAGCTACTGCAGTCCACAAAGAAGCTCGAACTTTCACTCTATCCTGTAAAGAAGAGAAAGCTATTATGTCCCCGAAAACAATAATCATTCCATACTTACTCAAACAGTATGCATAATTATTTTGGTATTTGACCCCTACATGGGATTAAACAAGGTGTCCTCTTAAGAACCAACATACCATCTAGATTAGCTTTTTAAATGTATCTGGTCTTCCCTTAAGGCTATAGTTGTTCACTCTGACAGTTGGCATATGACTGATAACATTTGAACATGTTAGGTTGCACATAAGGCTTAGTTAATTAAATAGTTAAATTGGGAAACCTGTGGCATATTGCAAATTCTTTGGCAGTACTATGCTCTATTGTTTAGAAACAGTATCTGCACTTGTTAGGATGTTAGTTTTACATGTCTCTTATGGGTTCCACTGAGGAAGTTTGATTCATTTCACCTCTTCAATTGGTGGTACTGTAGCATTATGTATCTTTTTCTTTTTTTCATTTGTGTTTTTATGTGCCCCACTCTCCAAGTGTAGATCTGGTGCAATGACAGGCGACAAGAACGCATGTTAATCTGTTTCTTTACTTTTCAGTTGCTTGCAGAGGCTACAAAGCAAATTTTTGCTTCACTTAACAGAGAGCATGATGTATTTACCATAGAAGAGGAGGTGTCTGATGGACCAGCTGCTGTCGAGAAGAATTTGGGGAATGATGGTAATAAGCCACTATGGGCGCAGGTGTTGGAACCTGTTAGAAAGCTACCGACAAATGTCGGAACAAGAATCAGAAAATGTGTTTATGAGGCTTTGGAAAAGGATCCACCTGAATGGGCGAGGAAAATACTGGAACATTCAATCAGTAAAGAAGTTTACAAGGGCAATGCATCAGGACCTACAAAGGTGGTTTCTCAGTACATAATTATTGCTTAACTACTTTTTCTCCTGGTTGAGTACTTGATAGAATACGAAGATTCATTGTGAATGCCATGTTCGCATTGGCTGACTTTTATTGGGAATACATGTTGTGGACATGTTTCCTGTATTATAATACGCCTTTCAACAACAATATTCTGAGGCAGTAATTTACTTAGAGTTCTAGGAGCAGTAACTTTGCTCATACTTTACTTTGAATTACCATATGAAACTATGACATATTTCTTATAAAAAATTTCTAAAATGCATTTTCTTTTGCATATTGGCTGTAAAATGTAATTTGTTTGTTTGATTAGGTGGAAGGAATCTTTAAACCATCTTAAAATATATTTTCTTGGGGTATACATGAAATTGTGAATGTTCCTTACCTTGCTCCTTACTAAACTAAGGATTATGGTACTGTAAGACTGTCTATGTGTCCAAGTTATGTTTATTTGTTGAACCGGTAATAGTAAACATGATTCTAAATTGAACATTCTTTCTTGTTGGTTGAGCACAGAAAGCTGTTCTGTCACTGCTAGCAGATGTATCGGGTAAAGCATTGCCACAAAAGGCTGAGAAGGGAAGAAAACGGAAAATAAATGTCTCAATTTATGATGTTATCATGAAACAATGCCGCATTGTATTGCGTCGTGCTGCTGCTGCAGATGACAAAAAGGTTTTCTGCAATTTGCTCGGGAGAAAGCTAATGAATTCAAGTGATAACGATGATGAGGGTCTTCTAGGATCGCCGGCCATGGTGTCTCGACCTTTGGACTTCAGGACGATTGATTTGAGATTGGCAGCTGGATCCTATGGGGGATCACATGAAGCCTTTCTAGAGGATGTCAGGGAGGTCTGTTTTCTTTGACAATTGGATTTCTTGAAAATTTTTACTGCACACTTCAGCATCTCCGGTGACCCTCTTAGAAACATTACTGAAACTTCAAAGCTGTAAACTTCTGTTTAATTTAATCTGTTATAGTCCATTAGTTCTAATCGTTACTTTTACTTTGCAGTTATGGAGTAATCTACGTATTGCTTATGGGGATAAGCCTGATTTGGTTGAGTTAACTGAGAAGTTAGCCCAAAATTTTGAAACATTATACGAGGAGGAGGTTTGTACATTTCTGTCCCTTATCCCTACCCACACCTTGACACAGACATAGGCACATGCATCCACTGGCCATTCACTACTCTAATTACAAGCATTTAATCAAGTACCGTACCATATTCAGTTGTTCTTTCAATGCAGGTTGTCCCACTTGTTCATAAGCTTGCAGAGTATTCAAAGTTAGAAGGCCTCAGTTCTGAAAGGAAAAAGGAAATTGATGATTTACTTACTTTCTCAAATGGGATTCCCAAAGCCCCTTGGGATGAGGGAGTTTGCAAAGTATGCGGCGTTGATAAAGATGATGACAGTGTACTGTTGTGTGATACTTGTGATGCTGAGTATCATACTTACTGTTTGAATCCTCCTCTTGCAAGGATCCCGGACGGAAACTGGTATTGCCCCTCTTGTGTTGTTTCTAAAAAAATAGTTCAAGATGCATCAAAACATCGTCAGGTCATTAGAAGACGTCGTAAAAATTACCAGGGAGAAGCTACCCGTGTTTTCTTGGAGACACTTGCACATTTAGCAGTGAAAATGGAAGAGAGCGAGTATTGGGATATCAACGTTGATGAGGTTTGCACATCGATGCCTTTGTGTATAATTTTTCTAGTCACACTAGTAATATGGCTGACCACAAGTGATTGCATTGTCTTACTGGTCCAGTCATTTTTTTTTTGGCATGGTCCATTCAAAAAATCACCCTATTGTTATCACTTATTGTATGGCTAGAAAGTGCACCACTGGACCTTTAAAGATTTGAGTATGATGGTGCATTATTGTTATTTTAATCATTGTTTATAAACTTACAGTTATCCCTTTTACTGTGCTTGCAGAGAACATTCCTGCTGAAGTTCTTATGTGATGAGTTGCTTAGTTCAGCAGTTATTCGTCAACACCTTGAATATTGTTCTGAGACATCAACCGACTTGCAGCAGAAATTGCGTTCTTTATCTGTAGAATGGAAGGTCCTCAGGTCTAGACAAGAAATTTTGGTTTCAAGAGCTGCAAAGGTCGATGCTGGTGACGGTATCAAGGAAGGGATTTCGGCTTCAGTTGAAACCAATGAAAGATGTCTTCATCAACCACATGTTTTGAGTGGCAGGTCTAACTCCTTCAATGCAGTCTCTGATGATTCGGCACTAGAGGGTGCTCAAGGGTTTGATAAACACCCATCTGTCAGTAATGCAGAATATAATAGCCAACATACTGTAGACACTGAAGTTAGGGAAAAAGATGTCCATTCTGCTTCAGATGACATCTCTGCACCTGGGAAGTTTTCTTCACATATGACTACCGATAAAAGTGAAATATCCTCTAGACAAATTGAGTTTCCTTCATCAAATTGTTTGCCACATGAAGTCAATGGGTCCAGTAAAGAAATCGGTTGCGTTGATCATCCACAAGACAATGCGGAAATGGATGTTTCTCGGCCTATAGATCTGAAAGGACTTGGCAACCCTTCAGATGTGAGGAGTAATCATGTGGGAGAGCAGATGTCACCTGCTTCAGTGAATGAATCACAGCCCTACCACCTTGAGTTGAACTCTGTCAAAAATGATTTATCCGTTTTGGAGGATTCAATTGCGAGTACAGAATTCGACCTCTTAAAGGTGTTGGTGCGGAGAGAGTTTTTAGGAACTGATTCCCTTGGTGGCTTATACTGGGTTTCGGTTCTTCCGGGCGGACATGCTTGGATTATTGTAGATCGAAGTGTGTCATTTAAACATGGTATAAATATGAAAGATTGCAGAGACCCTGTATGGAGGAGTTCTGTTACACAGAGTTGTGGTCCAAACAACAGCGTTTCCTTTGGGGCACCTTGGGTTTCTTATCAAACTGATACAGAAATTGAAGAACTTATAGGTTGGTTAAAGAACAAGCACCCTAAGGAAAGAGAGCTGAGGGACTCAATTCTGCACTGGAAAAGGTCGAGGTTCCAAAAGTTTGAGAAAATTAGAAGCCGAGGTCAGGATGAGCACCTAACTGCTATTTCAGTGACTAGAAATGCTGATAAAACTGAAATTTCTGATCGTCTTGGCACTAGGGCAGCCACTTTGCTGAAGAAGATGTATGGTCCATGCTCCGAGATGGAAACCACCGACATCTCCAAAAAGTGGGGAAAGAGAGCTAGAGTAACCAATGACGAGAAGGGGTACCGGTGTGAATGCTTGGAACCCATTTGGCCCAGTAGACACCATTGCCTCTCTTGCCACAGAACCTTCTTCACTGATGCTGAACTTGAGGGGCATAACAATGGTAGGTGCATTCCAACTTCAGCAGCCTGTGAGAAGGGAAAGGAAATAAGTGATTCTTCTAAAGTTAAGGGGAGTATGAAGTGTGAGACGAATCGGGAAGAGGGCAGAGGTGAACTGAACAGTGTTGAAACTTCCAAAAGTGCATGTTCGGAGCTTAGTGCAAAGTTGATTAAGTTTCAAAATGGAAGTTTAGGTTGCCCATATGACTTTGAAGAGATCTGCTCCAAGTTTTTGACCAATGATTCAAACAAGGATTTGATACAGGAAATAGGTCTTATAGGTTCACATGGAGTTCCATCTTTTGCCCTAGCATCTCCTTATCTGAGTGATACTACGCTAGCGATAATCTCTCAGAAAGATGTCGGTGTACCTGGTAATGGACTGGGGCCTGCGGAACAGCTAGTTTCACAAGGAAAGACTAATGTTGATATTGTAAGCAGTAACAATCTATCCAGGACAGGTGATGGAATGATGTTACTAAATGCTAACAAACTAACTTTGGGATCTCTGGAACGAGGGGAGGAGAGACATTTAAATAGCCATTCTTCTGTTGTGGGGGCTGGTCGTTTCTGTGTGGTCCCCCAGTCTTCTTTGAGGCCCTTGGTTGGCAAGGTTTGTCAAATTTACAAGAGACTCAAGATCAGTCTGCTTGATATCGATGCTGCAGTCCCTGAGGAAGCTCTAAGACCATCAAAGGCACAATTGGAAAGGAGATGGGCCTGGCGCGCGTTTGTTAAATCAGCAGTGACAATATATGAAGTTAGTATTTATTCCCTTCGTTCTTTATTTGAACAGTACTTTCATAATCATTCTCATGCTATTGAATACATTTGTGCATCTTGCTTAACTAGCTTTGCTTATTGGAGGTTGTTAGTTCTGTTACTAATTCAGTTATGTGGTGGAGCATTCTTAGGCCCTCTGATATAATGTTGTAACATACATCAAGGGTTATGTTGCCGTCTAATTGTCAATGAGGGTAATTATCAAATAATAGGTTTTCTGGCAGAGGCCAATAACTATTTCTACCCAACAGAACTATTTAGCAGTTCAGCATAGACTTGGCTGATTGGTGGAAATTTGATAGTAGCTTGTTATAGCATGATTTTGATTACTTTCAGTAGAATTGACCCGTGGACTAGTGGAGAAATAGCGATCTACACTTTAATTATCCTATTCTTTGGCATGAAATAAAGAAAGCACAAGAAGACTAGATCCTCTCAAACGACCTTTAAGTTATTGTTGCATAATGTGATGTTTATTTTTTGTAGCAACTTTTTGTTTAAACAACCCATTTGAATATCATACATATGTTCATCAATTTCTTGGCATGATGCGAATAACATGCTTGGTTTTTCAGATAGTTCAGGCAATGATTGTGCTGGAGGACATGATAAGGACTGAGTATCTAAGGAATGAGTGGTGGTATTGGTCATCATTTTCAGCTGCTGCCAAAATTTCAACAATCTCTGCACTTGCTCTGCATATATACTCTCTTGATGCTGCTATCCTGTATGAGAAGATGCATCCTAGTTCCGATCTGACTGACAAGTTGGAGCCCAGCAGCGCACTGGACCTGAAGCCGCTTCCTGTTTTGGATTCAGCAGAAAAAACAAGGTCAAGCAGGAAATCTAACAAGAAAAGGAAGGAGACAGATGGTTGATATTAGTGTGATTCTGAGTTTGTGGAGATTAATCCGGACAGGGCTGTTCTCAGTGGACATGAAGAAGCTGTGGGTGACTGAAAATGACCGTCACACCACATTTTGGTTGGCATTGGACCAGAACAAACCAACAACTAGTTTGACAAATTGAAGGTGGTCACTGCCGCTGCTTCTGAAGCGTTGATCTGTACATAAAAGGTAAAGCTTACATGCTAACTTGGATGCGGAGTATGAAGGCAGTGTTTGTACAATATCTGCTTAGAGGATTCGAGTAGCTGGACAAATTTGATATGTGCAGATGAATCCAATTTTCAATGATTTCTGCTGCTGCTCTCAGAATTGTTGCTTGGAAAAAGGAATCAACTGGCAAAGAGAGCGAGACGATATATAGATATAGTGGGAACTTAGTGTAAAAAGACAGAAAAAAAGAAAAAAGAAAAAAATGGGCAAATGTTGAGCTTTTCAGGTTTTTAGGCAATATTTCATTCTTTATACAGCTCTCTCTCTCTCTCTCTCTCTCAAAGTGGTAGTTCTTGAGGTATTTGTGCTGGCTGATGAACCTCTCGGTCTTACTTTTTTACATCGCGAGGACTCGGGGGTTTTGCCATTGGCATTCTTTTCTCATCTGATATACTTAGGTTATTGGTTCTCACTTTTCAGTGCTTTGCTGGCCGACCAATTTTCTATTCAGGTAGTCTGCGGACGCTGCACTCTGCTGCCGGCCTTCCCTTTGTAGCCGAGTAACAGGTAACAGACGTGCATTTGTTTGTCAATTATCATGATTGCAAATTTTCGTGGGGGGAGGAATTATATAGTTACTTAGAATTGCTCAGCTTTTGATTAGATCATTGGCAATGTTGTCTTTGACTTATGTAAGCTCCATGGGACCAAGAAAGCTAGGTCTGTGAGCTCCATTGCACTTTATGCATCGGTCGGTTGGACCTTTGTTTAGCCGGACGATTCTTTAGGCTTGATTGAGCCCTGATTTGGCTTAACTTTTAACAAAAGTGGGTATGAAAAAAAATTGGAGCATTTTGTGTTTGGTAAACATTTTAAATCAGCTTTTTTTTTTCAAAGTTATGGGTGAAAAAAAGCTAAAAACCAGAAGCTGGAAATAGCAGCTTCAACAAAACAGCTTATTTTGGTAAAACATGGATGAACAGTAACAAAAATAAATGAACTTGGTAATATGTCAGGTTGCAAACTTCAATCTGAATGATGACGGTGATCTAACCCTGACCATCGCACCAAACAAACACTGATCCTTTGATTCAAAGGTACAATATCGAAGACGTAGTGAGACAAAGAAAACGCTTTTCTTCGATCTAGAAACAACAAAACGATGTTCAAATTGTTTTGCAGGACCGAAACGCCGGACGGGAGTAAGTCAGTTGCAAACGTTCCAAGCTGCGAGGTGATCTCCCAGTCAAATGAGATGTGCGTTTCGATACGGGGGATGAAACGTGAGAGAAAGGGGAAGGGTACGAAAGTGGGTGAGGACTGAGAAATTTCAAGAAGGGGATCGTCTGTTTATCGATTGTTGTTAAAATGAAGAGAGAGATATTGTTGTGAAACCATGGTGGGGCTCCTCTGGTTTGCTGGGTTACTTATATATTGCGAAACCTTTCTATCTCCCCCATTTCTTAATTTGTTGGTTGAAAGAGGATAAGCATTATCCATCTAAGTCCTTAAATTAAGAATTGCTAATCCAATTCCCATAACAAATCCAACACTTCAACCTCTATTCCTAAACTATAAGATAAACGATGAGCAGCACCAATCTAAAATCAAAATCCAAAACATAAACCAAATCTAAAATTGAAACGAAAAGATGGAAGGAGCATCATCAATCAAGAAGAAAGAGTAGTTTCAATCAAAGAATTCAGTTGCGCACCCGAATGCGATTTCAATTCGTGATGTCTTTATTTATGAATGATGAGTGACTACAGAAGAGATGAAATGACCATCTTATCCTCACAAGTGAAATTATTATTTTTTAATTTCTTAATTATAAATATTTAAGATAAAGTTTATAAATATTTTTATTTTAAAAAATAAAGTATATTTAGTAATTCACCTTTATTTGTTAAGAAAATTAAATTAATGACATATGTAGTATTATACTTTTCTTGGTCATTTCACACAGTCATATCTGTTTTACATAAAATTTTACCAAATATTATCATACTGCATTTTTTTTTTTCCAAAAGCACTTCCACAAAAAAGTTTACCAAACACTCTATTGCTTTATTTCACAATTGCTTATTCTCACAGTACAGCAGAAACAATTTTTTTTTCAAAGCACAGCAATACCAAACCAGTCCTGAGTACAACTACTACGTGTGTATTGTGTTGTTCGGATTCGTTTCGTCTGTAGCCATTGGATATGATGTTATCGTTGTCGATGACCAGTGCAGTGTGTCCTTTGTTCTCTCTATAGCAGATGGTTTGTACATGTAAGTTGATTTCGGGTTTGGGTTCATCCTACATGGGATTGGCTAGACTAGCTGATACGTTTTGGAGGTTGATCGCCGTCAAAGTAGTCGGAATGCATCCCTTCTCTTTCCTCGCCAAGCTACCGGCCCTTATAACGGTGCCAAGCTACCGGGGGTAGATCATGATAACTTAGAATTGCTCAGCTCGTCTCATCCGTTTGATTTGGATCATTAGCAACAATTATCTGTGATCTATGTAAGCTTAGTAGGATCAAAGAAGAGATTTGTATGGACATCTTTGGCCGCGAATATATAACGTCGTTGAGGAAAACACTTTATTATTAGGGAACACTTTCAGGGGAAATAGAGTAATTAAGCAGATAGGTAGTACACTTCAATTTAGGGGATTTAGCCATTTAGGACCACCCCCACCAGTTCAAAGAAACACCTTCCTCCTGTGCTGCTTGCTGCTCCGCTGCTGCGGCTGCAAAGACATCGGAGAAGTAACCCTGGCCGTCATCGCTACCGTCATCTCCTTCTGAGAGGACTCCGCGACGACGATGTTCTACATGATAATGTGGCGGCGTGTATTGATGATGATGATGATGAGTATCATGATCATGAGGGTAGTAATTGTGGATGTTGTTTGGGAAATTGTAGGAGTCACTGCTGTCCACAGGCTGAGGGCCTTCGGCCTCGTCCACCACTGCACTTCCTCCGCTCCCTGAGCTCAGGCGGTCCTCCACCTTGACGCTGCAGCTATACTGGAGACTAGTTATCGGAACAACCTCCGTCATCTGATCACCGGCTGGAAGAAGAGGGCCGCGCTTCTCGTCATCGTGATCATCAGCTGCAAATGCTGCTGCTTTTGTGCTATTAGCCTGCTCTTTACCTCCAAGCTTCTCGTTTATGGAAACCACCTGTATTCATTTGATATAATTTATTAAATTCCAAATTTTCATGCGCGAGATCATATTCACCATTAAAAAAAAATGCATGAGATCATATAGTAATTAAGTTATATAACTAGATCAAAACAAGCATGCGGCACTTCAAATGTTTAAGGGACATTCAAACTTTGATTTGAGATCTACTTCGCGAATATTGTGTAAAGGATAAACTATAAGAAGAATGCGTTCATCGCAAGTGCGATGTTCCAAGCTACTAATAACTCGAAAGATATTGTAACAGTAAAATCCGTCTCATAAAAGTCTTTTTTACAAAAGTACTTACTAATGAACGATGATGAAATGTCCACTAACCATTTTAACATGCATCTTTATATATATAAGTTTATAACTTGGAAAAATACCACAGTATATTCGTTCTGTGACTCTGAAAGTGGCTTTTTTATATTCAGTGGGGTTTGAAACAGATGCTATGTTTGATGGAAAGATATAAATAGTGACGAATCTGATATGTAGGGACCACATTAAATTTTCATTTGTTTTAGCTAGGTGTTCACTAAAGTACAATTTTTTTATTTTTTATTCAAACGATAGATTTGTTAGAAAAGATGTTAAATTAGTCACGGATTTGAATTCACGGCTTCATACAAGGGTTCAACTCCTTTTCACCACTGTAATAAAGAGCTACTTGCAAATACAATACATAATTATAAATAAGAATTTTTTTTTTTTTTTTTTTTTTTTTGTCAAATGATGGATTTTGTTAGATTAGAGTTAGATTAGCCACAGACAGGGTTCGAACCCACGCTATCATGGAATGGCTAAGTCATTTCATCACTGTGGTAAATGACCACTTACATAAGAAAAAGAGTTTGATCCAACACTCATATCCTAGAGATTTGATTTAAAAAATAAAGTGTTGGCTGTCGATTACCTACCTCACTCCTTCTCCTCTTTTATTTGGATTTAAGACTGACAACATAAAATAAACTTATACAGACAAAATCATATATGAATAATATTTTGCGGCAATATCATGCTTTTGTCCGACTTCAAATCAAGTTATTTAATATGTTATTAATGATTTAAAAATAATTGTTATGTTCACTTTCCTTAAAACTATAAGGGATTATAGCAAATGGTATTTTCAAGTGCTAATAATAGTTTTCATTATTTGAAATGACTTTAATCTTTCTCTCATATGAATTGAAAAAATTACTTGGAAAACCAGGTAATGCAATACTAGTGATGATTTAAAATTACCTGGGATTTGAGCTTCTGATTCTCCTTGAGGATGGAGTCGTAATTAGACAAAAGGGTGTCATAAGAAGACTTGAGAAGGTCGTAATCCTGCTCGAGCTGCTTGGTCTTCCACCGAGCGCGGCGGTTCTGGAACCACACGGCCACCTGTCTCGGCTGCAGTCCTAGCTTCTTGGCCAGCTGAGTCTTTCGCTCTGGCTCCAGCTTGTTCTCTGTCTCAAAGCTCTTCTCCAGCATATGCACCTAATCATTTTAATTAATCACAGAGAAAAAGAATCAACACTATGTTCTCGTAACATGATCAATTTACAGCCATCAGATTGATTTTATTACTTTGATCATATTCATATCTGATGATTTGAATGCATGCTATATAACAAAATGAAACAGAAGAGAACAAAGTTGAGATAGATCAGATAACCATCTGATGAATCGATGCTGATAAGGTGAATATGCCAGCTTCAGCATATATACATATATACGTATGTATGTATGTGAGTAGGGTTACCATCCATTCAAAACAACAACAACAACAACAACCAAGTTTTATCCCACTAAGTGAGTTCACTCAATGAATCTTAGAACACTATTGCACTTGGTTTTTGCATATTTGAGCCAAAATCTATGTCATGACCAAATATTTAGCTTAATTAGGGTTAAGGAATATAATTCTAAGGCAACTTAACAGATTAAAAAGAGAGGCAGATGTATGTTTGTTCAGTTGACCCGAACAATGTGTGTCCCCTTATACCCTAGTTCGAAATTCAGATAATGTTCAAGTAGATTAGACTATACTAGTGAAAAACACACTGATAGCCACAGAATAAACCCTAATTCTTGTTCTCGGGACACAAGAGGTTTTAGCCACGACAAACCGTGCTTGTGTGTGGCCTCTTTGGCCATTGGCCACGGTTATACTTAATACTACTTTTCACCGGACTTTTTACATTTCATTCCGACTTTTTACTGTTAGTTTAGGATATGATCACCTTGTTAAAAAAAAAACAAGAGACGTACAAACCTGGTCAGGAGTGAGGCGGCGCTTCTTCTCCGGCAGCTGCTCGTCGTAGTATTCCTCATCGAACGGTTCGTCCTGCGACGAGGAGGAGCTGAAAAAAGGTCGCCTCCGTGAGCTCTCCTGATCCATCAATCCCATCATCGATCTTGGGCCTTCATCATGAACAATCAACATCCATAATCCCAAATCATTAATATACTAATATCAATCAATAATCAGCTACCATAATCAACAAAGTCAAGATTTGATCAAGTAATCACCTCGAAAAACGTGATCAGGATTCCCAAGGAACAACATGTTGCCACCACCACCTTGCTGGCAAACCGCCGACGACGGCGAAGGTTCAAAGAAAAAACGGCCCGGCTCCATCATCTTTTCCAGCTAAACAACTGATCTCTTGATCTTCCTCTGGTGAACTCCGAGCGCTGGCAGGAACTGGTGGCGCGTGAAATCTCCTCCGTGGATTCTTTCTTAAAGACTGAATATTATTATGTACTTTGTTTGAAGGGGTGTGGAATTAATTAGAAAATCATAATCTTGTGGCGGAAAAAACTGGTGCTCCAAAGCAACCTCGCCGGAGTCTCCAAAGGACATATACAAAATCCCATCATACCACCACCGATCTTTTCCAGCTCCGCCGCCCGAACTACCGTTATGGCGAAGAGATATAGTAATATTGAAGCTTTATGTAAGACGGGTTCAATAGTAGAGAGTACTATCAATCAAGAAGTTGGAGTTTAACGCTCCAAAACCTCCATGGAAATTGAGATGGTAAGGCCGCTGGAGGTTAATTGAAAGTCCGCTGGAGAAGGAGGATAGGGTTTTTGCAAGGTGGTGGCAGAATTGGGATATGGTGATCGGTGTGTCGCTCCTAGGTGTTTTTTGCAGCTAAACTTGAAAGAGGCGAGTGTAGCCCATTTTATATACGTCGCATGCATGTGCAACGTCGAAAATACCCTTTGAAATTGACTTCCATGGCTTTTTCTCATTGGATATTTGAGTATTTTCGACTTGTTGGACTTGAGTGCATGTGGATAAACCATTGCCACAATTTTCGTGACAAATCTAGACGTAGTCAAGTTAATCACGGTGTAGTTTAGTGTGTGATGCGAATTCTAAGTATTTTACAGGGCTAGCTTAAGATTCGATTTCTAAGACTAGTGAACTACATGATGGTAGTTAGAGAGAAGTTGCAGTACCTTTGTGAGTCTTCTTAACTTTTAAAATAGTGAACTGATGTGGCTTCGCCACCAATTGATTTTTTTTTTTTTTTTTTTTTTGTGTAAGAGAATAAAAGTTGAATAGAGGAATATGTTTATTACTTTGCATCTGATAAAATCTTATTTTACGTAATTTAAACTAGATTATAATACCATTCGACTAAGATGAAAATGATTTTACATCTATCAAATCACAAAATTTTATTTTCTTTGAATATTTTGAAGAGAATAATTCCATTCATAAAAAAAAAGACCAAAACTATTAATTTTTTTTGTAGTGACGCAACAAGGACGGGCCCACTGCACATCTGTTCATGAGGGATGGGGCGTGGGGTGTGCGGGTTTTTGAGGCTTATGGTGGTGCGAGTGCCAGCCAATAAACGGGTCCCATGCTTGGTGGTCGGGGGATTGTTTGATCCACATCACTCCAATTGTCGTGTTCCGATAAACGGTTCTGATTCTCTCCTTTTTTTTCTAAACTTTTTTGACCCGGCCAACTCCAACCATCTCTCTCTCTCTCTCTCTCTCTCTCTCTCTCTGTCTATCAATTTTTTATGCAAATATCATAAACAACTTCTAAACTCAATTGCTAATGGAGAATCTCAACATTTCTTTTTCATTTGGTATATAATATTCAGGAGAGTGATTTCCGCGCGTTAATTTTTTTGTCTTTCAATTTTTATAATTCTTTACTTGAATAAATTAAATGAGAACGAATCGGCAAAAGTAAATACTATATCACTTGCTCTTTGTCTATAAACCCTACAAGTTACAAATTTCGTTAAGTTTTTAAGGGACGGGCTAGTGAGTTTGTCACGACAGTATATCTTTTCTGAGGCTGAAAAGGCTCACGTAGACATTTCACCAATTATTGACAAAGTATGTTCCACATAATACAACAAGGATCAAACACAAGTTAATACCTTTAATTTTAGAGTTTTCTTCTTCTTGTTCTTGCCTAAACCATAGCAAAATCCTTGCTTAAATGTTCCTTTTGCTAAGTAGCTGTAAGCCTATAACAAATTTCCTATATAAATGCAAAGCAGAAGAAACAAAAGGGAGTGGCCTCGTTTAAATTAAAGTCAAATGAAAATGGTGGGGTTGCTTTTTTATTTATAATCATTTCATTGTTGATATTTGACACAACTTATGATTTTTTGAGAATCAAGAGATAAAATTTGATAAGGCTGATTGATTAGAACACTTCTATATCATAAAATCAATATGAAGTAAGGTAGAGCTGAAATACATGGTAAGGATCCTCTCCGAATCAATTCACTCCGAATCCCCGATAAGAATCTTTATACTCGCATCAGCGCGGACCTTGTAACCCTCACCCTCACGACCAGCAGGCCGTCTTTCTCTCGTTGCCACCGGCAATGACGGTGAGCTGGGATCAATGACATAATCGACACCTTAACCCAAAATTTTATCCCAAGACTTGGCTACTATTCCCCTATGTGAGTGACGAACGCAGTCATATTTTAGTGCTTATAGCAATATTGTGCCACGCACTTAATATTATAATGTAGTTGAAGATGATGTTTTCAATAGTTTAATTACTAGTGCCAAAATTATGCCATTTTCTTTCTCTAATACTTGAATTCAACCTCCATACTTAATATTTTTTTGGTTCTATACTTTTACATTAAATATAAGAAAGATAAAAAACTTATAAATCATTCAAGGGAATCGAGGGGTGAAATGTACTTGTCATGTGGTGCATCAAACGTACAATAAGTTGATTAACAAACGATTTGTCGATATTGCCGAAATATAATATAAAAGGTAATGCTTGGAGACTATATTTAAATTATATTTTGTATATCAGATATAGTTGTTAATGATTGAATTGATACTTAAGTGTTGATTAACGTATTTATTTCTTATTGGTGGAACATCATATAATTTGAATTGTAGTCTAAAAAGTTGGTCAACCTAAGTATATAATATATTAAAGAAATGTTTGTTGAGAGTATCAATCCCACATCGGAAAAATGAAGAACCTTGCTTGCGCTTACAAGTAATTGCGGTATTCCCCCATATTGCCAATTAATTTTAAGGAAAACTAATAAAAATAGGTTTAAAACTTTGAGTTTTAACGATAAGGATAAAATAAAAGGTAAACTAAATAGTACCAGGATTGACTTTTTAGTGTAAAAATGTGATTTTTCGTTAAAGTGAACAGTACCTGAAGCTTTTCGTTAAAGTTCCCATAATTTTATGGTGGAATCCCAACTTTATTTATGGTATTAGAGCAAGGTTGTCGTATGTATGAAACCCCTGACCACATGTGTTTCATGTCACCCGATTTGTGATGTTCAAATATATATAAGAATTGCAGGTTGTCTGGCAACTGCACTTGGAAGAGGGGAACCATCAAACTTCGTATTTATGGGACCCTGCGAGAATCAAAGTTTTGCTTTTTGTAGTGGAAGATAAAGGAAAAATAGAGCCTAGCTACAAAAGTAACAAAGTTACAAAACATAAGAAACTTTAAGTAAATTTTTCTAATTATTTTCTTCTTCCTTTTAATTAAATAATTTCAGTCGACTAATTTGAAAGGTGTAAAGACATCTTTTCAAAAGGATGTTGCATACTCTGCTAGTTTTCGATTATTTTGTCCCGATAAGAATTTGTATCAACCATTGCACATGAAGACCTTATTTGTGAATATTCAACGCCTTGGTTATAATTTTTCTTATAAACGTTATTATTATTCTAAGCTAGACTACGATAAAGGAGAATAATTTGAACTCAGCATACAATAGGTTGAAGAGAAAGATTTTATTCATCAAGACAGTTTACCATTTAGTAATTTTGCTTCCTTAATTATAAGTTAATTATACTGATAATTTAACGAAGGCATTAGCAGATTTTTCACCATAGTTTCAAAATGATTTACAGTGGATAAACTTAAAGACCATTTCAATCGATTTTCATTGTTAGAATCAAATTATAAAGTTATGTCAATCTTAAAGACTATTCTGATTAAACAATGTAAAGGGCAAAAAAAAATGCCTTGATGCACGTTATTTTGGTGCTTACCAAGGTGGTCCATTTGGTATTGGCAGGCAGGAATTTTCCTCTATGTCAACCCCTCATTGGTAGCCTAGCTAGAAAAGAAAACCACAGATATGCATATATTATATGTATTTGGTGAGTTCATATATAGAACATTGACTTAAGCAATCTAGATCAAAGCATGTGATGTGTCATGATAAAATGATGGAGGTGCACATGTGTAAGCATCTTAAGTTTGTCGTAGAAAATAAGCAATATAATATTAATGAAATCGAGAAAATTAAAATGTTCAAGCAATACAACTGATAAAAAATGCAGCTCGAATCTTATAGATTGCAAAGTAGCTTATCATAGGGATATATTTGATAGATATTAAGTTTTTACTTATGCATTTCAAGTTTGAAATTTTATACTTATCTAATTATTGTAATAATTTCAAATTTACTCTCTCACTTTAATAATAAAAAGTTTAAAAAACATAGAGATCTAATTCACATCTAACATTTTTTATTTATTTAAATTTTGATAAATTTAAGATTTGAAATAGTATTGATAGATCATAGATTAGATGAATGTCCACTTTCCATGTGTTGGCCAGTTGTGTGCCAATGGCTTTGTTCTCTAATGTGGGAATATATACGTAGCAAATTCAAATTTAATAATTTAAAAAAAAAAAAAAAAAAAAAAGAATCAAATTGAACAATTAAAATAAAAATAGACACTTCTCATCCTAAGAAGGAATGAGATTCACTTCTCCCCAGAAGATAACAAGTCTTGAGAATCTGTTTCTTTAAGCAAGAAAAATGGTAATTAAACATTTTACAAGTACAATTTTGTCAATCTTTTATTCTCTTCAAGCTATAGCAGCAATAGGGTTTCTGAGTCGGCAACGGAATCAAGGAAACAGCCCCATCATCGTTCACTTTTTCTCCTTTTTCAGTGGACTTAGCTTCCGCCGGCGAGCACATTGCGTATAAAACGTGTCTATCTCTTTTCAAGATTAGGTGCGCATATTCTCCACCTTTATTTAGGGGAAAATACTTTCACGATACAGTGTAACTACTTTCTTCTTACGTGAGATAAGAAGAGATACTGACCCCGGAACTGAGAATAAAAAGTCGTCAAAAGATTCGCAATCTTGCTCTTGAACTTAGTTGAGTCACGAAGATCAAGTTGGATAGATATTATATCAGTTTGATGAACTAAAGATAACTATATATCCACCATTGTGCTTAAGAGACTTTGTCCGTGAGATTAGTATAACTAGGTTCATTTTTTAGGATTAATCTAGAGTATATACCAAGTAGCACCTTCATTTATCATTCAATCTCACACGTTAAAAAAGTATCCATTCTCTCTCTCTCTCTCTCCCTCTCTCTCTCTCTCTCTAGATCTGCTGCATGCAAGGGGAGTGTTGGTGCTTTTGTTGTCCACCCAATTAGTTAAAAGAGACCCTCCCATTTAGTCTCTTACTTCAATTGTAAGGAAAGAGACTAAACGGGAGAGTATCTTTTAACTAGAAGTGGATTAGAACTTTAGGGGAGGTCCAATTGTCCCACAGTGTAATGATATGAAAGAGAGAGAGAGAGAGAGGGAGAGAGAGAGGGGATGGAAAGCAACGAATTCAAAAAAGGAGGAGGGCACCAGGCACCTGAGAAAGAACAATGCTTTTAAGATATGTTTCTGTGCGTGTATGGTGGATAGTGGCCATCAATATTACCCATCATCAACATAAAGTAGAACAAATACAATGCTCCTCTCTCTCTCTCTCTCTATACAAGTACATACTATATGTCACGTCCATTTATCCATCTTCCAAAGCCTTTGTCTTTGCAATCGATGGCTTTGGCGGGTCTCAATATAGAATATGTCTTGTAATTGAGTGTATATAATATCGTCTGTCTTATTGATTGAGTATGAAATAAAAACAAAAGTGTATACAACTCAATGATATCATGGATACTCTCCTTTAGGAGGTAAACTTGTCACACATGTTAATTTTTTGTCATTAATCTTCTTCAATTCATTCGATTCGATGGCTGAAAATTGAGAGATATATGTAAAAAATAAAAATGAGTATGTGAATAGCACTACCACACTGCAATTCAGCTGGTTAATGCATCTGTGAGCAGTCTTACTTTAATGGGCTGAAAGTAGCCCATAAGTGATGGATTGTTGTGCATCTTTGGTATCAACGAACAGTCTCACTTTGATGGGCTGAAGGTTGCATCTATCCAATAGGCCCGCCCATGATGCCACAAAACTCTGGAAATGTTGAAAAGACGGCTCTAAGGCCAGAGGAAGAACCTACTGCGTACGACACCCACTGTATTTCGGTCCGACGCGACTCTTGTTGGTCTCGTTCTAGGTAAGTTAACGTTGGAAAATATTTTTGAAATCAATTCTTAATAAAAGTACAAGTTAATTTTAAAAAAAACGCTTCTTGCAAAAAAAAAAAAGCACATAACTATTTCCTTCACCAACTCATCAAACTTGAGTTTTAGAGGTCGAAACAATACCACGGTCAAAAATCGACAGGCAAGAAACTTGACAAATATGCCCTCTTGTTACCAATTTACCTCGTGAAAAAAGTCTATTAAACAAGTAATTAGATACGTGTACTTTTCAAATATTTTCATCAACACTCCCAAGTGAAAAATCAAGAGTTTCAAGACTCAAAATCCAAGAGTGGAAAGTGTCTTATCCAGAGGGTGAAGACTGAGGATGATGGTGACCCAATCACCATGTGCCACGCTGCCACAAATCTACCATTATTTTGTTATGAGTGAGAGAGAGTAGAGAGGGGGAGAGAGAGAGAGAGAGCGCAACAGAGCAGCAAGTCTGCAGCAAAACCAACCCCAACTCACCAATCACCTTATCCAAACTATTATCCAATCCCCCTCCCTCCCTCCTCTCTCTCTCAGCCTGCTAATGTCAACTAACTAGAATCCTGCAAATTGTCAAACTCCAATGGCAGCCCTCCTCTCCTGCCACTACTCTGCTGCTTCTCCAGCTTCCTCCTCCAAATTCTTCAGCGGCCACCGCACTCCCTTCTCAATTCCCCACAACCACCTTGCAACCCGCCGTTCTTCCCCACGCCCTGTCCAATGCCAGATCCACAACCAACAGGTGCCATTTTTTGTTTAAATTTTCAGCATTTTTATTCAATCAAATTCTTGGCAGTTAATATATTTTTTACAATATTAGAATGTACGAACCGTATAGAATATTGGGTACTTTGTTAAGTTCGAATCTTTTCAGAAATCTGTGACATTTTTCTGCAAAAGTTGATTGTACATAGAACCCATTAAGCATCTTCACTTGTTTATGCAGAAAGGGAAGATCTTTTGCTGAAAAATGTTGATTGTATATAGAATCCACTAAGCATTTTCACTTGTTACAGCAGAAGGGGATGTCATTCTCCATCAAGGAGTGCGCGATTTCGATAGCATTGGCGGTGGGATTAGTAACAGGAGTTCCTGCATTGGATTGGACTAGCAATGCCTTTGCCGCGGCTAATCCAGCGGTGCCTGATGTGTCTGTACTGATCTCTGGACCGCCGATAAAGGACCCGGGGGCATTGCTGAGATACGCTCTGCCTATTGATAATAAAGCTATCAGGGAAGTACAGAAACCGCTTGAAGATATTACTGAGAGTCTCAAGGTAGCTGGGGTCAGAGCACTCGATTCCGTTGAGAGGGTAATTCATGAAACAATTTCTTTCATTGCCTTCATTGTGTTTATGTATGAGGAACTTAGATAGATGGTGACTGAGACTTTGAGTTGGGATGCAGAATTTGAGGCAGGCATCTCGAGCGCTGACGCAGGGGAAGTCTTTAATTGTATCTGGATTAGCTGAATCGAAGAAGGAACACGGAGTTGAATTGCTTGCCAAGCTCGAAGCTGGAATGAGTGAGCTTCAACAGATTGTGGAGGATAGAGATAGAGATGCAGTAGCAGCAAAACAGAAGGAGCTGCTTCAGTATGTCGGGGGGTGAGTATTTCGCAGAAAAATTTACTTGTGCCATGGTGAAGAATTTTGGCTTTGTAATTTCGTTATGTTTAGTTGATCTACATGAACAGAAAACCGCCTCTTATGACATATCAGAGTGGCTGTAAGAAGCTAAAACTGTGCGAGTGTAAGATAGAAAGCAGAGGTATTGAATTCCAAAATGCATTCTTTCTGTCCAAAAAAACTGCAGAGTTGCGGTTGTAGGAATTTTCGTGTTTATGAGTGAGACACTGAGCGATAGAAAGACCATTAGTAAAACTGAGACTCAATCAGCCGGCATTGTTTGCGGCAAATACTAGAAAAAGCACCCGCTATGCCCCCTAGTGTCGATTGAGCTAGAGCTGAAAAGACGTTGAAGTGTGCGAGGATTGTCAGTTATAACATGCGTATCCTCATATATGCCCTTGTCATTGACTGCAGCTGAGATCTTCCTGGGGCATTGGGTTTCTGCAGTGTTGAAGAGGATATGGTGGACGGATTCCCTTACGAAGTGCCTGAAGAATACCAAAGCATGCCTCTGTTGAAGGGGAGAGCGACGGTGGATATGAAGGTCAAGGTTAAGGACAATCCCAGCCTTACTGATTGTGTCTTTCGTATTGTTCTTGATGGTTACAACGCCCCTGTTACTGCCGGGAACTTTGTAGACTTGGTGGAACGACACTTCTACGATGGCATGGAAATCCAAAGAGGTAACATCTCATAGTAAATATGCACTCTTATGTATTTCAAATTTATGTTTACTAGTTCATCTGACCTCAAAACTTAAAATTTCGACTTGCCTTTGCTTTCGCTTGCAGCGGATGGTTTTGTCGTACAAACTGGTGATCCTGAAGGACCTGCAGAGGGTTTCATAGATCCAAGTACAGAGAAAACCAGGACAATACCATTAGAAATCATGGTCGAGGGAGAGAAAGTACCTTTTTATGGAGCAACTTTGGAAGTAAGCTTCTCACACCTCCCTCCCTCTGTTTGTATCCGACGAACGAAAGTACCGGAACTTAATGCAAAAAACCTACTATAATCTGTGTTTGCTTATACTGCGTAGACATTGATTGTGAAATTCGTATTTTGACAGGAGCTCGGGCTGTACAAGACACAAACAAAGCTCCCGTTTAATGCGTTCGGAACAATGGCTATGGCGAGAGATGTAAGATCAACGTCGCGGTTCATCTTTTCTCGTTTGATCGATTCAGAAGTTGAGATTAAATGGTTTTCAAATTTTGTTGGCAGGAATTTGATGACAATTCTGCTTCCAGCCAAGTGTTCTGGCTGCTCAAGGAAAGTGAGCTAACTCCAAGCAATTCCAATATATTGGATGGGAGGTATGCAGTGTTTGGATATGTAACGGAGAACGAGGACTTGTTGGCAGATTTGAAAGTTGGTGATGTTATTGAATCAATCCAAGTAGTTTCTGGCCTGGAAAATCTTGCCAATCCAAGCTACAAGATTGCTGGCTAGGGACCGTTCTGTACTACTTTGTAATTTAATTCCAGGATCCGGCGGTCGCATTCCAGGATCCGGTGGCAACCGTCGTATTGTTTTGAGAGAATTTGTACCATTTGTTTGGAGAATAATGTATTAACTTGGTGTTTTCTATATAAACATTAGACAATCTGGTCCTGTCCTGTCCTGTGCTGTGCTTGGGAAATTAGCATAAAGAAACAAAAGCCTTACAAGTTTATAGTCCAACAAGTAACTGATGTTGCAGAGCACATATTAAACCTACAGCCTCCACACTTTTGTATTCACTTCTCTCAATCTATTCAATTCAATCAAACACAAATTGAATTTCCCGAGCGGACACGGTCCTTTCGCGTCTCTCGCTTGCCCAACGAGGAGCAAATCTTTCAAGGTCCGCGGTACTTTAGGAAACAGAAACAACCCTGCGGCTGATCCCCGGGGATCATACCTCCACCTTTAGATGTGTCAATGGCCTCCAACATGGCCACCACCTCGTCCATCTCAGGCCGCCTGTCAGGGTTAGCGTCCCAACATCGCTTCATCACATTTGCAAGAGCACTTGGGCAACAACGAGGTATCTCTGGCCTCAGATTCTGTAGTTTCATATAGATATATGATTTTTCTTTTAGCATACAACTTTGACGTAATAATTTATCTCGTGGATTCTAAGAAATCTTATGGATTTTATCTACCTGGCGGACAACGGCTGATGTCACTTCCGAGAAGCTGAGATCAGGATACGGCATGTCACAACAGTATATTTCCCACAAGCAGATGCCGAAACTGTACACATCACATTTTCTGTTATACGGGTGGCCATTTAGAACCTGTTCCATCCCGCCATTGACAAAAAGTCAGACACAGAAATACAGAAATATTGAGGAAATAGCAGGAAACCACATAATCTTATGATCTACAAGCAACTCGTTGACCATAAACAGATGTTCAATAACAGAAACGAGCAGCATCGGACTAAATAAAGCAACTCGTCATTTTTTGTTCATATGAAGATCCATTATATTGGTGTCATGTATAGGTTTGCTGTCCATCACGGCACAGCCAAATAGTGGGAACATCACTGAGATATGTTATGGCACTCCGGGTCCATCTGCAGTGTTGGAAATATTTGAGGCAAAATCATGACGTATAGATGCACATCTTTCTCTATAAGAAATCTACAAAGACCATCACATTTTTTGGAATGAAATTTCTATTTTGAGAACATATTTTCCAACACATAACTATTTTTGCTTATTTACTGATGTAACCTACTGAAGCGGAGTTTCCATCAGGAATTATTTTGTCGGGATATACAAAACATTACAAATGCATCCAAATACAGCATATTAATAACACAATCTAGAGAGAGAAACATCCCATTCTTTATAGGGAAAATTCTTGCACGTGTCAGTTCGAACTTCGAACAAAACCCAGCAAGGTAAACAACATGACAGCCTTCTATGATTAACCGACAGGGAGAACTCTGCAGCCTGAAGGCTACAAACCCACACAAGGTTGCATGCATGCAAATAAGGTGCATTACTAAAGATTTAAATTAAAGTTAATCAAAGGGTATACCTCTGGAGCCATGTAACCGAGGGTTCCAGTTTCCCCAGTCATTTCATTAGGATTTGAAGCCTCAACACGAGCAACCCCAAAGTCGGCTATTTTTACAGCTCGTGTCTTGTCCAGAAGCATGTTTTCTGTTTTAACATCTCTGTGAACAATCTTCTTCGAATGAAGATAGCACAAACTACAAAAAATACAGAGAATGGCAGTTCAATCCTCACATTAAAGAAATACAAAAACTCTGCACGTTCAAAGAACAAGTTCAATATATAGCAACTAACATGTCTTCTTGGAAGTTGAAAAGGTTTAAATATATCAAAGATCCAAAGAATAAAATAAAATAAAGATGGAGTGCGCGAATATGACCCTCGTGCAAGATCCAATGCCAGTTGGACAACTAGTTTGAACGTCAGCTTCCTTCTGCGGTTCTTTATGAGGTAAGATTTCAGTGCACCGCCAGGACAATATTCGACAACAACACAACAAACATTACTTGGCATGCCAACTTGGCCATTATCTGCTTGTATGTGTAGCTCCGATGATCCCATTGTAGCCCCTATAAACTGCAAAGAAGGATTTGGCAAGAATAAGTTATACGGTGTTGACGTAAGCAAACCAATTCATATAACAATAAGACTCCAACTGGATCAAGTTTGTGGGTGCTCCACGCCATACTGAATCAGGCCAAGAAAAAAGCGACATTGCATCTTGAGAACCGACATCCACTTTAAAGTTAATTTTGTTTCGACACAGCTATCTTGTATTTATGTTGAATTCCAACACTACAGTAAATTCTGTAGATACATGATTCTAACTAAGAGGTTAAAGAAGACAACGTATGAGAATGTTTCACTTATGCTTTTCCATTTGAAACGTTATATGAAAGCTCATAACATACAATAGTGAAGACATCGAAATGTTACCTTGGTTACATTAGGGTGCTCAAGCTTATGCCAGACAGCAACTTCTTGAGTAAAAGCTGCTCTTAGTGAAGCTATTTCAGCATCTGATCTATGCCCCTCTTCTCCCCAATCTAGAAGTTTAACTGGACATTGGAAAAAGAGGGAAAGGTAAGAGTTAACGTACAGGTATTTCTATGATTCAGGTTAAATTACACAAACAGATCAATGAAGGTTCTCTCGATCCTAAACAGCCACGTCAACAGTTTAATAAATACAAAACGTCAAACATAATGAGACAATTATCATATAAAGTATCTCCTACTGATCCAAGCCTAATTATGGTCTTCACCATAGATTAATTTGGACTATTTCCATTTCTTGGTTGAATTACTTTGAACGAGAGTCTCACGAATGCTAAGATGACAACTCATCTGGCAGATTAGTAGCTAGCCAGTTTTGAGTCAATAATCTTCCTATGCACAGCTTGTGTCTCCAAGTGAGAAGTTAAAAAAGTGCATATCTTTATTAAATTAAGATGCAAGGGTTCTTTTTAATAGGAAAAAAGTGCAATTACTACAGCTAACTACCAGCTGCTCTCCCAATCCGTGAATCACGGACATTGTGCTGCAAGGGTCTATCACAAGCCCCTCTAATTACTAACAAAAATGCATAAGAGACACTTCCCCTCTGCTGTAGCTAATCAGATTCAGGATATTAAGAATAAGAACAACAACAAAAAATCAGAAGCCTTCAAGAAATCCCCGTGCGCATTGGAAAATAACGGTGAGATTCAAGGAACTAGCTTAAGAAAAAGTTGCGGAGAAGCCTGAAACTTCTATGACACCATTGAGATGGAGACAAAACGAGCAAGTTCAGGTGCTTCTCAAACAAAGCACTGTGCTTCCAAAAGCACTTCCATTTCATTTATGAGCCAAAAACCAATAGGTTTTTAATTCATTGCATTCAAAAGGCTAGCTTGACATTGTTAAAAATTTCATTGGCCCTCAAACCCGAAAGACTCGATCTCAATCAGTCATACATATAAACAAACTAAAACATCCTGCGTTAAATACAAACCAATATAAACGTCACTATATTTTTCTACACACAGAAAACTTCAAAACAATGGCGTCCATGACGTCCAAAGAAGCAATCTCACACATGCATGTATATATCGAAAGGATGAGTTTGTCCAGGAAATATCAAATTTTTATGAACGGGTATTGATTTTCATCAAATGGGCACAATCAGAACCCAAACAAAATATAAAAATTCCAATAAAAAAGAAGTGTGGCGAAAGAGCGGTACCGGCGACGTCTTGGCCGTCGTAAATGCCACGGTGAACCGCGCCGAAAGTGCCACGAGCTATAGCGCCCTTGACGACGAGCTTGGAGGGATCAATCTCCCACTCTTGCCTTCTGGGAGTGTTACTCCTCGACGCCGCCACTGCCTCTTCGTCGTCCTCCCGCTTCTTGTTCTTCTCCATCGTCCATGCCCTGCTGAGGTGCCGCTGCAGCTGGTCGTCCAAGCTCTTCAGATCTATCTGATCCGCCCTCAAATACCCGCCTCCGCCTCCTTCGCCGTCGCTCTTCTCCTTCATTTTTTTTCACAGTTTGGTGTCAGAAAGTGAAGAAAGCTCGCTGCTTTTGGGGTAGTCAGTCAGTCACTGTATCGAAAGTTGTCCGCCTCTTGTGAGGATGTTGCGGAAGGTGGAGGAGGAGAAGGGTTATAAATGGTGTCACCAAGATCAAGCAGTAGTAGTGTTACTCTGTTGCTTCTCTCGCCATCATCCATGTGGGCACATGGATTTTGCCTGAGGACGACGTGTGTTTCTGACCCACCTCACTCTCTCTCTCTCTCTCTCTCTCTCTCTCTCTCTCTCCACTCTCTTTTCTTCTAATGCTCTGTGTCCTTCATCATAATGCATCATTTACCTCATCTTCTATAAAGATGTGATTTTTGGTAAATTGTCGATGGGGATGTCTGACTATGACAACTCTCATATTTTATGGACGAGCGTAAGTTTAGGTGAGTTTTGGGTAAAATTAAAAAGAAACACTTAAGTTCTTCCGTTTTGGTGAAAGATGTCATACAGATTACATGGTCAAGTTATTAAACGCAAGATTTTCTCTTATCTTATCTCAAAAATATCGATTATGATATATCTTGTTCTTGAGAGATTCCTAAATATAATCGCATACGTGTTTAGAGCTGTTTATAAAGGAAATATATCTCCAGCTACACATCAAACTCTCTCCCAAACCATGCCATAATCTGTGGATTTATGTGCAAGTTTTATTAGTAAGTGAATACTAATTTGGTTTATAAAAGCATGTTTAGGTGATTATTCTTAAATAGTGTGGTTTAGTATTCTTCTTATACTTGATAGCATTTTTTGTTATTTTTCAGTATGCTGGGAACACGGTCCAGTACACTTAGTATCATAATTCAAGTATCTAACCACTTATATTATGATACTTGTTGTACCATGCCCTGATCTTGATACACTGAAAAATTCCTATTTGGTTAAAATTGTACATCATAGGCTAAGCCAAAGACAGAAAAACACATTTTAAAGGCATATGGTGCTTAAGCCAAAAGACATATGGAAAAGGCATATGGTGCCCTAATAATCCCCACCATACAACCATCAATTCCTTTGTTTGTTTTGCTTCTCCATTTATACAAAAAAAGGGTATGGTCTTGTGGTGGGAGTGTGGAATCCCAAATTAAATTATTACCTCTCAAATTTGGTTAGGGTTGGCAAAGATTTTATATATAAAGATAGGGTTTTTTTGTTAGAGTGGAAGAAAAGAGGATTTGGGTTGTGTGGTCCAGACTCCAGGCAATGTCTATGCCAAATTGAGGATGTTCTGTTGCATGGTTGGGAACATATTTGGTTCATATATGGAAGGTTTGGTTTCTCAATTTTGTTTTGGTCAAGGCTTTGGTTTATCATTGAGAGTACTTTGAATCATGACAAAAAATAAAGGGCCTTTAGCAATAGTGGACATTATCATGTTAGAATTTGACCTAATGAGATAATGAGCAACTTATTATTCGTTCTCAAGCAGAATGTTACGATCAGTTGTTAACGTGTACAAATTAATTTAGTTGTCTCTATTTTGTAGAACGACAAGCGTGAATGATCTTGATTAACCCAATTAGTCCTAGAATTACTTTGTTCTCAAACTACACCCACTCCCCTCTTTTTGGTCCAACCCTCCGTGCTTGTTAGTAGGTATGTCTAACCACGTTATTTGTAAAGCATCTATTATGTTGGTCTCATCCAGCTTCACACGGTCTCATTCAGTATGAGAGCTACCCTACCAAATATCTTCTCTAATAAGACAACCATGCACTCAACGAAGAATTCTTAAACTTTATTAACCTTGGTTATCAACAATTTTTCTTTAGGACAATAGCAGCAGATAATGTGCCCTGATAACCAGAAAAATTGGATTATTAGGGCATATTTGTTAAAAAAAAAAGTAGAATAGTAGCAGATTACCAGGTGAAAAGACCTTATCTTTGGCTCAATAAAAACAAAACGGTAATTTCGGAGTTAGCTTTTCCCATGAACATCAACACAATACATGTGACAGCCTTCACTTTTTGACTTAATTGGGCAACAAAAGCAGCAGAGACTGGTATTTTAGTCGGTCAAGGGGTTCACGGGAGGAGACAGACTCCTTGGATACTAAGAGAAAAGGCCCGTGATATTCAAGCACCCTGCCGACCAAAGGTTCCATCCCAACCCTAAAATGTTCAGATTTTTCTCTGCATTTAAACAACGGCGGGCATGTTTTTTTATCGAATTTTAATGAGAAACTTCCGGTACTGTTTATTTTAATGAAAAATCATATTTTCACACTAAAAAATCAACCATGGTAGTATTCACTTTATCCTTTATTTTGTTATTGTCATTAAAACTTAAAGTTTTCAAGCCAAATTCATTAATTTTCTTGTTTTTTTTTTTGGGTAGTATTATTCACACACCCCTTTTTACCTCTCACACGCCCTTGTTAAACTTTATCCGTTGATCTTCTTCAGTTCATTCAATCCGACGGTCAAAAATTAAGAACGGTGCGTGAGAGGTAAAAATAGATGTATGGATAGCACCACCCCTTTTTTTTTTTGTCAAACGATAGATTTTCTTAGATTAACCACCAACGGAATTTGAATCCACACTGTCATGTAAGGACTCAACACCTATCCACCACTATGGAAAATGGCCACTTGCCACCGGTGGGCATGTTTGGAAATGCATCTATAGGGGCTATAAGTGTTTTCTGACTATGATTGCTATAAGCACCTAATAAAAGCACTTCTAACAAAAACACTTACGAACAAAAGTGCTTCTAACATAAGAAGTCCCAAACAGACCCTAAATCATTCCCGTGACATAAATACTTCAGAAAGATATAATTATATGATTATAATACACTTCATGCCGACCATCAACACATTTGTCAAAAAGGAGAACTTAGACCTAACACCTTTTAGAAGCTTACAGCTGAGGCCGTTTCACTAATACAAGTGAATGGTATACAAAAGTTGCACCTTGTAGTGTGGTATATTCCCAGTCGACTAATAGATAACGGCCATACCTATACAAAAAATATCCAAATTGATCCAAGTCTGAATTCCGGCTTACTAGATAACGGCGTAATCATATAAATGGCGGCACCTCCATCATGCTAAGATACGACGCTTCTTTTTCTCTGGTGTTGCATGTATCTGTGCCTTGATCCCGTATGTTTTTAGCTGAAAGTTCTCAAAAGCCTCAGAGATTGCTCCGACCTGTACATTGTGTTGGAGAATATGAATATGTTTAGTCAAAGACGGTAAGGGAGAAGATAAAGCCAGTGATCAAACTGTGGTAATGTTTAATTTGACAGACCAGCTCAGGCTTTTTGGAGTACACACGCACTATCATATCTTGATATGATGTCGGCAGCAAGTGACTAATACGATCATCGCGTATGGTGAATTTTTCATGACTATCGTAATCCTGAACAGATACATCAAACTTGTTTTCAGTGACGCACCAAAGACCAACCATAGAAAAGAACTGAATTTTCACCCATCTGCATCCTACAGCTATCACTTGTTTATTAACACACAAATTTTGGTTCTTCCTGACTAGGTAAAGATGTGTCATTTAACAAGTTTCAATTCCACAAGTCTGAAATAGTCTACATTCCTTTCATTTTCAACGAGTCTCAAATTGTTTCTCTTTTCGTTTCATTTCTATCGGCTCTCCGATATCAAAATTAATGACTATTTCATCTGAATTATGTATCCATATAAAAGGTTTAGATACAAAAGACTACTGCATGGGTTTAAGAGACGTACCTGGAAAAAGCTTATACTGGAAGAGGTACGTGCATTAATAAGAGAAAAAAGGGTCATTTGATGCTTAATAACAGTTGCACCGAAATATAGAACCAATGGCCTTTTAAAGGACATTCTCATCAAACCAAAAAAAGGAGAGCATCCTCAAGTACCTTTCAAGAGGATTATGTCTCCCACGAGTCAAATCAATCCTGACGTTGCTAACAGCAACATCCTCCTCTTTCAATGTCACTCCTCCATTTTTCTGTGAAAAAAGTAACATGGCGTTAGGAGTGAGACAATTTTTAGCAATGAAGAGACACACACGCATGCACTGAAATGGAAAGGACTGGTTGTTGCAACCTGAGAACAAACAATATCTTGAGCGGTGACATTTTTGAAATGCTCCATTTTTTCCTTGGGTACAGAATACTCGTTGCAAAACTGCCACCAAACATTATCAAACCACAATAGAGACCCATAAGTAAACTTTCTCAAATTATTCACGGAGTTCAGAAAAGTAGTGACCAGCAAAAACTTACCTGGTAAAGATTTCTCCTCCTAATGCGTAGGATTAAGTCCCTAGCTTCCTTTAGTTCTTTGTTTGGAGCTGTCTCAATAGTTCTAATTATGGTGTCATCTAACTGCATTTGAATCATTTCAAGCATAGCATTCTAAGAATCAGGGCAATAATAAAAACGAAATAAAATGTAGTAAAATGCTCCTGATACCTTCCAGTATTGAGAGGGATCCTCAATGCATGACGCAATGTCAAGAAAATCATTTGCTTTCACTAGGGCATCAACCACCATAAGCTCTATGGCCTACAAAAGTAGTTCTTTGTCAGATTCAAAAACTGAACTCAACTGTACTGGGGATGCTCAAGAAACTATTTAGTCTATACCTTTACTTTCGGATGTGTATAAACTGTTCGATACAAATCAGCACGGGTAGCAAATAACTTGTGGACGGTAAGATCTAGAAATTTAGGCAACCATTAGCATGTAGAAACCAAAAATACAAAACTAATCTGATAAATGAATTTGACAAAATACTAACAATCTTTGGCACGATAGCATATTTCATCATCCAGAACCCGCATTGTCTCCATTAATCTGCAAGAGGGGGAAAAAATATGATCATAGAACAGATCACCAATGTATCACCCATGTATTCATCTTTCCTTCACTTGATAAGCAGCCGTAAAATGAATTTGGTTCAGCTTAGTTCCTAGTAAAGTAGTCCTACTTGAAAGGTCTTAGCTAGTTTTTCTAGTTGGTGGATTTCTTATCCGCTTCTAATTCCTTCTATTATTTTAATAAAATGCTATTGTTTCTTTAAAAAAAAAAAAGACGAAAAGAATAATAAGATGCATCAAAGTGAACTTTAAGATCAGAAAGAAACCTTTGATACTCAAAGTTCAATCCCAGCCCACAATTGCGGCAGTCACGAAGAATATAATCAAACCTATTAATGATAAACATCTCCATAGCATTAGATTCCAGTATGAAAGTTACATAAACATGCATTAAAATGAAGTACGAATGAGTAATACCACATCAAAAAAAAACTTGAGTCTCACTTACTTGTCCACATCAATTCCATTACGGCCATTTGCAACAATTTCATACAAAAAAGGCTTCTCTCTTGAGCTCTAATAAAAGTTTAAAAGAACATAGAGAAAGGTCGGGTCAAATAAAATGACAACAAAATCTAAAATACATAAATATTATACTAATGCTGATTTTGAAGAATCTTACCTTAGGCACTGCAAATTCAGAGCTGGCCAGTATCATCTCCTGTCAACCAGGAAATTTTTTTATCAACAATGGGAACAGAAAACCTAATTTATATCCTTGCCGTAACTTGAGTACTGTTTAAATTTCATTGTGTAATAAAGTCTGGAGCTGGCTAGAGAGAGAACTTCAAATAATATAATGCATCTGTAATAAGTCCTATCGGGCAATAGATTACTAACCTTAACTCTTTTAACCATCTCAGAGTCGATCTCAATATGATGCTGATTAACAATGTGGTCAACCATCTTCACTGACATGTCTTCATGTGACCTAATACACAGAATTTTCACTATATCAAGGAGACAAACTTCTAAAGCATACATTCCCAGTATAGGGTTTTTTTTTTTTTCCTTTCTAACTCTTTTCGTGATGGGAAACAAAATCTCATAGAGCGGGCATTCAACCATAAACGAAAGTGTAAATGGATGTAAAACATACCAATGGGAACCACTCCGAACCTGGGGAAGAAATTCACGTTCAAACAAGTGACTGAAAGGCCCATGGCCAACATCATGCAGAAGTCCTGTAAATTAAACGATATATATTTTTTTTTAATCAGATGACACAATGAAGGGACAATACGCTAGAAACAACTAAAATCACCTGCAATTTTTACTGTCTGGAGATCAAAGCGGTCAATATCCAGCTCCAAACCCTGTAAGGATGCAAGCATATATGAAAATGACGAATCTTTGACATTATATGTAATTACCAGTCCTCAATGATATTAGACTACAGATTTCTACCTGATAATTTTTAAGCCTCTGAGCAGCTTCACCGGCAAGCCAATAGACACCAAGTGAATGCTCAAACCTGGAATGTGTAGCCCCTGGATAAACCATGTGTGCCACTCCTGAAACGTCGACACAATGACATACAGAACTTCAATTACACAAAGCCAACACTCCAAAACGTTACTCAATACGAGAACAATTAAAACATATCACATTCTAATAAAAAAATTTCTGAAGCCACATCCACATTGAATCGTGCATCTTAAGCAAAAACTAAAATAAAACCTTGGATTGCAAAACTGTCCACGGATATCAACTACTTCAACGTTTTACAATGAAAAGGTTTAAACTCATTGTTAAAGAATATACTATAATCGAACGGTGCACAAAACTCACCGAGTTGTTTCAACTCCCGAAGCCTGAAATGCCATGAAATCATTAAATTCACAGCAAACAACAAACACATATTTGATTCGACTTAATACTACACAAATTCCAACTTACCTCTGAAATTCCTCGGTATCGATGAACTTCAACGAAAGCTGCAACCATAAAAAACACAGTAAAAACACTTCATTCAACATAAATTTCAGAACTTTAACAACAATGCGTCAATGCCAAATCAAAATTACCCCTTTTCCATCCATAACTCAAAAAAACAGTAAACAATTACCCATTTTCCATACAAAATACGGTAAAAAACACTTGGCCATTCATAAATTTCAAAACTTTAACAACAATGGCAAACAAAAATTACTCCTTTTCAATTTACAAGTCAAAAAATCATAAACCCATTAGTTGTAAACGAAAATACAACCGCATGCGCCAAAAAAGGTACAAAATTTACTAGCAAAAGGCACAGTAAAAAAACTCAATGGGGGCATCAGAGAGAGTTACCGCGTCGAGGTAAATGTTGCCATGGACACTGTCGTGCACGTGCTTCGAGAGACGGAAGTCTTGGGAGGAGGCGAAGCTGCACATCGGCGAAAAAACGCGGTCGTTGTTGTACGCCCCCATTGCTTGCAGTAGCAGTGATGGATTTCGCAGACACAGAAATCGGCGCGGAAGTAGAGAAATAAGGTCGGAGATAAAAGAAAGAAACGTACTTTACAGTTAATCACATCCGATTAGCGATTAAGACGAGATAATTACAAACTTAAATTCCGAAAAATTAGGGCAGGGATATGGAGAGACAAAAACGAGAGCGGAACAAGACGAGGGCGGGTGGGGAGTGGCCAAGTAAGTGGGAGGGTGTGGTGCCGCCAAATTCTCACACTTGTTTATTAATGCCGGATGAAGAGTGTTTTTCGTCTTTGTGTTTCTTTAATTTTTAATTCTAGGGCTAGTTTGGTTTGCGGTGAATCATTGAGTTGGGGGCTCGAATTCATTGGGGGAGCAATTTACATGGACCGAAATGTAAAGTGATATTCGTAGTGGGCGACAGTCGGTAGTTAATCTATTAACTCGATTATAAATAGAAAGACTTTGTCGAACTGTACAACTTTGACGGTGTTAGTTGAAATTAGAGGCTAATGCGTTTAGTGATGTTTAAAATATTTATATAGGTGGTAATATCGATATACAAATTTACAGAAATACTGATAGATGTATTGACATCAATAACAATATCAATTACCATAGACGGAAAATATGAAATTTTGTAATGGAAAAGGTATATCAACTTATTCAGATTTAGTCGAAATTAGAGAAAAATTTCTCAATAAAAAATCAAATGTTTGAAATTTGCCAGCAAAATTTATGTAATGAATTGGTAAGAATCTTCGATATTCATTGATTTCTTTAAATTGAATATTTCAAAAAACAAAAAAAAAATTAATTTTGTGAATATTTTAAACACTGAATGGTCGTCCATCCCTAATGAAACTATGCAATTTGGCCCAATCTTAGATATGAAGAAAGATGAGACTGATGGGCCTTTTCCATGGGCTCAGACCATACTTCTTAACAGGCTGCACTCAAAATCTCTACTAATTAATAAAACACTTATTGTCAATCAAAATTCTATGAAATTACTAGTTTAACTTTCTAATTAAAACAAAACATGAATAAGAAATATAGGGTAGAAATGTAATTTCACACAACTAAATTTTGTTGTATTTTTTTTAAAACCTCACATACATATAATCCTAACATATCTCTAATTAAAAAAAAAAAAAAAAAAGATTTTCTACTGTTATATTCTCTATCACTCTCTTCCTCCCTTCTTCAATTTCAAAAACAAAAATAAAAAATTTTCTCCCACTTTCCGTGCCATGTATACTAGTATTGGATAAGAAAACGTACATAAACGGGAGGCCGATCCACCACCAACGAGATTAACTTCCACTTCTGCAACCATGGTGGTTATGTCATCCACTTCCCCTTCCCCTTCTATCAAATCCAACTTCACTCCCCAGCTCTCCACCGCCGCAAACCACCACCTCGGCAACCCTTTTGACCACGCCATTTCGCCATCTCTGCTACACCTCGGCCAAATCTATGGCGACCCCACGAGACACAAGAATTCCAAAGCTCCAAGCTCAAGTGGATTCTTCTCTGTTAAAGCTTACATGGACAATCCAAATTCCATCTCCAGCTTTGCCAGCAAGGTCATCGGTTCGCTCCCGGTTGTCGGGTTGATAGCGAGGATTCTCAGCGACGAAGGCGGCCTCGGCGGAGACACGGTTGATTTCGCAGAGTTTAGGAGGCGGGTGGGGAAGAAGCGCACTACTGATGATTCTAGAGCTTTTTATGAGTTCCAAGATCGACGAGGTCGGGTAAAGATCGAATCTTTAAAGCCCGTTTAGAAATGCTTATTTAAAAAGCACTTTTGCTCACATCAATCTTTTTAATAAAAATGCGAGTCTCATGAAGAAACACTTGCCGATACTTCTGTAAAAAAGCTCTTCTTGACCCATAAGCACTTACAAGTTTTCTGCGAGTGCTTTTGGTTGGCAAAAAGCACATTTTACCGAAGCATTTTTTGTGTTTTTGAGATGAAATTTGCAAAATGGATGAATTATGAGCTAGATTTTGTTGTTTTGTCTAGGCAGGGGATCCTCTGTATGTTCTAATGTGCTGTTGGGTAGCAGCCATTGGTGCGGTCTTCAGAAATCCGAGGAGATTTTAGAAGGGGCGGCGAGGCTGCGTGTTTCAAATGATATCAAATTCGAAGAGCAGAATTTCATTTCCTTGATCAACGAGGCAAAAGAGGTTGGTTTGGTTGGTCCAAGTTTTTGATCATTTACTTCTTGTGCGTGGCTGAAATTTTACGGGCGAAACTAGAGGCGCCTACGGCGATTATCCCAATGGAGATTGGGGTTGAGAAAGCCCTTGAAGGGATTTACCTCTGTTGCTTTGGGAAGGATCCGATAGAAGAAGAAGACGAGAGACTTCTAAATGTAATGCTTAGGGCGGTTTATCCATCCGTTGAGCGGTCTGAGCTACAACGGATTATTAACGAAAAGGCACAGAAAGTAGCCGAAGGCAGTACTGACGGCAGTGTTCGAGAGCCAAAGCCCCTGTCGAATGAAGCTGTTCAAATGCAGAAGGACCTCCAGTTCCTTCAACAAAATAGGGATAGAGACACTTGATCGAAGTGCTTCTCCTAACTCGTAACTTGTAAGCACGGATTCGCAGTTTTTGTTTCAAAGTTTGAATGATAGTGTAAGTTTACGAAACAACTAATTAGCGAAACAACTAATCAACCGAAGATTTGCCATCCAACTGCATACTTTTGTTGGTAGGGGATAGAAGAGAAAATTCCACGACGAAAAACACATAGGGCTAAAACTCCACTTGCATAAAATATGATGATCTCATGACAGCAACAGCTCATAGCCTAATACAACTCAAAGAAAAGCAAACAAGTTCCTTTTACACACTATTTGACTGGAGTTACCGGCTGTGCAGTAGGCCAGAGTTGCAATGGCGCCCCTCATACAAGTAGACTCCCATAGAAATAGCTCCGTGACATCTGCTAAACAAGAAACTTTCTTAGGCAGGCACTGAGAAAAACTACATATCAATGTACCACCTCATTAACCAGAGAATTCATATCTTTATACTGATTGAAATTCTGTTTCCAAGAACTGAGCGGGGATGTGAAACGCGCTAGCAAAGGTCACTTTTCAACAAACCACTTGACTGGAAACAGGATTAGCCAGTTCATTAACATTAATCAGCTCATATTCCACCAGTGACAAGTTGTTATCTTCCTTAACAGAGAAGCTGGCGGGTTCGGTTACTTCAACTCGACCCCATTTGTCCACAGCAAGCCTCATAGAACCCTTGAACATGTCTATTTTTGCGTTGCGCAGGATCACCGTGGCACCAGTTGTCATCAGATCAACTGTCCATAAGAAAGGCCAAGACATAGTAAGAACAAAACTCATCTAAAATCTGTGCAACCCAACAACAACAAAAGTAAAACATGTCGTCAACAGAAAACCAAGAACAAGAACAAGATCAATGTCTTATAAAAGGCACTACCTTGGTCATTTCTGGCAGTGAAAATGATGGTTCCGGTTTCGTCTCCAACCAAGCATTCCGCGATCCTCATCTGACGAACTCGGATTCCATCAGGACGGGCCTTCTGCAATACCATCTTCACACTAACAACCTTCACAACCAAGGTATGTCCCTTGGTGTCCGGTTTCAGCTGATCAACCTTCTTGAATACAGGCTTCCTCTTTGCCGGTTTTGTTTCCGCCATTTCTAACAAAAAAACTCTAAGATTACTCGACAAAGAGAAACACGTCAACAATCCGAAACAACGTCAAAAAATCTTAACCAAATACAAACATGAATCTAGTACTCGAATTTAACCACATTTGCCACAAGATACAAGAAAGTTTCATAACATCTGAAAGAACAAAACGTCCCGAATTCATTTAGTCACAAATGTTCATAAAGATGCAAGATTTATCATTGTAATTAGTCACAAATTACACGATTAGTCACGCACTTGATGAAAACAAAACAGAAAATAAATGGAAATTAAATATATATGTGTGTGTCTATATATATATACACACACACATACATATACATATCAGCAGCTAAAAAAGCAAAAAGCAGGAACCTTTCTTTCTCTTTTCAGATGGTTTTTTGGTTCTCAAAAACAATATCTGATCCTTGAAACAACAACTCAGAATCTTTAATACTATAAAATGAAGAAATTGTAGACAGGATTCAGTTTTGGGATTACCGTTTAGAGAGAGAGAGAGAGAGGGAAAGGGAGAGAGAGATTAATCTGTTTTTGGTTTTTTACAGTGGTGAGAGCAAGCGTGTGGTGGAGGTATTTGATGACCGTCGAAATCGCCTTTTGAAACGAAAGGTTACTGGACCAACGGCCGTTTGATCTTCCACTTTTTCATGAACAAATCTTGCTCGTACACGTCGTCATGATCAATGAGATAGAAAGAATGCTTTCTGTATTTCATTTCTTAATGAGGAAGTTATTACAACTGAGTTTATATACACTTTGCTAAACAAGCTTAGTGACTAATAACAGTAGATTAACCACTAACACAGTGATTAGTTACAAAATAGTTGTAACCAATTTACAGCTGTCACAACAAACAGAAAATATATAAGTATGAGGTGTCCTTTTACCCTCCCTCAAGCTAGACGAAGGAGACCCGAGAGATAGCTTGGACTGTAACAACTTGAATTTGTCCTTGGAAAGTGCCTTGGTGTGAATATCTGCAATTTGATGTTGAGTACTAACATACTGAATTCGAATCAAACTGGCTAAGACAAGTTCTCTGATATAATGATAATCAATTTCCACGTGTTTCGTACGAGCATGAAACACATGATTAGATGCCAAAGAGATTGCCGAGACATTGTCACACCAAAGTTGAGGAACCTGTCTAAGTGGGAAGGTGATATCTTTAAAGATTTTGCAGATCCATGTCAATTCTGCAACAGTGTGGCCGAGAGAGTGATATTCAGTTTCTGTAGAGGATCGAGCAACAGTGTGTTGCTTCTTTGCACTCTAGCTAATCAAGTTATTACCCAAATACACACAATAACCACTTGTAGATCTTCTGTCAAAGATGCAATTGGCCCAATCAGCGTCTGAAAAAAGCTGTGAGATGTAAGGAGCCTTTCTTGAACCACAAACCTTGATGTAAGGAGAATTGTTGAAGTTCTTGGAGTAATTACCATGATTGTTGCGCTGAAATGATCCTTTGCCACGATTGTTCTAAAATTTGGGAGGAGCATGAAACTGAGCATCAGCATAAGCTTGGGGAAAGGAATAGTATTGTGGTGTAAGAAGGAGAGGACCCTGAGATTGAGCAACAAAGGCCTGGAAGAGTTCTTGAGCGGAAAAGACATCGCTTTTCTTTTTGCAATTCATGAACAATTCTTTGTTGATCAACAGACCATGTAGTTCATCCAAAGTAGTTGATGAAATTCTCAGCATAATAGAGTCAATGAAAGATTCATATTCATTAGATAAGCCATTAAGAGTGACAGCAATAAGATCATGATCAGAAACCGGAGAACCAGCCACCATTAAAGCATTTGAAATACCTTTGATGCGTTGCAGATACTCATAAGTCGAGAGATCACCTTTGTGTATAGAATGTAGACGAGATCTGAGTTGATGAATATGAACAGCAAATACACCTCCAAATCGATTTTCAAGATTAAGCCAAAGTTCACGAGATGAGGTCACACCAACAGTAAACAAAATGATTTCTTTAGAGAGAGTAGAATTAAGCCAAATGAGGATATTATGATCCTTTTCATACCAAGCTTCAAAGGCAGGGTTAGGAATTCCAGTATTGCGATCAGTTTGATCAAGAAGATAAGGCGGTGAACAAATCTCAAAACCATCAACAATGCCGGTGAGCTTGTAGCGCCTGAAAATTGGAGCTAAGAGAGCCTTCCAGACCAAATAATTGTCACGTTTCAACTTCGTAGGCGCCATACAACTGATATTCTGGATCGTGATCGATGAAATCGAAGAACTGGAAGAATTACGGTTCATCGCCGTGAAATTAGGGGCGACAAACTTAGTCGGTGTAGGATTTGAAGGAATAATTTCTGGATGTGTAGGTGAAGACCTTGAAGACACCATTGCTGAGAAGAAGAAGAAGAAATTGGAGATCAAGACGAAGAATCGAAGATCGAATCGCAGAGAAAAGAGGATCGAAGTGCGATTAAGCAGAGAGGCGAGTGATACCAAGATAGAAAGAATGCTTTCTGTATTTCATTTCTTAATGAGGAAGTAATTACAACTGAGTTTATATACACTTTGCTAAATAAGCTTAGTGACTAATAACACTAGAATAACCACTAACACATTGATTAGTTACAAAACAGTAGTAACCAATTTACAGTTGTCACAACAAACAGAAAATACAATGGACATCTGGTCCGGATTGACTTATCTATTTTTAAGAATAAACAAGTTTTTCTTTTTCTTTTGGTATTGGTATTGTTATTGCACAAGTTCAAGCTTCTGTTTGAGCACCAAGTGAGAATCGAACGCAGAACCTCTTACGAAGATACTCTTAAACATTTGAACAAGAAGTTTCTTACGGGTTTTGAGCAAACTCGCTAATTAAGGTAACAACTTCTCATTATTGAAAGGGAAAGTTTCCGGGCAGCATACACTCTTACAAGTCTCACAGAGACATAGTGATGCATGCTCGGATCAAACCGGTGCCCTATACGGCTATAGAACCGGTGAAAACGAAGAAGATAAAAGCACACAGACCCTAAAGTCGAAAGCTTTTGGCTACATTATTCATATGGACCTGCCTCATAGTTAGCATCTGCAGGCGAACACAAAGTAGCAGATTTAATAACAAGCACCCGAACTACTGGTATTGGCTTGCTAGTTTACCGTCCTTGACAATGTAGTTTTGTGCCGGAAATTCTTCTCCCTTGAAGTACCTGTCAAGCATATCCTTCGTCCCAGCAGCATAACGCAACTGCACAAATTACATGATGGATTTCAGTTCTGGGAACAAATGAGGTGAAACCATGAGCGTAAAGGATAAGATAGTAAACGTCAAAAATATACCTGTGCATCAATTGTGGTACCGGATATATGAGGGGTCATAGCATGGTTTGGCATGTAACGCCATGGATGGTCTTTTGGAGCTGGTTGTGGATTCCAAACATCACCACTGTAACCTGGAGAATCATAGAATCAAATGAAACGAGAATTAACTCGATTAACATTGACCAGTTCATGAGTTACCTGCAATGTGTCCGCTGGAGCAAGCGTCGACAACAGCCTGCGTGTCCATGATTGCCCCACGAGCATTGTTAACAATCAGAACTCCCTTCTTACACTTTGCAATTCTTTCTTTGTCAAACAGTCCTCTGAGTCGCAAGATCAATATCCGTTAATTGTATTGATCCTATCAGTTTGTTAGTTGTAGATAAGCTTCTAAATGCAATTATAGGGTAATAAACTCAGAAGATCAGTCCTCTCCACCAAAACAAATAAATAACAATCAAACGGAATAAAATAGTCAGAAGATTAGCCTTGACTTAAGTACCTTGTTTTTTCAGTTAGGGGCGTGTTGACAACAATAACGTCACATTTCGGAAGCATTGCATCCAGATCCTTCTCAAACTTTGCCCCAGTCTGTTTCTCCAATTCGGGGTCAATCTTGACACGATCATGATAGAGGAGATTGCAGTTGAAAGGCTTCAACCTTTGGAGCAAAAGCCTGCCAATACGTCCAGCACCAACCGTCCCCACCGTCTTTCCTTCGAGATCATAAGCTCTGTAGGCAATGCCTGCAACATTCCATTCTCCACTAACAATCTGCTGATACCCAGGTACGAAGTTGCGGACGAGAATGAGGATTCTCATGAGCTCATCTTCTGCAACTGAAACCACATTGCTTCCCGTGACCTCTGCCACGGTTAATCCAGCAGCAGCAGCAGCTTTCAGATCAATGTGATCAGAGCCAATTCCAGCTGTTAGAAGCAGCTGTAAATTCTTGGCCCTTTTGATCCTTTCGGCCGTGACATAGGCCGGGTGGAAGGGCGTTGTTATGAGAACATGAAGATCTTCAATGTGTTTGTCAAGTTCTGAATAAACAGCACCAAAAGGGACATACAAAGTTCCCATTAGTTTAAAAGTTCGAACAATTTAAGAATCAACTTATAAGCCCAAGGAAAACTCATCTCAAAGCGGAAAAACCTGTCAAATTAACAAGTTACCGGTCAGTGATTAGGCGAGTTCGATGCCATATACACGCTGCTTGCAGGACAAAATTTAGCAGAACTGAGTCAAAAGCTTTTAATCAACTTTCATTGATCACATTAATCTTGGCATATCTGTTCAAGCCAAGTGTGTCCTTTTGTTTATAGTTTTTGACAAGGCAATACTCTAAACTCCTCTAATCTATAGGGAAGGGGGATCCAACTCGAGTGACGGGGCGACCACATTGCCCTCACCAACTAACCTAACACACGTCTGCAAACTAAATATAGCATAAGTAATAAGCTAATTTTATACTCACATAAGCACATGCATTAGGACATTACATATGCTTATATACATACATATTATATATGAAATGTATAGAAAGGTAGTGAAATTGTACGAACTTACCAGAATTTGGTCCTTCCTTGTCATCAGTGACAATATACTTGTGGCCCTGTGATTCCAGCCAGTCCCTTATTCCCAAGGCTCTCTCTTCACAACCCAGAAAATTGGGGTTCAATTCTGCATACTCCTTGGCCTTGTAAAACACCCCAACTATCTTTTTGCTTCCACCAGATGCCTGCTCATACCAAACCACATCAATTCAACACAACCCAAAATTTGGATTATTATTTTGTTCTAAAACGAAAACCCAAAAACCCAAAAACGAGGGACTTGTAGCTCAGTTGGTTAATAGCAACCACTCGAGGTCGAACTCCCCATTTCCCAATAAGGCTATTGGTGGCATTTTTAAGGTGATCAGCAATGAAACAAACTTAATTATCACAATTAACTAATTGCTGAATTAAATTATGTGAAATATATGTGTGTGTGTGTGTGGGGAAATGGCTTACATGGAGGTGCCTGGTGAAAGTTGTTGAAGATGCTGAGCTTCCTGATGAAGCAAGACCTCGAACTGCAGAAACAAGCACACGCTTCATCGCCATGGATTCTTAAAAATTTCCTGCTAATTAGTTGCCAACTGAAGAACCTTGAAACTAAATATTTTGAAATTTGTTAAAAACTGAGAAATAATTAAAAAGAGAAGGCTCTGTGTTGTGTGCAACCCAAAAGGTTTCTGCCCATTTATTTATAATAAACGATTGAAGTGAGAGCTCAGTGACTCTCTTCATCATCCAACTCCACTCCACCTAATCTCTTTGGTTTTTATTATGCATGCTACGCACGTGTAGAGTCTACATATCGGAAACTACTCGTTTTCCTCTTGGCAAGTTGGCAACTGGCCGAAAGGGATGTTAGTTTCGGAAATACTTGTGCCCACCACCCTCCTAAACTGCTGGTGTTACTGTAACAATATTTAATTAATCATGTGTCGAGGGGGTGAATTTCATACCGGACCATTAAGTTATTTTATATGTCGTTGTAAGGGGTTAGATTACTTCTCATATAGTCAATCGATGCTATGATGAAATTCAAACTTACCTCATAATATCTAGCAAGTTAATCAGCGTCCTGAGTCCAGCAGTCCACGTGCTTCCACATTACTCAGTATACATTGTCCACAATATACAACTGATATAGTTTATTGAGAGTAGTATGTAATTGATTTTATGATAAAATATTAGCTTATTCCATCACGTTTTATCATAAATTTTCACTTGGTAACGCATAATTTAGTTGAGATAACACCTTAGCAGCAGAAAGTCCTTCATGTTAGTTAACCTTATCCAAATTCAATTTGTGGATTGCCTTTGTGACTTTGCAGAGGCTTTTGAGCCGCGGGCCCGGAAAACTTTGGTAGTTGTGTCACTTTAAAGTGATGAAATGCTATTTGTAATTTGGTGGGTACTACACTGTACACATGGAGAAGTTTTTAGTTGTGATATCGTCTCTCACTTTTGGGCTAAAAACTAAATTTTTTAGCTCAGAAAATTTAGTTTTTAACCTAGAAATAGCTTTTCTGCTTCAACTATTTTGGCCTAAAATTTTAGCCCGGGATTATTAAAGAATGAACTTAGATTAAATTTTTTCTTAAATTAATTTTTTTTAAATAAATATGTAGACTATCGTAAATTAATTTTATGAACATTTTAATCTAAAAATATTTAAATTCCGATAAATATTGAAAAATCACTAAATTTTTCACAAAGCAAGCCTTCAACTTTCACCAATCTTTCAACTTTTACCCAACTTTCACCAATCTTTCAACTTTCACCAAACTTTCAATTTTCACCAATCGTTCAACTTTCACCAAAATTTCAACTTTCACCAATAGTTCAACTTTCATCAATCATCCTCTATATAAACATAGGTCTAGTATTAGTTGATCACACAATCTTTCAACATTCAATCATCCTCTATATTCACCAATATTTCAACTTTGAAAGAGTTTTTGTTTCCTAAAAATCCTCAATATCTCATCAATGGGTGGTAGAAGAAGGCGTAGTAAGGCAATGCAGATGACACAAAACCAAGCAAGGCTTAACGTTGAGGATGTATAGTTGATCAACGCCGAAGCTAAACTTGTAAACTCGCTTATGCAATATGAGCACCATGACGAATCTAGTCATTGTGGTTTTGTCACGAGGCGTTCATTTGTGCAGTGTGATAGAGAAGAATGTCATGACCGAATGATGAAAGATTATTTCATTGAGTGTCTGAGATTTCCTACTCATGATTTTCGGAGGTGGTTTTCGGATGAGGAGATAACTTTTTGAAAGCATCTTGAACGCATTTGTCAATCATGACCACTACTTTGCATGGAAGATAGATGTCGTAGGCCGAAAAAGTCTATCACCTCATCAAAAGCTCACATCTGTATTTCGAATGCTAATCTAATGGGTGCTTTGCAGACTCAATTAACGAGTATTGCCGACTTGCGGATAGTACTGCTATTGAGAACCTGAAGCGCTTCTGTCAGACAATTCAAGCCATATATGGAGCCACATACCTCCGCAAGCCAAATCACTTGAAGAGGCTGCTACACAAGGCAGACAAAAGAGGCTTCCCTGGCATGATAGGAATTCTTGATTGTATGCATTGTGCTTGAGGCTATGGCGTCCTACGACACATGGATTTGACATGCTTTCTTCGACGCTCTTAGATCAAACAATGATATCAACGTTCTTTAGTCTTCTCCTCTGTTCAATGATGTTGTCAATGGATGGGTACCAAAATTTTTGTACAAGGTAAATGGTAATAGGTATAAGCTAGGTTGCTATCTAACTGATGGTATTTATCCTAGTTGGTCTACCTTTGTCAAAAGTTTTTCTCATCCCGATAGTGCAAAAAAGAAATTATTTTTCCAGAGGTAAGAGTCTTACAGGAATGATGTGGAGAGAGTGTTCGGGATCCTACAAGCTCGATGGGCCATTGTTAGAGGGCCTGCACGACTTTGGCATACCGAAGACCTCCATTCAATCATGATGACGTGCATAATTTTGCACAATATGATTGTGGAAGATAAGTACATCGAAATTAAATAAGATTCAGACAAAGATGTGAATGATGATCAACCAACACATGCAAGAGCTATTGCAAGATATGTTGAATATCTCGCTCCAACCACATATGAAACCCGATAGGATAGGGCCACCTTGAGTGAGTATATGAGATATTTAAATAGAATTCAAGCTCCTCAAGGTCATGACAAACTCCGTAAGAATTTGGTTGAGCATGTATGGCACCAAGAAGGTGAACGTTGATGATGTTGGTTGAGCATTTATGTAATAATTTTAGTTGCACTATGTTGTTATTTTGTAGTATTAAATTTAAATGTCTTATTGTGCAAAGTAATTTGTCTAGTACGTTAGATAAATTATTGAATGGAGATTGAATTATTGAAGGTATCTATTCTACATCAAAGTGTGAAATAATAAGTACAATAATTATTGAAGGCACTAGATTAATAGAAACAATAATTAATAGGACATAAATTTAATAAAGTACATAAGCCATATAATAAACCACATAAACTTAATAAAACTGATAGTTCATAATTAATAAAACACATAATTTATACGCTACATAAACTTAATAATCATATCCACCATCTTGACTTGGTGATGGACTTCGTGGTTGACTTAGGATATAGGGTTCAGAGGATTCATCATCTTGAAATATACTCATTGAGGCATACTTTCGCAAAATTTCCTTTTGCTTACCACGTAAAAACTTCTTCCTCTCTGAAGTGTATTTGTTGAGGTCCTCCATCATGAAATTAATTTCAAACCTATTATGCTCCCTATCCCCTTCTTCCTTCATTTGCAAGTGCATTCGGGCCACTTCTTCTTGGCGTGCGTTATGGCTTTCATTCAATTTTGCAATTCTGGTAGCAAAGTGTCCACTCATCGGATCTTGGGACTTCCCTTTTCTCTTTGCTTCCTTTTGCTTATCTCTTCTTAGGGGCCTTGCAAAAGAAGGAGATGAGATCATTTCATCGACACTTTTATCTCCGGCATTTGTCGGTGCAGCTTCACGTTGAAATAATCTTCCCCATTGTTGGTCCGCTTCGGTTCACCACCTCGGACAATCCTTGAGGACGTCCCAAGCATGTTGCAACTTAAAAACTTGATTTGTTGGTGTTACTCTTGTCTTGTAAATTTTCATTGCTTTGTCACCCTATGCAAAAAATACATAAAAATAATTAATTGCAAAATAATATTATGTACATGACAAATAAAATATCAAGAAAAAAAACTCACAATTTTTGTGGCGCTCCTTCCACTAGCCATGCCAACCACGACTCTCTCCAAGCTTCCCTTCCATAAAGTGCATGCTTTGTTGATAGTCTTCCACCAATCATAAACACCACCACCGTCCCGCCTGCTGTCGTTGCGGTTTTCTTGGAACTTTGCAATGATTTTATCCCACAAAACCTTTTTATTTTGATTTGTGCCAACTGCAACATCTTTGCTAACAGAAACCCATGCCAAACATAAGTAACATCTTCCTCACAGGTCTAATTACGACCTTTAATATGCTCTCTTGCCATGTTGAAATATTTGGAAATGGAAAGAAATGGTAGAAAGATAAATTGGAAGAATTGTAGGAGAAAATTGAGTTGTGTGTGGATGTTTGAACAAATACATAGGTATTTATAGAGTTTTTGGGTGAATTTTGAGTTAAATAATTTTTTTTAATTATTTTAGCCGTTGGAATTAAATTTGGACCGTTAGATATTTTTTTTTTTACCGTTATATTTGATTATATTCGATCTCAGCCGTTGGATTCAATATATTTTAAAATAACATATTTTTAAAAAATAAAATTTGAATCTGGACCGTTGGATCAACCAACGGTCCTTAAATTGTGGCCATTCGATGCGGAAAATAGACATTGGGCTCGAGGAAGTGGCCGACGGTGGGCCCCCCACTGTTGGGAGCTGAATTGATGCGGGTCACATGGGGCGCATCGGCGAGTGGGTAGGGCGAGAGTGGCCCAAATGTAGGCGAGTCCATGTGTTTTGGGGGGGGGGGTGGTATTTGGCCCAGCTTTAGCATTGGGCTTTTAGCCCAATGTTTTAGCTTGGGTTAGGTGGTGTTTGGGAGGAGGAGAATAAATGAGGTAATTTGGCATTTAGTCCAGGGTTGGAGGTGGTCTGACGGGAACATAAATAGTATATCATGTGTTTTAATAGAAGTGATGATAAATTTTATTTTTTAAGTTATTACTGTTTAGCACACATATTCCACTATTTGTATAATGACATATGATGTACCACCCCGTAAACTGGTTACACTGAAAAATCTCACGTACATATGATATCAATTTGGTCAAAAAATTGCCCAAAGGCATTCTTACGTGGAAGAGACATCCACTAATTGGACCACATGGCAAGTACACAGTGGTCTAAACTAGTTATGCCTTATCTACTGGAGGTGACATCAAGGAGGCGGAAAGGAGAAATTTTTTAGTATTTCAAAAACACAGTTTAGTAATGTTATAAGTATTTGGAAATTTGAATTATTTTTTTCAATCAATTGTATTAAGACATTTTGTGTACCCGATCGTGTTCACAGCACAATAAAATTTTCTCTACGGAATGGAAAACTTATCTAAGTTATCTTCAACTAAAAAGTGGCACCAACACAAGTTTTATGTCGATATTTGAAGAAGTTTGCAAAATCAAATATAACCTATGATTTATAATTATAATGTTTGTCATGGATGCAATCGTTGAGTCTTTACAAATAACATTTTTTCGTGCACTTAAGAAAAATATTATAAGTAATTTGAAAACAATCAGACAATTAATTGATTCATAAGCATTTTTATGTATTTTTAAGACGTAGAAAAAAAAGTCAAAAGATAAAGACATTGAAATTTAAAAATTTATGAAATGTTTTATATAAATTTTGAAAAGCTTATAATGCGGTCAAAATTGTTTGAGAACAAGTCTTTCAAATTTTTCTTGGTGTAGAAATTCGTAAAATCGATTAAAAGCTTATTTGGATATGTTTTTAAAATGATTAAAGACGTTTTTTATGAAAATATTTTTGAAAAAAATTCTTAGTAAAAATATTAGTAAATCCTGAAAAAAAACACTTAAAATGCGTCTTGAAATAAGCACATAACTGGTATTTCTTGTAAAAAACGCTTAAATGTTTTTCCAATATATTTATCATTTACGAGCCCAACTCGTGACATTTATACATAAACTTTAACTAAGCCCAATTAAACTCCGTTCTTTTTTCCTCAGTTAACTCCGCTTGCTGTTTGTGCGGAGTAAAGCGAACTCAGAACTGCAAAACGGTGAATTTAAGTGGAAAGTCAGTCGGAGGACGGCGGAGATGGAGCGTCCGACCGTCACTGTGACTCAGCGCGATCAGTGGATGGTAGAAAGTGAGGTCTTTGGGATCTACGGACGCTTCGGCAGCCTCCCTCCCAAAGCCCAATCCGTCATGTAAGAAAAAAGCTTCCAACTTTGCACTCTCAATAAATCCTTTGGGTTTACAAAGAATTTCCCTTTTTGTTGTTGCTTTTTTTTTTTTCGATGCGAGCGATATTCTACTTTAAATTAATATAATTGAACTGTGGGGATGGGGATTCAAACTTGTTTATTTATTGTTTTTTTAAATTATGGGGTTTTGTTGTGGAATTTGATGGATTTTTTTGTTGTTGTGGGGTTCTTGGACTTTGAAGGATTGAGCTTCAGCGTGATAGTCACATAGAGTACTTAACCAGAGGACTCATAGGACTCCCTTCCTCCTTCTCCGTTTTGGATGCCAAGTATAACTCTCTCTCTCTATTAGCAGACTTTCTTGGTATTGTTTTGATTGAGGTTTTGATTTCTACGACATGTTCAATTGTTGTGTACATTTGTCTGTAGTCGGCCTTGGCTTTGCTATTGGATTCTACACTCATTGGCTTTGCTAGGGGAGTCTGTTGATGATGAACTTGAACGGAATGCCATTGATTTCCTAAGCCGTTGTCAGGTATGCGAATAATCGATTGTAATTTGTATGACAATCTTACATGTTTTATATGTAATGTAACGAAGGGCCGGTGTTTTAGTTTGCTTCACCACTAAGAACAACAAAAAAAGAAGTGATCTTTAGTGTTTTGTTAGCATGGAATGGTATGTTTAGATTGTCATGAAGTTGTGTTTTGCTTCCAGGACCCAGAGGGTGGATATGGCGGCGGACCTGGACTGGCAAGTAAATTGATCTCATTATTTTCCATTTTTGGCTTAGCCAATGGTCTCTCGTTGTTTAACTCTATTGGCGTTAGTTGTTATAGCTTGACTAGGCTTATACAACATTACGTATCTACTCTATTATATGGTGATTTGCATTCTTTTTCTTACAATTGTTAGCGTGTTCTCTGATTTCCCAGATGCCACATCTTGCAACAACTTATGCTGCAGTTAATGCACTTATAACTCTCAGTGGTGATGAGGCGCTTTCATCAATTAATAGGTGGTCAGTTTATCCATTTAAGAAAAAATACTTTTTCACAACAGTGCAATTCATATCCTTTTGGAAGTGATTTGTCTTTTCAGAGGTGAACTCTACAAGTTTTTGCGGCGAATGAAGCATCCAAGCGGCGGCTTCAGGTTAGATATCACATTGATTTGTGTGGTTCTATAGTTTGAGGACATATATGTTACGTACAATGATCATTTCAGTACCTTTGATATACTTTTACCATCACTAATTACTTCTTTTTAGGATGCATGATGGTGGAGAAATTGATGTCCGGGCTTGCTACACTGCGGTTTCTGTTAGTCTCTCTCTCTCTCTCTCCATCCTTTGTAATGCATTATAGTTGTGTTCTTTGTTACCGCCTTGCTATATGCTTGCTTAATTTTCATCATGACAATTTTACTCATCCTTGCAGGTAGCAAGCATTTTGAACTTTTTGGATGATGAACTGGTTCATAATGTTGGAAGTTTCATCTTAAGGTTGCTTACCGAGTCATTCATTTTGTTGAAAATAAATTTGGCTCAGTTTGATATTTTGAAGTATGTGTTGTATTGTTGTTGTGATACCGTGGAGTGCTTGTCCAATTGTTCTTGATTCTTAGACATCTGTTTTTAATTGAAATTCATTTTATTGCCTTTGTGTTGAGTCATGGACTGAAGTTTTTTTTTACTTGATACGAATGGCTTTAGATCTTGGTTAAATTAAACATTATCTTTGCAGTTGTCAGACGTATGAAGGTGGTATTTCTGGGGAGCCTGGTGCTGAAGCCCATGGTGGGTATGTTTCAGACTTACATGACAATTTTTTTTGTCCGCCTGTCTTTATGTTCTTCCCATTTATGTATTTGGAAAGATTGCATAAGCTACTAATGTCAAATCATGTGAAATATTAGGACAATGTATTTTCACTTCCTTTTACATTTTCTATTCGCTCATAGGTCTGACAAATTTTTTTTTTTTTTTCCTTCAGGTACACTTTTTGTGGGGTAGCTACAATGGTTCTAATCAATCAGGTCAATCGTTTGGACTTGCCTGGACTAATTGTAAGAAAATTATCCTCTCTTTTAAGCGATGCGGATTACAGATATGAAAATTTGTTTATCTGCTTTTATTCTGCTGTTAGAGTAGTTTGTTATGGTATTAGGATTGGTTGGTATTTCGACAAGGGAAGGAGTGTGGATTTCAGGGGAGGACTAATAAATTGGTCGACGGTTGCTACTCCTTCTGGCAGGTGATTCTTTGTCTTTTCTTCTTGAGGATCCTTCTCAATCATAGTTGAACGTATTACGTTAACTATTCAGTGACCAGGGAGGTGTTTTTCCATTATTACAAAGAGTATGTTCAACTATTGATGAACAACTCGCGCTTCGGGATGCTGGAGGTCACTGTACCAAGGATGGCCCACAGACTTCTACAACATCTAATTTATCTGAAGAGGGGAAAATTTTTGAAGGCACCAAGTCTCCAGGAGGTAGGCTGACAGCTTACTTAGGCGCATTTAAGATGTTCTCCCTATCCTTTACGAGAACAGATTCGCCTTTTTAAACCCATATTTTCTGCTCAATCTTCTAATTTATGTGTTACGAGGTTATCTTATAAATTTATAATTTTCCTGTTCTTATATGCATGGCTAAATGTTTCGTGTGCAGTGAATTTGAATGACATCGGCTATGATTTTCTCAAGAGGCCTGTAAAATTGGAGCCACTTTTTCACAGCATCGCATTGCAACAATATATACTTCTATGCTCACAGGTTCGATGTTTAACATATAACTTTACACTGTAACAGCTGAATGCTTGACTTGACAGGTTTTAAAGTGAGAACTTATTTCTCCATCATTATACTAGTTATCGACAGTTAAGCTGTATCAGGATGCATCTCAAGCAACGTTATCTTAATCGTTCATACTTCTTATTTATAAGTTTCTTACTTCCGAGGGGGTAACAAATCAATTTGATTTTGTCGATGCAGGAGGAGAAGGGTGGAATGAAAGACAAACCCGGGAAATCTCGAGACTTTTATCACACATGCTATTGTCTAAGTGGTCTCTCTGTATGTCAACACATTTTGTCGAACGATGAAGACTCTCGGGTGTCGCCTTGGGTAGTCATGGGTCCCTATTCCAACTTGTTGGAACCAATTCATCCGCTCTTCAATGTTGTCCTAGAAAAATACCATGAAGCAAGGGAATTCTTTTTCGAAGAGACTGAGCAATAAACTCGTCGGAGGGAGGAGTTCTTCTGTCTGGACGCCCGCACCACGTGACTGTTTGGCCAAGACTCGTTCGGTAGGGCCGCCGTCGGATTGCTTAAGGGCTGGATGAATGATGCATAATTTAGGCTTGTAACATTAATAATTAAGGGCATAGTCTTTGCTAATGTTTCTGTACTTGTATGAATAATGTATTCTTATTTATGTAAAAAAATAATCTAATTCAGCATTAATCCAATTCACTTGTTTTTGTTTTCAACTGATATTTTAGCAAGTTTTGTTCCCCACCACCCACCGCCCAGAACCATTTGTCCACCAGCTAGCGCTTGGCGGTGTCACTGATGGTCCCATTGACACATGTGTTGCTATAGCAACGTGAACGAGTTTTAGGTGAAACTTCAACCCAATTGCTCAATGCTGCGTAAGAAAGTTAAAAATACAAGACAACGAGGCTATTGGTTTTGGAATCGAGATCCTTCCCAAATCTTACAATCCGAAGCTGACGGACTGTAAAATCCGGATCATTTATTTTGAATCTTACGGCCTCTATTAATTCATTTCATTAGCGCATCTTATACAAACCAAAAGTCCAGATTTTGGTCCAGATTACTCGATCCATCGGCTTTGTACTATAAGATTCATAAAGGATATGAGTTCATTTGATACCGTTGTAGTACATCCTATGTAGGAATGTCATTGTGACTATATCAAGTAGAAAACTTAAAACGTATGGGTCTATCATGCCTTCTTGATCTCTCTCGAGTCTCATCACAATATCAAAACTTTAGGTACAATCAAAGATTTACTATGATACTGAGGAAATGTGAATTTACGTTAATGCACCCAATAAGCCAATTATACTTAAAATAGAAGAAGTCATTTATATGAGTTGAACTCTGGTTACATGGTGGAATCTTAAGTATTGGGAATGAGAAAGCGACAAGTGGCCTTGTTTTATTTGATGCACACTGCCTGTTGTATTCTATTTACCAGGTTCTCTAATTAAAGTCTTCTTCTTTATTTTTATTTTTTGTTTTTGGTCACTCCACAAATTGATTTCTTGAAGAAGAAAAAAAAAACTGTCAAATTGTAGATGTAGAGAAATCCCCATCTCAGACTCAGAAGTCCACACCAAAATATGGAAACAATTCCAGAAGACCAACCAGAAACACCACCACAACGCAAAGAAGAAGAAAAACACAATGAAAAACAACAAGTGAAAGAGGAAGAAGAAGAAGAAGAAGAAGACAAGCAGAGCACCCCAGAAACACCATCTCCTCTGTTCCACTCACCATCTCATATGTTCCAAACTCCGTCTCCACCGTCCGATTCTCCAATAACCCATCATACCTACCACACTCATGAGCTCAGAGTCGCGCCTGCAGACACCAAGCCGGCGTCGCCGCCGCTGGCGCCTCCCCAGTCCTTCAGGGCCGAGCCCAAGGTTGCGGGACCCGATTCCAGAGATGGGTCTGATTGGACCCCGGAGGCTCGGGAAGAAAGTGGCGGTGGAATTGGCGGTGGTTCGGGTGTAAATATCCGAACTTTGAGACCCAAGTTGTCGATACTGAAGAGGTCGAGGAGGGAGAGCATGGTGAGGAGGGCTTTGTTTGGGTTAAGGATTTCTGGGTTTGTGTTGTGTTTGATATCTTTCTCGGTTATGGCGGCTGACAAGAGCCAAGGTTGGGCTCTAGATTCCTTCTATCGCTACAAGGAGTTCAGGTTTGCCACTTTTCAGTTACACACTCATATCGAGAATACGAAAATGTCACTGAAACGGCATCCAAGTCAATCAAATACAGCCGTACTTTTGAAATCTAATGAAAGTGTGTGATTGTCTTGGATAACACAATACCGTATATAGCGTTACAGTGATATTTTCGTATTTATCTTTTACGTCTATTTGTATTGCAATAAGCTGTGTATTTTTTTGGAGCTAACAGTGTTTTCTATCAATAAAAAACAGCCTAACTACATTTAGCGGAAAATTAAGTATTTTTTTAAGAAGTATTTGGATTGTAAATAAAAACACTTTTAGTATAAACGCCTATTAAGCGTGTTTTTTAGAAAAACAATCCTAGCTACTGACTCTTTGAAACATAAACAAAGCTTTGTACTTTGAATAGAATTTCACCATTTCATAGAAATTTCTGTTGAATTATTAGTTTTTTTTGGGCAAAATTGTATGATGTTTTGGAAAAGATGGTGAAAATGGACAAGATTATTAATTGGATATGTGAATTCGCAGGTTCTGCTTGGCAGTGAATGTGATTGGATTTGTGTATTCAGGGCTGCAAACGTATGACTTAACCTATTTCTTCACCAGTGGAAAACATATAATCCAGCACCGGCTCCGCTATTACTTTGATTTCTTGTTGGATCAGGCAAGTGATTACTTGTCCTTTTTACTGTAATTTAATTAATGATTCTACCTAATCTATCCCCACAAAGTGCTGCTTTTTTCGAGATTTTTCAATGCGTTGAGAACACAAGACTAATACTTGAAAAAAAAAACTTCTTTCTAATTGCATAGTACCATGTGTGTTTCACCCGTGTTCCGAGTACATCAAAAAATCTCTCGTTTTCTTGGCAGTTTTCCGAAAATTATAGGGACCTTAGACTATGAGGAGAGAAAATTTGTGCAAGGCAGCTGGAGCACACGAACCGTCGGACTGCGCTAACAAACCACAAGCCATATGTGTTTCGGTGAACCCACTATAAGGGCTTCCCTAAGTACTAAGTTTTTCTCCTGTAAAATCAGTCCTCCAACAGTTTGATGGCCATTACTTATTGGTTGACTATAAAAGTTATTTTCATCATTGTTTATATGGCGATGCTTCATTAGACACTTTGCATCAGTTGGTTCTTGACCTTTTTTTTATTCCACCTTTTTTATACCTTTTCACTAGCCTTTTTTCTAGGAATGATTCTGTTTGGGTGGTGTTATTCACGTACTTTTTTTTTTTTTTTTTACGCCCCACACATTCCCAATTAATTTCTGTTATTTGATGTTCTTCAATTCATTCAATTCGACGACTCAAAATTAAGAGGTGTGTATGGAAAGTAAAAAGGAATACGTGGATAGCACCATCCTTCTACTTTTCCATTTGTGTTAATACTGTTTACAATAGCTTAAAGCATACATTTGGAATTCTGCATTCTGTTTACTTGCTCTATCCTCTGTTATGTCGTGTAATCTAAATCTTAAGTTGAATGGTTTTGGTTGGCGTTGCAGATTTTGACGTACCTTTTGATGTCGGCGTCTTCATCGGCTGCGATTCGGGTCGACGACTGGGAGTCGAATTGGGGCAAAGACAAGTTCCCGGACATGGCTCGGGCATCCGTCGCATTGTCCTTCCTTGCCTTTATTGCCTTTGCCTCCAGCTCCCTCATCTCTGGTTACACCCTTTGTACTCTGAAATCTATGTAGTTTTTCTTCGTACTTAGTATTTACTGAGTTATAGATGGACAGTGAAAAGTGATATATTTTGTACTGTGTAGAGAAAGTTATGTTTGTGTTGCATCTGCGTCATGAGTCATTGATGTTTTGGCACAAAATTATGTTAATGTTACATCTACCTGAGGCTAGGAGAAATTCTTTAGCTTCCATTCCATGTCAGCCGTCCGACTGAAAATACATACATAAAGAGGATCTCCTGCATTCAAGTTTCACAGGGTCCTGTTCCGATGGACTCAAATGCTGGGTACCCCTTTGTGTTTGTGGCCGGACGGCTGACGTGGAGCTACTAATCAGCTTGAAAATTGGTTTTTTGTTGATTGAGCCGAATCTCATTTCCCTTACCTATGGGCATTACAAGTAACGAGAATGAGGGAAATGAAAATTTATGTTGATGACATGATTGTAAAATTTTGGTCGAAAATATAAAAGTGCACTTGGGTTTGTAAATAAAAGCTTTGATTTGCTTTTAATGAAAGCGCTTTTAATAAAAACGCTTAAACTACAGTTAAACATTTATAAAGTAATACCCTATAAAGAAAATAATCTCAAGTCACAAAAAATTATGGTTTTAACTTGAGACCAGTTATGTATAGAGTTACGTATAGGAATAAACACTACATTGTAATAAGTTATAATTTTTTTTATTCACGTCTTGAGGAAACTTGAATATTTCTCTAAAGTTGTTTGAGGATAAAAATATGCAATACCACAAATAGAAGTTTAAGATTAACTAAAACATATCTCTACAGTTGTTTGGGACAATGTTTTAGTTTTTAGAGTTAATGTCACGTTTTTGAGCTTGCAAATGCATAATACTTTGTCAACACAACACCTTGTCGTTAAAGCGAAAATGTTTCTAATTTTTCAAGCGTGTTTCAACTTCTTGGCATACAACTTTTTGTATTTTAATATTGTCCTCCTCCGAAATCCTATTTAGGAAATACATAATTCGTTGAAAATAAATAAGTCAATAAATAATATTTTTTAACTACACCTCTATTAAATAATACCTATCTAAAGTTATAAAATTAATATTTCTTACGTAAACAATTACTTACAAATGAGCTGACTAAGACTTGGTTTGGTACTGAGGTGATTCTGAAAAAAGCTGCTATCAAAAAAAGCTGGGAGCTATTTTTGTGTTTGGTAAACACTCAGCTTCAGCTTTTTTTTCACAGTTTTGGGTGAAAAAAAGCCAAAAACAAGAAGCTACAAAACCCAGCTTTGAAAAACGGGCTTTTTTCACATCTGTTTTACATAAAAGTTTACCAAACACTCTAATACTGCTTTTTTTTTTCAAAAGCACTTTTACAAAAAAGTTTACCAAACACTCTACTGCTTTATTTCACAGTTGCTTATTCTCACAACACAGCAGAAGCAGTTTTTTTTCAAAGCACATCAATACCAAACCAGTCCTAACTTAGAAAGTGTTGGGGTTTTTCTTCTTATATTTCTTGGAGGTGTCAACAAGAAGGGAAAAAACTTGTGATAAGGATAATAAAGGAAGAAAACTTCGACGCTAGCAATTACGGATAGGGATTGTCTGCCCTCCACTTACCATTTCTTCCTATTTGAGTGGTCACGGTTAAGTCACGTTAACATTTTATATCCATATTGGTTCTTGTCTTATTATCTTTATAAAAAAATCAATATAAAATGTTGACGTTGCTTAATCGTGACTGCTCAAATAGAAGAAGATGAGAAGGAGATGATAAATGGAGGGCAGATAATCCCCATCCAGCAATTACGATCTTGCGGTGTGTTGATGTCAGAGACTCAGATTTGAGTAAAAGAAAGAGAACATCAATCGCATAACATGTTGCCGCACACAATGAACCTCAGATAAACAGTGCACTTGGGTTTATAATAAAAACTTTGATTTGCTTTTAATGAAAGCTCTTTCAATAAAAAACGCTTAAACTACAGTAAAAATTCTCTAAAATAATACACTACAAAAGAATAAGTTTAAGTTGCAAAAAAATTATGAGTTATAATTTTTCTTAGTCTCATCTTAAGGAAATTAAAATATTTATTTAAAGTTGTTTGAGTACAAAAATATGCAATACCACACATAAAAGTTTAAGAGGAACTAAAACATTTCTCTAAAGTTGTTTGGAGCAATGCTTTAGTTTTTTGAGTTAATACCACGACTTTGAGTTTGCCGGTACGTAGTACTTTGTCAACATAACACCCTTTGATTAAAGCTAAAATGTTTTTAATTTCTCAAGCATGTGACAACTTCTTGGCCTGAAAATTTTGGTATTTCCATTTTGTTCTCTCTGAAATCCTATTTAGAAAATACAGCATTTATTAAGAATAAATAAATCAATAAATAACACTTTTTAACTACAGTTCTATTAAATAATACCCTATCTAAAGTTATAAAATTAATATTTCTTACTGAAGCACTTACTTACAAATGAGCCAATTAACTTAGAAAGTGTTGGGTTTTTGCTTCTTATATTTCTTGTTGGAGGCGTCAACAAGAAGGAAGAAAACTTGTGATATGGATAAGGATAAATAAGGAAGAAAAACTTCCGAAGCTAGCATTACGATCCAGGGGCGTCTTGATGTCAGATCTGACTAAAACAAACAGAACACCAATTTTATAACATGTTGCCGCACACAACGAACCTCAAATAACAATGCATCTACATGCATAATTTGGCATGTTGTCGCACTGACCGAACCTAAAATTTTTAAAGAAATTGCCTTTCTCCTCTAATCTTTGTGGCTTAATATTTTAGTCCGTGATAATTAAATAATAATTTTAACCTAATTTTTAGTTTTCGGTAACTTTTTTTGAAAATAAAATTTATGTATAGATTATCTTAATTTATTTTTATGAACATTTTAGTCTTAAAATATTTAATTTCCGATAAGTAATCAAAAATCATACAAATACATAGGTATTTATAAAGTTTTAAGTTAAATTTGATTTAAATAATTTTTTTAAATTATTTTAGACGTTATTTAATTTTGGGCCGTCAAATCTTTCTTTTATAATTATATTTGATCTCATTTGATCATAGCCATTATATTATTAGTAAAAAAATAAAAAAAAAATTGAAATATAACAGTTTGATGAGTTTAGAATAATTTAAGCCAGGCTTAAATTCTGAAGAGAATCTAATCTAGAGATATATTTTTTTCCCATGACTTATTTTAGCCCATGGTTGGAGATGGTTTGGGAGGATTTTAAAGCTTATATTTTACAGACAATTAATGAAAAGGGCTTACAAACTTTGAGTTTTAATGATAAAGACAAAATAAAGGGTAAAATGAATAGTACCATAATTGACTTTTTAGTGTAAAAATATGGTTTTTCGTTAAAGTGAATAGTATCGTAGGCTTTTCGTTAAAACTCTCTATATTTTAAGTTTTACTCCATGGGTTGTAAATGATCTTAGTATAAATATTATCATTTGTTAAAAAATAATAATAATAACCTACCTAAAGTTATAAATTAATATTTCTTACGTAAGCACTTACTTACAAAAGAGCCAAGTAACTTAGAAAGTGTTGGGTTTTTTCTTCTTATATTTCTTGTTGGAGGTGTCGACAAGAAAGAATAAGAAAACTACGACGCTAGCATTACGATCCAGGGGTGTCTTGATGTCAGATTTGACTAAAAGAAACAGAACACCAATTTTGTAACGTGTTGTCGCACACAATGAACCTCAAATAACGACGCGTCTACATGCATAATTTGGCACGTTGTCCCACACAACGAACCTTAAAACTAACAGTGCATCTAGATGCATAATTTGGAGTTTTTTCTTGCACGGCCACGTAGGTAAACACCAAGGTTCCACATCCTTCTCCTTCACCATTAAAACGACATGCTGTCGAGATATCAGACTGTGATCTTATCTCACTCATTTGCTCACAACAACAACAAACCCTTTCCCTTTGCAAGTTCTTCTGGTTTTTGCAGTGCATCAATGGCGGCTGCTGTAGCTTCAAGTGATTCAGTTTCCATACCATCTGTAAACAAGGCGTGGGTGTACCCAGAGTACGGAAAGTCTGCAGATGTTTTGAAGTTCGATCCGAATGTTCCTGTTCCTGAAATAAAGGAAGACCAGGTGCTGATCAAGGTGGTTGCTGCATCTCTCAACCCAGTCGATTTCAAAAGGATGCTTGGCTACTTCAAGGACTATGACTCTTCACCCCCTGTAGCCTCTCTCTCTCTCTTCATTTTTTTTCACTGAAGTCAAATGCAGGATTAGTTTGTGAGTTGGGGGATTTAGAAAAGTTTTAGTCTTTACCAACTTATAATTTAGTTTAATCTATTTCAAGAATCAAAGCTGATCCAGTTGATATTTTTGTTAGAATAAATTTTCTTTTTGTAGATGCGCATTAGGTTAGTTTGCTAGAGCGGTGTGCTCGTTTTTCTTTAGAAGACGCCTATCAATTGGGTACAACTAATAAGTCTTAACTGCATCATAGTATGAGGATTATTTGGGCACCAAGGTGAACAGAGCCTACTATCCCCAAGCCCTTGTATAGTAGGCTACACCAAGCATAGCCTTGCCTATCGATGAGGTTTTTTCCTCCCGGGGCAGGAGACCTATCCTAAACCATTGACGTCTGGCTATAGCAGTGTGTTCGTTCCTCTTTATACTGATAACACCTAAGTTTGAATCCCCACATTTATATTAGTATAAAGTATCGTCTTATAAAATAAAATAAAAATTGACAGGTTAAGAAATAAAAAGAAACTTGCTTTGAAGAGTCAAAGTTGATCTAGTTGAAGTTGAATACCAGAGTAAACGACGAACAAGATTACAGAAAAATAAGAATATTATTATAAAAATAACAATGACACAACGGTTACAAAATCTCAAGAAGCTACATTATGATTAACTTGTTCACAAGTGAATAACAAGCATTATATTTATAATAAACGAAACTCTGATCGCTAAACTCAAATAATTAAATAACCATAGAATACTAATATCTTCCAACACTCGGTCTTCAAATCCTAGTGTAAACCCGACTAACTTATTTGCTAAAATATTAATTTATTAAATTAACTTTTTTGCAGACAGTTCCAGGGTATGATGTTGCTGGTGTGGTGGTGAAAGTAGGAAGCCAGGTGACAAAGTTTAAGGTGGGGGATGAAGTATATGGGGATCTCAACGAGAAGCCTCTCACTAAGCCGAAAAGGATCGGATCTTTGGCCGAGTACACTGCTGCAGAAGAAAGAGTGTTGGCTCTCAAGCCAAAAAATCTGAGTTTTGTTGAAGCTGCTAGCCTTCCCCTGGCCATTGAGACTGCCTATGAAGGGCTCGAACGAGTTGAATTCTCTGCTGGTAAATCCATCCTTGTTTTGGGAGGCGCTGGGGGAGTCGGAACACATGTTATTCAGGTACAATGTTAATCAAGTGCAAACATTTTCCATTAAGTTAGGCTCTAATTAAGTAAAGCTGATTGATTAATTATTCATGACACTCAATGTGTTTATGTGAGGCAGCTAGCAAAGCATGTGTTTGGTGCTTCAAAAGTAGCAGCTACAGCGAGCACGAAAAAACTTGATCTTTTGAGAAGCTTGGGTGCTGATTTGGCTATTGATTACACCAAGGAGAACTTCGAAGAACCGCGCGAGAAATTTGATGTGGTTTATAATGCAGTTGGTATAATTCTTGAATCTTCATCGTTGTTTTTTTCTTATGCAAATCAAACACAAGGACTGATGTTGTTTTGTGTTTCTGAAATTAACAAAAATAGGGGAGACTGACAGGGCAGTGAAGGCGGTGAAGGAAGGCGGGAAGGTATTGACAATTGTACGTCCAGTAGCGCCACCGGCAATCCTATTTTTGCTGACTTCAACCGGAACTGTATTAGAGAAACTGAAGCCTTACTTGGAGAGTGGGAAGGTGAAGCCGGTGCTTGATCCCACTGGCCCGTATCCATTTTCGAAGACTGTTGAAGCATTTGCCTATCTTGAAACCTCCAGAGCTACCGGAAAGGTGGTTGTGTATCCCATCCCATGAGATAATAGAGAGTACTAGTTCAGGCTTGCAATTTGTTCGTGTGTGATATACTTGTATCCTGCTGCCCGCTTGTTTGAAAGTCTTGTAATAAGGGCGCAATGTTATGTGTAATTATATAGTGCTTCTAGTTTGGCTAGTTTGCAGTGTGTTTTCTTCCTACTTCTCATTGCTGTGTTTTTTAGCTTTAACACCGGCATTGGTTAAAGCGGATGTACTCCCACTTACAGTTCTTCAAAATCCTATGATATATTGCGGATCTTTATATTTATGTGTTATTTTTTAATAAACGATAAGATACTTACAAAGTTACTTGTAAGGATACTTACAAAAATACTTTTAAAAGGCCGTTCGTGCTTAAAACAACAACAAACTTTTACCCGTTAAAATGACAACAAAATTTTACCCGTTACGATTTTTGGTTTTTGGCTGTGTGCATCAATGGTTGCTGCAGCTTCAAGTGATGCAATTTCCGTACCATCTGAATACAAGGCTTGGGTTACGGACTCTGCATATGTTTTGAAGTTTGATCCAAATGCGGCTGTTCCTGAAATTAAGGAAGATGAGGTGCTCATCAAGGTGGTTGCTGCGTCGATCTCAATCCCCAGTTGATTTCAAAAGGATGATTGGCTACTTCAAGGCAGATGATTGGCTTCTCCAAAGCCTCCAAACTTCCCAACGCCAAGGAAGATGAGTTTTCGTTTTTGCACTCTTCGTTTAGCTTTCTGCACTCTAAACTGAATATTTTTCTACTGTAATAGAACAAGTGCATGAGGTTTAAAAATGAGTGTGAAAGTCAGTAGTGCGAATTTGTGCTATTTACTTTCAAAATGTGTGAGGTAACATAAGACATGTACATAGTATTTCTCAAGATTAAATTTGAGGGACCAACATCCCACTATTAATCAACAATTTCCAACTGCTTGTACATCAGGCGGGGCATTTTACCACAAAATGTCTCGGTGTAGTTAGTAACTTAATAGTAGAATCGTTCATTATATATTTTACTTTATTTTCAATTTTTCAACATGAAGTTTTTTACATTCTTCATTCCAACCATTGTCTTTTCCCCAATAGCATGTTTAATTAGTTTTAATAGTAATCAGGTGGGCTGGTAATAATTTAGCTCAATTGCTAATTTTATCAAAATTAATTTGATGAATGAAAATGTTTACCTATATATCAAGATTTTGCATCTTATCAATGAAGCAAAAATGTTTGCATCTTAGAACATTCCTACAAAAATGTCACCGGAGATGGAAAACATATTTTCATACCTAGAGATGCCCTAATAATTTTACAGATTTTGTGAAACATGCAACTGTTGATATTTTCCAAAATCTTTTGCGTAAGGATTAAAAAACTAATTGGAAGCAGTCTTATTAATTATTGATTCACAAAAATATTTTTTACATTGAAATTTTAAGTTGGAAAATAGAAAAATCAATAATAAATGACCCAAAACGTAGACTAAACTTTTGGCAGCCTGAATATCTAAAGTCCTGTATGAATTTTAGGGGGATTTTTTTTTTTTTTTTTTTGTCAAAAATTTTAGGAAGTTTAAGGTTGGATCAAAATTCCACGAGAAGAGGTTTTATAATGACTTTAGTATAATGGCGCAATTAACTAAAGATTATGAATTATAGCTCACACTTTTTGTTAGAATGCAATTCTTCTGATTTTGCATGCGCATTAAAAAAAATGTTTAAAATATTATTAGTGGTCTTATAATTTATTGTAGAACTTCGAAAAACCAATTAAAAGCCGTGAGTATAGCTCACATTTGAAAATAAAAAAGTAATTACTCAAATTTCGTAAGATCTTCTGTGTGGGTATTATGAAAATGTTAAAAAGTCATTTTGAAAGTGGTCTTATCATTTATCAAGTCACACAAATATTTTGTGTTAATTTTTTTTAAGCTAGAGAATAGAAAAATAATAATAAATAAAGGGATCAACAATATAGCATCTCTAAATCATCATAAAGGTATAGGTTTTAGGGCTTCCCTAAGTGTCTACTGAAGTTTTTCTTCTGCAAAAGCAGTCCACCAATAGTTGAATGGCCATTACTTATTGGTTGACTATAAAAGTTATTTTTATCATTGTTTATATGAAACTTTGACGAAATATTTTTGGTATTGTTTACAAATATTTTTGATACTTTTGTATTATTGTTTATAAGAAATTTTAACGAAAAACTTCTGATACTTTTGCATGGAGGGTCCTGCCTCCCCCATCAGATTGCTAAGTGCGCTGACCCAAAAAAAAAAAAAAAAAAATCAGTGGCATTTGACGTCAGGCTGACACAAATTTGACGTCAAATGACCCGGCTCTTTAGTCTGTTGATTTTGGGTCGACCTATGACCTAGCTTGAACTAAGTGTTAGCCTATTAGGCTGAGCTGGAGGGTTTTAACTGGATGCCGGGCTATTTGGGGGGCTGGGTACCGGGCTATCAAAAGCCCCGGTGGACTTACTATAATTAGAGAGCCAGCTCCTTAAACTTGAGCACGGGTGAGATGACAACTCATGAGAGCCTTTTTGAAAATTGAAAGTGCATTTAAAATAATTACCATCTAACACTCTTGGGGAAATGAAAATTTGTCAGTGATATGATTGTAAAGTTTTGGTCGAAAATAAAAAAGTGCACTTGGGTTTTGTAAATAAAAGCTTTGATTTGTTTTTCATTGAAAGGTTTTTAATAAAAATGCTTAAAGTAAAACATTTTTAAAGTAATACTTTATAAAAAAATAATTTCAGATCACAAAAAATTATGGTCTTAACTTAGGGTCAGCTATTAATAGGAATAAATTTCACATTGTAATAAGTTATAACTTTTTCTTATTCCCGTCTTAAGAAAACTTGAATATTTCTCTAAAGTTGTTTGAAGACAAAATATGCAATACCACAAAGGAAATTGTTATTGACACTCTAAAAATCTAATTTTACACTTCAAAATTTCTATAATTAGAAATAAAAATATATTTGTGAGGAATGTAGAATGAGATGTTAGAAGTGTCAACAACAGTTCCATACCACAAATAAAAGTTTAAGATTAACTAAAACATTTCTCTAAAGTTGTTTGGGGCAATGCTTTAGTTTTTAGAGTTGATTTTACGTCTTTGAGCTTGCAAGTACATAATAATTTGTCAACACAACACCTTCTTATTGAAGCCAAAATGTTTCTAATTTCTCAAGCATGTTTACAACTTCATGGTATAAAACATTTTGTATTTTCATGCTTTCTTCCTTCGAAATCCTGTTTAGGAAATACATAATTCATCAAGAATAAATGTCAATAAATAATATACTACATCTCTATCAAATAATGCCTATCTAAAGTTATAAAATTAACGTTCTAACGTAAACACATACTTACAAATGAGCTAAGTAACTTAGAAAGTGTTGGGTTTCTTCTTCTTATATTTCTTGGAGGTTTCAACAAGAAGGAAGAAAACTTGTCATAAGGATAATAAGGAAGAAAACTTCGATCGCTAGCAATTACGATCTCGCGGTGTGTTGATGTCAGATTTGTCTAAAAGAAAGAGAACATCAATTGCATAACATGTTGCCGCAAACAACGAACCTCAAATAACACTGCATCTAGATGTATGATTTGGTATGTTGCCACACATAACGAACCTCAGATAACACTGCATCTAGATGCATGATTTGGTATGTTGCCGCAAACAATGAACCTCAAATAACAATGCATGTAGATACATCATTTGGAGTTTTTTCTTCTACGGTAACGTAGGCAAACACCAAGGTTCCACATCCTCCTCCTTCACCAGTAAAACCCACATCCTTCTCCTTCACCATTAAAATGACACGGTGCCAAGATCTCAGACAGATCGTATCTCACTCATTTACTCACAACAACAACAAACCATTTCCCTTTCCCTTTGCAAGTTCTTGTTGTTTTTGCAGTGTATCAATGGCGGCTGTAGCTTCAAGTGATTCAGTTTCCGTACCATCTGTAAACAAGGCGTGGGTGTACTCAGATCCGGAAAGTCTGCAGTTGTTTTGAACTTCGATCCGGATGTTCCTGTTCCTGAAATAAAGTAAGACCAGGTGCTGATCAAGGTGGTTGCTGCATCCCTCAACTCAGTTGATTTGAAAAGGATGCTTGGCTACTTCAAGGACTATGACTCTTCCCCCCCTGTGAGCCTCTCTCTCTCTCTCTCTCTCTTCATTTTTTTTTTTCACTAATGCATGATTAGATTAGCTAGTGATTTGGGGGATTTAGAAAAGTTTTAATCTTTACCAACTTATAGTTTAGTTTAATCTATTTCAAGAATCAAAATTGATCTAGTTGACTTTTTTGTTAGAATATATTTTCTATTTTGTAGATGCGTAAGTTGGCCATAGCATTGTTCTCGTCACTGTTTAGACGCTGAAACCCAAGTTTGAATCCCTACCCGTAGATTAGTTCAAAGTATTGTCTTGTAAAATAAAATAAAGATGAGAGGTTAAGGGGAAAAAAAAAAAAAAAAAAATTTAACTTGCTTTGAAGAATCAAAGTTGATCTTCATATTCTAGCGTAAACCCAAATAGCTTATTTGCTAAACTTCTAATTAACTTTATTAAATTAACTTGTTTTGCAGACAGTTCCAGGGTATGATGTTGCTGGTGTGGTGGTGAGAGTAGGAAGCCAAGTGACAAAGTTTAAGGTGGGGCATGAAGTATATGGGGATCTCAATGAGAAGGCTATCGATAACCCAAAAAAGATCGGATCTTTGGCTGAGTAAACTGCTGCGGAAGAAAGAGTGATAGCTCTCAAGCCCAAAAATCTGAGTTTCGTTGAAGCTGCTAGCCTTCCTCTGGCCATTGAGACTGCCTATGAAGGGCACTTAATGTAAGCACGAATGTGTTTACCATTAAGCTAGGCTCTAATTAAGTAAAGCTGATTGATTAATTATGCATGACACTTAATGTGTTTATGTGAGGCAGCTAGCAAAGCATGTGTTTGATGCTGCAAAAGTGGCAGCTACTGTAAGCACGAAAAACTCGATCTTTTGAGAAGCTTGGGTGCCGATTTGGTTATTGATTAAACCAAGGAGAACTTCATAGACCCGCCCGAGAAATTCAATGTGGTTTATGACGCAGTTGGGATGATTCTTGAATCTTCATTTTTGGTTCTTTCTTATATAAATTAAGCTTGAACAATTCGATGCATGAAATTATCCAACCAAATAAAACACATCAAGGTTACAACATTATTTATTTATTTATCAGGAATTAATCAAACACGTTGTTTTGTGTTTCTGAAATTAACAAAAATAGGGGAGATTGACAGGGCAGTGAAGGCGGTGAAGGCAGGCGGGAAGGTATTGACAATTGTACGTCCAGTAGCGCCACCGGCATTCCTATTTATGATGACTTCAACCGGAACTGTATTAGAGAAACTGAAGCCTTACTTGGAGAGTGGGAAGGTGAGGCCGGTGCTTGATTCCACCGGCCCATATCCATTTTCGAAGACTGTTGAAGCATTTGCCTATCTTGAAACCTCCAGACCTACCGGAAAGGGTGGTTGTGTATCCCATTCCATGAAATCATTGAAAGTACTAGTTCAGCCATGCAGTCTGAATAAGGGCGGCGCAATCTTGTAATAAGGGCGGCGCAATCTTGTATCTACTAATATAGTGCTTCGAGTTTGGCTAGTTTTCACTGTGTTTTCTTCCTACTTGCTCATTGCTGTGTTTTTTCGCTTTAACACAGGCATTGGTTAGAGCGGATATATTCCCTCTTATATAACCATGTCAACTTCAAAAGTACAGGAGTTTTTTTCTACGTCTTGTTTTTCTTGTTGTAGGTGTGATAAGTAAGAAAGTAAACTTCAATTGCATTCCCTAGTCGTGAAAAATAAGAAACAGAACTTGAGTTGCGTAACTTGTTCTCACACAGTGAACCTCAAGTGACAATGCCTGCACAACATTCTCCCTTAATCAACTATAAAAGTGCAATTGCGTTTATAATAAAAACTTTGATTTGTTTTTAATGAAAGCGCTTTCATAAAAAAATGCCTTAACCAATAAAACTTATCTAAAGTAATACTCTATAAAGGATTAATCTAAAGTCACAAAAGATTCTGGTCTCAACTTCAAAGACCAGTTATGCATAGGAATAAACTCCACATTTTAATAAGTTAAAATTTTTCTTAGTCTCATCTTAAGGAAACTAAAATATTTCTCTAAAGTTGTTTGAGCACAAAAATATGCAATACCATAAATAAAAGTTTAAGATGAACTAAAATATTTATCTAAAATTGTTTGAGGCAATGCTTTAGTTTTTGGAGTTGATGTTACGTCTTTGAACTTGCAAATACATAATACTCTGTCAACATGACACCTTCTTATTGAAGCCAAAATGTTTCTAATTTCTTAGGCATGTCTACAACTTCTTGGCATGAAACTTTTTTGTATTTTCATATTGTCCTTCTCAGAAATCCTATTTAGAAAATACAACATTAATAAAAGATAAATAAGTCAATTAATAATAGGGAACTGTTATTAGCACTCCAAAAATCTCATTCTACACTCGTCATAAGTGTATTTTTCTTTCTAATTATAGAAAGTTTGGAGTGTCAAATGAGATTTTTGGAGTGCTAATAACAATTCCCTAATAATATTTTTTTTAACTATACCTCTAATAAGTTGATAAATAGTATTTTTTTAATTGCACCTCTACTAATTTAAACCATATTATTGCTAACTCATTACTAGGTTCAGCCCACTTCCCTCACCCCTTTAGACCATCTCCAACCCTTGGGCATAAAACTTAAAAATTTAAGCCATAAGCCAGAAACTGCTTTTTTCCTCTAACCCTTGTGGCTTAAAATTTTAGCCCGTGATGATTAAATAATGATTTTAGCCTAAGTTTTTGTTTTCGGTAACTTTTAAAAAAAAAAATTATGTAGATTATCTTAATTTATTTCTATGAACATTTTAGTCTTAAAATATTTAATTTTCAATAATAAGTAATTAAAAATCATACAAATACATAGGTATTTATAAAGTTTTAAGTTAAATTTGAGGTACATAATTTTCTTGAATTATTTTAGACGTTATTTAATTTTGGACTGTCATATCTTTCTTTTACTATTAGATTTTGATCTCGTTTGATATCATTTGATTATAACTGTTAGATTATAAGTAATAAATAAATAAAAAGTTTGAAAATATGACAACTTGGTGGGTCCATGGCTAATTTTATCCCATGGTTAGAGATGGTTTGGGAGGTTTTAAAACTTATATTTTAAGTTTTACCCCAAGAATTGAATATGATCTTAATATAAGATAATATCATTTATTAAAAAATAATAATAGTAACCTACCTAAAGTTATAAATTAACATTTCTTACGTAAGCACTTACTTTATAAAGAGTCAAGTAACAGAAAGTGTTGGGTTTTCTCTTCTTATATTTCTTGTTGGAGGTGTCAACAAGAAAGAAGAAAACTCAAGGATAAGGATTAATAAGGAAGAAAATTTAGACGCTAGCATGCATTACGATATCAGCGACGCTAGCATTACGATCCAGGGGTGTCTTGATGTGAGATTCGACTAATAGTAACAGAACACCAATTTTATACCATGTTGCCGCACACAATGAACCTCAGGTAACGATGCGTCTACATGCAAAATTTGGCATGTTGTCCCACTGAACCTGACCAATAGCGCATGTAGATGCATCATTTGGAGTTTTTTCTTATACGGCCACGTAGGCAAACACCAAGGTTCCACATCCTTCTCCTTCACCTTTAAAACGACACGCTGTCGAGATCTCAGACTCTGATCTGATCTCACTCATTTGCTCACAACAACAACAACAACAACAAACCCTTTCCCTTTCCCTTTGCAAGTTCTTGTGGTTTTTGCAGTGCATCAATGGCGGCTGCTGTAGCTTCAAGTGATTCAGTTTCCATACCATCTGTAAACAAGGCGTGGGTGTACTCAGAGTACGGAAAGTCTGCAGATGTTTTGAAGTTCGATCCGAATGTTCCTGTTCCTGAAATAAAGGAAGACCAGGTGCTGATCAAGGTGGTTGCTGCATCTCTCAACCCAGTTGATTTCAAAAGGATGCTTGGCTACTTCAAGGACACTGACTCTTCACCCCCTGTAGCCTCTCTCTCTCTCTCTCTCTTCATTTTTTTTTCACTGAAGTCAAATACAGGATTAGTTTGTGAGTTGGGGGATTTAGAAACGTTTTAGTCTTTACCAACTTATAATTTAGTTAAATCTATTTGAAGAATCAAAGCTGATCTAGTTGATTTTTTTGTTAGAATAAATTTTCTTTTTGTAAACGCGTATTAGATCAATTAGTTAGAGCAGTTGCAGTATGCTCGTTTCTCTTTAGACATACGCGTATTATGTCAATTGGTTAGAGCAATGTGCTCGTTCCTCTTTAGATGATGACACCCAAGTTTGAATCCCGACATGTAGATTAGTTTAAATTATCATCTTGTAAAATAAAATAAAAATTGAAAGGTTAAGAAATAACAAGAAGCTTGCTTTGAAGAATCAAAGTTGATCTTCAAATTCGAGTGTAAACCCAATTAGCTTGTTTGCTAAAATATTAATTTTATTAAATTAACTTGTTTGCAGACAGTTCCAGGGTATGATGTTGCTGGTGTGGTGGTGAAAGTAGGAAGACAGGTGACAAAGTTTAAGGTGGGGGATGATGTATATGGGGATCTCAACGAGAAGGCTCTCGATAAGCCGAAAAAGATCGGATCTTTGGCCGAGTACACTGCTGCAGAAGAAAGAGTGTTAGCTCTTAAGCCCAAAAATCTGAGTTTTGTTGAAGCTGCTAGCCTTCCCCTGGCCATTGAGACTGCCTATGAAGGGCTCGAACGAGTTGAATTCTCTGCCGGTAAATCCATCCTTGTTTTGGGAGGCGCTGGGGGAGTCGGAACACATGTTATTCAGGTACAATATTAATCAAGTGCAAACATTTTCCATTAAGTTAGGCTCTAATTAAGTAAAGCTGATTGATTAATTATTCATGACACTCAATGTGTTTACGTGAGGCAGCTAGCAAAGCATGTGTTTGGTGCTTCAAAAGTAGCAGCTACAGCGAGCACGAAAAAACTCGACCTTTTGAGAAGCTTGGGTGCTGATTTGGCTATTGATTACACCAAGGAGAACTTCGAAGACCTGCCCGAGCAATTCGATGTGGTTTATGATGCAGTTGGTATAGTTCTTGAATCTTCATCGTTGTTTTTTTCTTATAGAAATCAAACACAAGGACTGATGTTGTTTTGTGTTTCTGAAATTAACAAAAATAGGGGAGACTGACAGGGCGGTGAAGGCGGTGAAGGAAGGCGGGAAGGTTGTGACAATCGTAGGTCCAGTAACGCCACCGGCAATCATATTTATACTGACTTCAACCGGAACTGTATTAGAGAAACTGAAGCCTTACTTGGAGAGTGGGAAGGTGAAGCCAGTGCTTGATCCCACCGGCCCGTATCCATTTTCGAAGACCGTTGAAGCATTTGCCTATCTTGAAACCTCCAGGGCTACCGGAAAGGTGGTTGTGTATCCCATTCCATGAAATCATAGAGAGTACTAGTTCAGCCATGCAATCTGTTTGTGTGTGATATATACTTGTATCCTGCTGCCTGCTGTTTAAAAAGACTTGTAATAAGGGCGGCGCAATCATATCTATTAATATAGTGCTTCGAGCTTGGCTAGTTTTCACTGTGTTTTCTTCCTACTTGCTCATTGCTGTGTTTTTCTGCTTTAACACGGGTATTGGTTAAAGCGGATGTATTCCCTCTTATATAGCACTTCCATTTGAACTGCGTCAACTTCAAAAGTAAAGGTGTTTTTTTTCTTCGTCTTGTTTTTCTTGTTGTAGGTGTGATAAGTAAGAAAGTCAACTTCAATTGCATGCCTTAGTCGTGAAAAATAAGAAACAAAACTTGAGTTGCGTAACTTGTTCTCACCCATTGAACCTCAAGTGACAATGCCTGCACAACATTCTCCCTTCATCAACTATAAAAGTGCAATTGGGTTTATAATAAAAACTTTGGTTTGTTTTTAATGAAAGCGCTTTTCATAAAAAACGCTTAAACTACCGTAAAACCTCTTTAAAGTAATACTCCATAAATGAATAACCTCAAATCACAAAAGATTCTGGTCTCAACTTAAAAGACCAGTTATGCATAGGAATAAACTCTACATTTTTTTTTAGTGCATCGATATTTTTACACTAAGGGAGGGAGAGTTCGACTACGCCACACAATGGGCAGCCTAGTTTCGTATCGAATTCACCATCCATGAGATTCAAACCTAAGACCTCACTTCTAAGCGAAGAGGAACTCCGCATTTTAATAAGTTATCATTTTTCCTAGTCTCTTCTTAAGGAAACTAAAACATTTCTCTAAAGTTGTTTGAGTACAAATATGCAATACCATAAATAAAAGTTGATGATGAACTAAAATATTTATCTAAAATTGTCTGAGGCAATGCTTTAGTTTTTGGAGTTGATGCTACGTCTTTGAACTTGTAAGTACATAATACTCTGTCAACATGAACCTTCTTATTGAAGCCAAAATGTTTCTAATTTCTTAAGCATGTTTACAACTTCTTGGCATGAAACGTTTTTTTGTATTTTCATATTGTCCTTGTCAGAAATCCTATTTTCATATTGTCCTTGTCAGAAATCCTATTTAGAAAATACAATATTCATTAAAGATAAACAAGTCAATTAATAATATTTTTTAACAGTACCTCTAATAATTTAATAAATAATATTTTTTAACTGTACCTCTATTAATTTGAATCACATTATTGCTAGCCTATTATGAGGTTTAGCCCACTTCCCCACCTTTTTAGTATAAATAGTATCGTTTGTTAAAAAAATAATAATAATAACCTACCTAAAGTTATAAATAAATATTTCTTACGTAAGCACTTACTCACAAAAGAGCCAAGTAACTTAGAAAGTGTTGGGTTTTTTCTTCTTATATTTCTTGTTGGAGGTGACAACAAGAAGGAAGAAAACTTGTGCTAAGGATAAGGATAAATAAGGAAGAAAACTTAGACGCTAGCATTACTATCCAGGGGTGTCTTGATGTAAGATTCGACTAAAAGAAACAGAGCGCCAATTTTATACCATGTTGCCGCACAAAATGAACCTCCAATAACGATGCGTCTACATGCATAATTTGGCATGTTGTCCCACACAACGAACCTAACTAACAGTGCATCATTTGGAGTTTTTTCTTGTAGGGCCACGTAGGCAAACACCAAGGTTCCACATCCTTCTCCTTCACCCTTAAAACGACACGCTGTCGAGATTTCAGACCGTGATCTTATCTCACTCATTTACTCACAACAACCACAAGCCCTTTCCTTTCCCCTTGCAAGTTCTTGTGGTTTTTGCAGTGCATCAATGGCGGCTGCTGTAGCTTCAAGTGATTCAGTTTCCATACCGTCTGTAAACAAGGCGTGGGTGTACTCAGAGTACGGAAAGTCTGCAGATGTTTTGAAGTTCGATCCGAATGTTCCTGTTCCTGAAATAAAGGAAGACCAGGTGCTGATCAAGGTGGTTGCTGCATCTCTCAACCCAGTCGATTTCAAAAGGATGCTTGGCTACTTCAAGGACACTGACTCTTCACCCCCTGTAGCCTCTCTCTCTCTCTCTCTCTCTCTCTCTCTCTCTCTCTCTCTCTCTCTCTCTCTCTCTCTCTCTCTTCATTTTTTTCACTGAAGTCAAATGCAGGATTAGTTTGTGAGTTGGGGGATTTAAAAAAGTTTTAGTCTTTACCAACTTATAATCCCCACATGTAGATTAGTTTAAATTATAATTTTGTAAAATAAAATAAAAATTGAAAGGTTAAGAAATAACAAGAAACTTGCTTTGAAGAATCAGAGTTGATCTTCAAATTCTAGTGTAAACCCAATTTGCTTGTTTGCTAAAATATTAATTTTATTAAATTAACTTGTTTGCAGACAGTTCCAGGGTATGATGTTGCTGGTGTGGTGGTGAAAGTGGGAAGCAAGGTGACAAAGTTTAAGGTGGGGGATGAAGTATATGGGGATCTCAACGAGAAGGCTCTCGATAAGCCGAAAATATTGGACGACAATATCGTCCCCTTGTTATTAGGAGTAGAATTGATCCGTATGAATCAATGTAAATCATCTTTGTTTCCTTCCTAGAATAGACTTCTTTGTATTATATAAGTCTTGTATTATATAAGTCTTGTATTCAACTGTGAATTAATAAGAAAGTATTCAAAGTAAATTCCCAGACTTCATATTTCTAAACCCTAGTCGAGTTATCTTTCAACATGGTATCAGAGCACCGTTTCTGGTGACTCTGAATACCCACACAGCTTCCGCAAATCCTAACAAACACAACATCACCTAAACCACCATGGGCGATCCAATACCTAAGACGTCCATTGACACCCAAAAACCTATGGAGACATTCACAGATGTCTCGAACCCTTTTATCATACATCCCTCAGATCAACCTGGGAATATCTTGGTCTCCAAAACACTTCAAGGAGACAACTACAATACCTGGAGTCGTGCTATGCGAATCAGCTTGAGCGCGAAAAATAAACTTGGCATGGTTGATGGCACCATTGACCCTCCATCAGAGACTGACAAACAATTTGCATCATGGCAAAGATGCAATGATATGGTCCTTGCCTGGATTCTCAACTCAGTCCACGACGATATTGCGAGCAGCGTTTCTTATTACACAACAGCAGCCGATGTTTGGGCAGACCTGCGAGATCGTTTCTCACAAGGAAACGACTCACGCATTTATCAAATCAGGAGAGAGATCGTTGAACACAGACAGGAACAACAATCGATCCAGGTTTACTACACGAAACTGAAAGCGTTGTGGGATGAACTAGCATCCTACAATGAAACCCCGACTTGCACTTGTGGGGGATTGAAGAAGATGAATGATCGAGATGAGAAAGAAAAGGTGATGCAGTTCCTGATGGGTTTAAACGACACTTATGCAGCAGTACGTGGACAGATACTATTGATGCAGCCACTACCAGACACTCGGAGGGCATATTCCCTTGTTCTCCAACAAGAGAAGCAAGTAGAGGTATCTCTAAATCGTAACAATATAAATATGCATGCTATGAATATAACCCGTAACAGGGAAACTGCTGCATCAAAAGGAAACACCATTCAATGCTCATATTGTGATCAAAAATACCACACCGTGGATCGATGCTTTTACCTGTATGGTTTCCCGCCTGGCCATAAGTATCATGGCAAATCAGTCAAGCCACCAAATAAAAGAAAACCTGCGGCAAACCAAGTCACGGTGGAGACCGAGACCACCAAGGGTGTAGACTCACGACACAAGGCGACGTCCAGTGACGGTCCAAGGTTCACCACAGAAGAATATAATCAACTTATGGCAATGCTCAAGAAGAGCAACATTGATGGTAATCCGCAGCATTTTGCAAATGCAACAGGTACAATCACACCTTCTTCTGACTTGTCAGAGAAAACTTTATATTGGATCATTGATAGTGGGGCAACAGACCATGTATCTCCTTCTCCTCATTTGCTAGACAAGAAGTCATTATCCATGCTGGATTCTGTTCAATTGCTGAATGGAGGATATGCCTTAATAGACTCGATTGGTTCTATACAAGTTACCCCACACATTAAACTTGATGGAGTGCTCCATGTGCCCAACTTCCGAGTTCACTTATTATCTGTTAGCAAACTTACTGAAGCATTACGATGCATAGTGATTTTCTTCCCTGATTTCTGTGTGATATAGGACATGGATACGAGGAGGACGATTGGCCTGGGCAAGCGATATAATGGGCTTTACTACTTGGCGCCAGAACACAACCTTCGCCTCGCTCATCACATTAGCCGCAACTTCACCCTCTGGCACCAACGATTAGGGCACCCTTCTACCGGTCCTCTGCAAACTTTAACCAAACAAGTTCCATCAATAGTATTTGATTCCAGTCATATATGTGACATTTTTCCTCTTGCTAAACAAACCCGGTTATCTTTTCCGTCCAGTTTTATTTCTTCTAAAGCACCTTTTGATTTGATACATTGTGATATTTGGGGACCTCACCGAGTCAATTCCCATTCGGGGGCTCGGTATTTTTTAACGATTGTTGATGATTATTCTCGCTATACTTGGATACATCTCATGCGTTTTAAATCTGAAACACAAGGATTGTTACGTTCCTTTATTGCTTGGGTCCAAACACAATTTCATTGCATGCTTAAAACACTTAGGGCTGATAATGGTGGTGAATTTACCTCTTTACGTCCTTTCTTTGATAACAAGGGTATCATATTCCAAACTTCTTGTCCGTCCACGCCCCAACAAAATGGGGTTGTTGAACGGAAACACCGTCATCTCCTCAATGTTGGTCGAGCTCTACGGTTTCAAGCCAATTTACCACAACATTTTTGGGGGGAAAGCATACAAACAACATGTTATTTAATTAATCGTTTACCTACACCTCTTCTTGGTCATAAAACTCCTTATGAGCTTTTGCATCGTCACACTCCCGATTTTTCGCATCTTCGGGTTTTCGGTTGTTTGTGTTATGCTACCAACCTCCATCCTCACCATAAGTTTGACCAACGTGCTCAAAGATGTATTTTTGTTGGGTATCCATTAGGTCAGAAGGGCTATCGTGTTTATGACCTTACCACACACAAAATTTTTTCCACTCGTGACATGATCTTCCATGAAGCCACGTTCCCTTTTTCCTCTCAACCGCTTGACCATCACCCTGCTACACCTATCCTACCTATCCCCACCGACTCTCCATCTCATCCTAATCCCACACCGCCACCGACTGCACCTCCTGTACCCACACCGACAGAAACCGTTCCTCTCACTCCCATAGCATCCTCTCTTCCCACACCAACCGACCCTCACTTAGTCTCTCCACCACTTCCTACCCCACCTGCCCCCCCTGCCCCACCTACCCCTCGCCAATCTGGCCGTGCCCTCAAGCCCTCCGTCAGGCTTCAGGGATACCATTTATATCATGTGCAATCTCTTGCTCCAAGCGCCACGTCCTCCTCCATGTCAGGTACTCGCAATCATTTATCTCACTATGTATCTTATGCTCATCTTTCACCATCACATCGCTCTTTTGCTTGTGCTATTTCGACTCTTGTCGAACCCACTACATTTGCACAGGCTAACGGTGATCCTCAATGGCGTGCTGCCATGGACTCTGAGCTTCTGGCCCTTGAACAAAACAACACATGGACTCTCACTACCTTACCTCCTGGTCATCGCGCCATCGGTTGCAAATGGGTATACAAAATCAAGTACCACTCCGATGGTACCGTCGAGCGTTATAAAGCTCGTCTTGTGGCCAAAGGTTTTACTCAACGCGAAGGTATCGATTACAAGGAAACTTTTGCTCCTGTTGCCAAACTCATCACCGTCCGTTGTTTATTAGCCGTTGCTTCGGTTCGTCATTGGTCCTTACATCAAATGGATGTCCATAATGCCTTCCTTCATGGTGACCTTTGTGAGGAAGTTTATATGCAGCTGCCTCCTGGACTTCATCGGCAGGGGGAGAATAATGTATGCCGACTCAACAAGTCCCTTTATGGCCTTAAGCAAGCCTCTCGCAGCTGGTTCCATAAATTTTCCACTGCCATAAGTCAAGCCGGCTACCAGCAGTCAATGGCTGACTACTCCCTATTCACTAAGGTGCGTGGAGATTCGTTTACAGCCGTCTTGCTTTATGTTGACGACATGATTATCACAGGCAACGATGAGGCTGCCATCCGTGACCTCAAGCAATTTCTTCAATCCCATTTTCGCATTAAGGACCTTGGACACTTAAAGTATTTCCTCGGTGTGGAGGTGGCTCGGTCTTCTCAAGGAATCGCCATCTCACAACGTAAATATACACTTGACATTATTGATGAGGCCGGCTTACTTGGTGCAAAGCCTGCAAAGTTCCCAATGGAAGAAAACTTGAGATTATCTCCAACGGAAGGGCAAATTCTCCATAATGCCTCGCAATACAGGAGGCTTGTTGGGAAACTTATTTATCTCACAATCACGAGGCCGGAGATTTCATACTCGGTCCATATACTCAGCCAATTTATGCAACAACCAAGAAAGCCTCATCTAGACGCAGTGCATCGTCTTCTACGATACTTAAAGGGATCACCTGGACAAGGGCTTCTTTTTCCTTCAAATGGGAGTTTGACATTGAAAGGATATTGCGACGCCGATTGGGCTCGCTGTCCACTTACACGAAGATCTGTCACAGGCTATTGTATATTTCTTGGAGGTGCACTAGTTTCTTGGAAAACCAAGAAACAATCTACCGTTTCGAGATCCTCAGCTGAAGCGGAGTATCGTGCTATGGCTTCAGCTACATGTGAGCTTACGTGGATGAAGTACCTATTGGCTGATCTGCAAATTGATCACAAGGGTCCGGCAAGGTTACACTGTGACAACCAAGCTGCACTTCACATAACTGCCAATCCCGTTTTTCACGAACGCACCAAACACATAGAGATCGACTGCCATGTTGTTCGAGAACGACTGCGTTCTGGGATTATTTCGACAGCCTATGTACCTACTGGACAGCAGCTTGCCGACATATTCACCAAGCCACTTGGACAGTCAACATTCCGTTCTCTACTTGGCAAGATGGGTGTTCTTGACATTCACACTCCACCTTGAGGGGGAGTATTGGACGACAATATCGTCCCCTTGTTATTAGGAGTAGAATTGATCCGTATGAATCAATGTAAATCATCTTTGTTTCCTTCCTAGAATAGACTTCTTTGTATTATATAAGTCTTGTATTATATAAGTCTTGTATTCAACTGTGAATTAATAAGAAAGTATTCAAAGTAAATTCCCAGACTTCATATTTCTAAACCCTAGCCGAGTTATCTTTCAACAGAAAAAGATCGGATCTTTGGCCGAGTACACTGCTGCAGAAGAAAGAGTGTTGGCTCTCAAGCCAAAAAATCTGAGTTTTGTTGAAGCTGCTAGCCTTCCCCTGGCCATTGAGACCGCCTATGAAGGGCTTGAACGAGTTGAATTCTCTGCCGGTAAATCCATCCTTGTTTTGGGAGGCGCTGGGGGAGTCGGAACACATGTTATTCAGGTACAATGTTAATCAAGTGCAAACATTTTCCATTAAGTTAGGCTCTAATTAAGTAAAGCTGATTGATTAATTATTCATGACAATCAATGTGTTTATGTGAGGCAGCTAGCAAAGCATGTGTTTGGTGCTTCAAAAGTAGCAGCTACAGCGAGCACCAAAAAACTCGATCTTTTGAGAAGCTTGGGTGCTGATTTGGCTATTGATTACACCAAGGAGAACTTCGAAGACCTGCCCGAGAAATTCGATGTGGTTTATGATGCAGTTGGTATAATTCTTGAATCTTCATCGTTATTTTTTTCTTATACAAATCAAGCACAATGACTGATGTTGTTTTGTGTTTTTGAAATTAACAAAAATAGGGCAGAGTGACAGGGCATTGAAGGCGGTGAAGGAAGGCGGGAAGGTTGTGACAATCGTAGGTCCAGTAACGCCACCGGCAATCATATTTATACTGACTTCAACCGGAACTGTATTAGAGAAACTGAAGCCTTACTTGGAGAGTGGGAAGGTGAGGCCGGTGCTTGATCCCACCAGCCCGTATCCATTTTCGAAGACTGTTGAAGCATTTGCCTATCTTGAAACCTCCAGAGCTACCGGAAAGGTGATTGTGTATCCCATCCCATGAGATAATAGAGAGTACTAGTTCAGGCTTGCAGTCTGTTCGTGTGTGATATACTTTTATCCTGCTGCCCGCTTGTTTGAAAGTCTTGTAATAAGCAATGTTATGTGTACTTATATAGTGCTTCTAGTTTGGCTAGTTTGCATTGTGTTTTCTTCCTACTTGCTCATTGCTGTGTTTTTTAGCTTAAACACCGGCATTGGTTAGAACAGATGTACTTCCTCTTACAGTTCCTGCAAATCCTATGATATATTGCGGATCTTTATATTTATATGTTATTTTTTAACAAACGATAGTAGGATACTTATAAAGTTACTTTTAAGGATACTTACAAAGATACTTTTAAAAGGCCGTTCGTTCTTAAAACGACAACAAACTTTTACCCGTAACGAATTTTGGTTTTTGGCTGTGTGCATCAATGGCTGCTGCAGCTTCAAGTGATGCAATTTCCGTACCATCTGAATACAAGGCCTGGGTTACGGACTCTGCAGATGTTTTGAAGTTTGATCCAAATGTGGCTGTTCCTGAAATTAAGGAAGATGAGGTGCTGATGTTTTGAAGTTTGATCCAAATGTGGCTGTTCCTGAAATTAAGGAAGATGAGGTGCTGATCAAGGTGGTTGCTGCATCTTTCAATCCCCAATTGATTTCAAGAGGATGTGACACGCCCCGATCTTGATATTCCCCGAATACCAGGATAGGCACGTGCTGGCCGACACCCGAGGGTGACGAAAGCCATTTATTGAGTGCAAATGCTGAAAAAAAAGGGTAAATAAGGTTTATAAATATAAAAGAATAATGAATATGCAAATAAGGACCGTGTTCAGAGCACACCTCTAATCTAGAACACTAGAAGAAAATAATATAAAATTGAATGAAACAAAGGAGTGGGTCATACACCGAGAGGACTCGAAGATGCCGATGCGGAAGTGCCTGGACGTCGGGATTGTATGCCTCGATTCTAAGTCCTAAAGGGGGCGCCAAAACAAACATGAGTGAACCAAGTTGATATATATATAATAAAACAGTTATCAACATACTAACCCCCAGGTTTTATGAAAACACATATATAATGATAAACATAGGTTTTTCGAAACCTAGCATGTCGTGCAATGTCTCAAATCATAATTCGCATAAACAATAAACACTAGTGAATGTCTGATACAACTCTCCAGGCCCCATGCCGGCTCCCCGTTTCTGAGCAGACAATCAGAGGAAAATACACTTCAGGCCCCATGCCGGCTCCCCGTCTTTGAGCAGACAGTCAGAGGAAAACACACTCCAGGCCCTATGCCAACACCAAACCGTCGCCGGGACGGACCGGATCTATCTCTACGTCCTGTAGCGGAAAGGACCACTAGGTAAGTACAAAACCAGTGAACGTACATATATTGAAAATCAACTTCATAGTATAAAGTCATCCATCATCTATACTATAAAGAGGTGTTCTAAACATGTTCTAAATATCATATCGTCATCCATCAGATATTCTATAAGAACATGAGTTATAGGAAAAATAGTAATAATTCAAACTAGTCTCAGTAAGCATATTATCTCGTAAAACGTTTCATAAACAATAATCATCAAATCATGTTTTTCATGTATGCATTTATACTATCAAAACATGCATTTTTAGAAGGGGTTCACTCACAGTACTTCGTCGTCGAAAAGCCACGCCATCTAGCGAAGAAGGAAACGCCACAGATAATTGCCCCTAAGCACATAAAGGGTACATTTAGCCAAACTCTACTCAAACGATTGAATTTGGGGAAACGGACATCGGAAACGGGTTCAGGACGTCGAAATTAGCCTAGGAGGGATCCCGCACGAAATCCAAAAAGTCAACGGTCAAAGTCAACGCTGACCGTTGTGTCAACGGTCAGACCGGGTCCGAGGTCCGGGTCAACCGGTCAAACGGGTTTGGGTTTGGATCCGGATTGGGTTAAAGGGTTTGGACTTGGGTTGGATCTGGGTTTAGGCCTAAAAGGTTTGGGTCTAATGGGTTTAGGGTTAACGGGCCGAAGGCCCGAAAAGAAACGGCCCAAAGGCCTTTAAATTAACAAAACCAAAATAAAAATAAGAAAAAAATGTTGGGTTGGGCTGCCCAGGGTTTTGGGCTTGGCAGGAACGGCCCGAAGGCCTGGGTGGCTTCTTGGGCTGGGTTTCACGCCGGAGAAGAAGGCCGGAATTCGGCCGGAATTTAGACAAACTTTGAACGTCCATAACTTTGTTAATACTCGACGAAATCAAGTGATTCAAAAATGAAAATCGTAGCTCTCGAATAGACGAAGAGAATGGTACCTCACATGACATCTAACTAGCCGTGGTTTGGCTGAAAAACACCTCGAAAGTCGCTGAGGTCGCAGGAAACTGGGTAAGATTCAAATGAGTATAACTTCTTCAATACTCAATGAAATTGGGTGGAACAAAAAGGAAAGTTGTATTACTCAGTGAGACAAAGATATTGATACCTTTCACGCCGGCCAACTCGCCGTGGTTTGACCGGAAATTTCCTCGAAAGGGGCGGTGCTCCCCGGAAAACTGGGGAAATGTCTCCGAGGTGGTTTCTTCATGGTTTGACGTCCAAAACACAACCACGGGGTCAGAACATAACTATGGGGATGAAAAGAAAAGCATTTGGAGTGTTTTGAGGCTTACCCAAAACGGAAGGACGAGGAACTCGTCCGTGTTCCTCTGTGCTCCACAGAGACGAAGAGAGGGACAGAGTTGACATGGTGAAGATGGTGATGTTGTTGTCGTTGTGGTGTTTGATGATAAGGGAGATGAGGGTTTGTTGGTGAGTGTGTGTGTGTGTGTGGGTGTGTTCTGCTCGGAGGGAGGGAGAGAAAGACAGAGAGAATGGGTGAGGGAGAGAGTAGGAAGAAATAAAAGAAAAGGGAAAGGGAAAGGGAACCGGGGAACAAAACAGGGGATGGGCCTCACCAATTAAGGCTAAAAAAATAATTTTAAAAAGGAAAGTATCCCCCAAACTTAGTAAAAATATAAAAATACTCATTTTCTTACGTAAATTTTGGGACGGGTTGTTACAGGATGATTGGCTACTTCAAGGCAGTTGATTGGCTACTCCAAAGCCTCCAAACTTCCCAACTTCAAGGAAGATGATTTTTGGTTTTTGCACTCTTCGTTTAGCTTTCTACACTTTCAACTGAAAATTTTTCTGCTGTAATAGAGGAGTGCATGAGGCTTAAAAATGAGTGTGAAAGTCAGTAGTGCGAATTTGTACATTTTACTTTCAAATTGTGTGAGGTAACATAACACATGTACATAGTATTTCTCAGTATTAATTTGAGGGACCAACATCCCACTATTAATCAACGATTTCCAACTGCTTGTACGTTAGGTGGGGTATTTTACAATAAAATGTCTCGATGTAGTTAATAACTTAATAGTAGAATCTTTCACTATATGTTTTACTTTATTTTCAATTTTTTAACATGAAATTTTTTACATTCTTCATTCCAACCTTTGTCTTTTCCCCAATAGCATGTTTAATTAATTTTAAGAGTAATCAGGTGGGCTGGTAATAATTTAGCTCAATTGCTAATTTTATCAAAATTAATTTGATGAATGAAAATGTTTACCTATCTATCAAGAGTTTGCATCTTATCAATGGAGCAAAAATGTTTACATCTTAGAGCATTCCTATAAAGATGTCACTGGAGATGGAAAACATATTTTCATCTCTAGAGATGCCCTAATAATAATTTTACAGATTTTGTGAAACATGCAACTGTTGATATTTTCCAATCTTTTGCATAAGGATTGAGAAAAATGTTAAAAACTATTTGGAAGCGGTCTTACTAATTATTGATTCAAAAAAATATTTTTTAGATTGAAATTTTAAGTTGGAAAATAGAAAAATCAATATAAATGACCCAAAACGTAGACTAAACTTTTGGCAGCTTGAATATCTAAAGTCCTGCATGTATGAATTTTAGGCAATTTTTTATTTTTGTCGAAAATTTTTAGGAAGTTTAAGGTTGGATCAAAATTCCACGAGAAGAGGTTTTATAATGACTTTATTATAATGGCGCAATTAACTAAAGATTATGAATTATAGCTCACACTTTTTGTTAGAATGCAATTCTGCTGATTTTGCACGCGCATTAAAAGAAAATAAAACTAATGAAAATGATTTCAAATCTTTACATTTTAATTAAAAATCATCCACTAATTTTATTTAATAATAAAGACAAAAGACTAATATATATATATATATATATATATATATATATATATAAAATAAAAATAACAAACGTAACAAACCCAACTTGCATTGGGGCGTGTTCCCTCCCCACCCCCCCCCCAAAAAAAAAAAAAAAAAATTAAAACGCTCCATTTTTTCTCTCACTTTTTTGTCTCATCGTCTGCTACATTATTTTTTATTTTTTATTTTTTTTGCTTAGAATAAGAAAAATATTTCGAATTAAATTACATTCTCCTATTTTATTTTTGTGGTGTTGTTTTTCAATAGTAGTCATGATGACGAAAAACTTTTCAATGTGCCCAGAACACAAGATGGTATACTCTATACAAGTTGTGAGATTCTTGTGTTAAAAAATTAATAACATAAAAATTTTCACCACTTATATAATAACACGTGGTATACCATCTGTGTTATGGGCACAAGGAAAAATTTCTCCAAGATGATACCCAAGCTTAAGAAATTTGATGGAAAGCTACATTTATTATTGTAGGTATATGAAAAAAGTTAGGAAATTTTAATTTGGTAATTGAAAACAGCTTTTTAAATATAATTACTAAGAACATAATCTTCTCAAGGTTTTGATCTAAAGAGCCACTTCTGGGTTCATCGTTTTCAAGGCAATGGGTGCTTTTACAAGACGAAAAAGGGTCTAAGTTTCAAATCTTATAAAACTGAATCAAGAATTAAACACTATTTATAAAACTTCACTAATAAGTAGACACTATTCATAAAACTAGACTAATAAGTAGACACTATTTATGAAACTAGACCAATAAGTAGACACTATTTATGAAACTAGACCAATAAGTAAACACTATTTATGAAACGAAAACAAGAATTAGGCATTATTTCCAAAACTAAACCAATAGGTGGAAACTACTTATGAAATTGGACTATACACTATTTATGAAACTAGAGTAAGAACTAGACAGTATTTATGAAACATGACCAAGAACTAGGCACTATTTATGAAAAATGATCAATAACTAGACACTAATTATGAAACTGGACCAAGAAAGAGACACTATTAATGAAATTGTACCAACTACTATACATTATTTATGAAACTGGACCAATAACTATACATTATTTATGAAATATGATCAAGAATTAGACACTATTTATGAAAGTGAACAAAAAACTAGGCACTATTTATGAAATTGGACCAATAAATAGTATAGTACCGTTCAGTTTCACAAACAGTGCTGTTTCATAAATAGTGTTTAGTTTCATAAACAATGCGCACATGTTAGGTTTTTTTTTTTTTTTTATTGTGTCCTTTTCATTAAAAATTAATTTTTTTTTTGGTCATTTTTATTAAAATTTAAGGAGTTTTCATTAAAATTTAATTCTTTTTCATTAAATAAAATTATAGCATGGTTTTTTTTATTAAAATAAACTTAATTCAAGCATTTTTTATGAAAGTTCCCTTAAAAAAATGTTTAAAATATTGTTAGTGGTCTTATCATTTATTGTGTAGAACTTCAAAAAACCAATTAAAAATCGTGGGTATAGCTCACATTTAAAAAAATATATGTAATTACTGAAATTTCGTAAGATCTTCTGTGTGGGCATTATGAAAATGTTAAAAAGTCATTTTGAAAGTGTTCTTATCATTTATTTACAAAAATATTTTGTGGATTTTTTTAAGCTAGAGAATAGAAAAACAATAATTGTCACATCCCGGCCCGGGGCGAATCACTTCCCGGGCCCACTCCACCACCGTAACACGATATTGTCCGCTTTGGGCTTACCATTCCCTCACGGTTTTGTTTTTGGGAACTCACGAGCAACTTCCCAGTGGGTCACCCATCATGGGATTGCTCTAGCCCCCTTCTCGCTAAACTTCAGAGTTCCTACGGAACCCGAAGCCAATGAGCTCCCAAAAGGCCTCGTGCTAGGTAGGGATGGGAATATACATTTAAGGATCACTCCCCTGGGCGATGTGGAATGTCACAATCCACCCACCTTAAGGGTCTGACATCCTCGTCGGCACACCACAGCCAGGGTTAGGCTCTAATACCAAATTGTCACATCCCGGCCCGGGATGAATCACTTTCCGGGCCCACTCCACCACCGTAGCACGATATTGTCCGCTTTGGGCTTACCATTCCCTCACGGTTTTGTTTTTAGGAACTCACGAGCAACTTCCCAGTGGGTCACCCATCATGGGATTGCTCTAGCCCCCTTCTCGCTTAACTTCGGAGTTCCTACGGAACCCGAAGCCAATGAGCTCCCAAAAGGCCTCGTGCTAGGTAGGGATGAGAATATACATTTAAGGATCACTCCCCTGGGCGATGTGGGATGTCACAATAATAAATAAAGAGATCAACAATATAGCATCTCTAAATCATCATAAATGTATAGGTTTTAAGAAGCTTAATGTTGCAAGGTGGAACATGGTGATAACAATTTCCTCTTCAATCTAATGCGTTCAGAGTTCAAATCCTCTATTTTCTTTTCTTTAGTATAGAATATCGTTTGTTTCAAATCCTCCATTTATTCGTAATTGTGACAATCTTTCCACCACTTACATGGCAGCCAATCCCGTTTTTCATTTTCGAATCGAACATATTGGAATAGACTATCATTTTGTTCGAGAACGAGTTGCAATAGTCATCGAGTTCAATTTATTCCTTCTCCACAACAACTTGTGGATGTCTTTACCGAAGTCTTACCTTAGTTGGTTTCATCGTCTCATTTCCGAACTTGTCTCTTTACACATGTCAAGTTTGCGAGGGAGTGTTAGCAATGACGGAGTTGGTAATTTTTTACCAGGTGGGCTAGCTTAAAAATTTAAATATTTATAAATACAGAAACTTGATATCGTATTTTTCATAGTATCAGCTAGCTTAAAAAAATATCACAAGGTGAGCCAAAAAAAAATTTGTAATTAAACAAATACGTGTTAAAATTAAACAAATCCAAACTTGTACATGTACAAGAAGCGATGAGAAAAATGATGTAAGAAAAAGAAATGGTTCGTAAACTGTATTATATAATTTTATATAGTTAAATCTAGAGAATTTGAATTAGTGACTAAATATTTTGTGGGCTACACCTGGACTACAGCTCAGGGCAGCCCTTAACCTGGCTCCAGCAGTGAGTGTTAGGGAGTTACAACATTTATCACCAATTCAATGAATTTTTATCACAACTTTCCGTTATAATAGTTATCTGTAATTTACTATGAAATTAGTCTAGGGCTTTTACCTTTGTTATCCTTGTAAATATTGTACTACTGCATATTTGATATTATGAAAAATCGTTTTCTACATTACATATAAATATGGTATCAAGCACCAAAGAGTAGTCCAAGAATTTGGTTTACATATATTATTCGATAAAATTTAGCACTATTCATAAATACATGCATAATTGATTATGTATTCCATTACTCTCAAAGTTATTTATGACTAATTATTAAAAGTAACTAGATAGTATTGCTCATCTAGTACTAATCTCCTTAATTATTCTGTAGATATGCCTCCTTTCACTTTCAGCCTAGGAGTCCAGGCACCAGCAGTAGTAATCAGACCTTGAGATTTCCAGCATTTGATCTGGGCTCATCCTCTCAAGCTCATTTTGGCGCCACGCAGCGAAGTTATTCCGGTTTTGCGGGTCAGAAGCGAGTGGGTATGCCTCTACTTTGTGAACTTGGGATCTCATTCTCATGTAGAGCTTCATTGTTGCAACACAATCTTCATAAGGATCTTGAATGCCTGTTTGAATTTCATACCTATATAGATTATATGTGAAAATTGCATTAGTAATAACTTATATGGAGCTAGAATTTATCTATATATATAGGGAATTAATAGTAGGTTGGGTACTTGCCCAAGATATGCTTGTGTGAGATACTTGAGTGAGTTGCTGAGCTTGCTTGTTTTCATGAATGGAGGGTATTTTGCAGTATCCCTATACACAGTCAGTCACATTTAGAACTAAAATTATAATTGAAATTCGGAATGGAAAGTTGTGTGTGTGTGTGTGTGTGTGTGTGTGTGTACACATACACAAATGATTTGCTGCAAATTAATAGGTGTGCAACTCAATATGTGATCATATTTATTTTATGAATAATACACACTTGTTAATTAGCACTCTAAAATAGTTGTTAGGCACTTCACTTTCTTTTATTTTATTTTTTCATTGATCGATAAGACTTTTCAAGTGTCAATAACAATTTTCTCTGTACATAAAATGATAAATAGGTTTATTGTTTGGATGAAAGAAAAATGAGTTGAATTACCTAATCATTACTTGTGGGTATTCAAACTGCAAGGAGTCAAGGTCATGATCCAAACCGTGGCCCACAAGAATCCTAGCTTTTCCACCTCGGGGTCGAATCTTCCACATCGGTTCCCCATTGCAGAGGAAATCTTGAATCTTCTTTTGCACTTGCCTCAAAGGCATTGCATCCCTCAAGTATTCAGGACGAATACCAGTTGTTTCATACCTGTATTATACAAGTATACAACAAAATGGTCGGTCAAATCGCCAAATCATTAAAAAAAAAATTGATATCTTTACTGTAGAAAGTATGATTTCCACCCTATCTTTGCCTTTTGTTTTGTTCCATCTGACGGCCAGGAATAAAGAGTAGACTATGGAAATCACTCTCTTACGTATATTCGCTAATTACGTACATACTAGTTAGTATAAATCTTCATATAAATGCATATATACCTATGGTTTGTGACTGGAAGCAGTGGCTTGACATAAGACTGGAAGATGATGTTGTCATATTCATCAGTGAGGCAGACCTTTGCGCAGAGATCCAGGGAGCTATCGCTGCCTCCACCAACCATTTTGCAAGCAAGTGCAACAACTTGAGTGCCTCTTGTGCTACCACTTTCAGTATTGTCACGAATGCCCAGATTAGCAAAGCGACCAAGTAATCCCTGAAATATACAATATGGAATGAATTTTAATTTATAACAAATAGGGTTTCGGCAAAAAGTTCATGATCAATAAGCTAGTGTGTGAGGATTAATACAGCATTTCCAACAGAGCATCTGTCCTGGTGAACCCTAAGAGCATACGGGCTTTCGAGGATGGCTAAGCAGATTTTGCATCCTCTAGTGCTGAATATGTTTCTACATTCTTGTTTTGGCAGTGGCCCTGGAAAAAGAAAAGAGAACTATTATTTGCAAAAGAAATTTGGGATATTAGTTTATGTAATTGATAACTGTTTTTTATATAAGTGATATAGTTTACTCTAAATAAATCTAAGCTACAGAGAGAAGGATTTGAACTAGGATGCAGAAAGAGGAAAACACTGTTATAGTTAACTTGGCTATAAGCTCAGTTCTGCATAACTTGTTTTAGTTACCTATAAGATGTTCTCTGAGAGATTCAAAAGATCTGCAATGTTTCTTACAAATTCCACACATGGGTTCATGAGATGAGTGGTATGAGGTTCTCATGTGCTCCACTAAGTGCTCGATCCGATTGAACTGTCGATAGCATGCTGCACACTTGTTCCTGATTAATCGTCGCATATATAATATTGTCATTAGTTTACATACTAATCATCCATGATTCATTGAAAAATTAATTTCAACTTAATTAAGCTGAAAGAAACGTGCATGCAGTGATATTTATGTGTGTGTTGAGAGAGAGAGAGAGAGAGAGAGAGAGAGAGAGAGAGAACCTCGGAGTTTCTGATGATTCGACTCTATACTCCATGTTGGTTGCTGAAGTTGTAATGCTACTCCCAAAAATGAAGGAACTAAAGAAGAAGCTAGACTTGAAGAGAAAGATGGAGGGTGTGGGAGGTATTTATAGCAGTACTGGTATGCGGTATGGTATAGGAGGAAGAGAATAGGTTCCGAGTGGAGATTGATATATGATTCCTTGAAGAAATAAAGTAACCAATATGCTAAACCTATACAAGTTTTACAATAGGATAATATTTAGGTACTCACTAGTTGAGTACCTTAAACTTTAAACTCTAAACCCTAAGTGAGTGCTCTATGTATTCACTTTCTAATTTAGCTTAATAAAAAAGGGTAATGCTAGGAAGACTAAATTTGTAGAAATTTTTTTGAAAACTAAGAGACATAGAAGTTGATGATTGATTTATTACTTAATCGTTGATAAACGTGTTTATTCTTATTGGTGATACATCATTTAGTTTGTAAATTTGGTCTCCCTAGCATTATCCTAAAAAAAATGTCAATTGTTTTGTGTTTTTTAGAACCCAAGAAAAATAACATGTTCGTTCATTTACAAAACAATAAAATATGTGTTAAAATAAATTGGGGAAAATAAAAAAGTAAGTACTCACTAATGAGTACCTAAAGATTATCCTTTGCAATACTATGGCTTTTGTTTTTCATACACTAGTACGTACTACTACTAAATGTTTTTACCATCCTCACTAACGATACATTTTTATGAGTAGAGAAAAAAAAAATAAGACATGTGATTTACTATTATGTGTTATAATAGATGTGATTACCAAGGTAATGTATCCTACTTATAGAGTATATTAATAAAAATAAATTCAAGTACATGTTATCATTTAAGTAAAACAATAATATCACGTGATTGTATTTTAAGTACAAAAAAAAGTTATTCATAACTGAGAACATTCGTAGTGATCCAAAAGCTTAGGGCCCACCATTCAACTCGAATGGTGGAACTATATTTTAGAACTTCACGTCAATATTAAACAGACGGGTTAGATGCCCACTATACTAACTAGTAATTACATCGATTTTGTTGTGAGATTATTAAATTTCTCAACGCGCATTCTCACTCGGAACCACCACATAGTAGGCTACAAGTGAAACTATTTTCGTATTGACCATTTAAGCGCAGAAGCAAGCAAGTTAGTAAACTCAATAACCGAAACCATTCAAAATAAATTTTGTTAAATTTTGTCAATTTTCTGATGTGAAAAACTTTTCATATAATCAAGCTAGTCATTTGAATTTTTCTTTCGGTTAAAGAAGGATTTCTTCTTAATTTATCGGATTTGTAATGTCTAAAGTATATATATCTAATGCATGGAATCAGAAAATTAGTCAAGCTAGTCATCAGTAAGTCTCATGCAGCAGCAGCAGCAATCAGATAAGAATTGCATCAGATGAAGCCTTTTAATCTCTCGTTGTTACCTTCTGATATATAATATTCTGGTCAAAGATTGCTTTTGCATCTCTGCAAGAGCGAGATGAGAAACCGTACGAATATAGTTGTTGCTAATTTGGGATGTGATCAGGTGAATGAAACATTTTTTTGTTCTTTGCTTAAATTCTGCGATATAAAGCATGATGGTTGATATGACACAAGGCCCGACACTACAGCTAATGAAATGTGAGGACCTAGTGGGCTTGCGGGTAGCTAAAAGTTATGGTTGATAAGAGTAGTAAAGGGTTAAATCGTTTTTACTTTCGGCAAAAGTTGGTTTCATGAGATAGAGGGGAAGATAAGGTTTTCAACTAGTTTGTCAAAGATTTCAGAAAGATGGATTACAATTCGCTACGAAGTATATTAATATTGTTCTTAAACTTACAACTTACCACCCTCACAATAAAATAGAGTTTTATAACAAAAATATAAGTCATATTTAATTGCAAAATTTTAGGGTACCATTTTTTAAAGTAGGTATTGGTGCCTTTTGTTTTAATTAAATTATTAGTTGACGTCATGAAATTCTTCATCATTAATTGTTATTCTCTTTTGGATCTCTGATTTCACATTTAATAGTGACGTAAACATTCAACATTTGAATTACAAGAAAAGATAAGTATACTATACTCGTCGTACACGTCAAATTCTACATAATATTGGTAAGATTATAGTTAATAACACAAATAATATTGTGGACATCAAAGTTGATTTCAAGTCAAAGCTTTGTTGGAACAAAAAAAAGTCAAAGATAATAGATAACACTAGTGACACATCAGCTTAAGTGAGCTGATGTGTTATCTTAAGATAGTTTAAGTGGTATAAATATAAGTTTGCTTTATGTAATGAGCTATATATACTATCCTGAAGGGATAAGGTCTGTAATGTTCATTCTTCACATAAATAAGAACATCAGTCTTCCTCTCTTAGCTTTTATCTTCAAGCTTTCTCTGTTACATTCATGGTGGTTTATGATTTCGATCAAAAGATTCGTGTTGACATTGTAGACGTCCTATTACACTTATAAGGTAAATTGTTATGATTTGATATGATTGCTTTATAAAATTATGTTCAAATTAGAGAAAACCGATATTTTGTTAGTACCATTAGACTAACCTTATCGAGAGTGGGGCGCTCCAAACTGTTTTAGCAGTTGAATTTGATATTCATGACTGTTTAAACTTTTTTAGTTTTTATCTTTGTTATTCATTTTCGTATCGTCAACGATATAGAAAAATTTCCAATCTTATCTATCTTGACCAAATTACACACGTATGAGAGAGACAGAATAGAGGATTTTGACTTTAGAAATGCATGGCATGGCATGGGGGAAGAAATGTCAGCAAGACTTCCTTTTGACCAAGATGGGCCTCACCAGTAGATTCTTCATTCATACGAGCTTTGAAGATGCCAAAACCAAAAGAATTTAAAGCTGTACAGCAAAGAAAGCTGAGATCATTCAATTATATTCTGGTGTTTTCCATCGATCGATCAGCGGGTCCACTTCCGTGCAACATGCACCAGTACTGCATGTTTTCCTTGACCAATATATCGTCCACCACTACACACACTTACGTCTCTCTCTCTCTCTCTCTCTCTCTCTCATGTTTCGAATGTCAAACCAAAAACCTGGCAAAAAAGTGGCCTTCACGTCGACTTCAATACCAGAGGTCCAGAAACATGTTTGAATATATGATAATAGCAATGACTGGGAAAATCAGCAATCAGCAAACCTGATGATGATGATGATGAATATAAATTAACGAAAGTGAAGATTAAGTCCTTTACTGGAGATGAAATGATGTTCAATCATATATATCCTGCCGTAGAAGCTCGAGAAAATTTATAGACAAGTGAAATGGCAGTTTTTGCGGCGAAGTCCGCACCCCCCAACTCAACGATTCTTCCTGCTGCACACCATCTTCAAGTGGTTTGTGATTGGAGCAGTGGAAAGTTCTTGTCATGTTATGTGTGGGCAACAATAATATTAACAAGCATTCAGTCCAAGGTCTTGCTTTTTTTCTTCTTTTAGCTAGTTTTTTTTAATAGGTAAATTCAACGGCGGAGTAGAACAAATGTCAAATTGAAAGGCTCAAATTCTACATTTAAATCTAAGTTTTTGCAAATTTGAGTTTTTTTATGTCCGATTTGAGCCCATGAACACTTTTTGTTTGGAAATCAAACCGTCACAAGTTTTTATAAACTGCTTGTTGTGATACATGGGCATTTTAGGCCAAATTATATCGTTTGTTATGCTTGTAAGATTTTAGGATACTTTGTTAATTATTTTATTATTATATTGAATTATATTGTTTTCCTAATTCATTTTCTATTTGTATTCTTAGAAAATAGTCTAGGACAGTGTATAAGCTTTGATACTATTCAATTAATAAGCTATGAGGTTTTCTCATAATATCAAGGGTTCATGTCAAACTCAGACCATATTATAGCTAGGATCTTGAAATTAACCAACACGACTCATGGAGGCTAAATTAACACAGTATATGCAAGGCCCTGCATAGTGGTGATCGGTCAGAGTGAGGCAGATTTAATTCAACAATTTGGTCTAGTAACGCTTCACTTTCTAATATCGAAAGATGTTTTAAGCTCGAATCTCGCTATCCTAATTAAAATGGAGTAAGCAATCACAGATGATAGACATTTGACTAGTCTTAGAGATATATGATCATGAACCCATCATGAACAATTGAGATGGACCAATTTTTGCCTTTATTTGGCAATTATGTAATCCATGCATGTGTAATATAAAGGAGCCACTAGATTTTAGAACAAAGTCAAACTCCTACACCAGACGCAGATAAACCTTCCTAAAGCTAAAGCGAACAAGATGATATGCTTTTCTTCTGAATATCCTGTCCAAAGATTGAATTTACTTATGGTGCCCTTTTTTTGTTGTTGTTGTTTGTTTTATTAAGAATTTGTCACACGTGCACGTCAAAGAATAATATACAAGGGATAATATTTCGGTACTAATTGCTGCTAGTGAGTTTTGATATTCTAGCACACGTTTTATTGTTTTAAAAATGATAAACGTATTAATAATTTTTCTTGAGCTTTGAAAGACAAGAAACTCATGGTAAGATTGAAAGCCAATTACAAGATGTACCCTTTGAGATTGGTTAATCATTTCGGTTTCATTGTTTAGTTTTAAAATTAAAAACTTATTTGGTAACGGTTGAAAACTAAAACATGAAACTTAATATTGTGAGTTTTAAAGATTTAGTTCTTATTTAGTTTTTTTTTTTTTTTTTCAATTGAAACTAAAAATAACCACCATGCAAATTTTTTAGTTTTTGATTCCATATATATGAAAATTGAAAACTCATCCCCATAATACATTTCACCAAAATTTAAAGGCGTACAATGTTCTTGCAAAATATTTTCAGTTTCCATGAAAAATCCAAATTGCGGACACACAAGTCTGAAAAGTCCAAACAACTGGCAGAAGAGAGACACCACATCACACCAACCACGGCAAAATAAAGTGGTGTATATTGTTTAGAATAAATTCTCAGTTGGCGTTTGTCATGGTGGTTGCTGTTGCTGTTGAAGATGAGACAGCTCCCCACTTAATTAGTTGAAATCCACTTGATTAATTATTTTAAACACTTTCTCTTAGTATATGATAAACTTGTTTGTTGATGCATCCATTTTATATTGCCTATCATGGAATTGGTGCCTCACCTACTAAATCCTTTTTGAAAAAACAAATTAAACATCAAATAAAACTTCAAGTAATAAAAATTGGCCAAGCAGAATTGTAAGGGCTTGTTTAAATGTGCTTTTAAAATGACTAAAAGCGTTTTTAGAGAAAATATTTTTTGGTTCAAAAAACGCTTAAAGTGTTTTTTGCAAGAAGCACCAGTTATGTGTTTCTTCCATGAAGCACTTTAAGCGTTTTTTTATAAGTTACTTGCATTCTTACTAAGGATTGGTTTCAAAAATATTTTTATCAAAAGTGTTTTCAATCATTTTAAAAACACATCCAAACGAGCTCACATCGTTGGCCAATATTTCCTTGAAAATCATACTAACATGCTCATACAGGGATATGGTATCTTAATCACGAGTCTATTTCTTTTATTTCACAAATTACACTATATATTAAATATACAAAACTATTGATGAACCCTCTCCAATATATTCGGGCCTTGCCATTAAATGAGGGATCTTATATTGTGGTACTAATTCCGTTGTTATAATACAGATGAACATTAAGTTCATATTTTCAATACCATCGTATGCACATAACTAATCACATTGTTGATCACATACTTTCTAATGGAGATTATTTTTACTATCATATTAGGGATCCACTTGTATTAGAGTGCTTGTCAACAATATTATCAGGCTTGTGTATCAAAATAACATTACACTTGTATTTGATGATGTAATAAACGTAACACGTGTTATAACATTATAGATATATCACACCACATTAACATTATCACGGTCAAACTAAAAAATTACTTACTCTAAAGTTAGAACAAATTATGGGTAGTACTGTTCACACACCCCTTTTTACCTCCTACACACCCTTATTAATTTTTGTCTATTGATCTTCTTTAATTCATTCGATCCGACAACTGAAAATTAAAAGAGGTGTGTTAGAATAAAAAATTGGTGTGTAGATAGCACCAACTCAAATTATGAACATTAGTAGATGAGATTGCAATGGACCATGTAATTTATGGTGATTAACTATATGATAACCAAATAATGTGAAGGAATTAGTAGAGTCCCCCACTAAATCGATCATTTGATCTTGTCTGAAGTTTTATTCCATGACCCTACTACATAATAAGATTCTTTCCGTAATTTAAGCGAACCAACAATTTTCACTTTCAATTGGGCCTAAAGATAATATTTTATCCTTCCGGTTTTCACTTGTTTGGGCCCACAAAGTCCAGTTAGCTCATGGCCCATTATACGTTTCCATCGAGCGGCGAACCAGCTGAATCCAGCTGGACATGATCCACGTGGAATCTGGAAAAGCGGGCCAATCATTAAATCGCGGTCCCACAAAAGCTGAGGCTTCTTCGCTTTACCTGCTGCCACGTGGTAAAGTGAGATCGACGTTTCGTATTCCTGAAACAAACAGCACTGCCATCCGAGCATTTCCACCGCCTTTCGCCGTTGAAAAGCCGTTAATCCCGCCAACTTGCGACGTCACAGCGAAAAAAAGACAGAAATTAATATATACAAAAGAATTTTTCAAGGGGAGTTAATTACGTATGCCACCTAATGTTTAGTGGTTGTTTCACTTTGATCCTCTATTTATCTCTTTAGAAAGGGATCCTCTCCGGATCCTTCCCTCATAATCCATCAAATCAAGAGATCCGTACCTTTGAAATTTGATTTAATGACTAAACTTATTATAACTTTTAAAATGTGCCCTTATTTGTAGTCGTTTGATCAAATTTTAACGGTACGGATCTCTTGATTTGATGGATTAAGAGAAATGGATCCGGAGCCTTTCCTATCTTTTCGTCCCAAATTGGCCACTAAATTTTTCAAAATGCGATTAATATCCAACTGCATTGACGTCATTTTGGAAAGTGTCATGGTATCGACTAACTTTTTTGACAAACACAAAATCAATGTAAGGACGAAATAATGACTTAAACTATGGCATATTTAAGAAGAAAAGCTAAATATTATTTGATCAAGGTAGTTACAATTGAAATTGAAAGGTCGTGTTGTCGGGTCTCGCCACACACCATAAGATGAGGAAACTTTGGTGAACATATATGAATTAACAAATTGCAATTCAAAACGTGAACATATTATATACATTTTGAGTCACTTCTCATCTTTGTTAAACAAGTATCCAAAGATTCGGAGACCAATTAAAAGGAAATAAAAAGGTTGAAGGGCCAAAGTAAAAACTTCATAAATTTAGGGGAATTCTGAAACTAATTAAAAAAAGTAAGAAAATCAGAAGCCAGAGAGAGAGAGAGAGAGAGAGAGAGAGAGAGAGAGAGAGGAGTGGGAGAGAGGAGTGGGAGAGAGGTCGTCTTCCTCATTGCGTCAACATTCCAACTGTCTTCTACCCCTAAAGCTGTTATATATTTTGAAGAAAACAGAGACACATCATCAAAGTCGTCTCTGTGTATCTCTCTGTTCATAACACCCAGTGAAGAAGCCTTCAAAGATTCAAACTTTCGCATCCTCTCGCAATAATTTTCAGGTAATTAATGACTCGTTTATTATTTCTATTTTTTTTTTTCCATATTTGTATTGGGTTTTCTCTGTTTTTAATGGGTTCTGATTGTTTTTGTTTCATATGTATTAAGAACTCTTCACCATTTGTGGCAAAAACCATAGCTTTTGACTTTCGTTTTCTTCTGATATGAAATTTACTTGAGCAAGTAATCTGGAGTTTCTGAAAGAACCCAGTTTTTGGATTGGATTGTTTGTTTCTTTGACTTTAGGATTATTTCTAAAGAATTCAATCTTCCACAAGTACTTTTTCGATAACTTGATCACAAATGTATTCCTGTTTGCGACTGTTTCTGGAATGGCTAAAAGATAATCACGGTTTAGCGTGTTTGTGACTGCTTCTCGAAGAGTTAAAAACAAGTGATTCAGACTATGTTTGGAAGAAAAAGTAAGTGCTTATGGGTCATAGAAGCGCTTTCTGACAGATGCTTCTTCAGGTTTTAATTCCAAGTGCTTTTGTGTCTAGAAACGTTTTTTAGGTGCTTCATGGAGAAGCACTTGATTAGTTGATCATTTAGTGGTTATCCCCATCCCCTAATTCCATTTATTCATATCGTAGCACAAGCACTAATCAATGCCCGAATTAGCCATGGATACGATGAATCGAAACGGCGAAGTAGATGAATCAAATGGAGATTATGCGCCTCAAAAGGAAAGCTACAGCCAGGGTTCTCCGAGAAGTACGTTGAGTCCTCAAAGTCCTCACAATGGCTCCATTGGTATGGCTATGAATGGCAGGATTGATACCTCTATTGAACAGTTATATCACAACATCTGCGAAATGCAGAGCTCGGACCAATCCCCTTCCCGGGCCAGCTTTGGATCGTTCGGTGAGGAATCGAGGATTGACTCCGAGCTAAACCACCTTGTCGGATATGCTCGAGAGGATTTGGAGATAAGGAAAGAGGTGGTTGTGGAAAACAAGGAGGATGGTGTTTGTGGTGACTCAACTCCCGAGAAAGCAAGTGTATCGGATGATAAAAGGTCTCCAACGAAAGTGAAGTCTCCATCTGCGAAAACAAGTCCGAAGAGCAAATCTACTAACGAGAAGCCCCCGCTGGATAAGAGGAATGGGAAGCATCCGAAAAAAGGCAATGTGATATTGTCTAAGAACAAGCATAGGAGTTTTGGTTTACGCGGTGGGGCGAGGTTTCAGAATGGAGTCGATGATCATCCTCCTGAGGCAGGGTTGAATAACCTTGACCTCGGGCCATATTTGCTCAAACAAACAAGGGATTTGATTTCTTCTGGCGAAAACCCCAAGAAAGCGCTCAAGTTAGCTCTCCGGGCAGTGGAATTGTTCGAGAAATGCACGAGTGAGAAGCCCAATTTAGAGCTGGTTATGTGTTTGCATGTTTTGGCAGCAATATATTGCAGCTTACGGAAGTACAATGAGGCGATTCCAGTTCTTGAGCGCGCCATTGACATTCCAGCGATAGAGGATGGCGATAACTATGCACTAGCCAAGTTTGCAGGGTGCATGCAATTAGGTGACATTTATGCAATGACCGGTCAGATTGAGAACTCAATATTATTTTATACAGCAGGTATGGAAATTCAAAGGCAAGTCTTGGGAGAAAAGGACCCGCGATTGGGTGAGACATGTCGGTATGTAGCAGAGGCGCATGTTCAAGCATTGCAATTCAACGAGGCTGAGAAGCTCTGTCAGATGGCGCTCGAAATCCACAGGGAGAATGGTTCTGCTTCCCTCGAGGAAGCGGCAGATAGAAGACTCATGGGACTAATCTGTGACTCGAAAGGAGATTTCGAAGCCGCTCTTGAGCATTATGTTTTGGCAAACATGTCAATGTCTGCCAATGATCAGGAAGCGGATGCAGCTTCGATAAATTGCAGCATTGGTGACGCGTACCTATCCTTGGCACGGTATGATGAGGCAGTGTTTTCTTACCAGAAGGCCCTCACTGTGTTTAAGACAACGAAAGGAGAGACTCATCCGGCAGTAGCTTCTGTTTATGTTCGTTTAGCTGACTTGTACAACAAGATAGGAAAGTTTAAGGAGTCCAAATCATACTGTGAAAATGCACATCGAATTTATGGGAAACCTAATCCCGGAATCCCTTCAGAAGAGATTGCCGGAGGTCTCATTCATGTTTCTGCAATCTATCAATCCATGAATGATCTGGAACAGGCCCTGAAGTTGCTCAAGAAGGCTTTGAAAATATTCGGTGATGCTCCAGGCCACCAGAGCACAAGTGCAGGAATTGAGGCTCAGATGGGGGTAATGTACTATATGATGGGAAATTTTACTGACTCTTACAACACATTCAAGAGTTCCATAACCAAGTTCCGTGCCACTGGAGAAAAGAAATCGGCGTTGTTTGGGATTGCTCTCAACCAAATGGGGCTAGCCTGCATTCAGCGTTACTTGATCAACGAGGCTGCAGACCTGTTTGAAGAAGCCAGGAACATCTTGGAGAAGGAGTATGGACCTTATCACCCTGACACATTAGGGGTTTATAGTAATTTGGCTGGCACATATGATGCAATGGGCAGGTAATATGTTCTTCCTTGTTTTTGCATTCATCATTCTCGTTCTGTCTTAGATTAGATTAAAATATCACTCGATTAAAAAAAAAAAAAAAAAAAAATCTAATGCAATGAGGGTTAAAGTATTTAGCATGCTTTAAGCTTGTTCTTTATTTTTCTATGCTTTTTGGTCTTTAATCTCTTTTGTACTTTTGTGACGAACACAGGTTGGATGCCGCCATTGAGATTCTGGAGTATGTTGTTGGCATGAGAGAGGAGAAGCTGGGAACAGCAAATCCGGATGTGGCGGACGAGAAGCGGAGGTTGTCCGAGTTGTTGAAAGAAGCCGGCAGGGCTCGGAACAGGAAAACCAGATCACTGGAGACACTTCTCGACGCCAACAACCCCGCACAGATTATTAAACAAGACATCATCGAGGTATCGTGATCACGCAACTAAGTACGTAGGACCGTATATAAAGATTTGTTGGAAGTGTTACAGAAAATTAGAAGAAATAAAGGGAAAAATAGTTTGGTGATTTGTTGAATTGTATTTTTTGATGTGGGAAATTTGTTTGTGAGATTCATCGTTGTACTGTATCAATGTCAAATACTCAATAAAGAATTGGTGGAGCATCATTTTCATTTTTCGGTGCACCAAAATGCCCGTTAGCGGAGTATCGTTTTCCTCTGTAGAGTCCATTCCACATTATATTTTGATGATCCGAACTGTTTAGGTTTAAAACTTTACTTAGAAGTCAAAAGCTTGTCGCAGCAGTTGGGCAGCAATTGTCTCTGAGGTGAAATGTGAACATCTGAAGATGTTTGCAGGGCTTAAAAGCACTTGCCTTCTCAAAAGCACTTCTGATTTGAAGCTTCCTAGTGGACAAACAAGCTAAAAAGGCTAAAACAAACCTTGACTGATCTTTTCCATTTCCATAACTAAACGGTTTTCAATTGACTGAGATAACAACAATGATTGATTAGTAATATACTAAATGGTTTTCGATCAAACAAGCTGTGGTTTATGATCCACGAACATGCTCATGTGTTCTTGGAACTGTGACAAGCGTGCGTGATTGAAACTGGGGGGTCAGAGAGTGAGCCGTTGAGAATGCGACTGGCAATCAGTGCATTGGCGGCCTGGGAGTAGTGTATCCCATCCCAACTAATATGCGTTGTCGGACTGCTGCAAGGATTGCCATACACAGTTCCATTCACTACGGCTTTCCTTCCGCAATCAATGTGGAATCCGTAGTAACTGCCGCAGCAAAAGTCGAAAGGATCAACAAAACCTGGTGAATCACGAATTTCTACCATATTACCATCCGTTCATACGAGGCTATGCACATGTTCTAAATGGCTTTTGAAGTTACCTTGTTTTTTAGCATCGGAAATGAGAGTGTATTTAGCCGAGTACACATCGACGTACGTGAATGCTGCAAGAGGGAGCCGTGATCTCAACCGCATTATGCTGTTCTTAAGCTGTCGGTTGAACTCCTGAGCCACCGCATTGAGAGGCTTCACGCAGCCGCTCTTGTCCAGATTACCAGGCTTTGATTTGTCGTAAATAACGCTATAGGGCAAGCATCCTTGAGGACCTGTGTTATGCACCCAGAAAAACCTAGCTTCTTCCTTGTATAGTTGCTGAAAAATGTGGCACATTGAATTAGTATATCTCAATGTTTTGGTCACGTCCGAAGTAAACGCTGTTTTAGTGCACGTACGGATATTGCTTGCGATAACTGGCTCAGGATGGCAGGAATGGAGGTTCTAACTTCTTCTATCGTCCCATGTTGGATGCCGTAGGCCAGATCATTCTGACCAATATCGAAAGTGTAGAGAGCCTTCGGGAAGTCCTCCGGCCTAGGTAGTCTTCCTGGTAAAATTTCCGTTTCCAATTGCATGAGTTTTAGCTCGTAGCATAGAACATTTAGGTGGCATACATTTGATGTGTGAGATTGAACTGAACTGGATAACTTAAGAGATTCAAGATATAACAAACGTCAGAACACCTTATAACGAATCCATTAATTCCTTCAATTCGGACAAAACAGGGGATTGGCCGTCATTTCTTTCTGAACGTACCTTAAATCTAGTGCATTATCCAATCCAGTTCAATCATAAAGACCAAATGTGTCCGAAATAATAGAGGTTTAGGAGAGAAGACTGACTGGTTGAATGAAGTTGTTTATAAAGCGCAATGCTGCGAGACTTGAATCTTATGAACTGGGAAATTTGAATGCCAAGATGAAACGGACTATAACCGCCTGGCCTAATCGATGAACCACCGGTTGCGAAATTCGCACCATGCCGGAAATTAGTCCCAAGTGAGTCCAGATATGGACTAAGATATGGTATCTGCATCTTCTCAGCTGCACAAAGTTTAGAAACAGATAAACAGTATTCGACCAAAAAAAAAAAATATTAGAAACTAAAAACAAAATGGTTAATCAAAGAGACCCTTAATTACCGATAAAGTCGATTATAAGACGGCCATCAGACAAGCGCCCGGAAGGTTTTCCAAAGAAGGTTTCACCATTAGGAGGAGGAACTTCGGATATGGCAGCTGAGATAGCCCCAGTGTCAGAGTTTGAGTCCCCAAAGTTGTATATGGCTGGAAAGCGACAACTCCCGGAACCGCCATCAGAACCAGCATTCACCGCCTTCTGTCCTCCCAGCAGCAACCCCAAAACTAGAAGCACAGCTGCACAAAGTAGCCTGAGAAAATCCATGGCAGATTGATGATTACAACACCACTTGGATTTAAATTGGCACAATAGTGTTTACAGTGACCGACAACAAAAATATCGCTGTGACGGTATTCCAATTAATCACTTATCGACATAGTTTTTAGCTTTTATGGGTGACAGTACGTCATCGGATTGGATTGCATGGAAGATTTTCTTCATGGACAGACCAAAACATGTCTGTTTGTAGCAAGTTGGACCCTCTCGTCATAAAGTTGGTTTTTAGGAAACGAAGATAAGAGTGACGTCATGGTGCACCACATTCATCACTACAGACATTGAATTTGTTCACATGTGGATGGATAATGTAATTTTTCTTTACAGCAAGGATGTTTAAGATTTTTCAAGTCAAAATGGTTATTGAAATTGACATAATTTTTAATTTTAGTTCTGGACAATGAAAATCAATATAAGTGGTTTCTAAATTTGTCCACCGTAAAATCATTTTGGTCAATTCGTGAGAAATTTGTTATATCCTCGTTAAACTATTACATGAACGACCACATGACCACCTTTTAAGAGTATTTTTTGTCAAACTAATCCCTCCACTTAACGAGGATATTGGCAGATTTTCCATAAAATGACCAAAATGATTTACGATGGACAAACTCAAGGATCACGTATATAGATTTTCTTTTTCAAATACCAAAGAAAAGAGTTATGTCAATCTCATAAACCACTTTTGTCAAAAAAATCGATTTTGAATGCAAGTAATTAAGAAAATTTATCCATAACCATTCGAGTTCATGTATTCATCAAGTGGTACTCGCTCATTTTACTCTATATTTTACTCGACTAAGTCAACTTGCAAAATGAAAATTTTTGAATGCCAAGATGAAACGGACTATAACCGCCCGACCTAATCGATGAACCACCGGTTCCGAAATTCACACCATGCCGGAAATTAGTCCCAAATGAGTCCAGATATGGACTAAGATATGGTATCTGCAATTTCTCAGCTGCACAAAGTTTAGAAACAGATAAACATTATTCGACCAAAAAAAAAAATTAAAAATAAAAACTAAAAACTAAAAACGAAATGATTATCAAAGATACTCTTAATTACCAATAAAGTCGATTATAAGACGGCCATCAGACAAGCGCCCGGATGATTTTCCAAAGAAGGTTTCACCATTAGGAGGACGAACTTCGGATATGGCAGCTGAGATAGCCCCAGTGTCAGAGTTTGAGTCCCCAAAGTTGTATATGGCTTACAAAATGCCAAAGCAAAATTTACAAGAGAGAGGGAGAGACTGAGTGAGGCTTGGGTTTGGAAGCAGAGATGATGAGTCAGTGCATGTGACTGAGACGTTGAGGAGGAAGATTGGAGGAGAAGTGAGAGTTTCTTACTTTTCTGTTTTGTTTTCAGAAAATCATTGTTATTCACACATTCATTCTTATATTTACACACTTTTGTTAATTTTTAATCATTAATCTCCTTCAATTCATTTGATTCGTCGATAAAAAAATTTAAAAAAAAATTGAGAAGTAAAAATAGGTATACGGCTAACACAATTCTTAATTTATTTGGGACACGTGGTAGGGATTGAATCCAAATCCCCAAAATAGGAGAGATCCTATTGTCCAGGTTCTTTACGCAAAGCTTTCCAAAATTTTAGGGTTTGTGTTCCTTCTCGGAAAACCACGAATAACATAATTCAAAATATCTTTCTTGTTGACACTCAATACTACCATATGATGGTATTCCTCTTTAATTAGAAGTGAGAGGTAGGCTGCCCATTATGTGGCTTAGCTGAACTCCCCCTCCTCTTAGTGTAAAAATATCGATGTACTTAAATTATTCTTGTTTTTGTAATAAAATATCTTAATTGGACATTATTTGTATATATATTTGCTTATAACTAAAGCGAATAGTACAAGGCTTCCTTAAAACTAAAAATTGGAGGTCTCGAATTCGAAACCCGCTGCTGGTGTAAAAGCTAGACTTGTGACCAGGGAAGGCTAAAATGCATTTGTAAGTCTTACCAACCCCTGGAATTGGTGAATAATCATGGCTTGCCACTAGTTGTCTCTTTAGAAAATAAAATAAAATGTTTACGTCATGCCACCTAGTACTGCGGTTTAATGATATTCATTTTTATTTGTAAATGAGAGGTTTTAGGTTCGATTCTCACCAAAAGCGAATTTAAACTATGTTATTGCTAGCTCATTGTGAGGCTAAACTCATCCCTCATCCTTAATGTAAATAATATTGTTTATTAAAAAAAATGTTTATGTCATGTATTGATGCATAACCGGTTAAAGAAAATATTAAGAGCCTTTGCATTGACATAATTCATGGAATAATAAAAAGCAAAGAAATAAGATATACATGCTATAGATTCATGTTGATCGTGTGTTGCAAGGCTTGGTGGAGAAAGACAAACAGCAATATCTTCCAAGTTTTACCAACACGCACACATATAACCAGGTGGGATAATAAACAATTACGAGCATTCCAAATTAATTAGTACCAAAATAAATTCAACGCTCGATTAATATTTGTAGAAAAAGAACTAACAACTTAGAGCATGGTGAAGTCCAATGGTTGAGTATAAGAAATTCTAAATCACATTATGACTCTAGCTCAGAATAAATATAATAAACGCGTACTGATAACAAGTTAGAAATAAAATTAGAGAAAATAGAGAATAGTGAGACACAAGAGAAAGTGGAGGAGAATCAAGATATGTTTCCTTCTTATTAGCTTGCCTATTTGTAGGCGTATGACTTATGTAGAAAAGTGTTCAACTATTGAGATATTACATATTGATCCAGAATGTGAACAACCACATAATAAATCTTATTTATAACATTATATATATATATATATATATATATATATTAAGTAGAACCATGTGAGCAATGTTTTTATTGTTATATGATATATTTAATTAAGACAAGAAAAACTCGACTAGGCCCCTGCCTAGAATACTAGGTGCAATACTGCTGCTCATCGCTCGACTAGTTCCTTGTATTTTAAAAGTTTGACGAAGACAGTGGCGGGGTTTCGGTGTTCGACCAAGTGCTATAGTAGTTCGGATATCTATCACCTTTAACGGCATCTGCTGAAGCATAAGATTCAAGCTCAGCCAACTCTTCCGGTGTCAGTTTAACAGACAGAGCTGCGATATTCTGGTCAAAATTTGCAATCTTGGTGGTTCCGGGGATAGGACACACATCATTCCCTTGGTGATGAACCCAGGCCAATGCTAGCTGAGATGGTGTGCACCCTTTCCTTGCTGCAAGATCACTAACTCGCTCAAATAGTGTATTGTTGTGCTCTACATTTTCGGGTTGGAACCTCGGTAGATTCTGCAGCCAATGAAAGAAAGCACTTCAGCTCTTAAGTGCTTCTGCTGTTAAACGCTTTCATTACAAAGACGTTAATAATTTTTATTAAAAATTCAAGTGCTTGCTTCCTGAAGAAGCATCTGGCATGTTCATTCTTTCAAAAAATGCTTCTATGACCGAGAAGCACTTTTAACTTTGGAATGAAAATTTTTCTGACATTGACAAACCTTTCGGGAATCATCGTGGGCAAGGTTTTCGACAAACTTGGCACCTGATGCGAAGAATCCTCTTCCTAAAGGACTATACGCAACAATACCAATGCCAAGCTCCCTGGTAAGTTTAGGAAACTAAGATCAGAATTAACAATTACTTCGGACTTGGTAAACAAGTTACGTTGTTTCAGTGAACCTCACCGACAAGTAGGAATTATTTCTTGTTCGACATCTCTTGACCACAAGGACCACTCCAACTGCACAGCTGTTATAGGATGAACAGCATGGGCTCTTCTTATCGTTGAAGCTGAGGCCTCGGATAGACCAATGTACTTTACCTTACCCTCTTCAACTAATTTCTTCAGTTCCCCAACCTTTTATAAGACATAATAAAGGAATTTAAGGGACGGCAAGCATTCAGCAAAATAAGTGAACCATGATGCATGCCATTACAAACGAGAAAAATACATATGGACACTAAGAAATGAAACGAAATTGAGGATAAAAATATGCGACTTAACAAAGGGATACCGGATGCTTTGAGTCAGTGAAATAACCATAACTTTACCAGGCCCGTAGAATCGCAGACGCAGATGCATATTGTTCTATGTTTGTAATTAAAAGGAGATCAAAATTCAAGAGGGGGGAAGACAAACCGTGACTTCAATGGGGACGGAGTTGTCAATGCGATGCTGATAATAGAGATCAACAGAATCAACACCAAGGCGCTTCAAGCTACTCTCGAGAGCAGCTCTCACATAAGCAGGGTCACCTTGCACCTCCATCGTAGCTCTCGCATAAGCAGGGTCACCTTGCACCTCCATCTTGTTCTCCACAAATCTGAGACCAAACTTAGTGGCCAATTCAACCTTGTCTCGTACCCCTCCCTTGAGAGCCTGCTCCTCATCAATCCCAAAAGCCAGTTCATTTCATAACCAGTTTACTTAATTCGACATTAATCCAAAACAAAACCCAAATACCATGTTCATGGTTCAGTAAATTCAGTTAAATTAATGCAAGAATACAGTGAACATAAACCCAATTCATGTTATCATCAGCGAACTCAATACAACAAAGCAACAATCTCATTTGGGGTTGCTTCTATAAGAAGCACTTCTGCTCACAAGCATTTTTTTTTTCTTTTTCCGTAAGGTCTTTTACTATAAAGAAGTCAGAATTCTTATTAAAAAATCAAGTGTCTCCTAGAAAAGCACTTGGAATTGCTACCTGAAGAAGCATCTGACATGCGCTTCTCCTGAAAACACTTAAATGAACCATAAGCACTTTTTAAATTGTTTCGCCAAAACGCAGTCACGTAATCTTTTGGCTACGCATTCAAAAACTCTTCTGGCTACCAGAAAGCACGTTTAGCCCTCCCAAGCAAACCAATTAACCAAATTCACTCAGTGCCAGTGTTCCATTCAGTTAATTCAATTAAATACAGGAACAAGACTACAGAAGTGAAGATCCCAAATTCACTTCGTCATCAGTTCATTCCATTCAACATTAATCAAAACAAAACCCAGAAAGCAGTTATATAGAGTATTGCCTCTCTCAGTGCTAGTGCTTGATTTGGTAACATCAAAACAGCATGTAGACCGATCAAACCTACTTGAGTTCATCACCAATTCAACATTTAATCCAAACAAACCCTAAAATCTATTAATACAATACGAGTTAAGATGGATTACAATTTAAAGTAAACGCAAATCATAACCAACAATATGGGCTACCTACCTTGCCAAGAAGGATTTCGTTGGTGAAGGGACCGTAGATGTCAGAGGTATCAAGGAAGGTGACGCCGCTGTTGATGGCATGGTGGATGAGACTGATCATGTCATGGTCCGGCTTTGGAGCGCCGTAGAAGGCGGACATGCCCATGCAGCCAAGGCCTTGAGCCGACACCTCGAGGCCTTGTGAACCCAACTTCATCCTCTTCACTATTCCTGCTCCTCCTGCCATTTGTGTAAGCAGATTAACTGAACTGATAAGTAAGCTAAGCTTGTATCATATATATAAACAACAGAGTTGGCACGGTGGTGAAGTGATCGCGTAAGAGCATACGGCTTGGTAGTCCATTGATGGCGTAAGAGCATACGTATATCGATTACCAAAAGGAAACTCGAAACTTGTCTGTCAAGATGTCAAGATACAAGATTTCAGCGAAATGTATGCAGCGGCGGCTAACGATACTCGTACTATTTACATTCGTGCAACTAGTAAATGTAAGCCAAAAAGCCAAAAGTAATTTCGACGTGCCACCCAAGTCTGATCTCAAATGTCAGCGAGTGTAAACCACACTTATTCTAAGTGATGTGACATATGAGATGACAAAATAAATGTATTTTATTTTTTTTCAATAGTCTTGGAGTCCTAAGTAGTTTAGCAAATGAATGAAGAAGATTGACTTTAAACTTCAAACAGTGAAGATTATTTTAAAAATCGAATTACTTAGTAAGCTTAACTATTGAAGTCAAAATCAAATACATGAGTTTTAGAATGACGCACAAGAGAATTAACGATATACTCTAATATTAGTTAGTATCGAGTAATGTGATTTATATATACCAAAACTGACACTAATACTTTTTAATGCAGGTAGATCCCACTTATACTGGTAGAGCCCACCTCTATTATAGAAAGTCAGCAAGTATGTTAGTTTTGAACATCAAAATAGCATTATTGTTTTGATAATAGTTTGGAGGCTCGGAGCCTTTAGGCTTTAGTACTACTCGTAAATATCATTATCTTTTGAATGTATGATAACCATATTCATATAGTAATATGATCTAGTGCTAGAACTATCCACTTATAAGTGAAAACGTCTTAGGTTTGAATTTAAGAGTTCGATACCAATTTTTTTATGGTTGACTGGTTGTATGGCTTAATCCAAATCTCTCATCCTTTAGTGTAAATATCTTGTTGTATCAAAAAAAAAAAATTTATCATCCACCGTTATAGTTTTTAACTTTGAATTATTTAAATATTATTATAACGGCATCCCAATTAATCACTTATCGACATAATTTTTAGCTTTTACGCGTGAAAGTACGTCATCATATTGGATTGCATGGAAGATATTCTTCATGGACGGACCAAAACATGTTTGTTTGTAGCAAGTTGGACCCTCTTGCCATAAAGTTGGTTTTTTACTAAAAGAAGATAAGAGTGACGTCATGGTGCACCATATTTATCACTACATATATTGAATTTGTCCACATGTGGATGGGTAATGTAATTTTTCTTTCCAGCAAGGATGTTTAAGATTTTTCAAGTCAAAATGGTTATCAGAGACTGACATAACTCTTAATTTTGAATTTTGACAATGAAAATCAATATAAGTGGTTCTAAATTTATCTACCGTAAAATCATTTTGGTCAATTCATGTGAAATTTGCCAATATCCTCGTTAAACTATTACGTGAACGACCATATGAGTATTTTTGTCAAACCAATTCCTTCACTTAATGAGGATATTGACAAAATTTCCATGAAATGACAAAAATGATTTATGATAGACAAACTTAGAGACATGGCTGGTCCAGAGATTTTTGAGGCCCGGGCAACGTAAAAAAATGTGCACTCACTTCATATAAAAAAATTATTTGTTTTCACAAGTAAGACATCGATAAAATTATATTTAGAAAAACAATTCAAACTCAATAATTTAGAAACACGGAATAACTAATTTATTTTGTATCGAGAGAAGGAAACCAAAAAACTTTGGGCTTACAAGTAGATAGATTATGAGTTTTGTTTTCCATCTAAACTTTTAAAGTGTTTTTGTATAAATCGTGATGTATTTTTTCTTATTTACTAACCTCGTCAATATAAGACTAAAAAAATAATAATGTTTTTCGAGTCTTTAAGGATATGTATAAGTGATGAATGAACACTAAATTAAACATTTTGATGACACGTAATATTATTTGCAAATTTGGTCTAAAAATTTAGTCTACGTGTTACTTTTTGTTGAAGATTAGACTTAAATTGGAACGGATATTTAAAAATAGCAACCCACATAGTTACTAGCTAGTAAATAAATTAACAACCAAACAAAAATTTGTAAAAATTGAAAACAATAAACATGCACATAGCATTTCGAACCTTGGACCTCTTGTTAATTTTAAACAACAAAAACCATGGCTTCTAATTAAACTTCTTGAACATTTAGCCAATTTTTATAAATTTATACTGTTATGAAAAAGAAATTTGTAAAAATTGGAATGTAAATAAGCAGACATGGTGTTTTGAACCTAAGACCTCTTCATTGATTTTAAACAACAAAACAACCCGTTCTAGTTAAATTTCTCAAGGTTCTAAAAAACGCTAGGCGCTAGTCGGGTGGCGGGCTAGCACCTAGCCGCCTAGGGGTCCAGGCGAGCTAGGCGGATTTAGGTAAATTTCTTGTATATCTTGTAAATAAGTGCATATTGACACTTACAAAAAAATTATACTTGTATGAAATTCATAGATAAAATAATAAAAGAATGATAAAATACAAAAAGAGTATTCAATAAGTCCAAATATAATAATACATAAACATTTCATGTAAACTTACTATGTAATATATACATAAACATTAAATAATGCATTATTTTTAAAAGTATATATATGTAATGTAGGAGTTTTAAGTATAATAATATGAGGGTCTTAGAAATACCAAATATAATAAAATACTATTCCTAATATATTATATAACATATTTATTTAATAGTGAAGAGTGAGTAATTATTTTTTATTTTCTTTTATTATAAATTATAAGTGAGTAGTGGGTGATTATAATTTATAACAGTGGAGAGTGGATAATTAATAGGGGAAAGTAGTGGAAACCGGTCAATTAGAGGGGATGGTCATTGACGCCTTGGAAACCATGAAGACCTTTATTTTGGATTCTCTCTGTTTCTTTTCCTCCCCTTCTTCGATTGCTCCGCCTAGTTCCTTATCTTCTTCTTCCTCTGTATAATTTCTCAAAACCTGGTTGTGGCAGGTCGAATTCCTCGGGCGCATAGAAGAAATCCCAACTTCCCAAGTGTCCAGTCCATGTCAATTTCTCATTCTCTTCCTGCAATTGTAGATCTGTTTTTCTAATTGCTTCTAAACGTCTCTCTCGCTCTCTCGCTCTATTGCTCTATCTTTCTCCAAATTTTTTGTCGTCGCGTTCTCTTTTACGCGATGAGTGAAGCTGCGAGATGTATATAGTTTTTTTCACAGACCTGCCAAGTTTGCCGTCGAGGCCGCCTAGCCCGCCGAGTCGGGCGCCTAGACACTGCCTAATTCCCTTGCCAATTTAGTGAACGTTTCTGGTAAACCAAATTTTATAATTTATCCTCACATAAAAACATACGTCAATATATCACCCCAATAATTTTGATGCCTCTAATTTTTTTGAGCCCCGGACTGAACCTGGGCCGGTCCTGTCCAAAGATCATTTCTATCGATTTTCTTTTTCTAAGATCAAATAAATAAGTTATGTCAATTTTATGAACTATTTTTGTTAAAAAAAATCAATTTCGAATGCGAGTGATTAAGAATATTTATCCATAACCATTCAAGTTCATGTGTTCATCATGTGGTACTCACTCGTTTCACTCTATATTTCACTCGAATGAGTCAACTTGCAAAATGCTAATTTTTGAGTGCTAAATAACATTTCCTTTTTGTTTTTGGCCCTCTCTCTCTCTGAAGGATTTGGAGGGAAGAAGTTCAGAGGGAAAAAAATGGAAACTTCGGAAAAAATTTGAAACAAAAAGTTGACTTTCTCAGCTGAATGCTGATTGCAGTTGATAAATTTACATTTTTACTGTTCATCGATCAGCAAATATTCATTCAAATTGAATTGTAAACTATTTCATTAATATTTTGATGAAGTTTTCTTTCTTTTATTTGAAACAAAGAATCTTAGTATAGAAGGTAAAAAGGAATCAGAAACCAAAAGCTAAAATGGTGCTACCTGGTGCGGCTTTCACAGATGCTGCTTGAATTTCGGATGCTTCAATCCTAGCCAAAACGGTTCTGGAAGGGAAGCTAAAACTTGAGAACCCTATGATTTCAACAGATGCCGAAAAAGTTGCACTTCCTAACACAATGGCAGCTGGTGTAGTTGACGCGAACTCCATGAACTTCGCATGGATGAAGAAGGGAGTATAACTGTTGGAAGCCTCTTGCTCTCCTCAAGATCAGGAAAATCGATGGTATAGTGAAGTCCGCGGCTCTCATGCCTAGCAAGGGCGCTGCTCACCACCAGTTTTGCACAACAGAAGAAGTTTCTCATTTCGCAAGCCTCGAGCCCCACCATTGTGGGTTCCCATCCCATCTGAAATAAGTAGTCCTCCCATTTATCCTCCAGAGCACAAATCTTTTGCTTTGCTGTTTCAAGCCTTGTTGTAGAACGTACAATTCCAACATACTTCCACATGATCGATTGCACTTCTTTTCTTACTTCCCTTGTCATTGCCAAAATTTTTTCGATGGCATTGCTCTCGAGTGAGACGGGCACGACTGGTCTGGCCCACCAATTTGAAGTGCTGAAGTCGAGGCTAGAGCACCTCATGTGTTCAATTGAGGGCTGGACTGCTCTTCGTGCGAAAACTAGTGCTTCAAGCAATGAGTTACTAGCAAGACGGTTGGCTCCATGCAATCCTGTGCAAGCAACTTCACCTGCCACGTACAGGCCCTGCACATTTGTCTCTCCCTGGAGTCCAGTACGGACTCCCCCACACATATAGTGAGCAGCAGGAACAACAGGAATTGGCTGGCGAGTTATGTCCAAGCCATACTTAAGGCACTCGGCTGCTATGTTGGGGAAGTGTGAGAGAATTTTTTCTCTGGGCTTGTGACTTATGTCAAGTAGCACGTACTTCTCATTTCGCTTTTTAAGCTGGTCATCTATGCATCTTGCCACCACATCCCTCGGAGCAAGTTCTGCTCGTTCATCATAGAGTGGCATGAACCTTTCCATGTCTAAATTGTACAGTATGCCTCCATCACCCCTGACAGCTTCAGTAATGAGAAATGCATTTTCTCGAGCCTTGGTAGGTTGGATGGGAAGGCCCTCGTCAGCTAAGGCCGTTGGATGGAACTGAACAAATCTGTAGAGAAAACCAGAACCATAAAACGGGTGTTAGCTAACAATCTCAAAAGTCTATAACTTAACACTTAACAACCATGTAGCTTAAACATTGCTTTCGCCCGTGGAAGACCATTCGAAAACTAATTTCCAATCTGGGCGACGGCACAGCGTTATGTTTAGTCAATTGTGGAAGAAAACCTTGTCAGGTGAAATGTTGTGAAATCAAGCGTAAAGGTCTTATTCAAATCTTCGGAATGACCTTTCGATTGTCTCACATGATCATTATACCCATATTAGTACTACTCATTGATTACTCAACATTTGAAGCAATACAGTATTTTCTCCCAAAAATATTTCAAAGAAGTGATAGATGTTTACTTACTCCATGTTGGAAATCACAGCTTGAGCTCGATGGGCCATAGCAATTCCATCCCCTGTGGCTACCTACAAGATACAATCAAGAACAATCAGACCGACCATTATACTTATGTTAAAAGAGGTCATAACTCTCTGACCATAATTTTCCATCTCTTAATACTTAGATAAGCAATTGCATCTTATTGTACGATATAAGGAAACAACAATTACAGGGGCACTTCAAAACATGAGGTACGGCGGTACCGGAGGATTTGTAGTTGTCGGATAGATTTGTCCAGCCCCACCTGACGCAAGTAAAGTCACCTTTGAGATAAACCGTATCACCTGAAAGTACAAAATAAGGCAAGTTAGAACTTAAATAAGGAAATATGTTTCCATTAGCGAAAAAGGCAAGGAAGATGAGATGATGATGATTGTATAGATATCTTTTAGCAAACTATTGCCCTCTAAAACTAATATGTGGTGAATTATAATCACCTCTCGTGTTTCTGAATTTAAAGTGTCAACGCCAAGACAAACTGTATCAGAACCCTCCTGCATTGCCAGAGATCATCTTTCTGTTAGCAAAAAGGGAGAAGCATTCACAGAATTCCATCAATTAGTTAACCAATATCCAATCAGACTTTCATACAAACAAAACATTAGAAAAAAGTAAACCTGACAAGTTAGCAAATCTATCGCAAGATGGTGTTCAAACATGAAGATCTTAGGATCCTTAAGAACGGCCTCCAACAGTGCCCTTTCAATCTCCCTTCCAGTCATATCAGCAGCATGAACAATCCTGTGATGAGAGTGACCTCCCTCTCTTGCTAGGTGCAAGTTTCCATCCTCCCCGTGATCAAAGGATGCCCCCATTGCAATTAATTCTCTAATTCTTTCAGGTCCTTCTGTACACACAACCTGGACAAAATATCAAACCTAAGAAAAAAGCACGAACAAGTACATACACACACCTACTGACAACAATCAATTATTATCTAAAACTTATTAGTTCTATAACATACTCTGACAGTCTCCTCGTCACAGAGATAAGCCCCTGCTACAATGGTGTCCTGGACATGACTCTCCACAGAATCTGATAGGGAAAGAACAGCACTAACACCACCTTGAGCGTAGTTTGTGTTGCTCTCATGAGGTTCAGCCTTGGTAATCACGGCTACAGATCCATGTTTTGCCACTTCAAGGGCATAGCGGAGCCCAGCAACTCCACTACCAATGACAGCAAAATCAAAAAACTTGGTGGAGTCATCTCTCAAGCTCGATGAAGTGACCGTTCTTAAGGTCTTTGAGTTCTCGTTAATTGGAGATGGGGAAAAGTTACATCTTTGGATCTGCAAGAACTTTGACACCCCGTGTGACCTGGAAAAATGAGGGCAAAACTGTAAGCATGGCTTTAGACAATCAAAATCTAGATGGCGGAAGAGCAGTTCCAACAACTTCAAAGTGAAGCAAAAGACTTATATTTAGAAACAGGATCAAGGCAGTAACCAAATTACCATGAAAAGTCCTTATGTTTGCATCCACTAAATGCAACACTGGCAATCCAAGAAGTCCTTCTACAACCTTGTCCCTTGATGTCTCTCGCTCTACAGTGGAGTCTGCCACTTCCGGCGGGTATACAAGTTGCCATTGCAATCCTCCTGTGGGTTTACTAGATTAAGGGACGAAAACCATATTAGCAATCTTAACTAGGAATCTGCATGCTGTTGAATTAATGAATACAAGAAAAATCACACACAACACAATGACACGTTCTGATTATCATAGATGCCCGAAGTTACGAAAATGAGGTTCCAATCTCAAAACCAGTTCGCCATTGGGAGAATGACCCAACTCCTTATAAGCCCTTGCGATGTTTCTTAACTTTTCCACACACGAAAATCTACAGATTCATCAGAAAAGATTTAAAAGAGAATAACAGAACATCACCCAGGTTGAAACTTTTTACATCCCATTTGGTATCTATCCAAAAATAAGTAGAAAAACGAAGTGCAATAAAAGAAAAGAAACAAAACATATGGATTATGCACAAGTAACTGAAAACATAACAAAACCCAAATTCAAAAACCCACCAAAAAGTTTAAAATTTCATACAAAAATAAATCCACCGAAAATTAAAGAACCCATTGAAGGCATTGAATCAAACAGTTGAGCTGCATACTTACAGAGATTGTTCTGACCAAGTATTTCAGCCACTCGTTTCTGATTCTGGGCGTTGCTGGTTTTCAATGGATGAACCTATAAACCCAATGAGGAGAGGAGAGAAATATGTGTGTGTGTGTGTGTGTGTGTGTAAAGCAAACATATATGAGATTTTGGCGAACGGAAATTTGGAAGAAAGAAAGTGGAAAGAATCCCGACATTCGGTAGACGACCGCCGTGCCCAAAGGTTGAAGCTTTATTTATTTTTTTGCAGCTAGAGAAGCATCGTGGAACTTCGCGCCATACTTTCCTTACGCCTCTCCTTTTTTCTACTATTTTTTTGTTTTTTTGTCCTCGACTGTTAATTGTTTTTTGTCCTCTTATTAACTGTTAGAGTTAGGTGATTCTTAGCATGCACAATTAATCATAAAGCAGGTTAAGTGGTTAAGAATAATTACTTCACTCCCGAAGTTATGTGTATAATTTTATCTTAATTTTATTGTAAGTTTCGACCAAAATTGTAATTATAGGCTAGGCCGGATTGTTATGAAATGTGTTCACTTCTTAGTATTTGAGTTCAAATACCACTTCATAAGTTCATATGCCATGTACGATATTCAGACCTATGACATTTCAATTACAAGTAAAGAAAATAATACTAAACCGTAGTTCTAAGTGATTTTACGAATGTTCAATTGCTTTGCTTACGTTTTTTTTACTTTTATTTTTAAGTTATATGAATTTCCATTCTCTCGTTGTAGTAAGTAAACAAATTTTGAGTGTACGGAAATTACTTTTCACTAAAAAACTTGGGTAATGATAGCACATGGTGGTGTTGTCCATCCAAAAGCTGAGGAGCCAGTTGGTCAACTTGAGGCCTAAGGTTTAGTCAAAAGGGCATTTAGGAAAGAATAGAGGTTCTTGGTAAATTCATGAGAATTTTGAGTCGCTAGAGCATATTCTTGAAAAAAGTGCAAAATACCCAATTGGGTGGGTGAGGTCTTCTCATTTACATTGACATGTGTATGTGAGTTAAGTCGGTTTGTGAGATTATTGTATCATTTTTTATGCATTTAAGTTCAAGTTTCTCTTACTAGAGCATAATCTTGAAAAAAGTGCAAAATACCCAATTGGGTGGGTGGGGTCTTCTCATTTATGCTGACATGTGTATGTGAGTTAAGTCGGTTTGTAAGAGCACTGTGTCGTTTTAATGTATTTAAGTTCGAGTTTCTCTTACTAGAGCATAATCTTGAAAAAAGTGCAAAATACCCAATTGGGTGGGTGGCGTCTTCTCATTTATGTTGACATGTGTATGTAAGTTAAGTCAGTTTGTGAGAGCATTGTGTCGTATTTATGCATTTAAGTTCGAGTTTCTCTTCATTTTTTAAAGTATTTTTCCTTTGTACTCTTTTATGTTTGATTTTTTATTTTTTGGGTTTTTAAGCCATGCGGAAGTCAATGATACAATTGCGTGTCCCATGTGTTTGACATGTAAGCATGTTAACAAAAAATTTCATGGAAAATTCGAGAACCAAATCCAACGAATATTTAATTCAGAAACCAAAGTTACAGTTCAGTAATAATTCAAGGATCATTACTCTAATTTCTCTTTTTTTTTTATTTAGTTTTAGAGTCTGGGCTTTCATTAGAGCCCAAACAAATGGAAAAGTGAGCATTGGGCTTTCAAGTGATTGGCCCACTTGAGAGTTGAGGGTGCCACCTGGACCTGCCACGCAATCAGTAGCGTTGAACCGGTCATCGACATTTGGGCCTAGGCCTCTGCAGTCTGGAGTGCAGATTTACGCGGGCGCGGTTTCATATTTTTATTTTTATTTCTTTTTATTTTTAACATCGGCAGCTGCCGGAGGACGCAGAGATGGGGAACTTGCTGGACAAGGAACCACCGCCGCCCATGGTGCTCGTCCCGCCGCTCTTCGACTACCCTCCGCTCGCCGCCCGCACCAGGTTTGCCCTAACTCCCGCCTCCCTACGGTCCTCTCCCCATCGCATTATTGTTCGCTCAATTTTTTACTCTATTTCTCTGAATGCTGTAACGTTTGAGGTCGTCACTGCTTACTGTGATCGTGCTGCCACTCCTTGTTAAAATTGGCCAGCGTTTGATTATCTGCAGCAATCAAATCGTCGTTGAATGCGTTTTTGATTATTTTATTGATTTTTTTTTTTTTTTTTTGGAATTTTTGTGAATAATTTTGATGCAGGATGTTGGAGTCGTCGTATGACTTGTTGTTTGGGAAACTTGCTCTGAAATGTCTGTTTGACGATTACTTTGAACAAGCTCGTCATTTCAGCACAATGATCATGCTGAAGCCCATCGACGATCCTCACGTCGATTTGGTTGCAACCGTATCCTTCATCATCTTGATTTTTAGAAAGTTGATGATTTGATGGCGCGGGGAAATATCTTCGCTTTTTTGTTTCCTTAATATGTTTAGGTTTCAGGACCGCTCGATCACAAACCCGAGGAGAATATAGTTGGAAATGCATTTTTTCGCTGGCAAAGGTACGTTGAAGTAGATTCAGATTCCCATTGTACTTGTACATGAATTGTGTTTTATGCGCGATATCTTGGACGTAAATGTGGTAACCATGACAATTTCTTCGTATTTGTTTGATTGAGCAGTGATGTTGATGATCCTCACACATTCATGGACCTCTTTGTATCGAACACTGATCCGTAAGGACATCTCTCTGAATCAAAAGAGTTTGTTGTCTTTTTCTTTTGGTTTTGTCATGTTTTTGTGTTCAGAAACATGACTATATTTGTAAGCCTATTCACATATTTTCTCTCACTTCAGGGTTTTGCAGATGAGGGCCTGTGCTTACTACCCTAGATATGGACTGGGAGCGTTTGGAATTTTCCCAATGTTGCTGAAAAAAAGGTGTGTCGTATGGAAAACCAAAACCTCCGAGTAGAAATAGTTGGTGCGTGTACACATGAAATGTAAAATGTTGACAGAGCTCGTTACTCTTGCAGAATAACTTCTGAAGACTTTGGTGTTATGGGATTGAGATATGGCTCGTCAAACTTGTCAATTGGAGCCACTGTCATGCCCTTCTCCTGTATGTAACCTCGATTTCAGTTCTTTCAGTATTCTTGCTATATGAGTCATACATAACTGATACCTATGTTGTGGACCTGAACATTCAGTTTATTTATATCTATATCATGCCACAGCTAGTGAACTTATCTCGTAAGTTATCAACGCCCCCAATATAAACTGGGATTTTTTTTTTTTTGAAATGTTGCTGGATAAACTCATGTTTGGCTGATCTGTAACTTAAGATTGCCCTTTTGAATGATTTGAATATTGGAAGGGAAAATAACTTTGGGGTCATCTTTCTACCTGAACTTACAAGGCGCATTTAATGTAATTATCTGTTTATGCAGTGAAAGATGATTGTCCAAGAAGGGCATGGTTGGTGAGCAAGATGGGAAGACTAACAGCTGGGGTGCAGTATGAGCCTGAATGTAAGTCACTCAGATGCCTTAACATTACTGGACTGAATGTGGTTCTTCAGACTGAGAGATGTTTTTTTTTCCACGGAGTAGAAAAATTTCACTCAAGAATGTCATCATCTATAGTGCAAGATACTTAAAGAACCAATTTCCCTTGTTACTTTCTAGTTTGTAGTTCTTGTTTACATTGGTATGAGCTGTTCTCTATAAATTCAGATTAGGATATTGGTACAATTTTATTTCAAATTATTATCTTGTTTTAATTGTTTTTAGATGGGAGTAAAGATACTCAAAACTACAAAAATTTAAAGAATTGGAGTGCTGCAATTGGTTATGGAGTGGGATCGAGCAGCCCTTTGAGTCCATCATTCAATTTTGGTCTGGAGTTATCAAGAAGTTCTCAGGTTTGTTTCGTTTAGTTTTGGTAAAATTTGTGAAGTTTAATTGATTCCAAGTCTCGAGTGTTTTATCTGACATTCAATAGTTTTTCGATTACCTATAATTGTTGAAGTAAATTAGTTTATCTATGCATGGTTTTCTCCCAGTGCTGGATACTTGATAGAATGTTATACAACTTGTTGTGGATCTCAAACACGAACTTTTGTACTGCAGTTCATTGCCTCATTCTATCAACACGTGGTGGTCCAAAGACGGGTATTGTCTATCCCCAGTTTGTTATATGATACAGAAAATTTCTTTTAAATTATTTTTTATTTTTGAATTAGTTTTCCTTACTAATAAGCATTGAACTGCTTTAACTGAACAGGTGAAAAACCCCCTCGAAGAAAATGAAGTAGTTGGAATTACGAATTATATAGATTTTGGCTTTGAATTGCAGACAAGGTAAATAATTGAACTTATGTAATATGCAACAAGTTTGGTGATAATTGATTATACGGTGATGCTATTTTAGGGTTGGTGATATCAAATCATCAAGCGATGTACCAGAATCAAACGATGTTCCAGAATCAAGCGATGTACCTAAATCGAGCAATGGACCTAATGTCCAAGATTCCACCTTTCAAGTAGCTGCATCCTGGCAAGCCAATAAGAACTTCATGCTCAAGGTAGCGCATTTGATGCAATCTTGTACTTGCAATATCGGATCATATCATGTTCATGGAACACTTATTCTTTATCCATGCAGGGAAAGGTGGGCCCTCTCAGCTCATCGATAGCATTGGCATTTAAATCCTGGTGGAAACCTTCTTTCACATTCAGCGTTTCAGGTATCTCTAATTGGTAGATTTTCATGAGTCTGCATCAGACTAACTGTTCTGACCTAATTATAAACTTAACTGAATGGTCTTGGTATTCAAAGTTTACCAACTCAATACCAAAATATGTGGGTGATAAGTTTTCTAACTTTATCACACCTCTCACTTTCACTCTCTTTATGAAGTTAGACAAAAGAAAAGAAGGAAGCAGCAAGTTTCTTGACAAAACATGCACTTGATATATTAAAAACGTTTCAACCCTATTGCCGAAAATGGGAATGGAATTGAATGGACATGCACCTATCTCTATTATAGAGATTTTACAAGACAACGTAAAACATAAGTGTTCAAAAGTCTTTACGCACACACCTTTAGATTTTCACACACATCTTTAGACTTTCACACACACCTTTAGACTTTCACACACACCTTTAGACTTTTGCACACACGCACTGCTTTCGGCCATTACAGAAGGCTGTCACACTCTGCTTTTGGCCAGTACAGAAACATTGACATCTAGCAGCACATAAACAGTGACATCAAGTTTTTATTTGAACTTCCAACAAATGGCTCATTAAAACATATGCTACATGTGTAACTAGATCCCTTCTGCAATATGAAGGATCATTAAACCTGTATTTCTATATGTCGTCTTGGATTTCGACCTGAATGACAGTAGCATTGCTTTGATTTTGTTAAATCTTGCTTTGCATTTGAGTGTGAGTGTGTCGAAATATTGGATGGAGTACAACAAACTGATACATTTGTGTTTTGCAGCTACGAGAAATCACATTGTTGGGGAGACAGGTTATGGCTTTGGCCTTCGCGTGGAGAATCTTAGACAAGCCAGGTTCATTCATTTGTTTCTGCCCTTCTTTTTCTTTTCCGTAGTTAGATGAGCTCTCATATTCTAAATCATGTATACATGGTCAATGGTCATTTCATCCCGAAGATGTATGAACTCGTCTCATGCAGAATGCATCATTTTAACCATTTTGCAGTTATCAAAGAGCTGATCCAAATTTCGTCATGTTGACACCGAACAAGGAGCACCTGGCAGAAGGCATTGTTTGGAAAGCAGGGAAAAGACCGATGCTGCAGTCAGATATAAATGCCGGAAATTTCGACGGCATTCCAAAGGAACTAAGACCCCTGGGGAAAATCTTGTAACTCATCCTCTCTCTGACCTATTTCCCTTTCAAGAACTGATCAAATGCTTAGAGGAGCATTCAAAATCTTCGAGTCGAAGCTCGTCTGCATTTTTCGTAGAAGAGGCGGCTTTAATTGTTGTTGTCTTTGGGGGGTTATAAGAAAATAAAGGAGGAGGTCGGGTTCCTGCGTCTTGTGAATATGCATGCTGCCTTTTGGGAGACTCTGATCAATTGTTTTTAGTTCCGTAATTGCGTTTCATAATTCAGGGGTTTACACTAATCATATGTTATCATGTTGGATTTTGAATTCGAGATTCAATCTAATCCGTTGAAGTCATCGAAATTCGCTGTAATTAGACCGATTGATTGGGATTGGATTGGATTTTAAACGTCCTAATAGTTTGTTAAGAAAATGGTGTGAAAGTTTGTTAAAACAGGTGTAATAGATAACTAAATTTCTAATATTGTTGTACGTAAACAAAGTGTTTACAATTGTACCTGCAGCCATTTCAGATTGTTTACGTAGAAAACACTTATACTCTTATACACATGTATTAGAAGCGTTTTTATTAAAAATATTTTTTTTACATCAAAAGTTCAAATGCTTTTCTGGCAACTGCTTCTACACAAGCACTAAGGTCTGGAAACATTTTATTTTATTTTCACAAAATATGATCAAGTATTTTTTGTTGTAAGAAACCGTTATTAGCTGGTCTAGAAGCATTTGTAAACAGGAGAATAATTTGCATGAATTAGGTTTAGGATTACCCTGGCGTTTTAGTTCAATAATGTAATATCATGTGAAAATACTTGAATATTTTTTAGTATTTGTTTTTTTTTTAGTACATCGATGTTTTTACACTAAGTAGATGGGGAGTTCAACAAAGCTACACAATAAGCAGCCTAATTTGATATCAAATTTGCCATCTACGATATTCGAACTAAGACCTCTCACTTCGAAGTGAAGAAAAATACCACCAGACCGTAATACCGAGTAACTTTTCAGTATTTTATTATTGAATCTAAACATTACAATGATAATAACTCATTTTGCGTAAGTCACTCTCTTTATTAGTCTTGCATTGAGTCCCAACTAACCCTCATTACAAGACAATCCACCACAATGTTCGTTATATAATTTGCTTGGATATAAATAACAAATAGGAATCAAACCGGACACTGCTTCTGGAGCAGCTGTCCAAGAGAAAATAACCAGATGGCTGCTTCTTCACTGATTTCCACACACTTCCACTCTTCCTCCCCAACTTTCTCACCACTTTCTCGCTCCCCAAACAGAAAGTTCCTTTCTTTCCCTCTCTCCAAATCCTTTTCCCTCCCCAAACCCGCAGCCTCAACCTCCCCCATCCTCTCCCTCCACCGCAAATCCCAGAAGCGGTCTCTGATCCCGCCGTACAAGTCCTACTGTCACCCGTGCCTCCACAAGCTTCTGCTCGCCACCAAGAACCCCTTCTTCTCGGGTCTCGAATCTCTGCTCATTCTTTGCGCTTCGGCGGCTCTGTCGCTTTCCCTGTTCATCGCCGATGTGGATCCCGCCTCCGCTTTCGTCGTCACTCCGCCGAGGAAGCTGCAGTCCGATGAGCTCGCCACGGTTCAGCTCTTTCAAGAGAACACTCCCTCTGTTGTTTTCATCACCAATCTTGCAGCCAGGTACTGTTGAAGTTTGAACCTTTTGGATTTTGCTGAAAATTGGGCCACTTTTGGAAATTTTCAATTTCTATTAGTTTTTATATACAAGCTATATCCTACTTTAAATAAATCTCAACTGCGGAGAGCGGGATTCGCACTCGGGTGGAGGGCACATAGCTCTAGCCGCCATATCTGCACTTTTTATTTCGGTTTAACTTGTGATTTTTGGGATTTTTTGCGTGATTGGTGTTTGTGGGTTTTAGGCAGGATGCGTTTACTTTGGACGTGTTTGAGGTGCCGCAGGGGTCTGGATCAGGCTTCGTGTGGGATAAAAACGGCAATGTTGTCACCAATTACCACGTGATTCGCGGCGCTTCTGATCTCAGGTCAGTTGGTTTCTGATTCTTTCTTTGTTGAAATGCATTGCTGCTTTGTTGCATCAAGTTTTGGTTCGGAATTGTTACTTTGGTTGTATTATCAGAACAGTGTGATGCTTTAATGTGGTTCTGCTTTGCCTAAGCATCCTATGTATTGCTAACCGAAGTTTGATAAGCTTGTTGGACCTACTTCAGTTTTGATAAGCTTGTTGTAATTTTGCTGAAGTTTGCAGCTTAGGTCCCGTTATGGGTTGTATCTTTGATAGCCCATAACATAAGCATCATGTTACCAGATTATGGAGTTTGTAGAGTCCGGTATTAGAAAGATGTAATGGCTTGCATTTGAACTTTTGAGACCCTTTTAGTTCATTGCGTTCCGAATCCTTCATATTTATGTTGAAACTACTTTTGCCATCAATGGAATCTTGTCCACTGTATGTCTGATTAATTGATTTGCTTTTCTAGATAGCGCCTTCATCATCTCACTCTTTTTAAGGGCCGGTCTTCAGTATACTTACTTTTCTCCAGTCGTGCATTGGACACCTTTTGGTTGCAAATTCAGCTAATGGTACTTTTCCTCATGGTTTGCATTCTAAAAACTGCTACTTATTTACAGGGTCACGCTTGGTGATCAGTCAACTTTTAATGCCAAGGTTGTTGGATTTGACCAAGACAAGGATGTTGCTGTTCTACATGTTGATGCTCCCAAAGAGAAACTAAGGCCTATACCAATTGGTCAATCTGCAGACTTGCTTGTTGGTCAGAAAGTGTTTGCTATCGGCAATCCTGTAAGTATTACTTTACTTTCAACATGTTTTCTGCATTATGCTTGTCTTTTCTTTGAAATACAATGGAAATATCGTTATGTATCACTATACTCATTTAGTTCAATTATCGATAGATAATGGGTTAGGTGCAGTAATTTTACTCATCTATCAACATGATTGTGCTTACGGAGGCTTAACAAGTTTTAGTACATTTAATGACCTTTGTTTTTGGTTATGAAGGAACATCTCTTTCTTGCAACAGGGCTTATAATTGGATGATCATTCACTCACTATTGTGTGAAGGGTTTCGTTATGGCTTTAAGCATATGGTTAAACTAACTGACAATTTGATTTCTGTTTTATGTAACTTTGCAGTTTGGGCTTGATCATACTCTTACCACTGGCGTTATCAGGTACGAATTCCATGGACTCGATATTGACATGCCTGAATTGGCAACAATGGTCTTGTTTTCCATTCATTCTCATTCTACGCTCTTTCACTGATGCACTCTTTCTGCTATTTATAGTGGGCTTCGTAGAGAAATTAGTTCTGCTGCTACTGGCCGTCCAATTCAAGATGTTATACAGATAGATGCTGCCATTAATCCTGGTAATAGTGGGGGGCCACTTCTAGATAGTACAGGAAGCCTTATCGGGATAAACACAGCTATATATTCTCCAAACGGTGCATCATCCGGTGTTGGATTTTCAATTCCAGTTGACACGGTGAGTACACATCACATGAAGTTCATTCCATTGACATTCGTTCTTTAACATGCTTCGATATAAACCTTCTGACTTGTATTTTAAATTCTTAACCTGTTCAGGTAAATGGTATTGTTGACCAATTGGTCAAATTTGGGAAGGTCACGAGACCTATTTTAGGGATTAAGTTTGCACCTGATCAATCTGTTGAACAGTTGGGGTTAAGTGGTGTGCTTGTCTTAGACGCACCAGCTAACGGTCCAGCTGGCAAAGCGGTATTCTCTCCTTTCCTATTTTTCTAATCCAAGTTTCATGTGCTACAGAAACTCATTTCGTTTTGTTGGATAAAATGACAAAACTGGAGCTGATGAACCTCCATTTTGCAGGGACTGGTACCAACCAAGCGCGACGCCTATGGTAGACTCATATTGGGTGACATTATAACATCTGTGAATGCAAAAAAGGTCAGCAATGGCAGCGACTTGTATAGAATTCTCGATCAGTGTAAAGTGGGCGATCAGGTATGTTCTCTTATCACATCAGACCGTCCCTTGTTTGGAACCATTCTAACACAAACGCACTTTTCTCCCTTTGGCCAAACTAAGGTAAATTTGTTCTCAAGTATTTTTAATATTTCAACATTATGATCTTCCGAACTCAGGTGATTGTGGAAGTGTTGCGCGGTGATCAGAAGGAGAAAATCCCTGTTGTGCTTGAATCAAAGGCCGACGAGACATGACCAGTTGAATGGTTCAGCATACGTATTTAAAATGCAGTACCTATAGATTGGGAACGAATCACCTTTGATCTAATGAGTTCTCAGTTAACCGAAAAAGGGAACATCTCGCCATTACTTGTGTATTGATAGTTTAGAAGGAAGGATCTTGCTGTACATAAACTATTGTAATTAACACAATTATCCGTCGATATATTGTAGTTAAATCTTCCATGTTTATGATGCAGACTATTTTTATGTGTATATGGGTCGGGTTTGTTTATCTTCGGGTATGAGGCTGCACTAGTAAAAGCATCAAATTCCAGGTTATATAATGACATAGGACGTATGTGTATAAGGCACACTGAAAAATCTCTCATGGATAAGGCTGGCGTGCTTTGGGATTTGATATGTTGACGATGATGAATGGATAATTGTTGTGCAGTTGTAGCGATATTTTAAACTATTTTAATGTACAAGTACGATGATGTGAAGTAAGTGCAATGAGACGGTCACATTGCCTTGATGTAAATAGAACAACCCAAAAGCTAGGTAGAAATATTATGGAGAACTTGGGATATGGATGAAGATTATAACATTCAACTCTTGAAACGAAATTAGTGGCTTAAATTTGTACGTAATCATCACTTGTCTCTCAAATGCCCTAGAGCTTCCAGTGCAGTACGGTAGCCACCTCCTTAACCTAAAACAAACAAAACACGAAAATTGCAGTACTCTCAACGGAAACAAATTTCAACTATAAAAAAATAGTAATTACGATTCAATAAAATTTTAAAGAAAACAAAAGGAGCCAACGTGGATCTCATCCACTACATAAATTTCAAAATTTAAACTTAATTCAACGGTGATAAATAGGATGGTGAGCATCACAACCACTTGAAAGAAGTGAGCAAAACCATTCCCTTTATTTATTCGCAAACCAGGTAATTACAAACTCGAGGAAATTATAATTATTGCTGCGAAATATCGATTACATTTGCAGACGTGCTTCCGAGGACATTGCAGATGAAATTAAGAAAGAAATTAGAAGTACTTAACGATAATTAATTAGGAAGCAATTGAGTTGCATGGGAATTATGTGATTACGATCATACGGAGAAGGTGGGGTTGAGGCTGAAATCAACATCCCAGAGCTCAAAATGTCCATTGACAAAGTCATAGTATCCTCCCTTGATTGCTAGGGTTTTCTTCAGCAAACCCTCTCTTACAAACGGATAGCTCAGCAGGTTTCCGATCGATACATTCACCGCCTCCTGCACTCGTTTCAGTCGGTTAGTAAGTTAATACGGTGCTAACCAGTAAATACGTGGATTCATGTGTCGGTACAAACCTTTTCGCAATGACTGCATAGTTCAGGGAAAGGAGTATCAGCACCGTGATCTGCCTTCACCTTCTTCGCTGCCGGCGATCCGATACCAATCCAGTCTTCTATGAAGTCACTGCACCATCCATTCATCATGCAGCCATTCATCATTTCGCAATTAAGATAATAAATAAGTGTAATGTTAATTTGTTTGGGGTTGCTTCTGGAAGAGCAAGAAGTACTTTCTGACAACCTAAAACAGTTAAGAGTTCTTTTGACAGCAAATGTTAAAGATGTTTTTGGCTCGTAGAAGCACTTTCTGGAAGAACAACTGAAAGCACTTAGACTTTAAATGAAAATTTTGACTTGTTTAAACTAAAAGTACTTCTAACAAAAACAATTCGAGCTCGTTTGAAAGTGTATTAAAATGATTAAAAATATTTTTGATGAGATTTTTTTTGGGTTTCAAAAGCACTTTTAAGTGTTTTTTGGAAGAAGTACCATATGTGTGCTTTTTGCATGAAGCACTTAAAATGTTATTCCAGGATCTACTTGAATTTTTATTAGAAATTAATTTCAAATAGATTTTCACCAAAAACGTTTTTAGTCATTTTAAAATCATTTACAAACAAGCTGATAAGAGTGGGTTGCTTGCTTACGTGCCGAGGGTAGACCCATCTTCTGGAATAGACAGGAGTGCCTTGATTCCTCCACAGGCGCTGTGCCCAATCACCACTATGTATGAAACCTATAAATACATATATTACATACACAAGATTAATATTACTAATGAAAACAGCATTTGGCTAAATACGATTAATTATTACGAAACCAAGAAACTAAACTAAAATGCATGGATTAATTACCTTGAGATGCAAGACAGCATACTCAACGGCCGCCCCAGTCCCAGCGTATTTAACCTATTAACACGTACAGAGAATTAAATTAAAATCTCGTTCAATATTATATATACAGGGACCCACAAAAAGCCACGTTTGTTGTGGCAGAACACATAAAAAGTCTGAGGAAATATGTAAACCTTATCATACGGTGGGACCAAGTTAGCAACTGTGCGGACAACAAAAGCCTCTCCTGGCTGCATATCCAGAACATGTGATGGGCAAACTCGAGAATCCGAGCAAGCAAACAGCATAAACTTGGGCCATTGTCCTTTGGCAAGTTCACCGTACAGAGCTGGATTCTTGCTGTTAAATTAAGGAACAAAATGGTTATAGTTAATTTGTCTGCAACTTAATATACACACACACACACACACATACATACATACATATATGACTGTCAGTCGGAAGCTAATCTCGTTTAATCCTCAATTTAGTAAAAAGAGAGCATACTCGTATTTCTCCTTCTTGAAGTGAATGTAGCCGCTCTTGAGCCTCTCAGCGGCGTCATAAGGCTTGGTGGCGCCGCCGGCCTCAGCTGTCGCCAGCTCGGCTGTAACCTGCTCCACCTTCGCAGCCGCTTCAGCTCTCAGCTCCTCCTTCTCACTGAGAAGTTTCTGCAGAGATGCAATGGCCTCTTCGTACTCCTTTGCCATTTCTTCTTTCTAATTATTTTTCACACACGCAAATAATATGTTAACATTTAATTTGTTAACATGTACTTCTTCCTTTATACCTTTTTATTTCACCTAAATATCGATTAGGGAAAATTAGTACCATACATGTGTCATTTTTCTTTTTTATTTACTTAGATTCAAACCATACATGCGTCATTTTTAAAGGATGTTGAATCAATGAACAGCGTGCACGTCAACCCGATAAGCAGAGGATTAGTTGTGTGATAAGAACACTGATTAATCATAGATGAGAATGAACGTGTATCAAACGTGTTCAAGTCTGGTATTGTACACCAGTAGAGTTCTCTACCTATCCCGGTTTCACCACGTGAACCAAAGAGCTACCAAGCCCGTAAATATTTATGAAGCTGCAATACATATATTTTCAGACAACCGCAGCCACTGCAAGAAAAACTGACAATAATCACGGGCACTTAGTGGCACACGATGGGATAGGTAAAAGGCCTAATAGTGGTTGTATCGTCATGTTTACATGCAACCAGCTAGTAGACCTTTTACACATCCCGCTCTTTGAAACTGATAGTGTCAGTGACTATCGTCAGGTTTTCGATGTCGAGTGCAGAGCCTAGGGCAGTCACATTGTCATATACACTACTTGAAACTAATGTACACATGAAGAGTTGAAGGATATAGAGAGAGTGAGAGAGAGTACCCGAGTGATAGCAGGAACGGAGTTAACAGGCTTGTTTTGGATAAGGTTTGGAGGAGGAGATCTAGAAGAAGAAGAAGGGCTGATCCTGGCAGAAATACAACTAGGTTTCCTGCTGGTAGCAGAAGAGAGGGCGGAGGACGCGGAGGAGGTGAGGTTGAAGCTCTTAACTAACGAAGCTGAAGACATGGTGGCCAACGAACTCTTGAACTGCCTGGCTTTATACACCTCACCGTTGAACCCATCCTATATTCAAATAGTGAAATAGTGAAAGTGAAAGCTCAGTCAACGAGAGCTTCTAATCTGCATGGATGAGGTTTGGACGTCGGAGATGAACCCAATCTCTCTATCTCCTTTCACTACCACTCGCCATTTGCATTGCATAGCCATCATGCATCGCTACACCTTCTATCTGCCCTTGTCATATACAATAGGGCTACTCTTAATTTTTCCTTCATCGTCTTCGTAAAAAGCTAATTTCATGCATTGCCTGTTTGTCACAAATATTATTTTGTGTACCGAAAATACTGCCGTTTAGTGTTATCATTCTACATATTAAGGTATGTTAATAAAAGACATATGCACATAACAATTTGAACATAATAATAACACTACATAATTATAGTGTTCTAAACCAAAAATTTACTTGTTAGCCACCTGCCGCTGCGCCATTTGTGTTTTCGCCTTGTTGAACTACATACATATTAATTTATGAGTAATGTTAGGGAGACTCAATTTGACACAAAATTTACAAACTAAATAATGTGTCACCAATTTAAATAATTTCATTCCCAATTCCTAATCTCCTAGCTAGCTATCTACTTTGGTGACTGATGGACAAGGAAAAGATATACAATTTAATGAAACCTACCATCCCATTCGTAGGGTCAACCTGCAGTCCCTCTCAAATGAATTGCTTCTAAATTCTGGTTGAGTTACTTAATATATATCAAATTGTTCATAAAGGTAACCCACATTTCTCTTTTTATTAAGTATTTCTTGAATCAGCGTTTTAAACCATTACATGTCACGAGTTCGTTTCTCTTTTAAGGTTTAGAAGATTAAATATCATTGCATGTGGAGTATATGTTATACATTGTTATATACTAGAAAGACTCTTCGTCTTTCCACATTCAGTCTCGAATATCCAATGTCAATGTATAGACTCCCCATATATATTGAGTGCAATTTTGCTTACCATCCTCAAGTGGTGGTAATACTCACCATCATATTTATCACTGTTTGATGAGTTTAAATTTTAGGATTTGTGTCTATCTATTACACAGATCTCAAAATTTAAACTCATCTAATGGTAATAAATATAGTGGTGAGCATCACCATCACTTGAGAGTTGTGCGCAAAAATATATCTTTATATATCATTTTCAGTTTTTCATGCATGGCAGACAATGTAGATAGAGTTAACTTATATCTACCACAAAGCCAAAATGTGAAATCCAAAAGAATAAAAAAAATAAAAAATAAAAACGAAAGGATTGAAGAAGACATGCCAGCTTCTGGTTCTGGGCATCTCTAATATCCTGGTTGAAATGGAATTAATGGTGGACATGTGCGGGTGATGGATTACACAGATAAGGTCCTACTCCTATCCTTAAAACATATGGCTCCTGTGGATTCTAATAGCCACTATGTATAACCTGGAGTCTGATTTCTCACTTTTCTATGCTATGCCATATATTATAGCTGTGTATCATACAATCATGGTAGTAACGTGATGAGCAATGTGTAAACATAAATGTGTACACTTGATGACAAGACAGTCTCTCTCGAATGAGAGATTTTTTTACTATATCCAGAACACGGGGTAGCATACTACATGTCATCATATAATTGGGAGAACACTTGAAAAAATAACCTCCTCCAATTGTATAATGATATGTAGTGTTGCATCCTACATTCTGTGTATACTGAAAAATCTCTCCGTCGAATATGTTATGACTTATGACTCTCTAATCTTTGTTGTGGCCTCTGGGCTGCCCAATTAAACCCACAATAGGCAATTCCACAACGTTTGGTGGCTCTTCTGCACTGCACTCATCATAAGATCGATAGCCTTCGTTCATTAATCCTAGTTTCTTCTATTTTTCGAAGCAGAGAAATTAAATGAAAACTAAAAGATCGTACCTTCATGTCCCATGATTGTTCAACTGAAATGGGGACAATGCATCCTTGCGCAGTTGGTAGAGCACCATACGGGAGAGTGGAGAGTAACTTACGTGGAACATGAGATGCGATGGTGTTGGCATTTCAAGCCCATCACAGACCGTCATATGTTTCAACTTTTCAACATGACATAGCATAATTGATTTGGAATACCATCACCTTAGCATCTCAGTTGCAAGTAAGCTCTTCTCAAGAAGTGGGAGAGAAGGGTGGGAGTGTCTGATAAGTTGATGCAAACTCTTATAAAAGCTCCGTCGGTGACTTAAACCGATTGCGTTATGATACATGTCGACATTTTCTAACCAAACACTGTGTCGACATTTCCTAATTAACAGTGTGTCGACATCCTTGTGTCATATTTCCGCAATACTTTAGATTAGATGGCATATGCTGATGTTGGCCCCCGCTTCCCAGCCATTGTGATGGAGAGAGATTTTTCAATGTGCCTAGGTCACAAGATGATACACCATATTGTTATTATAAGTGGAGGGACACTTGAAAAATAAAAATTCCCTCCACTTATATTGTAATAACCCGTCTCTGGATTTACGTAAAAAAATAGGTATTTTTGTATTTTCACTAAGTTTGAGGGATATCTTCCTTTTTAAAATTGTTTTTTTGAGTCTTATTTGGTGAGCCCAAGGGCCCACCCCCTGTTTTGTCCCCCCAGCCGTGTCCCTCCTTTTCTTCTTTCTTCTTTTTTTTCCTTTCTTTTGTTTTGTTTTGTCTGCACCTTCTTCTTCCTTCGAAACTCCCCCATTTCCCTCCCTCTTCTTCCCCGAGAAAGACACACACACACACCCATGCCCACACCTATAACTCTTTTCTAACCCCGTGGTTGTGTTTTGGACGTCAAACCATGAAGAAACCACCTCGGAGACATTTCCCAGTTTTCCGGCGAGCACCGCCCCTTTCGAGGCAATTTACGGGCAAACCACGGCGAGTTGGCCGGCGTGCGAGGTATCAATCTCTTCGTCTCGCTGAGTACTACAACTTTCCTTTTTGTTTCACCCAATTTCATTGAGTATTGAAGAAGTTATGCTCATTTGAATCTTACCCAGTTCCGGCGGACACCCGTGGCTTCCAGGCTGTTTTCCGGCCAACTCCGACCACGATGACGGGAACCAAGGGTATATTTCGATTCCTTACCTTCGGGGCTTCAATTTGGTATATTGAATGACATGTTTTGGTTGAGTTTTGAGCTCCAACGGAGCTTGGGAAATTTCCGGCCGAATTCCGGCGTCTCCGGCGCACCCAGGCCTTCGGGCCGTTCTCCACCCTCACACGGGCCTTAGGCCTGTTTGGTCTCTGGCCCAAAACCCAAAACCTTTTCCTTTTTATTTTTATTTTGTTTCATTTTAAAAACCCAAAGGCCTTAGGGCCTTGGTTGTAGCCCAAACCCATTTCCCTTTTAAATTAGGCCTTAGGGCCGTGTGAACCAAGCCCAAAACCCTTTTTAATTGGGCCATTCGGCCGTGAGGTTAAAGCCCAAACCCAACCCACCTAAAACCTAAACCCAATTATCCTAACCCAAACCCTTTAGGCCCAACCCGGATCCAACCCAAGTCCAAACCCTTTAACCCAACCTGGATCCAAACCCGTGACCCTGACCCGTTGACTTTGACCCAGTCTGACCGTTGACCCAGTCAACAGTCAACGTTGACTTGACTTTGACCGGTCAACGGTCAACGTTGACTTTGACTAAATGTACCCTTTATGTGCTTAGGGGCGTTTAATTGTGGCGTTTCCGTCTTCTCTAGTGGCGTGGCTTTTCGACGGCGAAGTACTGTGAGTGGACCCCTTCTAAAAATGCATGTTTTGATAGTAGAAATGCATACATGAAAAACATGATTTGATGATTATGTTTTATTGAAACGTTTTACGAGATAACATGCTTACTGAGGCTAGTTTGAATTATTACTATTTTTCTTATAACCCATGTTCTTATAGCATATCTGATGGATGACGATATGATATTTAGAACATGTTTAGAACACCTCTTTATAGTATAGATGATGGATGACTTTATACTATGAAGTTGATTTTCAATATATGTATGTTCACCGGTTTTGTACTTACCTAGTGGTCCTTTCCGCTACGGGACGTAGGGATAGATCCGGTCCGTCCCGGGCGACGGTTTGGTGTTGGCATAGGGCCTGGAGTGTGTTTTCCTCTGACTGTTTGCTCAGAGACGGGGAGCCGACAAGGGGCCTGAAGTGCATTTTCCTCTGACTGTGTGCTCAGAGACGGGGAGCCGGCATGGGGCCTGAAGTGTTATATTGGACATTCACTAGTGATTATTATTGTTTATGAGAATGATGATTTGAGACATTGCACGACATGCTAGGTTTCGGAAAACCTATGTTTATCATTATATTTGTGTTTTCATAAAACCTGGGGGTTAGTATGTTGATAACTGTTTTATTATATATATATATATATATATATCAACTTGGTCCACTCATGTTTGTTTTGCGCCCCCTTCAGGACTTAGAATCGAGGCATACAATCCCGACGTCCAGGCACTTCCGCATCGGCATCTTCGAGTCCTCTCGGTGTAGGACCCACTCCTTTGTTTCAATCAATTTTATTATTATTTTATTTTAGTATTCTAGATTAGAGGTGTGCTCTGAATACGGTCCGTATTTGCATATTAATTATTCTTTTATATTTATAAACCTTATTTATCCCTTGTTTTCAGCATTTGCACTCAATAAATGGCTTTCGTCACCCTCAGGTGTCGGCCAGCACGTGCCTATCTTGGTATTCGAGGAAGATCGGGGTCGGGACGTGTCATATATAATAACTTGTGGTGTATTGTTTCGGGTACACTAAAAAGTTTCTCAATGTAGTCGTTGATAGACAAAATCCTGACAAATCCGGTCAACCCCTAATTTCTTGCAAAGCCAAATTATTTTGTGTAATCTTATCTTTGGGATTATATTTTCCTTGTAAGTAATCTCCTTGTATCTCACATATATACTTGTAAATCAAGCAATGAAATCATATTGTTACAAAAAGTCTATCACGCATCGTCATGTATTTTAACTTATCTCCTTAACATCAGGTGATTATTTTGGAATTCCGCCTTTTTGGCGTTGGCAACCATTGTGGCTTTTTACTTCATCCATCACGTGGGTTGTTTGTACATAAGCTTTCCATGGATAGTGTGCAAGTGCTGTAAAACAAATTTATTGATATCAGTAACATATAGCCCCATGAAAGGCAGCGATAACAGACCAACCTCAACAATTGCATCATGCTACATTTATGAAAATGTCTTTATTTTAGGGACTCAGCAGAAACTAATTTGCATGATCTGTATGTTCTACCCTCGAAAAATCGTCAGATCGCGGTATGGTGTACCTGCCAACCTACTTTGGAGCTAGTCTAATCGGGCATATTGAGAATGAAACGCAACGAGCAGCTTTTGCCAGCATGAAGCGCTCGTTTTCTGTCAATGGCCTCTCAATCACCTTCACAATATTCACATCCTAAAACAGCAAAATGTCAAAACAACCATCATCCATCAGTGTCATTTAGAGGGAAAAGCATACAAGTCCAATTTTTTGTTTACCGGAAGAGAAAACAAGTTCAATGGTCTAATCTAATTGCTCAAATTCGTAAGAAAAGAAAACAATCGACGAAAAAGAAATGCATATTAGTGCACTGACCTTTTGCGGGTGTTGAACAGAAGGTCTCACGCTGGCAGTATCGCCAATAATGATTATATTGTTGACATTCCCACTTCCATCCCTTTCAGATGGGGACAATGTTGAATGCCGCCAATTCCCATTAACAATGAACTTGTAGTAATACCTGCAGACGATCATCATATCACTGCTTAAAATGAATTTAGATAAACTCATCATGCGACATTTTTCAAGATTGGCTAGTCTATGAGAAGTTGAAAAGATTAACAAGCAGCAATGCATGAGCTTGATAGAATATTCAATACTACAAGTTAACCAAAGGATTAGATCTCATATTTTGATTCTAATCATAATAAACAAAATAACAAAATGACTTTTACTTACTTTCCTTGTGAAAGTCTGACTTCTGCTTCCCATCGGGATCCACCTTTGTGAGTTGCCCGAATTGGTTCTTTCCAGTTTGCAGTGAAATCTCCAACTAAGGTTACATCCTCCCGCTGTAAAACAAGACAGACTGAATCAGGAAGCACAAACAGAAACAGAATAAGTTCTATTACTGCTCAACTACAGAGCGGTATAATGCTTTAAAGACTACGTTCTTAAAACTATTTACAGATCTAGTCCTACGCCAAGTAAGGCATCAAGAAAGAAATTTCTTTCATTGTCCCTTCAGATTTATACAATGATCAATATCACTGCTAAGTATACGTAGCAAATTGAAGTTGAAACTGAAATTGTCAACTACCTCTTGTCCATTCCATACAAATGTCACAGCATGTGTTGGAGGTCCATCATGTTTCCCATTTTCCACCATGGCTATAAGATCCCATGTTGCCCAAGCAATTGCCGGTCTGCATTGAAATTTCAAGGATATCTTTCATTATTTACAGACAAAGTCTCTTTTTTCTTTAACAAGTCACAGTCACAGCGAGGATTTGTGATCCCCTCACAATAAATGACTTTTTCATGCTAACATGTTCCTTTTCATAATGTATAAAACTCAAAAGAAAAGAGGATGGTTGAGATGCTAACCTGTCAGGCTTACATAAATGCAACCCGGTGACAAAATTATAAGCTGCGTGAAGGGAAGTATCAGTCATCCAGTGTAGGTATGCTATTACACAAGCAGGAGACCGATCAAAACCAGTTGTACAAGTAACAAAAACACGATGATTCTTCTTTAATAAGCGTAATAATAACCCCACACAGAATGGCAGTTTCTTCCTCAAATCAAAAGAATCTCCATCCCTGCAAAAGAAAAGGTTCAGAAGTTTTATGAGGCCTCGTTAGTGAGCTGTTTAAAGCATTACATTTTGACACTTTCAGAAACTCATTTCCATTTCTGAAACTCAATGCACAACCTCCGTGATTTGAAGTGACTTCAAAAGAAAGATAAATTTTGTTCATCGATAAATAGAATAGCGCACAGATTGTTTCGTTACCTTATAGGATAGTTGATCATCAGAATATCGAACTTTTGGCATGACTCATTTATTGCGTTGGAATTTATTCCCCAATTTTCTGTCTCAAATCCACTTTGGAAATTCAGTATAGCAGTAACTCCCTGCACGAAGAATTTCATAGCAGTTAAAGAGAGACACAGAAAAGAAGTTGATACAATGTGTATATAGTATAGCAGTAACTCACTGCCACATTCGCCAACACCGCCACATCATCTTCTGTTTGTATGCATGATCCAACATATATTTGTTCAGTAATCTGACATATGAACATAACAAATGAGCATTTATCTGTAACTCATATGAACTATCAAACGAACATATCTTATCCACCCTCCAGTTTTCAATGCAAGTTTATAGTCGAAGAATTTGATGAACATCACACCTTACTGTAGCGCGTACCAAGAGCATGATTATAGTATAGCTCGCCTTTAGAGCGATCCAGTGCCTTAACATATTCATCCAGTGGGAAGTTCCCATGAGCCCATTCTCCATCTCCGGACTCCTCTTCAGCGTAAATACAAGCAAGCTGGCTCAGGGGTTGGGCAAGAGTATTCTTCTGCATATGTGATTGAATATGACCATTTTGGTCACTCAAATAATTCCATCCTCGTGGTTTCAGAAACTTCGAGGAGAACGTAACAAAGCCAGAGTTCCCACCGGTTCCCGGAGATGACTGCAAACTTGAAGCCAGCACAGCCTTGTTCCAAGTTGCAAAAGAAACTCTACCTCTGTTGAACAGATTATCGAGATCATTCATAAGAAGCAGTTGCTGAATTGGAAAAGGAGAGAAGGGTCTCTCAAGAACCAGGCTAACAGATCCTGTTTTCTCCTTCAGCATCTTCCTGGAGAAACCAAAGACTGAAAAAAATAAAAAAAACAACAAAAATGAACACACATTCATGAACCAATTTCGCAATTTGGGCACACTTCTTTTTCAATTTTATGCAATCGGGATGAAAAATGCTATTGACATACTACGTGCGTGCAAACGTTGGCGTAATCACATTAGTCATACCAGATGTACATCTATGCATCCAAGTTTGAATTTTCATCCCGCAGTCTTATATTCATTTAGATTAAAGTAGAATATAGTTTGTATGAAAGGAAAAAAAAAAAAAAAAAAAAAAAATTAATGAAAAATTCTTGAAAACTTTGAGTTTTAACAAAAATGACAAAATAAAAGGTAAAATGAATAATACTGGATTGATTTTTTAATGTAAAAATGTAGTTTTTCGTTAAAATGAACGGTACTGACAGCTTTTCGTTAAAATTTAAAAAATAAAAAAAATGACATACGCACTGTGTATCACCAAAATCGGTGGCCTCAACGAGCCGGCCGGCGGACAAATCCCCGGCCTTTTTCAATGTGTCGCCCACCATTACTATCCTGGACTTCTCCGCATTCCCCTGCAATATCAAATTCAATAAAAATTAAATCAATCGATCGATCAATCAATGAAAAGCTCTGAACTTTTGTTCAAGAGAGAGAAATAGAGAGAGGGATGAAGACGAAATAACGGAAATACCCCTTTCTTGAGGGCGTGGACGAAGATTCTGCCGTCGACGGAGAGCGCGAACCGAATCCCGAGCGGTTCGTCGAGAGTGACCATGTACTCGTTCAAGTTCATCTTGAACGACGACGCAGACGAACCGCCCGACTTCGCCACGATCCTAAACGCTCCGCCGTAGGAGCGGAGCTTCTCTGTCGAGGAACGACGGGAGGTGATGAAAGCAACGTGTCGTCCCCAGAACGCGGAGGAAGAGCAAGAGTCGTTGATCAACGGCGGAAGCGAAGAGCGATCGATAGCTCTGCAACCCGGAAGTTGCAGAGTCGCCATCTTCTTCTTCCCGAGGAATCGGTGACGGTTATTTCCGTTGAGGAAATTCAAACCGTTAGAATTTGTTGCCGATATTGTGCTGGAGCGAGAAGCTTCTCTCTCTCTCTCTCTCTCTCTATCCAGTTCCAGTGAACTCCCTGAAGCGTGGGCAGTCACGAAAGTGCCAGCTCATCATACAATCTGGAGTGCCACGTGGATGAGTGTGAAGAAAATTTGGACCAATCGGTGCCCGTGAAAGGTATGACGTTGACCGCTGGAAGGGTAGTTCTGTAATTTTATTATGAAGTAGTTGGGAGAAGCAGGGTTTGTGCTCCCGCGAGATTTTTATTTGTTTTTTATTTTTTTCTGTTCCCGCGATATTAGCCACGAATATGGGCGGCGTCAAATTAAGCTTAGGGTTTATAGAGTCTCGTGCCCTAAACTCCGGGGTCTCTGGGTATCGTGGTTTTCACCGTTTCATATTTATTTAATGGTAAAAAGAAAGTAAGAAAAATAATTAAATGATCATTTATCGTTGAAGTAAGATTGAACAGGAAATAATTATAATTTTTTAGATCTTGAGATCTAGGAGAATAGGGTTGAGAGTTTAAAAACATGGATTCTTGAAAATATGAGATTATTTTTCCTTTGACATGAGCGCTATTTTCGTTAAAAAAAGTTGATGTTTTATTTTAAAATCAATTGAGATGAACAAGTTATCATAACACGCATAACTGATGCTAACACCCCTTCAGAATGTCATAAGAAGGTTTTTTACACTCAATACATAAAGGTATTCTTCCTCCAAAGCCACTAAATCAAGTAATCGGGTTTTGAAATTTGATCCAACGGCTAAAAACAGGGAAGTTAGTAAAAAATTTTAAAAGTTATAATAATTTTTTACCGTTGGATCAAATTTTAAGGGTCCAGATCACTTGATTTGATGATTTTGGGGAAAGAGATCTAGAGATGATATCTTTCCGTATACATCTACTTGGTTTAGAAGATAGTTGATGAAGAACTTGTTTAATAAAGAAACAATTCATGACATCACCACCACCACCACCAAATGAGAAATTTTTTACTGTAATTGTAATAAAAGAGCCGAACATCCCATGTCATTACACAATTGAAGAACACTTAAAAAAAAAATATTCTTCTAATTGTTAATAAAATGTAATATTCTGTCTCATGTTCGGGACACGCTGAAAAATATCTCCCACCAAATAATGAGTGGAACAAATTTATGTGTATGTATGTTAGAATTGATCACCATTGAATCAAAGGGTTTTGGAGCATATAAATTAAAAGAAAACTAATGAAAATGATTTGAAATTTTGAAGTTTTAATGATAAGGACAAAATAAAGGAGAAAGTGAATAGTACCATGATTGATTTTTAGAATAAAAATGTGATTTTTCGTTAAAGTAAACAGTACCGTGAACTTTTCGTTCAAACTCTCTATAAAATAAATAGTTTACGAAATGCTACACAATTTCCAAGCCTCTAACGAAGCATGATCCTGATTTCTTTCCTCGGATTGATCACAAAAATAACACTTTTTATTATTTGGTACTCGGAAGTTTCTGAAATAAAGTCAGCTTGATCCACACTCCCAACTAATTTTGTACTCACATTGGTTATTTCTTCTTTATGTCATCAAGTTCACATCTATCTATCCATCTAGCAACTCACATCGAAAGGAGTCTATGTTTTGATTTATTGAAGGATATTTTGAAACCATCGATTCGTTTGAAAGTTATTTTAAAATGATTGAAGGTATGGCTGGTGAAATTATTTTTATGATCAAATTTTAGTAAAAAAAAGCGTGAAACCTAAAAAAACCACTTGAAGTACTTCATATAAAAAAAAACATATAATTAGTGCTTATTACAAGAAGCACTTCGAGTGCTTTTAAAACTCAAAAACAATTTACCTAAAAAAACTTTCAATCATTTTAAAAAATTATTGAATTTCAAGAGGATTGGCAACTAGTAATTCACGAAGGAGAAGAACTTGAATATGAAAATTTCCATCACATCATTTGTATAATACATAAAAGTAAAAAGTAAGTATGTGCTTGTGTTTCAATAAAGGTGTCTTAATAAAGCAGATCTACCGAAAATTTTATCAAAAAAATAGATAATCAAAGGGCTAAAAGCTTTGTGAGACAGTCGCTTCACTTTTCCCTCACTCAACGCTCCATGGAGACACCCACTTTGTTATGAAGCCAAACACTACCAACCATTTAATCTTGGTAATTACGATGATCTCAACAATTATTGATAATGATTTAAGAGAGATTTTTCAGTATGATTATAATTATGATGATCTCAACAATTATTGATGATGATTCAAGAGAGATTTTTCAGTATGGTAACAACACGATTCGTCATACCTAATGTAATACAATTAATTAACAACTTACAAAATAAAATTTTCAATCAATGGTATTATGATATTTGTACCGAATTGTGTTTTCGAGTACGCACTGAAAATTTTCTTCACGTGAGGCAGGCATAAGGCGGCTTTCAGTTTGAGGCTTGAGCTCAGCACCTGGCAGATATGGACTGATCAGAATGTGTCAACTTCCATCTGTTCCCACTGCCACTCTCTTATTTTCCAAATTTTGAGCAACAGGAAAAGGGTAAGGATTTTTTCCGGCTCCTCTAAAATTCGAAAATCAATCAATTATGTATGTTCATCATAAATCGTACAGTTAAAAATTATTTTAAATTTTAAATTGAATATAAATAGTATCTAACGAAAACAGATCGTACGATGTATGACGAATGAACATAATTAATTGATTTCCGAATCCTCACAAAGAGGCTTCGGAGACAATCCTTTTCCATTGGAAAATAACAGCAGCATAGTTGGACAAATGTGCTCTTTTTTTCTTTTTCTTTTTCAAATTAAAAACCCGAAAAGATCCTTCACCTTCTGATTTTTCACCATGAACTGGACGAAAAGGACTCGTATTGGTTCAAAAAAAAAACGAGTGCATTTTTGCTCATCATCATTTAATATTGTGACATCCCGTCCCGGGATTTTTAAAAAAAAAACGTACGTGTGAAATTACAATTTTGCCCCTAGTTCGATTTTTGTCACGTTGTGGGTTGTTTGGAGTGTTGGGGCATGTGTTTGGAACCTTACACACTCCCACATACACACTGACACTGCTGTCTCTCTCTCCCTCTGTCTTCTCCCTGTCTTTCTCTCCCCCGAGCTCCCCTTTGCCACTGTATACGTACGGACACACACCAAGAACCATTATTTTGTAGCAGATCGAGGAAACCAAGGGTGGAGTTGTGATCGTGAGGTCGAGGGGAGCACGAATATATCCTTTTCAGGTGAGAACATCGACGTTTTCACGTCGATTTCTTAAACTCCGTTTTGAGTACTGTTCATGCAAAGTTTATACTTTGAGTTTTAGGGAATTCTGAGCTTGTGGTTGTGTTTGTGAGGTTCCCAGGAGCTTGGGAGTGGCTCGTTGGTTGAATTTGGACGTAAGGATCCTTGGTTGTGGAGTTGGCCGGTTTTGGGAAGCTTGCACAGGTATAATCTAGTGAGTTTTAGACCTTAAATTGTGTTTGGTTGTGTTCTACTAGTTTAGAGCTTTAATTTGGTGCAAGAAACGTGGAAAAAGGTGGAAAAACGAGAGAGTTAGAGCGATTTGCAGGTTTCCGGCGACGGTGCCGGCGACGGCGACGGTGCCGGCGACGGCGACGGCGCCGGCGTCGGGGGGCTGGCCGGAGAAGAAGCAGGAATATTCCGTTAAGTTTAACGGAATATTCCTGACGGCAGGGGTTAAGTTTGACGGAATATTCCGTCAGTTTGACGGAATATTCCTGACGGCGTCTGTTGACACCGTCAGTGTGCCTGGCACGTGGCCGCGCGTGGGGGCGCGTAGGTCCGTGCCTGTGCTGGCGCGTGGGGGCGCGTGCGGGGTCCAAAATTTTTTCTAAAATTATGGTTGTGATCCTGAGGTTGTGTAGAGCACGTGGGTATATTCATTTGTCCATTTTGAGCAATGTATGAGAAGTTATTACGAGAAACGAGTTATGTGCTTTAAAGTTAACGTTTTTATAGTTGTTTCGCATCTAGGTGACACGTACCCAGAGGACGAGCGTGCACACGCGAGACAGGGGGGCTACGACCCTTCTACATACCAGTGAGTGGGCTTTTGTTTTCCGTATATACCTATATACATTTATATTCCCAGAAATTGAATTAAAAAGGGTTATTTGCCTTATGCCATGCACTTTATTATTTATCGTTTATGCATCTTTGCATGCATTATTTGTGGCATACATATACATATGCATATGTCATATATATTTTTATGTGGGTGCTGTGGAGGCATAGGTAAGTGCCAGGTAAGCGTTAATTAACGATTGCATTACATAGTGTTTAGAGATGCTTAGAGAGCTCATAACCTGCACCCCCGGTGTTAGTGCTCCCGCCCAGAGTAGGGCACAGTCCTTCACGTGTTGTTCACCTCCCGCACCATACGCTCAGCTTGGATCCAAGCTAGGTGCATAGGCCTGTCGTACAGACCACTTTAGGTGGTTCCGACTCGTAGGTGACCCGCGATTATTCGCACAGCCTTCACGTGATCGTAGCACTAGAGCGTATATATGTGTTACACCCAGGCCTGTCGTACAGACCACATAGAGTGGTTCCGACTCGTGGGCAGGTTCAGTTGTTGAGTTTGAGATTGAGCTCTATACGCAGCCGTACAGGTCACGTTAGGTGACTCCGGCTGCCAGATGTTATGTTATTGATATGATTCATACCTGAGCACATACATTTCATTACGAGGTTTTGATCTGGCATATCTTGAGCATGATTGGCATACCCTTGAGCATGTTGGGCATATCTATACATACGTACATATGTTTATTTTCTGGGAAGTATACAGGTTTTACGGTGAGGGGTTAGAATGTATTTTTATGAAATGGTTTTCAAAGAGCTTTGTTTTTGCCCACTCACGCTTTTGTTTTGCGCCCCTCCAGGTTCTAGTTGCTTAGCCGTTGCGGTGGTTTCCCTTGAGAGCTTTCTGGCGTTCTGACAGACACTCCATATTGTAGGGTCGCCTTCGGGCGTACTACTGTTGTCGTTTTATTTGGACTGCTATAGACCTGCTCTGAATTTGTATCGCACTAACTAGCACTTATTCTAGTACTTGTATGCTAGTTTTTTAATTATTCGTACTTTTATATTACTACTTATTAGCTTCCGCACGTGCACATGGCTACGTCACCTCTGTGTGACGGCCAGCACGCTCCGATCTCGGTCGGGGTGTGTCAGTTTGGTATCAGAGCCTAGGTTTGGCAGTCCTGTGTCCTTGTGAGTATTCTAATAATTTTGGTGTCTTCTGTCAGAACTATGCCGCCTCGTCGGGAACCCCGTCGCTCTTCTGAGCCTATGTTCCCCGATATTACTCAGTTGGGGGAAGCTTTTGCTACAGCCCTTCAGGCAGTGATGCGCCCTCCCCAGAGGACTCCTCTGGAGACTATGTACAACTTGAAGCTGGATAAGTTTAAGGGCAGTGAGGGACCCGAGAGCGCAGAGCGCTGGCTAGAACACATAGAGAAGACTTTCCGGGTGCTACATAATCAGGGGAACTTGCCTATGGAGAGGTGGGTCGAGACGACCGCTTGGTTTCTGGATACGGAGTCGGCAGCTTGGTGGGAGCAGGAGCTTCGTAGGTTGACTCCGGATCAAAGGATTGATTGGAACGTGTTCACGGGGTTGTTTAGGAGAAGGTATGTGCCCCCTGAGTACATCGACCGTAAGAAACAGGAGTTTTCCGAACTGAAACAGCGGAAGATGTCAGCGAATGAGTACTACCGTAAGTTTACGGACTTGTCCCGTTATCACCCTGATGTCGCTGGTAATCCGGCGGAGATGCTCCGTCTTTTCCGTCTGGGCACCAGGAAGAAGTGGCGTTCTATGGCGTCTACGGTCCACAGCGAGACTTATCGGGACTTCTATGAGATACTGTTGAGGATCGAGGACTCCGAGAATATGTCGAGCGATACGGATGAAGAGAAGGACGGCAACCAGAAGAAAGATGACAAAGGCAAAGGTCAGGCATCGCTCGGGCCCCGACAGACTCAGAACTTCAAGAGAGGTGGAGTTAGTTCTAGTTCTTCGAGTGGTGGCTTCAGTGCCACTGGGCAGGGTCGTGGAGGTAGATTCTCTGGTGGCGCTAGAGGCCAGAGGCAGGGCGATGGTGGGCGAGGCAGAGCCCCTATTTGCCGCAGGTGTAACAACCGACATTTCGGTGAGTGTAGACGTGGTAGCAATGGTTGTTTCACATGTGGACAGATGGGACATAGAGCGGCAAATTGTCCCCAGGGTCAGCAGCAGCAGAAACCGCAGCAGACCTTTATGCCACCACCTGCACCGCTCCAGCAGATTCAGGGTACTAGTAGCTACGGCCAGACGGGTCGAGGTGGTGCTTACCACTATCAGGGTGATGCTGTCCCTTATGCTCCTGGGCAGTATCAGTACCCTCAGGATCCCTATCCCCAGGGTGGCTATCCCCAGTATTCAGGCGGCTATATGTCGTATCCTCCAGCTCCAGCGGGTGGTTCTCAGTGGTATCAGGGAGGACAGTATCAGCAGGGAGAGATTGCCACTAGCAGTGCAGGATCTTCAAGACAGGCAGGCCAGCCCAGTCAGGGGCGTGGTGCTCAGGGGCGCGGTGTTCAGGCGAGCAGAGGCCGCGGTGGGCGTCAGCAGGGACAGGGACGTCTTCACAATATTTCTCTGCAGGACGCTCAGAACAACCCAGACTTGATTATGGGTACGTTGAACATTCTTGGTTGTTTTGCTAGAGTCTTAATTGATTGTGGAGCTACACATTCCGTAATTTCTCATACATTTGCTCAAGCGACGCAACCTCGCCCCACACCCCTAGGGTATGATTTAGAATTTGTTATGCCTAGGGGAGAGAGTTGCGTTGTAGATTGTGTGTACCCGGGGTGTCCAGTGATCGTAGAGGGTGTTGCTTTGTCAGCCGATCTTATCCCGTTAGATATTGTGGACTTTGATGTGATTCTGGGCACGGATTGGTTGCACTTCTATCGTGCCAACATTGACTGTTATGGGAAAGTGGTTACGTTTCACCGACCTGGACTACCTGTGGTTACCTTCGTGGGTGAGCAGAGTGGGGTGAGATATGGCGTTATTTCGGCACTACGAGCGAAAAAGTTGTTAACTAAGGGTTGTCAGGGGTATCTGGCTCATGTGGTGCTGAATGAGGTTGTTACTAGCAGAATAGAGGATGTGAGAGTGGTCAGACACTTCCCTGATGTATTTCTTGAGGATTTACCTAGGTTACCCCCAGATCGAGACGTAGAGTTCACCATTGAGTTGATTCCAGGTACCAATCCTATTTCTTTAACTCCTTATCGTATGGCTCCTGCGGAGTTAAGGGAATTGAAAGTTCAGCTGCAAGAGTTAGTAGATAAGGGATTTATCCAGCCTAGTACTTCGCCTTGGGGTGCTCCAGTGTTGTTTGTGAGGAAGAAGGATGGAACTTTGAGGCTGTGCATCGACTACAGGCAACTCAATCGGGTGACGATTAAAAATCGTTATCCATTGCCTCGTATCGATGATTTGTTCGATCAGCTGAGAGGTGCTTGTGTGTTCTCTAAAATAGACTTGAGGTCTGGTTACTATCAGCTGAAGATCAGTAGGGATGATGTCCCTAAGACGGCGTTCAGGACTCGTTACGGTCATTACGAGTTTCTGGTTATGCCATTTGGGTTGACGAATGCACCAGCCGCCTTTATGGATTTGATGAACCGAGTATTCCAGCCTTACTTGGATAGATTCGTCATTGTCTTCATTGACGATATTCTGGTGTATTCTAAGTCGAAAGCGGAGCATGTTCGACATCTTACTTTGGTGTTGAAAAGGTTGAGGGAACACCAGTTATATGCTAAGTTTAGCAAGTGCCAATTCTGGTTAGACCAAGTCGCGTTCTTGGGGCACGTCATTTCTGCTCAGGGTATTTTGGTTGACCCTCAGAAGGTTGCAGCGGTAGAGAGTTGGGAGCAACCGCGAACCGTCACCGAAGTGAGAAGTTTCCTTGGTTTGGCAGGGTATTATCGGAGGTTCGTTAAGGATTTTTCGGTGATTGCCTTGCCGTTGACGAGGTTAACGAGGAAGGATGTTAAATTTGAGTGGGATGATAGGTGTGAGCAGAGTTTCCAACGGTTGAAGCATTGTCTCACTCATGCACCTGTTTTGGCACTCCCAGACGATAGCGGTGATTTCGAGGTTTATAGCGATGCTTCCTTGAATGGTTTGGGATGTGTATTGATGCAGCATGGTAGGGTGATTGCTTATGCTTCGCGGCAGTTGAAACCTCATGAGATGAATTACCCTACACATGATTTGGAGTTAGCTGCTATCATTTTTGCGTTGAAGTTGTGGAGGCACTATCTTTACGGAGAAAAGTGCAGGATCTTTACGGATCACAAGAGTCTCCAGTATCTCTTTACTCAGAAAGAACTCAATCTTCGCCAGCGGAGGTGGTTGGAGTTGCTCAGCGATTACGATTGCACGATTGATTATCATCCTGGTCGTGCGAACGTAGTGGCTGATGCACTTAGCAGGAAGTCACAGGGCCGTATTAGTGCGTTGTACGCTAGTCGTGCTCCTCTTTTGGTGGACTTGCGTACTACGGGGGTAAGGCTAGAAGCCGAAGATCGAGATGTGGCATTACTTGCTAATTTCCAAGTTAGGCCAATACTTGTTGATCGGGTGCTTGAAGCCCAAGTAGCTGATCAGGAGACTCAAGAACTTATTCAAGCTCGAGAGCAAGGAAGGAGGCGAGACCTCAGAGTTCGTGATTCGGATGGCATGTTGATGCTTGAAGGTAGAATGTTCGTGCCTAATAGTGTGGAGTTGAAGAAAGAAATTCTCGATGAAGCACATATCTCGGCTTACGCTATGCATCCAGGAGCTACGAAGATGTATCATACCATTCGACCATTTTACTATTGGCCGGGTATGAAGAGGGAGATAGCCGAGTATGTGAGCAGATGTGCTGTTTGTCAGCAAGTTAAAGCAGAAAGGAAGAAGCCGTTTGGGTTGTTGCAGCCGCTTCCCGTTCCAGAGTGGAAATGGGAAAATATCACCATGGATTTTGTGTACAAGCTCCCGCGTACACATAATGGCTTTGACGGCATTTGGGTGATCGTCGATCGACTCACTAAGTCGTCCCATTTTATTCCTGTGAGAGAGAAGTATTCTCTGAGCCGTTTAGCGGAGTTGTTCATTTCGAAGGTTGTGAAGTACCACGGTGTCCCAGTGAGTATTGTTTCGGATCGAGATCCACGATTTACGTCGAAGTTTTGGGTAGCTTTCCAGGAAGCTTTGGGCACGAGATTACTTTACAGCACGGCGTATCATCCACAGACAGACGGACAGTCAGAGAGAACTATTCAGACCTTGGAGGATATGCTGCGAGCTTCGGTGTTGCAGTTTGGTGACGCTTGGCACCAGCGGTTAGATTTGATGGAATTTGCTTACAACAATAGTTTTCATTCGAGCATTGGCATGGCGCCATTTGAGGCCTTGTATGGCAGAGCTTGTCGCACACCGTTGTGTTGGTCAGAGGTTGGAGAAAGAGTTTTAGTGGGTCCAGAGATTGTCGAGGAGACTACTCAGAATGTTCAGGTAATTAAGTCTAACCTGAAAGCAGCTCAGGACAGGCAGAAGAGTCTAGCGGATCGGCGTGCTACGGACAGAACATATGAGGTCGGAGATTGGGTATTTCTGAAGCTTTCACCGTGGAGAGGTGTTGTGCGGTTCGGAAAGAAGGGGAAACTGAGTCCTAGGTACATCGGACCATACGCGGTCACAGAACGAGTTGGTGAGGTAGCTTACAGGTTGGAGTTGCCTCCGGAGTTGGCTAGAGTGCATAATGTTTTTCACGTGTCTATGCTCCGACACTATGTTGCTGATCTATCTCATGTGATACCTCCTCAACCGCTTGAGATTAATCCAGATTTGACGTACGACGAGGAACCGGTGACGATCATCGATTGGAAAGAGAAGGTTCTGAGGAACAAGACGGTGAATTTAGTGAAGGTTTTGTGGAGGAATCATTCCGTTGAGGAAGCCACGTGGGAGACAGAAGATCGAATGAGGGATTTGTACCCTCGTTTGTTCTTTGGCCACTAGGGGTTATACTTGGTTGTTTTGAATTTCGGGACGAAATTCTATTAAGGTGGGAAGGTTGTGACATCCCGTCCCGGGATTTTTAAAAAAAAAACGTACGTGTGAAATTACAATTTTGCCCCTAGTTCGATTTTTGTCACGTTGTGGGTTGTTTGGAGTGTTGGGGCATGTGTTTGGAACCTTACACACTCCCACATACACACTGACACTGCTGTCTCTCTCTCCCTCTGTCTTCTCCCTGTCTTTCTCTCCCCCGAGCTCCCCTTTGCCACTGTATACGTACGGACACACACCAAGAACCATTATTTTGTAGCAGATCGAGGAAACCAAGGGTGGAGTTGTGATCGTGAGGTCGAGGGGAGCACGAATATATCCTTTTCAGGTGAGAACATCGACGTTTTCACGTCGATTTCTTAAACTCCGTTTTGAGTACTGTTCATGCAAAGTTTATACTTTGAGTTTTAGGGAATTCTGAGCTTGTGGTTGTGTTTGTGAGGTTCCCAGGAGCTTGGGAGTGGCTCGTTGGTTGAATTTGGACGTAAGGATCCTTGGTTGTGGAGTTGGCCGGTTTTGGGAAGCTTGCACAGGTATAATCTAGTGAGTTTTAGACCTTAAATTGTGTTTGGTTGTGTTCTACTAGTTTAGAGCTTTAATTTGGTGCAAGAAACGTGGAAAAAGGTGGAAAAACGAGAGAGTTAGAGCGATTTGCAGGTTTCCGGCGACGGTGCCGGCGACGGCGACGGTGCCGGCGACGGCGACGGTGCCGGCGACGGCGACGGCGCCGGCGTCGGGGGGCTGGCCGGAGAAGAAGCAGGAATATTCCGTTAAGTTTAACGGAATATTCCTGACGGCAGGGGTTAAGTTTGACGGAATATTCCGTCAGTTTGACGGAATATTCCTGACGGCGTCTGTTGACACCGTCAGTGTGCCTGGCACGTGGCCGCGCGTGGGGGCGCGTAGGTCCGTGCCTGTGCTGGCGCGTGCGGGGTCCAAAATTTTTTCTAAAATTATGGTTGTGATCCTGAGGTTGTGTAGAGCACGTGGGTATATTCATTTGTCCATTTTGAGCAATGTATGAGAAGTTATTACGAGAAACGAGTTATGTGCTTTAAAGTTAACGTTTTTATAGTTGTTTCGCATCTAGGTGACACGTACCCAGAGGACGAGCGTGCACACGCGAGACAGGGGGGCTACGACCCTTCTACATACCAGTGAGTGGGCTTTTGTTTTCCGTATATACCTATATACATTTATATTCCCAGAAATTGAATTAAAAAGGGTTATTTGCCTTATGCCATGCACTTTATTATTTATCGTTTATGCATCTTTGCATGCATTATTTGTGGCATACATATACATATGCATATGTCATATATATTTTTATGTGGGTGCTGTGGAGGCATAGGTAAGTGCCAGGTAAGCGTTAATTAACGATTGCATTACATAGTGTTTAGAGATGCTTAGAGAGCTCATAACCTGCACCCCCGGTGTTAGTGCTCCCGCCCAGAGTAGGGCACAGTCCTTCACGTGTTGTTCACCTCCCGCACCATACGCTCAGCTTGGATCCAAGCTAGGTGCATAGGCCTGTCGTACAGACCACTTTAGGTGGTTCCGACTCGTAGGTGACCCGCGATTATTCGCACAGCCTTCACGTGATCGTAGCACTAGAGCGTATATATGTGTTACACCCAGGCCTGTCGTACAGACCACATAGAGTGGTTCCGACTCGTGGGCAGGTTCAGTTGTTGAGTTTGAGATTGAGCTCTATACGCAGCCGTACAGGTCACGTTAGGTGACTCCGGCTGCCAGATGTTATGTTATTGATATGATTCATACCTGAGCACATACATTTCATTACGAGGTTTTGATCTGGCATATCTTGAGCATGATTGGCATACCCTTGAGCATGTTGGGCATATCTATACATACGTACATATGTTTATTTTCTGGGAAGTATACAGGTTTTACGGTGAGGGGTTAGAATGTATTTTTATGAAATGGTTTTCAAAGAGCTTTGTTTTTGCCCACTCACGCTTTTGTTTTGCGCCCCTCCAGGTTCTAGTTGCTTAGCCGTTGCGGTGGTTTCCCTTGAGAGCTTTCTGGCGTTCTGACAGACACTCCATATTGTAGGGTCGCCTTCGGGCGTACTACTGTTGTCGTTTTATTTGGACTGCTATAGACCTGCTCTGAATTTGTATCGCACTAACTAGCACTTATTCTAGTACTTGTATGCTAGTTTTTTAATTATTCGTACTTTTATATTACTACTTATTAGCTTCCGCACGTGCACATGGCTACGTCACCTCTGTGTGACGGCCAGCACGCTCCGATCTCGGTCGGGGTGTGTCAAATATGGTGTATGTTTATCATCTTATTTATCACAATTAGATAATTTTGAATTTTGCGATTTGTGCTTATCCACTACACAAATCTCAAAATTCAAACTCATGTAACGGCAATAAGTTTGAATTTTGCAATTTGTGCTTATCCACTACACAAATCTCAAAATTCAAACTCAAGTAACGGCGATAAATAAAGTGGTGAGCATACACCACACCAAATGGTGGTGAGCAAAATTACTTCCAAAAATAACATAAGGCGTTTTGACGGGACTCGTACAATGTAAATTATTCTTTGAAGAATCATTTATTTTTTGGTAATTTAACACTTGTTTGAAAGTATTTTGAAAGAAAATGACATGAAACCTAATTAAATTGATACAAACATCAACATTATTGGGAAGAAAATGATATGAAACCTGATTAAATTGACTTCTAAACTAGGCACACTAAAAAGATGACGTCTTATACGAGAAAATAAAAGAACAAATATGAATATATACATCAACAATTAACAATCGTTCAAATCATACGTCATAGGTTTTTTAATCTGAAACTCACACACACTTTTTTAGTGCACTAATCAACCTGTATACAAAATTAAATCGAAAAATTGTGTAAATAATTAGGCATAACCTTCAAACTAACTAGGATTTGCTTGAACAAAAACAAAATTTAGTTAAATAATAGTTAAATTCCTATTAGATTTTCAGAGAGCAGGGGGAAAGCTTCTGCCCATGGCGTTCACACTAGCAAAGAACCCCACCAGGTCCTGCCTGTACGGAAGATAAGACCGCCGCTTATTATACCCGTCCTTCGCCACCGTTTTGTTCCTCACATAGAACGCCTCGTGAGCCATCGCCACTGCTTTTGGACCTTTACTGGGCTTTTTCCTGGGCACATCAGACGCGGACGCCGCCCCGGTTCCGGACCCGGAGCTCTTTTTGGTTTCCTTGTTGTATTCTACTTTTTTGGAGCTGGACGACAAAGGCGTCAAGAAAACCAACTCCTTGCCGCCTTCGCTGTTGCTCCGCCGCAGCAAATCCCGGAGGCTCCACCGCCTTGATGACGAAGTCCCGGTGGATTTGCTCTTCTTGCACTTCCCACGCGCTTCTCCCGACGCGGCTTTCGGCATCCACACGCAGTAATTCCCCGGTGGGACCTCCTCCAGCTCGTCCACGTCGGATGAGGACGACGACGGCAGACCATCATCGTCCTCCTCCACCTTTTTATTATCCCGACCGCCGGCAAGAAGGTCGCGTTGACTTTTATCCGACAGGAGGTCGCGGTTAAATACGGGGAAAACGGGGCCGATCTGGTGTTCGTCGAAGAAAACCTGGTCGGCTGATTTCTGAAACGACACGAATTCGAACTCCTCCTCCTCCTCCTCCTCGTCGGCGGCGGATTCATTGTCGTTTTTATGGTCCCCTAATTGATCGGACTCCAATTCTTCGAGCAAATTCAGGTGGTCGAATTCCCGACAGACCTTGGCGGCGACATCCGCTAGTTTGTCGGTGGAGTAGCTGTTGAAGCTGGGAGAGACGAATTCCTGTTCGAAATCGTCTTCGTTTTGCATATCTTCTCGTCGTAGGATTTTGTTTCTGGACGTTTTTGGTGCGTTTGAGGATTAGCGGTTGTGGCGATTGGGTTTCCCTCTATGGCACTAAGCTTTTATATAGGACCGTGTTAAGTTGAAAGATATAAAAAGCAAGTTTGCCATACTTAATTATTAATTAATGAAGGTGTGATATTATTGGTGGAAGCTTCGAAGGAAAGTTTTCCAGCGTGAATGTCATCAACATGTCATGTTCCATCCATTCTATTTGTAATAATAACATCTACATCTACTAGCGATTCTACTAATAAAAATAGTTTTGCTGGTAAACCTAATGGGGTGTGATATCCACACACTTCATTTTACTTCTCATACATATTTTTTTAATTTTCGACCGTCGAATCGGATGAATTGAAGAAGATTAACGAACAGAAATGATCAAGGAATATATGAGAAGTAAAATGAGATATGTAAATAGCATACTCCCAACCTAATATGTTTAGGCCTATTTTATGTACTGAAAGTTTAAACGTTAAATATACGTATTAATTATTTATTTGTATTACAACACGTAAAATAATTTATCACCTAAGTGTGTAACGGTGATTTGAGTTGAGAGCGTGTTGAGTTAAAAGGCAGGAGATACTTTTGTTAACTTTCCTTGTTCACATTCTTAATTACATCCACGTCAGCATGTGAGCTTCCTGCACGTGTACGCGTGTCTGAACGCGGTGGCAAGATGGAGCAGCAAAAGGCACAGCATCGATAAATTTTGGACCTGGCTTTTCCATCCTCTCACTTCCATACACTTTCATTCCCTTCTATTTCTTAGGTCAGGATTAAGTTATGTCAATATTTTATATTATTATTTCTATAAAAAATCAATATAAAATAATGACGTGATTTAATCGTGACTGTACAAAATAGTAGGGAATGGAAGTGTATGAGAATTGTGAGGGCAGAGAAGCCGGGTCCATAAATTTTTCATTATAACCGAAACACCGAGGGTACACAACGTGTTTTTATATAAGTGGTGAAAATTTTTATTTTTTAAGTTATTAACTTTTTAACACATATATCCCACCATTTGTATAGTAATACGTAGTGTACCATCCCGTGTAATGGTCACACTAAAAAATTTCTCCACAACATCCGAACACAGAAAAAAACAAATGGAAAGAAATCACCACAATTAGGTTGGTGATTCGGGATGCTTAACCAAACAAAAAAAGAAAGGGAACTTTAACGAAAAGCTTTCGGTACTGTTCACTTTAACGAAAAATTATATTTTTATACTAAAAAGTCAATCCTTGTACTATTCACTTCTCCATTTATTTTGTCTTTATCGTTAAAATTTAAAGTTTTCAAACTTTTTTCATTAGTTTTCCTAAAAAGAAATGGTAAACTTATTACAAACTTGATATTTTCCGTGAGATTTTAATTTTACTTTTAATCGCACAAAAAAATATTTTTAATCAAATAAATTTTCATGAGATGGTTGTAAAATTTTCATTTAACTTGAGATTTTATTTTGACAATTTTTTTACTTTGAATAGAAATGTAGATTATTTGAAGGAAATTCTCTCAAATTAAGACTCGACATGAATTCTCTGCTATTCATGATTTAATACGAATTTTTGTGATGACATTATAAAATGTATGCCAAAAAGGTTGCAGTGAGTGTATCGAGAACGTCGTCTCTTTAACATTTCTCTTCTTTTTATACACTTGAGTCTGATGTCTTATTTTGGTGCTTTAGAATATAAAATACGAAAAGTAATGTTATTCATACCATGTTTTTGTACCACATTTTCATACCATCTTGGTGGCATTTGATGTGGATAGCCACATCATTTGAATTAATCAGATTTTTAAATTTAGTTCATTATTTAATAAACTAATGATTAAAAAAACTAGTTAATTAAATGATGATTGCGTTTTCGAGAAGTCTTTCTCTTTTTTTTCTTGGGTTTTGTAAATTTTTCAAATAATGCGACTGTCTACATCAGATATCATCTAAGATGATATAGAAATATGATATAAAAACTTGGTATAAATAACATTACTCAAATACAAATCTCAGATGCCACCCTCTTGGGGGCACGTGGACTTCTAGAAGGAAAAACAGCGTGGCCGTAGATAATTGACAGAGATGCCAATTAATTAATGGGATAGTTAAGCTTGTTCTAGAAGCAATATTCAATTATTATTATTGTTATGCAATTTGGCCTAAATCCAGGAAAATAAATATCCTCCTTACCCATGGAGCACAAGAAGCCACAAAACCATGCCAAGTGCGAGTTACGTGATTTATATATATATATATATATATATATATATATATATATATATATATATACACGTGTGTGTGTGTGTGTAAGACGAAAATGCCAACCAGTAGTTGTACTTCTGAGGGTTTATATATAAATTATTTGTTTAATTAAGTAATTTTTCTATCAATTCAATTAATTAAGCATCCCAAACATACGTATATACATACGCCAGCACACTATATATCAGTGTGTGTATGTGTGTGTGTATATATATGTGTGTGTGTGTGTGTGTGGGGACGAAAATGCCAACCAGTAGTTGTACTTTTGAGGGTTTATATATAAATTATTTGTTTAATTAAGTAATTTTTCTATCAATTCAATGAATTAAGCATCCCAAACATACGTACATACATACGCCAGCACACTATATATCACGTATATATACGTTTGTGCATACGTTTATGGTGTGTGAACGGCCTATACACACCGATCACAAAGATCCTTTGCTATTATATGACATCATTATCCAGTTCGAGCAAGTATTATACAAATGTAAGATTACGTGGCGAGAAATCCACTAAATCTTATTATTTTGAAAATTTGAAAGAAAAAAAAGTCGTAACAAAGGATCTCTTCCCAGGTGAGTGGACTTTATGGGTTTGGTGGGAAAGATCCGAAGAGGATTTCTTCCCGGGTTTTAGGGTCCTAGCTCCTCATCCCCTTATCCCAAAAAGCGAGCTCCGCATACAACGAACATGTTTTTGCGCTTACAAAGCTCTACTCTATAAATAAGAATCCATTTATCCTTACCTATAAATGACAAACTTACATACTATACGTTAACTATGATTACTTGCACAAAAACAAAATTGATGTATATGTTGTGATTATCACTTACAAGTGAAAATAAGTAGTACTAAATCGTAATACTAAATGACATGTAAATATAATATTTGCTTCAGGCACGCATAAAAAACGTTTGAATGTCAAAGTCTCCTCAGTCTTTTAAAGAAAAAATGCAGCTTCCTACGAGATCCCAAAAATAATCATAAAATCGGTTAAAATAACGTTCTAGAAAGATCCTCCGAGTGCGGCCGCAACAACCCATTTGCCAAAAATGTATGGAAAAAAGAGATTGTGTTCAGTTCGTGAAAAGTGCTTATTTAAAAAGTACATGGCAACAGAAAAAGCATATTGACTTCTCCTTTGCCAGACTAGCACTTTGAGGCATCTCAATAAACAATGCAAAGCCATCCCAGCCAGCCAGATTAGATGCATGCCAATTTGCCATACGTCTTAATGAGTTGCGCTTAAGCAGGGATTAGTGTTAATCCTTAAACTAATATATAATGTAATTTATCCACGTGGATTAAACTTTTACATCTGCTTAATCAATATCTTTATTTCTTAATGGAGAAGGGATATTCTTTGGATCTCTTTCACCAAGACCACTAGATCAAGTGATCCGGGTTTTTGAAATTTCATCAAACAGTCAAAAATTATTATAGTTTTTAAGGGATCAAAACAGGTGGGCCGTTGGATAAAATTTCAAAAACTCAAATCACTTGATCCGGTAACCTTGATGGAAGAGATCCGGAGAAAATCTCTTCTCTTCTTACTGTTGATGCTGATCTACAAAACAAACTAGTGGGTGGTTAAATTAGTGGGATAAGATTTGCAGTAATCACCATGCATTTTAATCAAATATTTATATATGCATAACGGCTGTCATTTTAGTTATGGTATTATTATTTATTAATTCATATTGCAATATTCCACTCCATAGGCTGCGATTGCTGGCTTTAATCTACTTTTAATGGCTGCAACTATTGGCGCCGGTGACGATGTTCAAAGTTCTAACAAAAAAATCAGACAATGACAGAGTGGCACGTGAATGATTGATGCCTGAAACGAAGAACGTTCCCTTATATCTTAATATCGAAAAATTCCTCCGCTTTCACTCGTTGTAGCATGATGATAAAGCTCCTCATGTTTGTCGTGCAAAATGTTGTAGCTAAAAAGTCTGTAAAGACATCTTTGACATGTTTACTAATTCACAACCGAAATTGAAGAAATTAAATTGACGAGGAGTTGGAATCTGAATCGTAATGAAAATCGGAGTATAAATGACACTAGTTCATAAGTTGTTACTAATTCACCTGAATCATAATGAAAACCAATTTGATTATTAAAACGTGTTATAAGTTGAAGGTTTGTTTCTCCAGTAAGTAGGAAGTCATAAATTTAATTTCTTATTTTACGTCGCCCGTTACTTTAATATACTCCATAATTGAAATTCAACTCATAATTTTCATTCCATTCACTTTAAGCTTTTGCCACACTGGGATTTTCCTTTTTGTTTGATAATTTGATGATATACTTATCAGCTTTACATGGCTAAAACCTACAAAGTCCTGAATCTACAACATATTCACAAAACCAAACCATCCCCTGATTACACATACACAAGTCCGATCCCGGGACCGTGCTTCACAGCTCTCTTTCCCTCAATCTCTGCTTCAGGTGCTGCAGTTTGCTACTGACTCTCAGAGGCAATTCGCCGGCAGTCTCCTTGTCTGAGCCATTTAATCGTTTCTGTTGTATTACATCGTGACGCATTGGTTTGAACCGTGTCTGGAAAGCCCTGTACGAGAAATATGGCATCAAAGTGCACATGGTAACGAGAAGGGTGACCATCCAATACAGAGGACTGGGAGCACAGGCTTCAACGAGAACTTTGTGTGCGGTTGTGGATACACTCGGTGAGACAGAGCCGTAGATCACTAAGAATACATACCAGAAGGTGATACTGCCCCAGATGAATAAGTGCTGGATCCAAGTGAAGTAGTTGATGGAGAGTGCCATTTGGCAATTGACAACCCAAACTACGCACGAGTACATTGTGACCCCGAGCACTTCATAGTCTACTACTTTACCGTCTCTTTGGAGTGCTTGGCCAATCATGGAATTGGTGGTGAAGAAGTAGATAATTATGGAGCTCAAAACACCGTTAAGCATCCAACCAAGTATCCGGGTCCAACTGAAGAGGATATTCTCCACTCCCTCTAGGTATAAAGAGGGATACTATCAACAGAACAAGAGCATGAACGGTAAGAATCCATTCCACAAAGACGGAAATAAACAAGAATTGTGATGAGCCAAGAAGATAAGTATATGCCTTTTGGTTCTTACTGATCGATTAAAGCACATGCTACTAGAGTTGATGTTTACCAATTGAACATCATTTAAGATGGAATGACGACATACCAAAGCCGAGGCCTCACATCCTATATAAGCTCTACAAAAGAGAAATATTGTATACCTTGAGGCATAGCCGTGCTGAAACATCCTGATCAAAAATGCCAAGAGCAATTACGGGAAGTGATGTGAAGAAGACATTGTAGAATGACATGTACCAATCGTTGTAAGCAGGTTGACCAGAGAAAGAAGCATGGGCTTCAAACCAAAACAGAGTAAACCCAAATGTAATGTTCTTGTAGAAGAAGTAACATATCTGCATCAACCAAATGTCAACTGGGTATGAAATCTCTTGCTTGCTTTCCTTTTCAAATTTTTATTTATTTTTTTTTTTTTAATGACAATTATAAGAGACATATTTTACCATCATTGATATGCGCCTATAACACCAGTGCCCATGAACAAGCAAGAGACACTCCAGAAAACGAAATTGAGCTATTGCAAAATCACTAGCCATCACCGCCTGCATTCACAAATTAAACGGAATCAGAAGGGTCTTAAGTATAAAATATGCAAGTTATATGTCTGAGAGCAATCGGTCACCGAAAACAAACAATTGCTGGTAAATAGTGTTGTAGACAAATGCATGCTCTATTCTCACTTTCAAAAGTACACTGATTTGGTAAATACTGTTATAGACAAACACGTTCACTATCTCACTTTCAGGAGTGCCATAATTCCAAGTTTGTATCTTGAAATTCGTAAAAACCCCGTAATAATCAGATCATCACAAAGAGAAAATAAAGTTACCTGCATCCCTTCAACACCACTAATGCCAACTCCAATATCAGCTTCTTGAAGCATGCCAACATCATTTGCACCGTCACCAACAGAAAGTGTTATTTTACCTGTTCCGAGTTTTACCAATCTTGTAACCTGCACATATTTCGTAGTTCTATCAGATTACTTGATATCAGCAACTGGCCTTATGAAAAACCTTTAGATAATTTGAATGGATATGCTCATGAGCATGATCGAGATACTTACAAGAGCTTTCTGTTTGGGCGTAGAGCGGCAGCATATAACAGAAGCACACGTACTTGCAAGCTCCAAGAACGATTTTTCGACATCCTTCTTGAGACAAAATTCCAAGGACTTCCCATCAATTATCAAGCCAAACGATTTAGCTTGGTTCGAACTTTCTTTAGCTTCATTAATTTGCGAAATACCTTCTCCAATTTGCTTCCTTATGCTTGCAAGAGAAGCCTTAAAAAAATCAAGGTTTCAGAAATTACATCACAGAAAAAGAAAAAAGTAAGGAAAAAACAATGTGTTGGTTTTTTGCTTTAGGATTCTGTACCTTTTCAACTGCCTCTTTATCCCCTTGTTTCTCCAAAGCATTTATGTCAGGCAAATCGAGACTGATGACAATCCGTTTCATATCTTGTCTAAGTAGACTGCAAGCATACCTGTAAAATTTACAATACTTGTAATCTGTAACTTGCAGAAAAATATAATCCAAGCGTAAAAATTGAAGTACTAGAAAAAAATAATCAAAGCACAAAAACTGCTAGCATACCCAATGTTAACTGCAGTTTCCATTTTATCCCCCGTCAATACCCATATCTTAATCCCAGCTTGGGCAAGCTTCCTAATACATTCAGGAACCTGCATCCCGAGAACAATATCTGTACGGAATTAATTTTCCATGAACACAAACAAACCCTTCTCAATAAAAATTGTGCTCTAGTTTTTTGTTTCTTGATATGAACTTCCATTTCACATAACTATCAAATTGTACAAGTCTCCAAATTCAAGGGAGGACGAAATAACAATACTCCCCAATAACCTAATTCAAGTGAAAGGACTTGTAACAAAAAACCATCAAAATTTAATACTCACCCCCTTTTGCAGTTTGTCTTCAACAGCTGTCACAGCAAGTAGAAATAAGTCCCTTTCAATCTTGTCAGCAACTCCGTCCACCAGTACATCTCGACTTTCGGTGACAGAAGCTTTGGCCTTCACAAACTCCTTTTCCCACATTTCAAATTCTTCTACACCAAGCTCACGGCATGCAATCACCAAGGTTCGTAAACCTGCTTCAGCATATCTATGAATGTGCTCCTTGGTCTGATCCTCAAACTGCCACCCATCTTTTGCAAGCCTTTCCAAAATTGCACTGAATATGTACAGATAAATGAAAATCATGGAATTACAAAAACCCAACTTGCACCTTCAAACATGGACCTTAGGCATGCCCACTCAAGAGTCTAACCTGTCTGCACCCTTGCAAAGGAGCAGTAATTTATTTTCCGGGCTCCTTACAATTACTGACATTCTTTTGCGAGAACTGCTGAACTCCAAGACGTGAAGAAGCTCGTATTCCCTGGGATAAATATATGTGTCAGAAGCTATCAGCAGTAACCGTTATGGCTTCCCAGCCACGTAAGCAATATAAGGAGACTGAATGTAAAAATAAACAGGTCAAAGTACGAATGGAACTCACCTATCAACCTTTCTCCAACTTTCAGAATCCAACTCATGCAATGATATGCTTGTTTGTGTCCTTTCAAAAAACTCAAACCCAAGCTCCCTGGCAGCTATGACAAAAGCTGCTTCATCCGGTGACTCAGCTTCATAGGTTATTTCTCCTGATGCTTTATCCACAACTGGAATGGCTGTATGACAGATTGCTAAAACCCGAAGGAATTTCTGTATGATATCCGAATGAGGTTCATTGACCCACTGCCCATTCATGATGCGTATGTCTCTAAAGTTGAAACCCTTTATTGACTTTCCAGAGTCAACATTATAACTAGCATGATCTAATATATCACCAGTTTCAGGCAGTCCATTGACTCCGTCCTTTCTCTTTGCCAACGCCCTCTCCACTTCTGTCACATCATGGCCATAAGCAGTGCCTGCTATCGAACATTTAATGAACTCCATGGAATTACATGTCAGTGTACCTGTTTTGTCAGAAAGTATCATATCAACCTGTCCAAGTTCCTCATTCAGGTTCGACGTGCGTGCATGAGCCACCCTATCCATTTCCTCATAATACATATCCCGATCTTGGTTAATGAAAATACTCTGTAATACCTTCACAATCTCAATGGATACATATAAAGATATTGGTATTAAATATCCATACAACATAAGCGCTGTCAAGAAATGGAAAAAAGCCGCAAGTGCTGGTCTTTTGGGGTCATAAAACACGGTTGAATGATCTGGACGAAGATACCACCTTCTTATATTTCCACCACTTATATCCCATCTAGTGTTGATTCCAAAAAAGAGAGAGCCAGTAAAGGCTATCACGACCAGAGAACTGAAAAGAATGTAGATTATCTTATCCATTTTCCTCTCGATTTTACTTCTCTTTGAAGGAGGATCTGTTGCATTCTGCATCACTTTTGTGTCGTGACCAGTAAAGACGACGACACCATAGACATATTCAGTGTTTTTCAGCTTAGAATCTCTTAAGAGCATCTGTTGTAAGGAAAGCGAGTAAGTCTTTCCATCGTAGAACAATGTCCCAACAAATGAATACAGATTTTCATTTGGGTCCTCACACTTGATCACCGCTTTAAATTTTTCCAAGGAATCTTCATCTTGAAGATGGGATGTCACCTCCAATGCATGCTTCAATTTTAAATTAGTTTCTCCATCAAGGTTCATAGTATCAACATAGCAAATCCCATCCTCATAGCTTGACGAAAGCAAAAGCAGATCTGCAGGAAAGTACTCATCCTTGTGCACCTTCACAACATCACCAACCCGGAGTTTCTTCCATCTGGTCTTGTAGAATGTACAATTCCTACCATAAACTCTAACCTTTCGACTGTTTGCCTCAATATCCTGAAACAGTTTCGAATTTATAGCCAATTCAATTAGGAGAAGCAAATAAAAAAAGCCAACCAAAATATTAATTTCGAGCTACTTCCTAATAGCATTGCTCCTACAACAACCAAAATGACTACATATTCTAAACCTTCCCTGCATATCGTTAACGAACAAGCTTAAGCTATAGCACAATTCAAATACAACTACACTGTATATTCTTTACAGATAATCTGTAAAAGCGCTTTCAGTCATTTAAAAGCAGTTCCTAAACGAGCCCTAATTCAAACATTGACTATACAACTTCAAATAACTAGTAATACCAATACCGCAAAAATGTTCACCTGCTTTCTTCGCCGCCAATCTTCAACGGCTTCCTTAGCCATAGTAGCTCCGATCACCACTATCAACGGCACAGCTACACTAACAGCTCTAAAGGGCGCCAACGGACTGAACGAAACACAAGCTACAACAAGAAAATATATATTTGCAACCCTCCTAAACTGCTCAAACAAAGACTTTGGAATGAAGTTCGCCGCCGTGTACTTGGTAGTCGAAACATAATTTCCCCTGTATCTCAACTCAAGCGCCTCCGGATGATCCGGATCATTGCAATGCACCACCCTCGAGTACCCTCTTTCCCCGATTTGGGGATGACTTTCAGGGAGAGGAGAGCGAAAACACGAAAACGAGTACAGCTTGCTAAACTGGATCCCTCCCCTCCTCCTCCGCCCTTCCGGCATTTTCTCAGGTGGCCTCAAGCCAACAAGGCTCCTGCTTTGCGAGGATCGGAGATGTCGTCTATCGTACGTCTTACCCTTACTTCACAGGTGAGTGACAATTTTTCCTTCCTCACTCCTCACTCAAATTTCCACCCACATTTCCCCTTCACTTCCCGGGAAAATCACCAACAAAACAACCAAACAAGTCGCACCAACTTCCCAAAACTAAGCAGACGATATCACCTATGAAAGCGAAATTTTGCACCAATTTCTACGCCAACGGAGTGTCAGACAATTAACAGAAATCTACCCGAAATTGACAAAACCCCATTGGAGGAGGAGCTAAAAGATCAAAACTTGAGGAACACATAGGAACATTGATTGAGTGCCTTGCTTACCCAGAGCAACAAAGTGGGTGCAAAAGTTTGCATATTTAAACTCCAGATTTATCCCACTGATTATTTGTTTCATAAAGCAAGCCTCTTCCGTGTGGCATTTGGCTCTTTACACTGTTTTACTGTTATTTTTTGTTTTTTAAAAGTTTATTTATTTCAAATATTATTGCTTTTTTATTAAAATATATATTGAATTTTACCTTTATATATATATATATATATATATATATAAAATAAAAATGAAAATAAAACAAGAAAAAGGTTGATATAAATTGGAGCAAAAATGGCAAACTTTGTATACAGCTAGAAAACTAGGTGTGTGGAATTTCAGAAAACCCTAGAAGTTGTGTTTCAGAGAATTCCTTACTTCCATTGCAGCCTCTGTGGAGATCTCATGCTTGTGGCTGCTTGTTTGGTTTTGCAGCTCAAAATCTAGAGAGAGAGAGAGAGTGTGAGATAACAAAAATAATAAGTTAACTTTGTAGGAAAGGGATCCTATCCATATCCCTTCCACCAAATCCACTAAGGCCATAAATCCGGGTCTTTGAAATTTGATTCAACGACTAAAATTATTATAACTTTTAAAGTGAACCCCTGTTTGTAGCAATTGGCAAAGACGAAGCTAGTGTAGGCCTAGGGGGCGGATGCCCCCACTCATTTAAAAAAAAATGTATGGTTGCGTTCCAATTCTCAATAACCAGCCCTAATTAAACTACAATTAAAAATATTGGTAGGCAACTAAACTAGTCTACCGTTTTGGATCCCAAATGCCTACTTGATGACAATTTAATTAACAATTAATTTAATTGTGCCTCCTCGTTTTTTTAACCCTAGGTCGTTAATCCACACAAAACTCATCCCACCACGTACGGTAAAGCAATTCCAGTCCTCAACTTCTCCAGATTTTTCCTCCTGTTTCATTTAACCAAAACTCAATTGAATTTGGAGTGTTATAGACAATTGGAGTTCAAATAATCAATTATCAAAATTCAACACAAGAATTTTACTCCAGAAGGTATTTTATACGACTTTACTTCATTAATTTGTTTTTGGCATTTCAATTTAGAATTTAGTTTTCTAATTTAGAGATCAATGGATGAATAATAACATGATTATTTTTATATAAAGAGATATTTAATGGTATTGGTAATGATATTGTTATGCAATGCTTTTAAAACATGAAAACGATTTGAGGAATAATGTAATATATTGTATGAAAAACTTTATAGATTAATATATTAGTGTTTTGTTCAATAAATTCTTGATATTTTTAATTGTGACTTTGTTGTTTTTGAGGATGCCCCCGCTCATAAAAATCTCTAGCTTCGTCCCTGGCGGTTGAATCAAAGTTCAAAAACCCGGATTTGTGGTCTTTGTGGATTTGGTGGAAGGGATCAAGAAATGATCCCTTTCAATTCGGAGAAACTAGAATAATGGTGTACCAATATGATATAAATTGATGTCATTATCGGGACTCCCTTTGGCGTTTGTTTTCGATGTGGTTTGAGCATGTAGGGAATGAAGGCAACGTAAGGTTACATGAAGATTGGTCACAATCTTTGCCCACACATGTGGCCGACTGTGATTCTACTTTCTTGTGTCCCTTCTTCCTTTGATCAAGCAAAAGTTAGAAAGTTAGAACCGTGCATAGTCATCACCTTTGTTTTCTAACTTCTGGATAACTTCGAGGAAATATTTCATTGGAGTATTGTGGTCGTTGATAAAAACCAAAAAGTTATTTCTATGTTTGGAAGAGAAAAACTACCACAAAAAAAAATTAAAAAAAAAAAAAAAAAAAAAAAAGCTATTGTATAGCATTCTCAAAAAGAGAAAAATTCCAAAAAGATAAGGCATTCTCATGTGGGTGGGGTTGTTTCCCACTTGAAATCAACATTGGGCCTACTCTTTGAGTCCACACATACAGTCCTCGCATTTGAGGATTCTTTAAGGTATCCATCGAGTTCATATATTGAGATACTTTGAAGACTTCTATTCTGACCCATTGGTAGCCTTTTGTCTCTAAATGTAAGGACTATACTGTTGTAGGAACTCCATTTAGGGTTCCCATTGGAGATGCTTTTATATTTTTGCCAACATTGTTATTAGCGGTTTTGATAACATTACTCTTTGACGTTAGAATGTGAGCAACTATATCGAGTGTACCCTAAAAACTAATTGGCAATGTTCCATAACATACTCAATCCAGATACAAGTGTTATAACAATGCTACAAAATTACCGGTTAAAAATTTGGTCAGTTTGAGTATGCGACGATCTGTAAACTCTTGTCTTCTTATAACGATGAAATGTAAAACGCATTTGATGGTTAATTAAAATTCAACTATTTATCTAACTCACTAACGTTACATATGTAATAAATAAATTCTAAACTTAAATTTCAAGTTTCTTGAAGCAATAATGGCGGTTCAGGAGTCACCTTGGTGCAGTCGACCCTAGTGAGTCATCGTCCAGCCGACAAAAAGAGTCACATGCTTAGGTGTTAGGATGCACAAATTCTGAAGGTAAAAATGGAACACATAAACTGTGCCATGTGCAATTACAATAGGTCTCCATTCCGGATCTGGATCTCATCCGGATTCAACTATTAGGGATTTTAGGGATTCTCACATCTTAGCCATTCATTGTATATCATGTAGTCAGAAATCATTTGAATTTTTTTTTATTTAAAATTAAATACAAATAGTGCATGATGAAAACTGGCCGCACGATGTACGATAAACAGTTAGAATGTGAGAATTCGTAGGATCTCCATAAAGAGGATTCGGAGAGGATCCTCTTCCCTCAATTCCATGTCAATGTTGGGCTCACGTTCCACCTCTTAGTGAGATTTTTCAGTGTATTTAGAACATGGGATGGTACTCACTCTATAAATAGTGAGATACTTGAAGATTAACAACTTAAAATTAAAACTTCTCTTTGCTTATACAAAAACACGTGATGTACTAGCCGTATTTCTATTTCAAACACAATAAAAAATTTATCCACCTCTTGGTGGAATTGTTGATGATAATAAATCACGAGGCATGCACAATTGCTGCACATCATGCGGCCGTCGCCATTGCCACTTGTCACTCCTTAATTGTGCAAAATTCAATTCACATCGTATGTCTAATTTTTATGTTGGGCCATACTCATCAACAACCCTAAATTATTGTACATCTTTCATCATTTTCAAATACGCAAGCTCCTACAGGTGTCAAAATACTGTTAGGTTCCCTATTTTATAAAAAACAAATTTCATGACACGTGTATGCTGATATTTTGATATGGCGAGTGACAAATGGCCAAGGATCTGCTGTCCCTAAAATGGTGTCTCATTTTATGTCTCCTTTCTATTTATTTGACACGTGTCATCCACTTTAACATAAGTTATGTTAAGTTGTACTAGTATTTGCCTACACACCTTGTGTGTATGAACACATTTTTTTAGAAAATGAGAAGGAGAGAGGGAGAAAGAAAGAACATGGGGGGAGTTTGAGGTTTTTGTTGTTGTTGTTTTTTGTTTTTTTTTTAAATATTGAAGGTATTTTAATATCACCCGTAGGTGAGGCTTCAATAAAAAGCAGTAAAATTTGGACCTGTGAAATTACATTATTGGCCATAACATCACCTGTAGGTGAGGCTTTAATAAAAAATAGTAAAATTTGGACATGTGAAATTACATTATTGCCCATCATTTTTTTTGTGTGATAGAAGACTAAGTAATTTTTTCACCCTCTTTTGGTTGACAAAGAATGTTTCATTAATTAATAAAGATTATTGTGAGTTCAGATGGAAAGAAATTCCCCAAAATACGAGAGATTTTTTTAGTGTGATTGGCATATGAGGTGGTACATCTTTAACTATATAATTGGTGGGATATATGTGTCAAAAAGTTAATAACTTAAAAAATAAAATTTTCCACCACTTACATAAAAACACGTGGTGTACTACTCGTGTTTCCGTCACAATAAAAATGAGGAGTATTAGATTCCCAAGCAACTGGTGTCGTCAGCCAACCACCTTAACCACCCCACCTAACTGACGACAACACCCTCAATCTCGATTTGTATCTTTCCCTCCTCCCTCTCCCTCTAAACTCCCGCTTCAAAGTCTAACTAATCACCACGATATCGTTATCTCCCAATTCATCAGAAATTCAATTTAAACCGCCGGCTCCGATTTAGTTTGATTCAAATCAAATCGACGGATCCAGTTTAATTCAATTTAAATCACCGGCTCTAGTTCGACTCAAATCAAATCGCGCGCTCCGATTCAATTAGATTCCAAAGGACAATTCTGATTCAATTCAATTCCAATCTTTATCAATATATTTTTCATGGAACATCGTTTCTAGTTTTTTCTGGAACATGATCAGTTTTAGAGTGGACACCATTAATGAGAATTATGGCAACTATTTTTTTTGGGGGGGGGGGGGTGGGGAAAGGAATGAAGACGAAGTCGTTAGGGAAATAGACAGTCTCAGCCGCTTCAACAGGACAACAAATCCTTGGCTGTGACAAATGCACATTGGGATTAAATAATTCCCGGACCATCCGGAAGCCAAATAATATATATGTAAATGTCTTCCGAAGACTCTTTGAATGTTTGATATGAATTTTTTTTGTGCCCACCAAATGTTTCAGGTAATGTCTTTTAGGCATATCTTGCTAGCATTCGGTATGTTATGTTGAGAATACTTAACAAATTCTCTCGATAACATTCATCAAATTGTTTCGCCATATGTTGATATCTGTTTGTTAGATGCACAACTTGGTTCAACTTACGATAACAAGCCACTAAGTGTTTGACAAATGACCGAATGAATATACTGAAATTTTATGCACGCTTCACGATCTGTTTCTATTCAAAACTTAGAATGAGTCAAATTTTGGCTTACAATTAATTTTGTAAAATTTATCAAAATCAATTGAAAACGTGGGCTACTCACAGTTTTGGTCAAAATAATGAAATTTTTAGTTTTAGGAAATAGTTTGTAATGGAATTAATAAAAATGTTGCAAGACATTTGGATGTGATTTTATCCTTTATTAGGTCCCGAAATTATTTTTTATTAATTTTTAAAGTTCAAAAATAGAAAAAAAATAATGAAACCTAATAGCGGGGCCCCAAAAGAGATTTGTAGGTGTCTAAAATCTTGGGAATGTCCTAAATTAATTTTAGGAAATATGTGGTGCGAGTAAATAACTCTAACTTTGGCTTACAACGAATATTGTAAAAGTTCTCAAAATCGATTGGAAAACAGTTAAGGAAAAAATTGAAATTTTTTGCTTTAGCAAATATTTTGCCTTGGAGTTAAGGAAAATATTGCAAGATCTATGGACGTGATCATACCGTTTATTAGGTCTCAAAACTATTTTTTATTGATTCTTAAAGTGGAAATTACAAAAATATCTTTAAATTTAGGTTTTAAATCGTTGATTTCAAGTGTTTAAATATGAATTATAATAGGTTTTGTACGGAAAATATATTTTGAAGAATGTGAAAATTATAGTCTGTTGTTAAAGAAATAAAAGAAAAAAAAAAGAAAAAAAAAACTGAAAAAGAAAAAAAATGAAAATGGGTGGATCGGTATAAAACTAGCGACTTAATTTGAACATACTAGCGAATTAATTTGCACATACTAGCGACTCTTAATGGATAGAATCAGTAGAAAAGTACCGATCGTATCATTTTCTTTTTTTTTCCCCTCCTTTTTTCTTTTTCCATTGAATATTTTTTTTATTCCTACATTACTTTATTTAGATTGAAATTCCTTTAGATTAAGATTTATATCCTTGTTTTCAGATTTTTTTACATGGATTGTAAGAAAATTTTCATCGAAAACACATTTTGTAGAACATGAAGATGATAGTTTGGTGTTGTGGTATGGGAAAAGCAAAAACTTAAAAAATTAAAAAAATAAAATAAAAATAATGGTTTAGGCACAGGGAGACGTAGCCCAAACTCATGCCCTCGGGAAGGCCTAAGGCATAGCGAAAGCACCCAAACTCATGCCCTCAGGAAGGCCTAAGGCACAACAAAAGCAGTGAAGGCCCATGAGGTTTGGGGTTTAGTGGCGTGTGAATAGTAACACCTTGAGTTCAATTGTTTAGGGGCGTGTGAATAATAACACCATGAGTTCACAACACATTTTAGTGCCCAGTGCACTTGAATTCTTTTCCCTCGTAGCAACGTGGTGGAGAAATGTTTTTTTTTTATTTTTAAAGAAGGGGTTATTGAATTAAAAGTTACAACTTTAGTGTGAATTCTGTCATGTTTGATAGTAGCTTATAAATGCCCCAACCCTGGCAATCATACTTCATCCCGCCAACCATGGTTGACCATTGAGATTAAAACTAAACCCTACTCCCTATTAATAACGACCTATAAATGCCCACCATCCACACCAATGCTTTATGCGGGTAACAACGGTCGAGCCATGGGATTAAAACTAAACCTATCCCCTATAAATGCCCTACCCCGACACCTATGGTTCGTATGACAAACCATGGCTTACTTGTGGGATTAAAACTAAACCATACCTCATTACCTCTATAAATGCCCTACCCCCAACACAATTGGTTTGTACAGGAAACAATAGTTGACTTGTGAGATTAAAAATAAACCCTACCCTATATTGATAACGACTTATATATGCTCCACCTCTGACATCAATGCTTCGTGCGAGCAACAATGGTTGACCTATGCACCTGGGATCATATTGTTTTGCATGCGTTAGGCTGCCTCGTTTTGTGTGCCAAGTATTTTTGTACGTTGAACTCACCTCGTTTGGCGTGCACAAAGCACGTCTTGTTTTTTGTGCGTTGATCTCACAATTGGTTTGTATGGGAAACAATGGTTGACCTGTGAAATTAAAACTAAACCCTACCCTATATTGATAATGACTTATATATGCTCCACCTCTAACACCAATGCTTTGTGCGAGCAACAATGGTTGACCTATGCACTTGGGGGATTGCATTGTTTTGAATGCGTTAGGCCACCTTGTTTTATGTACGAAGTATTTTCGTGCGTTGATCTCACCTCATTTTGCGTGCATGAAACACTTCTCGTTTTCATGCGTCGAGCCTGCCTCATCTTACGTGCCAAATTTTTGTGCACCCCATCTTTGCCCGCATGAAACACAATCTTTGCCCACACACATGGCTGATTGTGATTCTGCTTTCATGAGTCCCTTCTTCCCTTGGTTAAACAAAAGTTAGAAAGTTAGAACCGTGCATAGTCATCACCTTTGTCTTCTAGCTTCTGGATAACTTTGAGGAAATATTCCATTGGAGTATTGTGGTGGTTGATAAAAACTAAAAAGTTATATCTATGTTTGGAAGAGAAAAACTACAAAAAAAAAAAAAAAAAAACATAAAAACTAAAAAGATAAGCTATTGTATAGCATTCTCAAAAAGAGAAAAATTCTGAAAAGATAAGACATTCTCATGTGGGTGGGGTTGTTTCCCACTTGAAATCAACAATGGGCCTACTCTTTGAGTCTATACATACAGTCCTCGCATTTGAGGATTTCTTTAAGGTATCAGTCGAGTTCATATATTGAGATACTTTGAAGACTTCTATTATGACCCATTGGTAGCCTTTTGTCTCTAAATGTAAGGACTATACTGTTGTAGGAACTCCATTTAAGGTTCCAATTGGAGATGCTTTTATATTTTTGCCAACGTTGTTATTAGCGGTTTTGATAACATTACTCTTCAACGTTGGAATGTGAGCAACTCCACCAGGTATACCTTAAAAACTAATTGGCAATGTTCCATAACATACTCAATCCAGATATAAGTGTTATAACAATGCTACAAAATTACTGGTTAAAAATTTAATTAGTTTGAGTATGCGACAAGCTGTAAATCTTGTCTTTTTATAATGATGAAATATAAAGTGCATTTGATGGTTAATTGAAATTCAACTATTTATCTAACTCACTAACGTTACATATGTAATAAATAAATTCTAAACTTAAATTTCAAGTTTCTTGAAGCAATAATGGCGGTTCAGGAGTCACATTGGTACAATCAACCCTAGAAAGTCCTCGTCCGGCCGACAAAAAGAGTCACATGCTTAGGTGTTAGGACGCATAAATTCTGAAGGTAAAAATGGAACACACGAACTGTGCCATGTGTAATTACGATAGGTCTCCATTCCTGATATGGATCTCATACGGATTCAAATAGTAAGAATCCTCACATCTTAGTCATTTATTGTACATTGTTTGGTTAAAAATCATTTGAATTTTTTTATTTTAAATTAAACACCAATAGTACCTGATGAAAATTGGCAGCACGATGTATGATGAACATTTAGGATGTGAGGATCCATAGAATCTCCATAAAGAGGATCCGGAGGGGATCATTTTCCCTCCATTCCATGTTGATGTTGGGCCTACCTCCCACCTCTTAGTGAGATTTTTCAACGTATTTATGGGTGGTACTCACTTTATAAATAATGAAATGAGTAATGCTATTCATAACATGTTTTTATACCACATTTCTATACCATCTTAGGTAGTATTTGATGTGGACAACCACATCATTTGAAAAATTTGCAAAACCCAAGAAAAGGAATAAGAAAGACTTCTCGTATACCACAATCATCATTTAATTAACTATTTTTTCTTAATTATTAGTTTTTAAAACAATGAACTAAATTTAAAAATATGATTAATTCAAATGATGTGGCTATCTACATAAAATGCCACCTAAGGTGGTATGAAAATGTGGTACAAAAATATGGTATGAATAACATTACTCTAGTGAGATACTTGTGTCAAAAAGATTAATAACTTAAAATAAAATTTTCCTTTATTTATGTAAAAATACGTGTTGTGCATACCGTACTTTGAGCACAATAAAAAAAATTATCTACCTCTTGGTGGAATTGTTGATGATAATAAATCAGGAGGCATGCGCAATTGATGCACATCATGCGGCCGTCGCCATTGCCACTTGTCACGCCTTAATTGTGCAAAATTCAATTCACATCGTATGTCCAATTTTTATGTTGGGCCATACTCATCGACAAACCTAAATTATTGTACATCTTTTCATCATTGCCAAAATACACAAAGCTCGTACGAGTGGCAAAATACTGTTGGGTTCCCTAATTTATAAAAAACAAATTTCATGACACGTGTATGCTGATATTTTGATATGGCAAGTGACAAATGGCCAAGGATCTGCTGTCCCTAAAATGGTTTCTCCTTCTATGTCTCCTTTTTATTTATTTGACACGTGTCATCCACTTTAACAGAAGTTTACTTCTATTAAGTTGTACTAGCATTTGCCTACACACTTTGTGTGTATGAACAAATTTTTTTAGAAAATGAGAAGAAGATAGGGAGAGAGAGAACCTGGGGGGAGTGGGAGGTTTTTGTTTTTGTTTTTTTTTGTTTTTTTTTCTTTTTTCTTTTTAATATTGGAGGTATTTTAATATCACCTGTAGGTGAGGCTTCAATAAAAAAACAGTAAAATTTGAACTTGTGAAATTACATTATTACCCATCATTTTTTTTGTGTGATAGAAAATTAAGTAGTCTTTTCATTCTCTTTTGGTTGACAAAAAGGATTTCATTAATTAATTAATAAGTAGTCTTTTCATCATCATTTAATTGACAAAAAGGATTTCATTAATTAATTAATAAGTAGTTTTTTCATCATCTTTTAGTTGACAAAAAAGATTTCATTAAAAGTTCAAAAATAGAAAAAAATAATAATAATGAAAACTAATAGCAGGGCCCCAAAAGAGATTTATAGGTGTCTGAAATCTTAGGAATGTCCTAAATTAAGGGGGGTGTAGTCAAACTCGGATTTGAGAAGATTTTAAAAGACTTTAAAATCCTAATGTAGTCAATTAAAGGATTTTAAAATCCATTCAAATCTAAGTGTGGTCAATTAAAAGATTTTAGAATCCATTCAAATTTAGGTGTAGTCAATTAAAAGATTTTAAAGTAGTTTAAAATCCATCCAAATCTAAGTGTATTCAAAAAATTAAGATTTTGGAGGATTTCAATAAGTTGTGGATTTTGTGGGATTTGAGAGTAAAAAGTATATATAACCAATAGTAAAAAGAATTCAACCCCACCCCCCTAGGATTTCAAATCCTTCCACCACAATCCACCACAATTCATTCAAATTCTTTAAAATCCATATGAATTTGTAGGAGTCTTTAATCCTCTTTAATCCTATTAAATCTATCACTTTTAAAATCTTTTAAAATCTTAGTTTGACTACACCCCCCTAAATTTAGGAAATATGTGGTGCGAGTAGATAACTCTAACTTTGGATTACAACGAATGTTGTAAAAGTTCTCAAAATCAATTGGAAAACTGCTACGGAAAAAATTGAAATTTTTAGCTTTAGCAAATATTTTGTCTCGGAGTTAAGGAAAATATTGCAAGATCTTTGGACGTGATCCTACCGTTTATTAGGTCTCAAAACTAGTTTTTATTGATTCTTAAAGTTGAAAATTACAAAAATATCTTTAAATTTAGGTTTTAAATCGTTGATTTCAAGTATTTAAATATGAATTATAATAGGTTTTTTTACAGAAAAATACATATTGAAGAACATGAAAATTATAGTTTGTTGTTATGGTAAGAAAAAATAAAAAAAATAAAAAAAAATGAAAATGGGTGGATCGGTATGTAGCTAGCGACTGTATTTCAGTATAGTAGCTAACGTACTAGCAACTGCTACTAAGTATAGTTGCTAACGTACTAGCAACTGCTATTGATGAGGATCAGTATCAAAGTACCGATCGTATGCTTTTCTATTTTTTTCTCCTTTTTTTATTTTTCCATTGAATATTTTTTCTTCCTACATTACTTTATTTAGATTGAAATTCCTTTAGATTAAGATTTATATCCTTGTTTTCAGATTTTTTGACATGGATTATAAGAAAATTTTTATTGACAAAAAGGATTTCATTAATTAATTAATAAAGATTATTGTGAGTTTAGACGAAAAGAAATTCCCCAAAATACATGAGGAGTGTTAGATTCCTGAGTAACCGGTGCAACCAACCACCTCAACCACCCCACCACATCGACGACAACACCGTCGGCCTCGATTTGCATCTCTCCCTCCCTCTGAACTCCAGCTTCAGAGTCTAATTGATCCCCATGATATCGTTATCTCCAAATTCATCAAAAATTCAATTCAAATCGCCGACTCCGATTTAGTTCAATTCAAATCAAATCGACGGATCCAGTTCAATTCAATTTAAATCGCCGGCTCTAGTTTGATTCAAATCAAATCGCGGACTCCGGTTTAATTAGATTCCAAACGAAAATTCCGATTCAATTCAATCCAATCTTTATCGATATATTTTTCATGGGACATCATTTCTAGTTTTTCCTGGAACTTTTGTGCCTACCAAATGTTTCATGTAATGTTTGCTAGGCATATATCGCCAGCATTCAGTAAGTTTTGTTGAGAATACTTAACAAATCCTCTCGATAACATTCATCAAATTGTTTCGCCATATGTCGATATCTGTTTGTTCGATGCACAACCTGGTTCGGCTCACGATAACAAGCCCACTAAGTGTTTGACAAATGACTAAATGAATATACTGAAATTTTTTGTACACTTCACGCTCTGTTTCTATTCAAAACTTAGAATGAGTCAAATTTTGGCTTACAATTAATTTTGTAGAATTTCTCAAAATCAATTGAAAACGTGGGTTACTCACAGTTTTGGTCAAAATAATGAAATTTTTAGTTTTAGGAAATAGTTTGTATGGGAATTAATAAAAATGTTGCAAGACCTTTGGATGTGATTTTATCCTTTATTAGGTCTTGAAATTATTTTTTATTAATTTTTAAAGTTCAAAAATAGAAAAAAAAATAATGAAAACTAATAGCGGGGCCCCAAAAGAGATTTGTAGGTGCCTGAAATCTTGGCAATGTCCTAAATTAATTTTAGGAAATATGTGGTGCGAGTAGATAACTCTAAGTTTGGCTTACAACGAATGTTGTAAAAGTTCTCAAAATCAATTGGAAAACTGTTAAGGAAAAAATTGAAATTTTTAGCTGTAGCAAATATTTTGTCTTGGAGTTAAGGAAAATATTGCAAGATCTTTGGACGTGATCCTACAATTTATTAGGTCTCAAAACTATTTTTTATTGATTCTTAAAGTGGAAAATTACAAAAATATCTTTAAATTTAGGTTTTAAATCGTTGATTTCAAGTGTTTAAATATGAATTATAATAGATTTTGTACGAAAAATATATTTTGAAGAACATGAAAATTATAGTTTGTCGTTATGGTTAGAGAAATAAAAGAAAAATTAAAAAAGAAAAAAAAACTGAAAAAGAAAAAAAATGAAAATGGGTGGATCAATATGAAGGTAGCGACTAAATTTGAACATACTAGCAACTTTATTTAGATTGAAATTCCTTTAGATTAAGATTTATATCCTTGTTTTCAGATTTTTTTTACATGGATTAGAAGAAAAATTTCATCGAAAACACATTTTGTAGAACATGAAGATGATAGTTTGGTCTTGTGGTATGGGAAAAGCAAAAACTTTAAAAAATTAAAAAAATAAAATTAATGGTTTAGGCGCAGGGAGACGCAACTCAAACTCACACCTAAGCCCAAACTCATGCCCTCAGAAAGGCCTAAGGCGCAACAAAAGCAGTGGAGGCCCATGAGGTTTGGGGTTTAGCGACGTGTGAATAGTAACACCTTGAGTTCGATTGTTTAGGGGCGTGTGAATAATAACACCCTGAGTTCACAACGCGTTTTAGTGCCCAGTGCACTTGAATTCTTTTCCCTTGCAACAATGTGGCAGAGAAATGTTTTTTTTTAAAGAAGGGGTTACTGAATTAAAAGTTACGACTTTAGTGTGAATTCTATCATGGTTGATAGCAACTTATAAATGCCCCAACCCCGGCAATCATACTGTCACATCCCGGCCCGGGCGGGACCACTTCCCGGGCCCGCTCCACCACCGTAGCACGATATTGTCCGCTTTGGGCCCCGACCACGCCCTCACGGTTTTGTTTCTGGGAACTCACACGAGAACTTCCCGATAGGTCACCCATCCTGGGAATGCTCTCGCGCGCTGCTCGCTTAACTTCGGAGTTCCCATGGAACCCAAAGCCAGTGAGCTCCCAAAAGGCCTCGTGCTAGGTAGGGATGGGAATATACATTTAAGGATCACCCCTTGGGCGATGTGGGATGTCACAATCCACCCCCATTAGGGGCCCGACGTCCTCGTCGGCACACACGCGACCAGGGTTAGGCTCTGATACCAAATTGTCACATCCCGGCCTGGGGCGGCCCGCTCCACCACCGTAGCACGATATTGTCCGTTTTGGGCCCCGACCACGCCCTCACGGTTTTGTTTTTTGGAACTCACACGAGAACTTCCCAATGGGTCACCCATTCTGGGAATGCTCTCGCGCGCTACTCGCTTAACTTCGGAGTTCCCATGGAACCCGAAGCCAGTGAGCTCCCAAAAGGCCTCGTGCTAGGTAGGGATGTGAATATACATTTAAGGATCACCCCCCGGGCGATGTGGGATGTCACACATACTTCATCCCGCCAATCATGGTTGACCCTTGAGATTAAAACTAAACCTTACTCCCTATTAATAAGGACCTATAAATGCCCATCTTCGACACCAATGCTTCATGCAGGTAACAATGGTTGAGCCATGGGATTAAAACTAAACCTATCCCCTATAAATGCCCTACCCCGACACCTATGGTTCGTACGACAAACCATGGCTTACTTGTGGGATTAAAACTAAACCATACCTCATTACCCTTATAAATGCCCTACCCCCAACACAATTGGTTCGTACAGGAAACAATGGTTGACCCGTAAGATTAAAAATAAACCTTACCCTATCTTGATAGCGACTTATATATGCTCCACCTCTGACACCAATGCTTCGTGCGAGCAACAATGGTTGACCTATGCACTTGGGATCGCATTGTTTTGCATGCGTTAGGCTGCCTCGTTTTGTGTGCCATGTTACACCCGCCCCTGCTTATAAGGATAATTCTGTAATTATCCCTAAAAATTTATAGAATTATCACTTTAGTTCTCAATTTTTCACCCAATCAAGATCTGAAAATTTAAGTTTTTACCCTATCCCTAGGCTGCCATGTGGCAGCACCCCAACTCCCTTCCCTTTTTCTCTTTTGTCCCCCACTTGCCGTGACTCCCTTTCTTTCTTTTTCTTTTTCTTATTTTCCTTTCTTTTGTTTTGTTTTGTCTGCACTTGTTCTTCTCTCATTCGAAACCCTCCCATTTTTCTCCCTCTTCTACACCGTGTCAGTGCACACACACACCCACAGTTGCACCAGCTCAGGGAGAGTCACCAACGTTGCCATTAAACTGCATCTCTCTCTCTCCCCTGCTCGCGTCGTCGGGAGGACACCTAGCACCTCCGGCGAGTTTCGTCGTTTTTTGGTTGGGTAAGCCTTATTTCTTCCCTTTTATTCATGTTAGACGTTGCCTGGATGTGTTTATTGAGTTTGGGTTCATTAATTCCAAGGTTTTGGAGTGATTTTGGCACGGGTGAAGGCACACCCAACTCCGGCGAGTTTCGTGGTTTTCGAGGGATTTTCCGGCCACCACAGGCCGTTGCACGGCGAACCAAAGGTATAAAAATACTCCTCTCGTCTAGTGCTTCATTTTGGTACCTAGATCAGGGTCTCGTTTGCATGTTTAAAGTTGGCCGGAGCTGTGAAAGCTCCGGCGTCCTCCTCCGGTGCACCCAGGCCTTCAGGCCGTCTCCACCCCCACGGGCTTTAGGCCTGTTTTGGTCTTCGGCCCAAAACCTTAACCCTTTCCATTTTTATTTTTATTTTTGTTTCTTTAAAAACCCAAAGGCCTTAGAGCCATGTTAGCAAACCCAATACCCTTTTGTTTTGGGCCTTTGGGCCGTGTAATTTCAAACCCAAACCCAGCTTACCTAAAAGCCTAAACCCATTTTTCCTAAACCCTAAAGCCCAAACCTGGATCCAATACCCAGACCACAAATCGGGTTGGCCCTGACCCGTTGACCCTGACCCGTTGACTGGGTCAACGGTCAACGTTGACTTTTGACTTTGACTAGTCAACGGTCAACGTTGACTTTGACCGTTGACTTTTTGGGTTTTCGTGCGGGACCCCTCCTAGGTTAATTTCGACGTTCTAAACCCTTTTCCAATGTCCGTTTTCCCAAATTCAATTGTTTGAGTAGAGTTTGACTGAAAGTACCAATTGTGTGTTTAGGTGCGATTCTTAGCAGTTATTCTGTTATTCCTGTTGGTACGGCTTGCACCATCGGTGTACGGTGAGTGGACCCCTTCTAAAAATGCATGTTTTGATAGTAGAAATGCATACATGAAAAGCATGATTTGATGATTATGTTTTATGAAACGTTTTACGAGATAACATGCTTATTGATGCTAGTTTGAATTATACTATTTTTCCTATAATCCATGTTCTTATAGAATATTTGATGGATGGCGATATGATATTTAGAACATGTTTAGAACACCTTTTTATAGTATAGATGATGGATGACTTTATAATATGAAGTTGATTTTCAATATATGTATGTTAACTGGTTTTGTACTTACCTAGTGGTCTTTTCCGCTACGAGACGTAAGGATAGATCCGGTCCGTCCCGGGCGACGATTTGGTGTTGGCATAGGGCCTGGAGTGTGTTTTCCTCTGACTGTCTGCTCAGAGATGGGGAGCCGGCATGGGGCCTGAAGTGTATTTTCCTTTGACTGTCTGCTCAGAGACGGGGAGCTGGCATAGGACCTGAAGAGTTATATCGGACATTCACTAGTGTTTATTATTTTATGCGAATTATGATTTGAGACATTGCACGACATGCTAAGTTTCGGAAAACCTATGTTTCTCATTATATATGTGTTTTCATAAAACCTGGGGGTTAGTATGTTGATAACTGTTTTATTATATATATATCAACTTGGTCCACTCATGTTTGTTTTGCGCCCCCTTCAGGACATATGAACGAGGAATACGACCTGAGCTACGAGGCATTCCCCTACCAGTGATATTGTGTTATATTCGCTCCGTTTCGCCATCTATTGTAATAGCACTTCTCTATCTTAGTTCTGCTTGTACTCTGTGTTAGACTTATGCTCTGGACGTGTTGTGTATTACCTAATTTCAATACTTAGAAGTTGAACTTTTATTTGTGTAATTAGCATTTTTTGCGTACTTTAGATTATTTCTCAGTTTTTGTTTAAATTAAATGGCTTTCGTCACCCTTCGGGTGTCGGCCAGCACATGACCATCTCGATGTCTCTAGGACCTCGGGGTCGGGGTGTGTCATGCCAAGTATTTTTGTCCGTTGATCTCACCTCGTTTTGCGTGCATGAACCACTTATTTTTTTCCGTGCGTTGATCTCACAATTGGTTTGTACGGGAAACAATGGTTGACCCATGAGATTAAAACTAAACCCTACCCTATATTAATAATGACTTATATATGCTCCACCTCTGACACCAATGCTTGGTGCGAGCAACAATGGTCAACCTATGCATATGGAACCACATTGTTTTGAATGCGTTAGGCCGCCTTGTTTTACGTGCCAAATATTTTCGTGTCAGGAGGGGAAAAAATCCTACTCTCAACGGGAGATGGATGCGGAGAGATAATGGCAACATCCCCAATGCATTGACCAACTCTATCCCTTTGCAGTCACTTTTGGCCTCCATATGCAAGCTATATAATTCTAGCAAAATTATATTTAATTAAGAAATTTCCCCACAAATAAATGACTAATTATATTATTTTTTCCGATCACATCCATTTATCGTATATTGTGGCGTCAATTTTTATCAGGTACTATTTATATTTAATTTTAAATAAAAAATTTATAATGATTTATGACCCTACGATGTACAATAAACGGATATAATTGGAGAATTCCTAGAATCCTCACAAAGAAGATCCGCTGGATTTTTTTCCCACCAATATTTTATTTTTCCCACCAAATAATTTTTGCAGACTGAGACCAAAACTGAAGGCACAAAAAACGCTTCCCTTTTATCTGTCTTACTGTTTTATATATTTTAATTTTAATTTAAAAAAAAAAAAAGAAACGAAAAAAACGGTGAGAGATTCGATCTGAGGACCTAAGCCTCAGCGACAGTTGGATATAGAGAGAGAATAGGGGGATTTCAATCGACGAGCAAATTGAGCTGAATCGACGTCGTTTTTGTCGGGGATAGGGGGCAGAAGAGGGTTCTCTCATTTATCTGTCTCAATCTTTGTCAGAAGCAAACTCCGATTCAGTTCTGCGCTTTCTGGTTCGTCCGCTTTCACGTCGGAACGCAGCGAAACCGATACGAAACGACACGAACTGGTCCTGCGGATTCGGTACTCTCGCTGGTAATTCTTCAGGTTCCTCCGTCCTCTTAAAGGAGTTGAATTTTTCTAATCAAGTTTACGACTTTACTTGGCAGCAATTTAAAAGTTTTCTTTTTGGTTAATTATTTGATTTCTTAATGATTGTGATGAGAATCTGATGCTTTGGATTTGCTGGGTTGGCAAATGGGCGACTGGGATTTTGGTTTGGATGATTTCAGATGGTTTCTGAGATGCCTTTTTTGGAATTTGATTGGGAAAATGTGGAAATTTGGAATGGTAGATTGCAAATTAAGTTTTATTTTTATTTTTGTCTTTAAATTATGAGTAAATTGTTGAATAGAAGCATGAATTTACAGAAAGTTGAAGTCTTTTGCTTTTCTGTGAGGGAGGATTGTTTGGAAATGATCAAGCGAGATATTTCGTAAGATTGTTAGTTTTTCGGATACAATTTTTAGTAGATTCCTAATTTCCAACAAAGTTGGTGCTTTAGGATCCAGAATTTGGTCACCCATTACTGAATTACAGTTCGTGTTTGGATTTTGTTTCGTATCCGTTTAACCATTGATGGGTTAAATTTTGTTTATTGGAATTGTTACGATCAATGTCATTGGTATGTGTTTGATATACCTCATATTGGGTCACTCAAGTAGTCATTTCTTGTTTTCCTTTTTTCGCTAAGGCTAACTACTACCTCTTTGATTTTGTAGGATTATTTTCTTATGTATTCGTAAGGCATCAATCATTGCCTTCCGCATGCACGCCATAGGATAACATTCAAGCTGGTCTTGTGAGAATAGTGGGCAGTTCAAATTCGCGAAGCATTATTCTGCACTTATTGCCTAATTTACTAGATATGGCTATATGCTCTCAATGCTGATTTAAAACGTACTAGTTCAACAAGTTTTATCAACAATTTTTGGTAGTGGATGAAACCATAGTGTTGCGTATTTGGAGATATTAATGTTTTATAATTAGTTACGGATTCCTGAAATTAATCAGGCTATAAATGGACACATATGGTGAGAACAATATCTCGATGGAGTTACTGGATATATCTGCAATTTTGTGTTGAACAAAGGGAAAATGCTATCAAATTGGAAACCCCGTACTGATTTGATGCTTATCTCCTTGGGGTACACCTTAATCTTGTTCGTTGGGATATCTAGAATTAGAGAGTATTTAAACCGTGTGATATAAGAAGAAACCATGGAGTATGAATCAAATAAACGATTTCCCTTGGATGCAAAAGATTATAAGTTATACGAAGAAGTTGGTGAAGGTGTCAGTGCTTCCGTGTACAGGGCACTCTGTATACCACTTAATGAGATAGTTGCTATCAAGGTTCTTGATCTGGAAAAGTGTAACAATGACCTGGTATGAAGCTTACTCTTGTATGCAGCTCATATGTTTATTTTATTTATACTTCATTGAATTTGTGTCTAAGTGATGTTTATATTTGCCTTATCTCGTTCACTTGGGTTCTATGTCTAACATGCATGGACTAACTGAACTTATGCATACATATTGCATAATCTTTCGAGAAGCAATCCTATCACATCATGGCTTCAGTATCTTACAGAAGACTTATACTTCATTATTTTTGTGGTGAATTTGTTTTCTAACCCTATGTTTGGATGGGGGATTTGCAAGGGTTTTAGGATAGATTAGTTAAAACTGAACCACAAAACATTGTATAATGGAATTTGAAAGGCACTGCCTGGTCTTTACAATGACATAAACAAAAAGGATTTACAAATTACTCCTTTCAAGTAATCATTTGCAAAATCCATCCCAATGCAATAATGCATTGTATCTGGTCAATTCAAATCCCTCCCTCTAATCTTTGTGGTGCATTTCTAACTTATGTAGCTTAATCCTATATGCTTGCCAATCCCTCATCCAAACATAGTGTGAACGTTTGGGCACAACTACAAGGCATTTGTAGAAAGGATTTGTCTGGAAAGAAGTTTAGTTTCTGCGTTAGCAACACTTTTAAGCCATCATAGTCTCGAAGAATATTGTCTGTCGAAATTGACTGGTTTTTTGTCTTGAAGCTGTCAATTGGTTGATATAAGAGTATAAATGGTATGTGAAGTATCATCTACAGTTCTATTTTTCTGTCAAATTTTGCAGGATGGTATCCGACGGGAGGTTAACACAATGACTTTGATTAAACACCAAAATTTAGTACGAGCACATTGTTCATTCACTGCTGGCCATAGCCTTTGGGTCGTGATGCCATATATGGCTGGAGGGTCCTGCCTGCATATAATGAAATCTTCTTATCCTGAAGGGTTTGAAGAGCCTGTTATTGCAACTTTATTGCACGAAGTTCTCAAAGCTCTCGTGTATCTTCATGCTCAGGGCGACATCCATAGAGATGTGAAGGTACCACGCTCCACTGTCTTATTATTTACCAATAATTTTTTGTATACTTCATTCAGGCCAGGTGATTTACCAATAACTTTTTGTATTCTTCATTATGAAATAGGCACATTATTGGTTGCAATATGCAGAAAACTAGTATCCTTGGAACCAATATATTCTGACGATAGTTACTTTCCATGGCATGCGATTTTTTTTTTTTTTTTTTTTTTTGAAAAGATTAATTCTGCGCTCAATGATATAATGTTTACGTCTCTATTCAAAACTTCTTACATGTGAATAACTAGCCGATATGTTTGTGTACTGGGTATATGACAAGCTTGTGTACAAATTGTGTCAAATTTCTTAGCATACTGTTATCTATGCCTGTTCATGTTGAAGGATGATGCAATGGTATTCTTATTTATGTTCTTAACCTTCAAATTCAGGCTGGGAATATTTTAATTGACTCTAATGGTGCCGTCAAGTTAGCAGACTTTGGAGTGTCCGCATGCATGTTTGATGCTGGTGATAGACAACGTTCCAGAAATACGTTTGTTGGAACTCCATGCTGGTATTTGTTTTTTAATCTTTTCCGTCTGCCTTATGTATGATGGTGTAATATCAAAATCATTTTTCCATTTTTAATTGGCTTAAGGCTGTAGAAATTTTATACATAGAGCTCATTTGGATGTGCTTTTAAAATAACTGAAAGCACTTTTGGTGAAAATGCTTTTAGAACCAATTTTTAGTAAAGATGCAAGTAAACCCTGTAAAAGCACTTAAAGTGCTTCCTGGAAGAAGCATATAACTGGTGCTTCTTGCAGAAAACACTTTTAAGTGTATTTTGAACCCAAAAACATTTTCTCTAAAAGCGCTTTCAGTCATTTTAAAACACATCCAAACGAGTCAAAACAAGGTATTGTAGTAAGAAACGAATAGATTCCTCCGAACAAGTAAGAGTCATCAACAGACTATACACCCTAAAATACTCTGATTTTGTCCCTTTCTCCTCAGGATGGCTCCTGAAGTTATGCAGCAGTTACATGGATATGACTTCAAGTGAGTGGATTACTAGCCAATCTCTGACTTTCTATGTTCTCTCTGTATCCGTGGTTTCTCTGCTGCTTTATGTTTGGCTGAAGTTTTCTTATGTTGTATTTTTACCTTTTTCTTCATTTACAGAGCAGACATCTGGTCATTTGGAATAACAGCGCTTGAGCTTGCTCATGGTCATGCCCCATTTTCTAAGTATCCGCCCATGAAAGTAATTTTCTTGAATTTTTCATATTTATATGGGCTCTTCCTAGTAGAAGTGTTTCACCGGTGCTTATTGGGTGAGTTTACAAATTATTTCTACTCTTTTTCTTGCAGGTTTTGCTTATGACTTTACAAAATGCACCCCCCGGCCTTGACTATGAAAGAGACAAAAGATTTTCAAAGGTTTGTGTTGGCCAGTTGAAACTCACATCTTCCATTCCCAAATTTAATTCATGAAGTGCTACATTTTCCAGTCTTTCAAAGAGATGGTAGGTGCTTGCTTAGTGAAGGATCCAAAGAAGCGTCCATCTTCAGAGAAGCTTTTGAAGCACCATTTTTTCAAACATGCACGACCTGTTGAATATCTGTCCCGTACCATTCTTGAGGGTCTTTCTCCATTGGGTGAACGTTTCAGGATGCTGAAGGTCTCTTGCTACTCCCAAATTCTCTTGTGTACTTTATTATTCAGTTATGGTATGTGTCATGATTTCAGCTACATTTTTACCTTTTTTTTTTTTGTGTTTTAGGCAAAAGAAGCTGATCTTCTTGTGCAGAATAAGGCTCTCTATGGGGATGAACATTTATCACAGGTGAGAGTTGTTCGAAGTTAAATAAAGAGCTAACTACATTTTACACCCTTGAGGTTTGGGGTGATTTTCAAATTGGGCCATGAAGGTATTAAAATTGTAACAATTTATGCCTTTGGTCAGATTGATTGTTTGACCCTTTATTAAATTGATGATATAGTGAGTGTGAGATCCTTATATGGGTAAACATGTAAGCCAAATTTGCATTACATTGACAAAAATACTCATCAATTTAATGGAGGATTAGATATTCAAAGAGGGAAAAGGTGTAAGGCGATACAATTTCAAAACTTAAGGGTGAAGAAAATTTAAACCTCATGGTCTATTTCAGACCTCAAGGGTGTAAATATAGCTAACCCTTAAACAAAAGTAGTTACGTGTTTAGTTGTAGTCTTGAGTGGTCTTTAGGCATCAGCATTTAAGGTTTCTCTTTCCGCTTTCACTCTTTCAATTTGTCTGTGTGCATGTGCTATAAATTAATATACTGTGTAATCAAACTTTCTGCTTTAAAATTTGAGAATCTAATTCCTAGGTTTCGGTTAAGTTATTATCAACACCATCCTGAATATATATTCTTACTTGCAGCAAGAGTATATCCGAGGAATCAGTGCCTGGAATTTCAACCTTGAGGATTTAAAAAATGAGGCTGCCCTTGTAAGTTTATCAATTTCTAGCCTATGTGTACTTATTTTAGTCCTAATCAACTAACTGTTGGTCTGATTCATGCACGACGCCTTCATTTAACATTATTAATCATTTATTTTGTTAATTTACATTATTACTGAAATACTGTTGCCTGCAGATTGAAGAGGATGGCATGCCCAATGCATCAAGTGAGAAGCAAATTGATAAGGATGAGGATGTTAGTCTTCCAACGAAGAGGGAAGCCACTGAGATGGAAATCCAATCAAATGCTGTGCCTGATCAGGAGGTACAGGAACTACTTCTTTAAACTCATCACCCTTGTCTCAGATGTTCAGTTTTTTAAGTTCTAATTATTGTTTTATTTATTTGGTGTCTGCCTGCTTAGGATGGCTTCAACGATCTGCATGATTTGGACAACTCACTTGCTTCATTTCCTATCAAACCTCTTCAAGCGCTTAAGTATGAATGCTTTCCTTTTCTGGAATCATATCATCCACTCATATTAATAACTTCAGCCCTTATAACTTTAACTGATTTGCCAGCAAACAGATTGTTAATGCAGTCCTCCAAATTATTATTATTCAATATCTTAACTATTTTCTGCAAGTTATTGCATTTTATCCATTTTATGCAGCATCCTAGTAATTACTTTCATTATGGATTTTCCCAAAATTATTGAGATATTTTGTGTGTTTATTAACTTCATTGCGATTGTAATTGTTCCGTTCTTGTAGAAACCTTGTGTCTTGATTTAAAAGTTTTTTTTTCTATGTTTGCTAAGCGTTTTGAATGCAATTTTTTTGTCATTTCTTTAATCTTACTTCCAAATTGTTTTCTCTGATGCAGAGGCTGTTTTGATGTTTGTGAGGATGATGTGAGTGCATCTAGTCCTAGAAACATTGCTCAAGAAAATGGAAGAAGTGAAGGTGAGACTTCAAGGCAATGTAGTTCTTTACCACGTCATGTTAATCCCGAGCCTAAAAAGTTTTTGAGTGGTTCACTGTTACCGGATTATGTGCTTTCTCCCAAAAAGGTTATTGGCAACGGTGAAAGGTAAGTGTTCTTATGATGAAGTTGATTGGGTTGTTTAATGTGCTTTTTCTAGAATAACATCATCGATAGAATGCTCTATTTGTTTTCCACTTTTCTCAATCAGAAGAAAGTGAGCTTCCCCCTTTTCACTTTCCTGCATCAAGCATTGTTTGCATGCTCATTATCTCTGGCTGAATAAAACGCTCTTTGAATTCCGTATGTGGTTGCTTGTTGACTTAGTATAATACCTACTTAGAGCTCCTCACAACAATTGCGCAACAAACATTCTTGTTGCCTAGTATTGTTATGAGTCATCCTTTGTTGGAATCACACTGTATTTTTTATTTTTTACGTTGAAACTATCATATGATAATATTGTATATGTGGAGTACTGAGGAACCATCCTTTGTTGAGCTAAATTGTAATTAAATTTCTTCACTGTCGAAATTGTCATGATAATCATGGTTTTATCACCTAGAGCCTTGCCCAGTGAAAGTTCAGGAAACAATAATGAATATGGTTTTGATGGTAATAGACTAGAGTGTAAAAGCACCCTGATTGTCATTGTCGTCTTGCTTTTTTACGGTGTGATTCTTTTGGTATCCTCATCTGCCAATCATTGTAATTTTGTGCAATTGCGTGTAAAAATGTGGTTCTACTAGCTATGAGTTGAAAATATTATATGTTTTGAAGGGATCATTTGCAATCAAAACATCAACCTGAGCGGAGCTACAGTGGTCCATTGTCGTATCGCCAGAAGAGAGATTCCATCGGCCATGCTTCTGGTTTGTCTCTTGTCGCTATGTGCTTTCATCATTTATCCCTATGTCTGATATCTTCCACCTGTTTGTGCGTTTTAAAAATCTATTATATCATTTATGCATCTGTTTATGCAGCTGAGGATGTTTCTGAAGGAGCAGTTGTCCAACGCAAGGGGCGCTTCAAGGTTACTTCAGCGGACCTCAGTCCCAAGGTACATATATTTAATAACTGATATATTCTGGAGTGTTACTGACTATTTACAATAGAATTGCATTGCTTCATATTTGAGGCACCTATTGGTTTCAGTTTTTCCATCAGATTTGTTCTCAGTACCCGTCGGGGTTTTATGTCTACGTCGTGTGTTTATGATGTTTAACATCATAAAGAAGGGGTGCAACTTAGCAGGATATCCTTTAGGCATTAATAACCATTACCGTTCCTATCTCTTTTCCAGGGTCCTTCAAACTGCTTGTTTAGTCCTTCTGGAAGTTCAACTGGTCCAGCGACTGCAAATCTTGCAGCTACCACTGTTCTCCCTTCACTACAATGCATTCTGCAGCAAAACACCTCACAAAGAGTATGTGCCAGTTTTTGAACCCATTTTGTAGAGAGAGTGTGTCTCAACTTTCTTTCTTCATGTGACAGGACGAAATAGTTAAATTGATCAAATACGTGGAACAGACACAAGGGGAGTCCACTGACGCAAGCACCGGTGACCTTTTGCAGGTAAAACCTGGGTTTAATTACTGTATATATTGTTTCGTGGTTGAAGTAATTCATACCTTTAACAGTAATATAATCTATTATTTCACTTGTATATAACTTTCAAAATCGTCTTGGACATGTAGTTTAAGATACGTCCGACTTATGATAATAATTTGCGCTTATGGACTGTAAGATTGAACTAGATCTTGACTATGCTTTATGTCAAACTGATGCAGATGGCTCTGGCTTCCTCTCGGGAGAGAGAATTGCAGTCTCTGGTGATTAATCTGCAACAGAGGTATTTGAGTAATTAAACGCTTTTTGATGATGTGAATCTGATCTGCATATAAACATTCTACTTATAATCTGTCTATAATGTCAGTGTTGGGAATCTTGTCGAACAATTGCAAAGACACAAGCTGAAAAATGCCCAGGTTCGTGTATTTGTCTTGAATGGTTTTGTTTGAGTTTTTATGTTCCGCGGAGAAAGAAATATGTTTTCAGATTAACCATCTGTTAATCAAAATGTTTCTTCCAATTCCAAGTAATTAAAAGATCTCCCTTTGGTTTGCAGTTAGAAAGGCAATTGAAAGGTATGGCCAACAAAGACGAAAATGCTAGAAATCGAAGTGATGCATGAAGGCAATGTCATGTCCACCGCTGACAGTCGAATAATTGCTTTGACCGGAAAATAGAAAATGCTACAGCAAGCAGATGAACCATGGTGGCGGTGCTGTGGCCACCGGCGGACGTTGTTGCTGGTGCTCTGATGGTACGTGGCGTCTGCCGGTTAATGCTGAATCGCAGGAGCAAAATTTTTTCTGGTGTCTTCTAGTGTATCATATGTGTGAATGTGTGTTAGTGCAGACATTCAAATTTTGAGAATGCAATTCCTTTTGAGTCCCGTTGTGCAACATGTAATTTGTTGAACTGATATTGTAAATATAATTTATTTTGGTTCAATTTCTCTCGTCTTCGTCTACTGCTAATATCATAGTCGTGTTCTCGAGCTAGCCTCAGCGCGCATTAAAGAAAATTTTAGAAGACATTTGGAAGCGGATTTACCATTTTCTGCATCAGATAAGTGTAAAATCGATAAAAACTGATCTCAATCGGATTGAAATAAGCTAAATTTTAGAGTACAACTTACTCGAAAGATTTGAGCAACCTGTAACATGAATTGGTTCTCATTCTGCAGTTCTATATGGTAATAATTTCGTACCATATCAAAATATCTGATTTTTTTGGTGTATAAATTATCAAGAAGTGACTTATTGTAACGTCATTCTCAAGCTATAAGCAACAAGAAACATGGTTTATTATCAAATCGAATTTATTTATTCGAGAGTCCATTTGCCAACCCGAGTTTGCCTCCATGGAAGGATGATAGAGCTAAACCAGAGACTCTTATATAGTACATTTTAGAGCAACTCCACCGGGAACATTAGCCCGATGGACCGGCAACTTCCCTATCCCAATAGCCCCAGCTGTAAGCTCCAGCCCATGCAGGCGTGTGGGCTGAGGGAGGGGCCCGAGCGAGAGGCCCGACTTGAATTGGTGGCCCGAGAGTTTGAGGGCTGTGTGATGTGCGATGTGTGATGTGTGGTTGATGTCAGGGTGACCTGGCTCGAATTCGTCCGTTTTCCTTTGTCAGAATCTGGAAAAAAGAATGGGATGCATGCAGGGAATTAAGCCCTCGAATTAAACCACAAGAATTGCAACACAACTGGATTTAAAGCTTAAGAACACAAGATAATGATAGAAACATCTCTTGGCTTCGAGATTGAGAGCTCAAGCTCTCAGCTTCAATGGTAGGACCTCGCACCATGCACCGATGCCGCATGCAAGGCTATGGTTGGGTTCCTTGAGTTCCAGGGATTCCAAAAATATTATTTTTGAGCTTGATTTGTTGAAGAGATAACAGGTCAAATGAGGGGGAAAATGAAAAGAGTGATGGGGTGTCTGATGGATTGGGTGAAAAAAAAATATTAATATTTTATTATCTATTGCCATGACTATTCAGTTTAGAAGTGAAAATACAAAAGACAATTACTGTTCACTCGATGAATTTAATAACGAGTTGCCCTCCTTTGCAACGCTAAAGTTGCTCTTACGTTCACAATCGCATTTGCCAGAAAATTCACCTCGAAACATAGGATGAAAATTGAAGTGCAAAACCAAAACAAGCCAAGCCTATTGCCGACCTAGCTAGGTAGGCAACTGCTAGCAGTTTTTCTGCGAAAAATATTATTCTCTAATAGAGATGAGATCCGTATTCATTGATGGGCTTTAGAGAGACGTGTTAAATGGAGCATTGCATGACTTCCAACTGGCCGTAGACGCCAACAGACCAACAATTCAATATTTACATAAACTCATGTCTTCGTCTCTCTAGTTGTGTCACTCCATCTCTGTCCAACAGAAAACTAAGCTTCCGAACAAAACCTTTTTCTTTTTTTTTTCTGTGCCATTTTTGTGTCACCCAGACACGGTCGAAATGGGGATTGTGGGTTTGGAAGAGAGGGTGAACATCGAGGTGCAGGAGTTCTGCCGTACGTTGGTGGCCTCCGCCAGCCTCCACCGCAGAAAAGACGACCACCAGCAACCCGACCACAAGCGTTTCGACTCGAGGGGTGATTATGAACAAGATATGTTGGTGTGTGTCACTAGCGGCGTTTCCTTCTTAGGCCTTGCCGTCGTCGACCGTCTCCTCCACCGTGGCTACTCCGTCCGCCTCATCGTTGACAACCAAGGTAATCGTTAATTATCCATTACTGTAAATCATCATTAGTTAATGCTTTATCCATCCAAGTTCCAATTTGGATTCTCAAAGTGTAGAATGTGAGTTAAGTCGGTTGATTAAAGTTATGTCTACTTCTTTGTGACCGTATTTGAATCGGCTTGCTTTACTGAAAGTGATTGTTTCAGAAGCCTAATAAAAATCCGAAAAGCACTTAAAATTACATCTTGAGAAAAATCACTTCTCCATAAAAGCACTAAAGAAACTCTTTTATATAATTAATAAATACTTTCAAAATTTTCTGATGTTTTTTATTATTTGAAAGCTATTTATAAAAGTTCAAGCAATTTTGGTGAGAAATTGGAATTTCCATTTTATACAATTTAAACATTTTTTTGGGCTTCAATTAAGTTTCCAAGTCTTCTATTCTCTTCCGCAATGAAGTTGCACGATGACAATAGAAAGTTTCTTCCTTTATCCCTATTTCTTTCATTGTTTGTTTTTTTATTTGAAAAGGGAACAATTGTTGGTTTCGTTAGGACAATCCATCATTTTGGGAGTTCGGAAACTCAATAAGGCATTTCAGCCTTTCTTTGATCACAATCGTGCGATTCACTGATATCATGAATCGAACGTAGGACGCTTGTTTAATTGCATTTACATTGCAACATATTCCTTTATTCGAGCACTATTTTAGTTATAGTAGAACCTCTAGGAATTGATACCCGATAAATTAATAATCTCGATTGAATAATATTTTTTTAGAGTCTCGACTTTTAAGATAATACATTATAAAAAATTCATATAGATTTCACATAATATATAAATTTAATATGATCGATTGTTTTTAGTGTTATCTAGTTTATTTTTATTGTACTCGCACAATGCTTTGCACATTTTATCCGTCATTGTTGATTTTTACACCTTTGAGGTGAGAAACCATTGTTGTCTGTATTGTGGTAATATGACTTTTGTTATTTAAATAGAATTTTTCTGGTTAAATGTTCATAAGTGAAATAATATTAATGCATTGAACAATGTACAATATATTTAAAAAAAAAAAGTATATTCATGAATTTTACATTGTTAACCAAATACACAGAATTATTAGTTTGTAAAACAAGAAACTAAATACAATGTGCAATATTTAAGAAAATATTGATAAATTAATTAGCTATTAGCTAATCGAATTTATCGATTACTTAATATTCTCTAAATTAATAGATTTTCTTTGGTCTCAAGACTATTAATTTATAGAGTTTAATTGTAATTAAGCATAATTTTTGTACATTCATTTTCTTCTTATGCATTTTGTGACTTGTCAATGAATTTCCATCTAATTCAAAGGGCATAAAATAACTAGAGTGAAAGGAGAGAGAAAAAGGGGTACAAAAATCTTTTCTCTTCTTTAACGTAGTCTGGATTACCTTTTTTTTTTTTAATACAAGAAACGATAGTAAAATTTCATTATTGAATTATAATTACAAAGAATCCATGACAATTATAAGAGTTGCCACATGGATATAACCCTCTAATTGGCAACAACAACCGCACACTCACTAGCACAAGCATTGTCGGTTCAAATCTGCCACAAAGACAGCAAACGGAACAGATCTATACAGCATCCCATGTAATGCTAGCGTAGTAAAATGAGTTCATGTCGGACTTAAATATTGTTTTGATCAACTTAATTGCGCATGTGATTAGGTTGAATATTGATTTATCTTAATGCGATATATGAATATTTTTCCTTTACTTGTACCCATAAAGAAAATGTCGTGTGAAATTTGTTTAATTACATCCGGAATTAATGTGTTGTCGTGTCCCCCCGAAACACATATTCCAGAAGATGTAGAAATATTGAGGGAGATGAGGACAAGCGGCGCCACCAGCGATCGCATATCTGCATTTATTGCGAAGCTAACCGACACCGACGTTGTTGAAAGTTTGTCACACGCGTTCCATGGCTGTCGTGGCGTTTTCCACACTTCTGCATTTGTCGACCCCGCTGGCCTCTCTGGTTACACTGTGAGTTACTTTACCCTTTTCATTTGTCTTACTCTTCTCCAACTTGAAAAGATGGCATGCAACCGACTGCACACAAAGGAATTTCGATCCTCTGCTAACTTTAGTGTTCAAAGTCTAAGGGTCACGTCCCGGCCCAGATCTCTATCAAATCTCAAGCTTGACTTCATCATAATATAATATTATTCGTTTTGGATCCCGATCACGTCTTTACAGTTTTGTTTCTGAGAACTCATATGGGAACTCACACGAGAACTTCCCAGATGGTCACTAATCCTGGGATTGCTCTCTCGCCAACTCGCTTAACTTTAGAGTTCCTATGAAATCCGATTTGTGTGAGATGGGCCAACGGCAACAAGTTAATAAGGATCGTCAGATTCAATTTTAAACAATCCAGATTGTCTAATCGTTTGACTTCCGACAATGAGATGCAGAGATCTCTGTCCGAAGTCCAAACAAAGAGTCACATCCGCATCCGCATTATTTAGTCTATTGTGCCAGTTGTCCCATGTGGTCATTCAGACTCTAGATTTTTTTTTTTTTTTTCTTTTCACAAGACACTAGATTTCTTTTTGAGGAAGTGATTTTTGCATGCCCCTTTACTCTTTTTGCATGTACTTGTTCTACTGCGACCATTGGATACTAGTATTTATTTATGTCCTTTTGTGCTTTGATTATGAATGAAGGTCTGGGGAGAAAATCGAATAATGCACATACATTTTACCAAAATTTCTTAAAATCGAATAATTAGTGCTATGATCAACTCATCCGACTAACCTCTACTTGTACGTCATGAATTGCATATAATTTTGTGTCTATCATTTTCATCATGAAAAAGTAAAACTAAATAGTTTCACATATTCCTTTGATTTTGTTGCTCATTTACAATTCTATTTATTTGTGTCGTTTAAATGGCGACTGACCGTTGGATTTGAATGATGTGATTAGAAATCCATGGCTGAGATAGAAGTGAAGGCAAGTGAGAATGTGATGAAGGCATGTGCAATGACGCCATCTGTGAGAAAATGTGTGCTGACTTCTTCCCTTTTAGCCTGCGTTTGGCAAGACAGCTCCCAGAATTTGAACTTCTCCCCTGTAATTAACCATAACCACTGGAGCAGTGAGTCACTCTGCATAGATAAAAAGGTACTGTTTACAGTTATTTTACTGAAATTACTAAGGTTTTAAAAGACGCTAGCCGAGTGGTAAGGCAGTGAGTCACTTTGCATAAATAAAAAGATACTATTTACAGTTATTTTACTGGTAATTACCAAGGTTTTAAAAGGCAATAACCGAGTGGCAAGGCAGTAGGCATCTAGGCAGAGTCTAGGTAAGCGCCTAGACAGGTTTAGACAACCTTTCTTGTTTTTTAAATATCTAGAAATTAATCGTGATGGTGGCCAATCATCTAGCGCTTAAGCATGAATTTTTAGAACAATAGTAATTACACAATAACATTTCTATGCTAATCACAAGGATAATTATCATTAGTAATTTTTTTTAAAGTTTGATTTGGAAATGGTAGCTCTGGTATGCATTGGGCAAGCTGAGGGCAGAGAAAGCTGCATGGAAAATAGCTGAGGAAAAGGGGTTGAAGTTGACCACCATCTGCCCGGCTCTCATTACCGGCCCTGAAATTTCCACTAAAAATCCAACCGCAACTCTTTCATATCTCAAAGGTATTTATTCCTTCCCACCTTTTTTGTTTTCTAAAAATTTGGTATCAAACTCGTTGTACATGGTAATCAAACCAAATGGGTCTAACAATATTCCAAATTACAAGTGAAGAAATGTCACCAGACCGTAATGCCACTATGAAAAGAAGCGAGGCTATGGGGATCTCTGCTCCACTCAAGCGCTATGGCCTCATTGAGCACCACCTCCTCAAGCGGTGCTCAAACCTGCCCACGTGTGTTAAAATTTAGAAGATAGGATCCTTGCCATATCTTCTTTGTGAGGATTCTGGAAATCCTTTAATCTAATCATTTTATCGTACATCTTACGATAAAAAATCATTTTAAATTATATTATTTAAAATTGAACACAAACAATACCTGACGAAAATTGACCGCACAATGTACGATGAACGAACAAGATTAAAAATCTCGAGATTCTCACAAAGAGAATCCGACGAGGATCCTATCTCACAATTTTGTTATGAGTCAAAATCCACTTGTTCCCTTGTAATTTTTACTAATTTTGGTTGTGTAAGCACAGGAGCGCAAGAAATGTACCAAAGCGGAGTGCTAGCCACAGTGGATATAACAAGACTGGCAGAGGCACATGTAGGCGTGTTTGAGGCAATGGCAGCGTTTGGCAGATACATCTGGTTCGATCGAGTCATTGACGGAGATGAAGAGGCCGAGAAGTTAGCAGAGGAGACGGGCATGTCGAAGAACAAGATTCTGGGCAACGGCGGCTCTAACGTTGTCCAGAATCGATTCGAATTGTCGAACAAGAAGCTTACAAATCTTTTGACAGGAAGAGTACATTGCTGTTACAATTCATAAACAAATTCGGCATTTCAATTAGAATTCTTCCCGTTGTTATACTAAATTGTTCCAAAAAAAAAAAAAAAAAACGAAAATACAAGTGCAAAGGAAAAAATAACAGAAAACCACGGGGACAAAAGTGGGATTCGATATGGAGCTCATCCTACAGTTTCAACAATTCAAACTATTTAATTTATAAATCATTATTACAAAAATTCAATTTAATTCAAAATTATTTGTCTATTTAATTATTACATTAAACTTTTATTACTTTTTATAATTGTAGAATCAATTAAATATTTTCAATATTTTCAATTTGGTTAATATTTTGCAAGAATATCTAAGTGATGCAAATTGAAAAACGAAAAATAAACGGTTTTCATCGTTAAAGTTCAATGTGGTGTGAGCGTCTCTATTTTGAAACAAAATGGGAATCTCACTTCCCTTAAAAGCCTCGGTACAAGTATTATGCCCAAAACTATTGTTTCTATAAAGTCAATTACTTCAATATTGAACGAAACTAAACTAAACTAAATAAAAACATGTTTTCAGATAAATTTTGGGCAAATTGATAAAAGAAAATTTATAAATGAAAAAAAAAAAAAAAAAAAAAAAAAAAAGAGACAGGGGGAAGAGGGAGGCTCAGAGAGTTGCTAACAGTGCTCAGCGAAGAGCCCTTTTACAGGCACTTCTCATACAAGAGGTGTCAGAAATTTAAAGCACTCTTCATCTTTGCCGTATCAACACACACACACACAAACATATTACCACAACACCAAAAATATATTAAATTTGACCACTCAAAAACCAAAACCGAGAAGAAGAAGCAAAACCCAGAAGAAAAAAAGCTGCGAGCAAGAAATAAAAGAGTGAGCTTAGGGTTTTCGGAATGGTTTGAGATGTCATTGGTTGCGGCGTTTTATAAGTTTTTCTTTCTGGGCCTTTAGGGTTAACACTTAGGTGAGACCACAATTGACGTTAAAATACCCTACTGGATCAGTAAATTCAGCCCATTTTCTATGGGCCTATGCTTCCTCGCTAAATTAACAAATGAGTATCACTTAGTACTACGGTCTAGTGATCATCACTTGTAAGTGAGAGGAATGAATGGAGAACAGATATTTAAATGATTGCTCCGGTTAGTGAGTGGTACGAAACCCGTTGCTGGTGTAGAAGCCAGATTTGTGACCAGAGGGAGGCTGAAATGTCTCTGTGAATCTTCCCGGCTAGCGGAATGGGTGGATAACTGTTGCTTGCCACCAACTGTTCTCTTTTAAAATAAAATAAAAAATGAGGGGTCTAGGAAGAGATTTTCTCAATTGTTTAGTAGTCAAGCAACCTCCAAGGAGAGTTTAACAACTAATTTATTTCTCTCGATGTAATTAACATGCGTGGACTCCCATGTTCCAATATCTTTACCGTTGCACATGATGCACGTACGTACAGGTAAAAAGTGGTATACTACTACTAACCCCTCGAGAGCTTTTGCCTTGTCTCCTCTTAGACAAATTACCAACGATGAGCCCTTCCATGAATACTTTTCATGCAGCCTTTTGCCACCCATTCCCTTTTTTTCTAATTTGAGGCCGCTGAACGCCGGCAGCATTTTCTTAGATTAAGGACAGTATAGAAGCAGATATGGTTGTTTTTTTAGGAGATTAACGGGTGGCGAAGAGGCGAAGACACGGTAGTTAGATGCGAATTCACTTTGGGACAAGGTGGGTCAATTGGCTTTCCAAACTCAAAGATTTTCTGTGGAAGAACTGGGTACTGCCCTTTGAAAATCTGAGATACCCTTAAAAGCTGCTCTCCAGTTATTCACCTATTGCCTCTATAGGCACTAAGTAGGGTAGCTACTAGCCTCATGTCTTTATATGTTGTTGCTATAAGCATCTTTCGATCTGTATTCTTGCTCAAAAGCTATTAACATCAGTCAACATGCTCATTCGAAAGTTGTTCGCATACGTCGACATGCATGCAATATGACTTGACAAATAACCTCAGGCTTACCAAAGCTCGATGAAATGCTACTTTTCATGTTATACCCCGACCCCCCTCCCCACCCCCCAAAAAAAAAATCCTAGTGGCGATAGTTCACCTTTTTAGGGCGTAGGAAGACTCAAATAAATATTTTAATCTCTCCTGATCATTAACGTATGGTTCACAAGCGTTAGGAATTGAATCTAAGACAAATTGTGTATAATACAAATTTGAAATTCGTCCCAACAACTGAGTCATCAATTGTGGTTTAGATATGGTTGTTAAATGTTAATTAATTTATAAAGTAGAGCACAATTTTAACAAAGGGCCCATGACTACTCGTGAGTCAACCCAACCGGACATGGGAGAGATGACCATATTGTCGACATGCATTGTGGTGATCATGATTACTATTTATTTATTTATTTTAACAACAAAAGAACAAAGATTATTATTTGTTTAATAATTTTGAGTACCAATTTATATGTAGCTGGTGGGTCGTGTGACAGCTTACAAGGCCTTGCATGAAAATTGACAACCATATGCCGGTCAAACATATTAGTAATTCAAATTTGTTTAATTTTTTTCCTTTTTTTTTTGTAAAGAAGTGTTCAGATGGTAGTTTCGTCATGACAGTTTACTTTTTTGAATTTGTTTAATTAATCAAGTTGGGAGTTTGAAACATAAAGAATCATGAGTTTCACGCAAAAGTAACAAATTTACATGATCAAATTTCAAAATTAAATCACTTCTAGCAAATGCACTTTTCACAAAATTTGTTAAAATTAACGATTTGTTTAATTACTATTTCTAAGATTAGCCCGTCTTATATTCGGAAAATTCATTCATGATGATGCATCGTGAGTTTGAGGGAGTGTTGAAAAATCGAAAAAGAAAACTATTACGAGATTGATGAATTAGGAAATTTATTTTATTTTCTTAAGGTCTTGATTATTTTGTAAGTATTTTGCTTAAGATTCACTTGTGTTGGGTACTAAGTTTATTGTATTTTTATCCCTTATAAATTCATCTAAGATGGGAGAAGATTAAAGCATTCAAAAGGCTAGAATTCTGAAATATACGTTTTTAGAAGAAGCAGTTTCGAACGATCCCTAACAACATTTAGGACAAAAAATTTGAAAACGTTTTTGGATGCAAGAAGCAACTAGATTTGACGTGCTTTTGACAAAACAAAAAAAAAAAACACTTATAATATAATCACTTATGAGTAAAAGTGTTTTTTTTTTTTAAGAAAGTAATCCCAAACTGACCGTAATGGAGGAATAAACGGAGATGTTTAGGGCAACAGAGAGCAGGGTGGAGGAGCGAGTGGGAAAAGAGCAGGGTAGATGAGGAACAGTTCCCTATATTTGCTGTCATCGGTACTCATGAAAACCAATGCCGAAGCCCTCACTCTCTCTCCCTCTCTTCAAGAAATTTTTTAGTGTGACTGATAGACGGGATAATATACTATATGTACAAATAGTAAGATATATATGTTAAAATATTAATAACTTAAAAAATAAAATTTCTTATCATTCTTATTAAAACAAATAGTGTACCACTTATATTCCCGTCAAAATTAAAAATTTCTCCTCTCTACACCATCTCTCCCTCTCACACATCTTTCTCTCTCAAGAGTGATGCATGAGCACCGTTTTTTCCCTCTTTTTTAATTCTGCTTTGCTCAGAGTTCTATATAGAAGAAAAATCTTCTGCTTTCGTTAACAAGGAGCTGGCTTCTCTGATAACAGTAATATAAAATATTGACATATCTTAATCATGATCGCACAAATAAGAGGAGATGAGAATGTACGGAAAGTGGGATGGGAGAGAAGCCAGCTCCCGTTAACAAAGTTTTACAAGTCAGTTCACAAATAGATTAAAAGTAGCACAGACTCTGAGAGAGCTAGAGAGAGAAAGAGAGAGTAAAACTGTAAAATAGAGAGAGAGAGAGAGAGAGAGAGAGAGAGAGTGATTGTGTGTGGTTCTATTTCTTCTGCTTGCAGAGATGTTACATAAACAAGCGGTGGTTATATATGAAATCTGGGCGTTTGAGATCAGATCGAACTTCCAACTCGTTCATCTTTCATTATTCGCACTCCACATTGTATTCCAACGATCGAGCTTTTTAATCATCCAGAGTCAACCCAAGATCACGAGCTTTGACTTAAATCTCAACCTTTGATTTGATCCCCGCTTCTCCAGGTCAGTTCTTTCTTTCACTTCCTTAATATACATTTGCATTGCTCATTTCCTTCATCCATTTTCTTGTAGTTAAGATTACGAATGCCTTTTTGAACCTCTCATTATTATTTAGATTAGATTAGATTATCGCTCGACCTCGAGTGAGGAGAAAAACTGTGGAATGTAGATTAGATATTGCTAGACGATTCATGCAATTGCAAGCCAGTAGTGTGATGTGATATATGATTTGCTAATGCTTCTTAGTGAGTGATTTCTTTCACTTAATCTAATTACCTTTTATAATTACTAATTGGTGATTGGCTGATTTACTGCGGATCGGTCCCACTCATGTCTAACCTTTTTATTGCAAGGACCTGGATCCTCTCCTGAGCTAATGGAGAGGATCCTACTCATCAATCATCGTGGATCGTTGGATTTTTATCTAACAGTTACAAACAGGGAATCCCTTTAAAGTTATAATAATTGTAACCGTTGAAAAAAAAATTCAACGGTCCACGATAATTGATGAGGAGGATCCTCTCCATTAGCTCAGGAGAGGATCCAAATCCTTATTGCAAGTCCTCTGCTTGTGAAAAAAATCTTGACTTTCTGTTTGAACTTTGAGAGGAGGGTTTTTTTTTTTTTTTTTTTTTTTTTACTATTCAATTTTACACACATTATACATGATATTGTTAAATTGCTAATCAGTTAATAAGTTAATACATCGTTAACAAAATATTATCGATAATAATGGAATGATTTTGAGAGTAATCAAATGGTTAAAAAGTTTTTAATTTGGCTAATAATGACTAGGATATCTATATACTATATTTGTATGATTGTGATACTATCTTTTTCTAAATTTGATTAATGACTTTTTACTTTCTTTCCATTGTTCTTTTCCATGTTTTAATTAATTATTAATTTTTTCTTAATCCACTTTTCCCTCATTCAACACCACAAAACTACAAATTCCCATCTCATCGTTTTTGGTTTGCGCATTAGATTCTCTCCCAAATAACGTTGTTTGCTACAAAATGATTCTTTCTGCTTTCTAGACTTGGCAATTGGGAAGGATGAAACTATTTCGGACATTGCTGATACATTCTTTAATAAAACGAACCTCATATAAATGATGCATTAGGATTTTTCTCGATTAAATGTAAAATCATTTCAGAGTGGCTCAGTGATTTGAGACAAATTTCAAACTCATATTTCACACGACACACCCTAGCTTCGATTCCTAACGCTCGTGAATCGCACGAAGGTGGGCATAAAGAGCCTAGCGCATGTAAATCACACAGTAGTTGTCATGGAGAGGCTGAAATACCTCTATGAGTCTTCTCGACTCTTAGAAGAGTGGACTGCCATGCTCAGCCACCAGCTGATCCCTTTTCTTTAAAGAAAAACTCTGTATTAAATGTGGCAGTAATATAATCAGTTTTGAGTGTCTATATTATTTTTATTTTTATTTTTTCAATCATGGTCATAATTTAGGGCCCATGTGACTTCCATAGATTAGAACTTAAAAATTAGGAGCAAATTGACAATATTTTATTAGAACACGAGATTTAATAATGCTTTCAAAGTAGGTGATACTTTTTTTTCCCCAAATCTACAATATGGATAATTGATGTGTGTTGATTTTGACAGTGCATTAAGAAAATGAAGTACAACTTTCATCAGATAGAAATTTGGTAGCATGTCACCACCTTTGCATTTGTCACACTTTTATGGTAACATTTCCAATCGAATTGCACCCTAACAAAAATTATTCATTTTCCAATTGTCTTTTTGGGGTAAAGCGACCGACCTCTTTTGCTTTTTCACATGGCTTTTGGCATGTGTGTTTCCCTTCCAACATTTGCATGTGTTCTCAACCAAAATATCAAAGTGCATTTCACAAAAAAAATGTCAGACTAAATGTTCAGTTACTTCTTGTGCACGTCTTAGATGTATTTTTAAAGTTTTATTAGTAAATATCATTGTTTTTTCAATAAAAAGTCCCCCGATTTGCTCAGGGGTGGATGCACAATGGGACTAGGATGGTAATTCCAAGACCATTTGTATGTTTCTTTTTTTATACAAGTGGTATTGTAAACTAGTTTAGCTTACCTATATAACGATAATTCAAATTTAAGTGCATAAAGGTGTACATTATTCTCACCAAATTTTATGTACAACACTGATATGACGCTATTTTGTTTATTGCACTATAAAAATCTTTATTTATATCTTATCTTTGTAAAGTATAGACAATTTGATGTAAACGTTTATGTGGTGAAGTTATTATTTTTTGGTCAAAAGTTCAATCCATTGGTGGAAGGTGAGTGAAGGGATGGGATAGGATCATAGGACGACAGAGCAGAAATTGTTCGAGAGCTGAATTAGGCATGAGACATGGAGTGATCATTCGTCTCACGATAACACATTGAGGGAAACTTATTCATAAACTCGGGCCTCCCTCCCTGACTCTGCCTGACGTGTCTCTGTCTCGTCCTCCTTCCCATTCCATTTTCTACCTCACCTTTTAACCTTTTTCATTCATTAATTCATTCATTCGATAATTTTTTCAATGTGTCAGAAACACGATCAAATACACTAAGTGTTATAATAAAAATTTACAATAAATTGTATTAGGATACGTGGTATATCCACCGTATACTCGGCACACTAAAAAATCTCTCTGTTCATTCAACCCGAAACCCTAATTCTCACTGATGTGCTTTATAGGATTCGAGTTGCCTGAGTTTGATTTTGTTTCTGATGTCGGTTTTATGAGTTTAATTCTTATATAAAGAAATTAGATCATATGAGTTTAACTCCTATGGCAATATTTTTCAATGGCGTGAGTTTAATATTTGTGGGAGTTGAAATTTATAAGAATATTCAAACTCATGAGTGCTAAATATTGTAATTAGGAATCACACTCACTCATATTGACTCAAATATTATGATTTACTATGTGAGTTTGTTGTTTATAGTATCCAACTCAAATTTTCCGACCCGCTATAAAAGACTCAATAACACCTATCGTTCTAATAGTGCAAGTTTAATAAACATGCTCTATTATAAGAATTAAACTCACGTGACCCACTAGACTCAACATTTAAACTCCCGACTGATTTTCATATGAAGATATGTTATTGACGATGTTATAGTATGAGTCAATAAAAATCGTTTATGTAAGTTACTCTTTTGATGGGCTTTTAGTTTAGTTGGCTGGAAATGGCCAGCTCGTTGATCTGATTTGAGAATTTTGGCCCGATGGGCCTACAAGTATTTGGCCTAATCATCAGTTGGAGACGATTTTCGTGTCATTCAGCCCTTTGGTCGGGCTAGTTGGAGATGGGCTTATGTAACACTCTTTCAAAACAATTTTATGGACCATTTTGCCCTCCTATAATTAACAAGTTAAAAATGCATGAAAAAGAATAGTCTCTTCACGTCTCTCCTCCCACGTACCAGTATAAAGCATAAGCAAGTAGGAAAGACCCCTCCCTAGAAACTTGGGATCAAAATCTACGCTCCTTCCGCATCACCGTTGAAATTTATAAAACCTCTCATCTTTTGCAGGTCAGGTGAAATCCAATGGACGAGAATAAGCCGCCTCGGGCGTCACGTAACCACCACGGGAGTTCGTCGTCGTCGTCGTCATCATCGTCCGGGTCGTCCGACCATCGCGGAGAAAGTCACACGTCATCCGCGGGACCCACCACGACACCCGCGCGGAAGAGCCGGTACGGGTACGCCATCGACGACGGCGCGGGGGACCGGATCGAGTGCACGGGAAGGTTCTGCAAGTCGTGCAGCGGCGCGTTGATCGCGGACTGCGTGGCGCTCTGCTGCTGCCCCTGCGCGCTGGTGAACTTTTTGACCCTAGCGTTCGTAAAAGTGCCGTGGATGGTGGGGAGGAAGTGCTTGGGATTGGGGAAAAAGAAGGGGCAAAAGCGGGAAAAGAGGAGGAAATGCAAGGGGGGTAGGAGTTGTAAACGTGGGATCGAGTGGGTGGTGGAGAGAGGGGAGGAGGAGGGGAAAGTTCCCGAGATTTCATGGCGGGGTGGGGACGGCGAGGAGGAAATGGAGTGCGACGGTGCCAGGCAGGAGGCGGAGAGGGTGTGGTTAGAATTGTACCAGATTGGACATCTGGGTTTCGGGAGAGTTTCCTTTACTGGTATTCAGTCTCTTGGAAATAAGGGGCAATTAGGGAATGTAAATTAATTGTTTGTGTAATTTAATTTAATTTGTATACACTCGGGGTTAGTGCAGTTCAATTTGCTTTCTGTTTTATTGTTTGTACTGTATACGGAAGAGAAGCGATTCACGCTGTTCTTCTTGTATAACGGTAAAAAAATTAATATGTAAATTTACGAAAATATTGATAATATTTGCCATTAAAGTATCATATTTGCCTCCAAATGGAGGGGTTATAAATCACAAGAAATGGAGTAGTTTTGGAGACGGAGACAGAGATCGAGAGACAGGAAACGTGAGTTTGTGGCAGTGGGAGAGTGACAGGAGGCAGCATGAGGCCAAGGGAAAACTGGGAGTTGGTTACCTTTTTCAAGAAAAATAAAAATAATAACCAGCCTTTTAATTACTTTGATTTTCATATTTACTTATTTTGTTTGCTGCTAGTTGTTGCTATCAGGATCACCTGTGAACTCACGCTCAGTCATATTTTGAAATCATGAAAAGTTATGTTGAGAAATGAACAACCGAGACTAGGATTCTCTTCCCTCATTTTTTTCATTCTCTTTTATCCCCATCTCTCATATTCTTTATTTTGTCTTTCTCTTTCTATACAAAATTATTATAAGATGTTCACGTGGCGTAACTATGACCGTTCAAATAGGAGGGGAAGGAAGAACAGGAAAAAAAAGAGGGAAGAGAATCCTATCTCCGAACAACCGACGCCGGAAGTATCAACGACATTAAAGGCCATGTTTGGTGAGTTGAACGGGATATGTTATTTATAATTAGATTGGACTTGTAACTCAACTTAAGTTTGATGAAAAAATTGTAACACGAACTGGATTTATAAATTCGAAATAAGAAAAATAGGACGGGTTATGTAACCCATCCTCGTACATGATTTACAAGTCCTGTGATCTTCTTCTTCAATTTGGCCTTCAATCTTCTATTTGGTTTGCCGTTGATGTTCTTTTTCGTTTCAACGACCATTTTCTGGTGAGCTCATCTTCGATATGGATCGTACAATGGGGGTGGGTGTGGGTTGATGGAAGAAGCCATTGCGTAGCCTTTCAATAAGTTGATGCCACATCATCAATTACTTGATACAGACTTATACTTTTGTTTTTTTTTTTTTTTTTTTTTTTTGAGAAAGTACGATATTTATTGAATAGAGAAATACGTACATAAGTGAAGATAGGGTGCTAACAACGGGCTTCAATAAAAACCTTGTCGGGACTTTCAATCTGATCGAAGGAAAAAAGAGTGTCCCGCACCAATTAAATATGAAGACCATCCTCAATTAATAAATCATTAATAACATCACGAGGTTCTTCGAACCAAGAAAGTGGATGATCCAGCGTAAGACTCCACCTTGCAAGACGATGTGCCACTTTATTCGACTCTCTAGGTCCGAAGGAAACCTTCCAATGCTCGAACCCCTGAAGAATCCGTCTTGTGTCTGCAAATAGGTGCCCCATATGACCATGAAATGACGAACCTGCATTCTGAATAGCAGTAACAACCAATAACGCATCACCTTCGAACTGGACCTGTTCCGCACTCCATTGCTGCACAAACACAGCTGCTACCCGTGCAGCAATAGCTTCAGCATGCATAGCCGAGCCAATGCCGTACTCCCTACACGCCAGCGTAGCCATGAATTCCCCTGTGGCGTTTTGAACTACAACCCTAAAACCTCCGTATGCATCATTCTCCTCCCAAGCCGCATCGAAATTACACTTTATCCAACCAAAATCTGGGCGTTTCCATTTAAGATCACAACCAATGCTGTAGGCGTTTTAGCTACTTTCCATTTCTTGAATTTTGATCGCCATGTTTGAGCTTTAAGTTGGACATCTAGTGGAGAAATATCAACTCCATTCCATAATACATCATTGTGAACCTTCCATACACTCCACAATAACACGAGAAGCAATTCAATCCTATGAAATGTACGAATACCCAAAGGACTACCAAACCAAATAGCAGCTGAACGTCCGCACATACAGACTTATACTTAGAAACATATAAATAATTATGTAATGATTTTTAATATAAACGACATGTCACGATAAAATTATTCTGATACTCGTCAATATTCAATGAGATTACATAATTCAAAGGAAATCAAAGAATGCAAGTGGCTTGTAACTTAATCAGTTAAGAACATTAGCCCACACACTCGAGATTCATTATTAGAATATCTTTTTTAATAATTTAAGTGAATTTAGTATATATTATTCTATTACAGGTCTTTTAAAAAAAAAAACAATTTGAATAATAGAAAAGGAAAAAAAGACAATGGCAATTGAGTAATTAATCAGGTTTAGACCATCAAAGAATCTTCACCACCGCGCCAAATTTTTGGCAAACCATGGCATATGATATGACGCACGCTTTTATGTACTGCCGCGTGGCACATGTCGGTAACTGAACGGCGTAGGTTAGTACCTTTCTATTGTATTGGATATGCGCTATCCTGCACCTAGATGCGCGCTGTGCCTAATCGGGCTTACGGCTGCGAACCCATACAAACGAAACAATTCTTGCTTCATCTACCGACTTCATCAGAGAGAGTGCGAGTGAGGTTCGAGAAATTTCCGAGTCGACTCGGTGAGCGAAGCGAAGATGGCGAATGAGCCAACTCGGATAATGCTGGGAGTGAACGAGTCGACCATCAAGGGCTACCCGCACGCCTCGATCAGCAGCAGGAAGGCGTTCGAGTGGACGCTCCAGAAGATCGTGCGCTCCAACACCAGTGGCTTCAAGCTCCAGTTCCTTCACGTTCAAGTCCCCGACGAAGACGGTCATCTCTCTCACTATCACTCTCTCTTTCTGCTTTTACTTTTATGTTTTTGCTTGTTATAATTGTGCTTGTGCTCTGTTTGGTTGCTGAGAAAACGGAGGAATTTGAAGAGAAAATGAAAGGATAGGGAAATCGAAACCGTAACTGTAAATTTGTGCTGGAAGATAGTGAAATAATTTGATCAAGGAGTGTTAGGGGGTCGCAGATTGTGTGAGAGTACTAAATTGGCTTCGCGATTGAATAATTTGTTAGTGTCATTTGGTTTGTAAATTGAAATTAAATAGGTGATGATTGTCGATTTGACCTAATCGGCGTTGTATCTAACAATCGTTAAGGTTTTGGTACCAAACGGGAGGCCATTGAGTATGAAGGTGCTTGATAACTTCTTAAGTACTCTGATCATTCCCCTTCAATTTTTCAGTTCGTTTAAGCGGTGAATATTTAGTATTTTGAAGTTCAATTTTGAGTTTGATTGGTTACGAGATCGTACTATTTTCTGTACAAGTTTGTTTACGATTGTGTCTCAAAGTTGGCTTTGATATCGTGACTTCATTTAGCGTGCTTCATGTATTTCTCGTCGTTTCAAAAGGCATTTTGTGATCCGAACATCATGATCATGATCATAATTATTGTTGACGTGGTCCTCTAGTATCAACCGTCATCATAGCGTAGTGAAATTGTGATCATGAATTGATCTGAATTCATCGTTGTATGAACTTTGAACAATGTCAATCACTTTACGTATAGTCCAGATAGTCGAGCTTCTGTAAATTCTTGTTGATTTAAGCATGCTTAGCACTTAGTTTTCATTGCCTGGAAAACTGTCTGATTCTTTATCCTTCTTATTAACGATGTGATGTTAACTGATCTTTGTTGCTATGTATTAACTGGCAACTAACTGTTACTGCAAATAATATGTTCCCTCTTTCTATAATAGGTTTTGATGACATGGACAGTGTGTATGCATCGCCGGAGGATTTTAAAAACTTGAAGAACAGAGACCGAGCTAGAGGGCTTCATCTGCTGGAGTTCTTTGTTGACAGATGTCATGCAATCGGGGTACTGACTTGTGTTGGGGGGCGACTTTAATTGATTGCATCTGAAGAATACTCTATTTTAAGATAACACCTACATATTGGAATCTCGTAGGTTGCTTGTGAAGCATGGATCAAAAGAGGGGATGCCAAGGAAGTAATCTGCCGCGAGGTGAAGCGTGTGCAGCCAGACCTTCTGGTGGTGGGTTGTCGGGGTCTTGGTCCTTTCCAAAGGTATCTCTAAGTCCTTACCTTTCACAGACATGCCTGATATCCACAGTTCTTAGTCTTCTTAGATTGCTGACGTCCTTTTCTCGCATCTTTTGAAACTGGCGGATAAAGTTATTTAGCAAATGTTATATATGCTCACTGCTCTGGAGCATAATTGGGTTATATGCCTTATCATATACAAGGCTATCCAATTAACATATCCCTTTTTCTGTGCTGTGCAGGATTTTTGTTGGGACCGTGAGCGAGTTTTGCGTGAAGCATGCTGAGTGTCCCGTCATCACAATCAAGCGCAGTGCAGAGGAAACACCCCAGGATCCTGTCGATGACTGAATGTTACCGGAATGTGTATGTTTTGTTTCTTTGATTCCGTCAGTACACTTCCCGGCACCAGACCCTTGTACCTAAAAACCAACTGGGAATAAATTACATGTATCCCTTCTGTCGTGTGAATTTTAGTTCTTTCAAATCGTATGCCGAGGGAATTACACTAGTTGTACGATGAAACTTGAATATTTTGCGTTGTATTGCAATTAGTTTGGGGGCTCGTTTTCGAGCTTTCTTGTTCATCATCTTACATTCAGCTTAATACACTCTCTTTTCCATATTTGTTGCTTTTGTCAAATGGAGATTCGATGTTTCGAGGATGCTTCTCCATCTCCCCAAAAGTTTGCGTATTGTTCCGGTCGGGACACAAAGAAAACTGAAATGTACATGGAATTAACTGCTGAAATTGGAATCAAAATATCGAGAGTTGTTACATGGAGATGTATTAACTTCATCCACAAGCATCCCAAAAGAAAGTATTTAGATCTCTCCCTAAACCTACATATTCGCTCACTAGCTATATCCAAGCAGAGAAGCTGATCTACGACGACGATTAGACCATCGTGCTTACCGTCCCCAACAGCTCTTTTATCTCGCTCTCCAGTTTCGATTTCGTGACATCCGAAACTTGGCCATTTGAATCATCCAGCATTGAGGTCATCTTCTCCAGTTTCTGCTTGATTAAGTCGATCTGCGACGCCTCACCAGCAGCAGCGGGTACCTGTGAAGCTAATGCCTGGGTTTTGGTCTTGCCCCTGGACTTCTTAGCAGGAGCAGAATTGGATATTTCACTCAGTTCACGAACCTTCGAAGCAGCTGCCAGATTATGAAGCCGGAAATTGACGTTGGAAGCTCCAAACGGACTGTCATTTTGCGAATGGTTGAAGGCTTCTTCTGCATCAGCTAGCCTTGCAAAGGAAACACGAGCGCAGAAATTGGTGTAGAACATCTCAGTTTCCATTTCGTTCAGCTCTCCGAACTTACTATAAATCTTGATAAGATCAGCTTTTGTGGGGAGATTGGACCCAGGGCCAAATGTCACAAAAAGGGATGCAGGTGAAGCTATTTCGTCGGTCTTTCTACGCCTTTTCTTCAAATCCGGAGTTCCAGAAGCATGCTTTGATTTTCGCTTACTACCAGGCTCTGAACCTGGTGTCTCAGTAGCTTGCTTTTGTGTTGGCTTAGCAGACCTTGTCTCACTGCTCTTCTTGATTATCTTCTTCCTAGATTCAGTTTCAGGCAGGTTTTCTGCAGTCTGATTTCGGTCTTTCCCCATTGAGCCAGGTTCAGATTCTAACTTCTTTCTCTTCTTATCAGGTTGCTTCTTCTTGTATATGTCGTAGTAGGATCCATTGCGATAAATCGAGTCTCTGAATATGGACAGAAAATCCTTAACAATCTCAAAGGATTTCTTTTTGATTGGAGATGATGGATTAACAGCTGCAGAGCGGACTCCAGATAGCACGTTACGATTAGATACATTAGCTTTCATCTCATCAATGCTCTTCTTGTCATCTGCTGATGGTTTTTTCGAACTTGAGCCACCAGATATCTCATTCCCAAGCCCAAGTTCTGTGGAGTCTTTCTTCTGTAACGTCTCTGTGCAAGGATTCAGCATCTTCGGGGACCCAACAAGGTTCTCATTATAAACTTTCTGAGATTCTACTTCTATGTCTAGACTCCTTTTTCCAGTGCTTAGATTTATGAAGGGAGGGGACAAGTACTTGCTCCTTTTCCTCTCTCTTGTGGAAAAGGGGTGATCAATTTGGTCTTTCATGTCAGTTTGTGAACCGCCACTGCGCAGAATAGGACTATCACCGGCTTCTTCTTTGGTCTCGCCACCATTGCTTTCAATTCCAGTACCTTCAGCCTTCTTCCTGCTCCTTGTTAAGGCACCCTTCTTAGTTTCTTCCGTACGGTCACTAGAACCATTTTCAGCACATGATAGTTTTTTCATCTGCGTGCTCGTTGGTGTCTTTGAAAGCTTGGCCCTTCTCTTTCCGGATTCAGAAGTCAAATTACTCTCACCATGATTCTCGCCAACTTTCCGCTTCTTCGGCCCAGATGATACCCCTGCTTTCTCTGATGTTGCTCCTTCCTTTGTTTCCGCCTGAATATCATCATCCTCTCCCATTATATCAGCAATGCTCTTCTGCTTCCTTCTTTGGTATTGCCTATTCTCTAAACCTTGAGCCGAATTTTCGTGTAAAGGTTGATCAATTTGACCTGATTTTCTGGGAGAAGAAAGCCAGTCTTCAAATGGCCCTTGGTGCGGGACATCCACCGCCCTCCAGTCATCCTCAAGACCAGCAACTGGCTGCGCTTCGACGAAAACAGGCAAATGATAGCCCCCTTTTGAACAATAATATGCCGACAACCAACTCTTCAAAGCATTCAGCTGAAGCTCACTAGACGTGGACATAACTTCTGCAACATGTTTCAACTCAGCAAGAAGCTCTGCCGGGTCAGACAGACGATCCAAAAGCTTCCCAACCCTGCCTTCTGGCACAAGAACTCCTTCCTTAATTCCGGCATTTACTGCCAACGGCCGACCAACCTCACTCAGGGACTCTTCCTTTACACACCCACAACTCATCTTCAACATCACAATCCTTCCAACCTCATCCACAGCCTGCTGCACAGCATTAACAAACGCCTTCGAGCTACTCTGCCCCGACATCTCCCTAAAGTTCTCCTCAAACGGTTTCAGCTGCAATGAATTGCACCAAGCAAATGTTCCGTCCCCAAAATACGCCACCAGGAGTCTGTCTTTGGCCTTCAATTTCAGGGCATACTCCGAAGCGTCCGAAGGATCACAAATTTGTGCAGGCCACCACGGATGGCTCTTAATCTTTCCCCACACAAAATCACCAACAAGAAACTCATGTCCCTCATCATCCATGTCCTCACTAATCTCATCAGTTTTCTCATCGGGGTCTTCTCCAGTCCCATCCAAACAGCTCCCATTCTCTTCAAACCCTCCGTTCACATCGGTCCCGGTCTCAGTAATCTCAGTCCCATCCGGGCCTTCTCCAATTCCATCCAAAGAACTCCCATCTTCTCCAACCCCTCCTCCGTTCTCACCATGATCAACCTCAGCACCGCCGCTCACCGCCTTCTTCTCGTTACTCGAAACAAATTCCAACTTCTCAACTCTCCCTTTCCCTCTCAGCTTCACCAAACCCTCCTCAGCATCCGAGACATCAACACTCAGGTTCCCAAAACTCCTTCCACCGCCGGAACTTCCCCGACCGGACCCTCCCGAGTCGGTCACAACTTCCCTGATCGTCTTCTCCTCCGGAACTTCATGCTTCTCCGGTTCAGATGCAGAACGCAAATCCTCCTCCAGGGATGTAGTAGATCGCGTCCCTACCATCCCCATTTCCTGAAAAAAATTCAAGCTCAAGCTCAAACCTTGATTTCACAGCTGAACCCAATCACAAACAAAACCCAAAAACAAAAACACAAAACTATGCAAAAATATGTAAAAATCAGTACTTTCTAGGGTTTAGGTTTATGTCCAAAAGAGCTTGAAAACTGGAATAATATAATTATATTAACAACTAATTGCGCAGTGCACTAACAAACGAGAACAAATGCATACATACAATAAAAAAAAATATATATATATATATATATATATATATATAATAACCGAAAAATAAAGAGAACAGGGAAATTATATACCCGAAGAAACCAAAAGCTTCAAAGCTTGAAGCTTTTTTCTTTTGCTGGTCAACAAAACCTGCAAGCTCTGCAAATGATTGAGAAAAACTCCGATAACAAATAAATACGGATTTCCTGAATCGTATTCTGCAGAGAAAATCCGAATTCGAATTCGAATTGTGAGAGGGAGAGAAAGAAATGGTGGATGGCGGGGGGAAAATATCGCAGATAGTGGGCGAGAAATTGGCGTAAGGCGGTGGTGGGAAGAGCTGAGAGCGTAGAGAAGGAGAGAGTGGGAGTAGAGAAGAAGCGGCTATCTCGCTCTTGTTGTCGTTTTCTGGCAGAGCGGCCATCTCCACGTTTTGTGCCCGCCCAGCTGACATTTGGGTTGGTGAGGCGCGTAGACGCGAGAGTATGGAATGGGAGCGTACTCGCTGTGCTATGGGGCCATGTGGTTGTTACTGTAGGGATTTCGAAGAGGAGTAATCATGATCGCAGGTTCGATGCGGCATTGGGGATATCAAACGGCTGAAAAGCTATTATGTTTTGACGTTAAATGAAAAGCCGCGGATTTGATGTGGATGATCGCCACGTGTCCGTTGTGGATTTGGTTGGAACCGGATCCCTTCTGAGCACATCACACGGACCGTTGAAATTTGACCTAACGACTGTAATTATTTTAACTTTTAGAGGGTCTTCCTATTTGTAGCATTTAGATCAAATTTTAACGGCTTAGATCCTTTACTCAGGAGGCTGAACCTCCTAAGCTTAGGAGGGGATCCGGTTTCGATTTGGTTAAACATATCCCCTCATAAAGGCGATGCTGAATTGCTGATTGGTGATCCCAGCCAACATCTGCTTACAACGACATCGTTTTATGGTGTAACAGGTTTTGAGACTTTTCTTAGACAAATTTTTCAGCTAGGAACACTTCTATCTATTTTTCACGTGTCATAATATATGTATAGATACATTTCATATGATAGAAAAAGACAAACATAATTTATTCATTCCCCCACCTTGAAAGTTCAAAAGAATATACTATTCCTAATTTCAATTGTACTTTTATCGAGTCAAAAGAGAATTTTGCTCATAATTTTTGTCTCAAACTAGAAGGGGTTCGCTTTGCTTTCTTAAGGATGAACTCGCACATATTCGACCCAATAAGAGCATCTTCAAATAAGATGTCAAAATTGTTATGTAGGCATACAACAATAAAAAATGGCAGTAAATTCTCTCCAACCGAGCCTTCAATTTCTTAGGTGGCACTGAGTCATTTGAATGTCAAATTTATTAAATAATATTTTAATAGATTAATATAATATATAATAAATGTTGTTATGTTTTTGAAATATTTGATTGGTTGCCTTAATCATTGGACTCCACAAAAAGATAAAAATTTATTAAATGACATTATTTTTGAAATATTTGATTGGTTACCTTAATCATTGGACTCCACAAAAAGATAAAAATTTATTAAATGACATTATTATTTAACATATCGGGTGAAGCAAAATATTGTACAAAATGTCAAATTACCACTTAAGCTATCAACGATCATTTTGATGATTAAAATTTTACATTTCCTTTATAGATGCTCTAACAAGGTAAAGCAGTTATCAACATGCCGATACCAAAGACAGAAAAGAATATGGGCTTTTCGGGCAGGTTGATCTCTTCCTACATGTACATGAAGCAACGAAATGGATGAGGAAATAATGTGCACCACCCAATCGCATATGATGGAAATTGGACTAAACAAAATAGCTAGATTAACGTTGTTAAGTGATAAGAAGTGCCCACATTTACTATCTCTAAGCCAAGCAAAGTATACTTCTAGCTCCACTAGCTAAACAATCAAACAGCATAATCAAGCACTAGGGCGACCCAAGTCAAAAGACTTTTTGCTTTGGAAGTATCGGGAGGAACGTCTATGGCACGCAATCCCATCTTTGCAATGCGACATTTTGATCACAAAAGGACATTCTTTCCAACGAGCTAGAGCTCGCCCAACATAACCAAGCACTAATTTTACGAAAACCTTACAATGCTCTAATGTATGACATGCACCCAATTATTGAAGTAACTAGTTCATGAAAGCACACATTCTCTTGTTTTTTTATACTAACAAACATCGACATCATCGAGACATATACCGCTCATAACATTGGTAGATAACATGTTAGTGAAAACACATATTGCCGCCTTATTGAAATCTACAAACAACATTATCGATACAAAATCCGACGTAAGAATTTCTATAACAAATCAAACTACAAAAACCAAAGCAATCAAATATATTTTTTCAGCATAAAATTACAATTCCAACTGCATTGAGAACATTGAAGCAAGAGAGCAATGACATATCGCTAAACACCTACAATTCCAAATAAAAAGTACACAAAAACAAAGCTCATTTGCTAAAACCCCCGAACCGGATTAATTAAGCGCTAATTCATGATTAAACAATGTTAATCTTCGCCCCGGCGGCTTCCAGCTGCTTCTTCGCCTCCTCCGCCTCGTCTTTCGAAATTCCTTCCCGGAACTTCTTCGGCAAACCCTCAATCAACTCCTTCGCTTCCTTCAGCGCCAGGCTCGTCAACGCCCTCACCGCCTTAATCACCGCGATTCTCGCGTTGCTCGGCACTTCCTCGATGACGACATCAAACTCCGTCTTCTCCTCCACGACGGCGGGGCCATCGGCTGCTCCTGGCGCCACAGCAACTGCGGCGGCTGGGGCAAGAGCCGCGGCGGAGACACCGAGCTTGTCCTGGAGGTAGTCGACGAGGATGCGGGCCTCCTCGAGCGTGAGGCTGGAGATGTCAGTGCCGAGCTTCTCGATCTTTTCTGGGGCTCCGACGGCGGCGAGGGGGCGTATGTGGATGGCGCGGTGGGTGAGGGTAGGGTTTTGGGGTTTGAAGGGGAATTGGAGGGTGGGCTTGGGGGAGTGAGAAGGGAAGGAGGAAGCGGAGGTTGTGGCGGGGTAGGAGGGAGTGCCCAATGTGAGTGTGGAGAGAGTGGCAGCCATTGTTGTGGATTTTTGAGGTCTGAGAGAGAGAGGGAGAGCGAGAGAGAAATGGAGAGTGGGAAGATGATAGGATAAGGAATTGTGGAGCTAAAATGTCAATGGGTGATATCGGATGAAGCTGCTGGGTTTTATTTGGTTGACGATTTTACCCTTATGAAATGTTATAATTTTCCTGCAAATTGCATAGTAGTTCCGTCGTTCTTCAGGGGTACAAAAGGTATGTGAATAGCATTTTGAAAAGGCCAAAAAACAGAAAGGCCGACACAGGGGCATTCCGAGAATCGAACTCGGGACCTCTCGCACCCAAAGCGAGAATTATACCACTAGACCAAATGCCCACTCATGAACTTAAATTTATGACTTGATTATTATTTCAAATCATGTAGTTAGATGGGGCCGAAACACCGTATGTTATTATACAATTAGATGAAAGTTTTTCTTCAAGTGTCTCTCCAATTGTATAATGGCATGTGACGTACCGTCCTGTATTTAAGGCACATTGAAAATCTCTCCTATTCAAGGCCTTCTATCTATGGTCTAAATTGGTTTCTTACCAACACCTTTCACTAGCAATGTGGAGAACATATTAGATTATGTTAAAGTGCAACTACAATGTCCATACATTGGTCAGGCTAATTGGTTATACCGGTGTGATTGTCCTTTTGCAGAAACAACAGAGCAGTTTAAAATATCACTTTGTAAAAAACGTACGATAAAGCACTTGAAATGAGGAAAAACAAAAATTGAGAAGAGATTGGATGAAACAAGATAAACTATCCTTCCTAATCAATCTAATTCTCGGTTGTGTTCTTATATTGGATTACAAAATTGTAATAGTGAGCAACATATTTTTCCGAAATTTGAGTAACTCAAATACTCGTTCTTAATAAGTAAACAACAACTCATAAAGTTATGCGCTCGACCCAAATATTGCTCAGCACAAAAAAATTTACAACGAAAACGCCCACATCAACCAGATATTTGATAGGGCAGACCAACCAAAGCCCACATCAACTATCCAGATATTTGATATGGCAGCCCAACTTAATAGTTTTAAGCCCAAAGCCCATATTCCAGAGATTTTGGTACACGGATGCATATAATTCTTTGTATTTCATTAATTATTTACAACGACAGTTTTGCTTCCTCAATATATTTGATCAAATATTTGAGGCATCTCTCAATCTCCTACACCTTTCAATGCCACACACAACACGGTTATAGTACAGTCCCCAAACATCTGCTCACCACCTCCGGCGCTTCCTTCCGTACCAATACACGAACGCTGCTATCGATGCAGCCACAACAACGCCGGCAGTTGCATGAAAAGCGTACATTGGCCTCTCCTGAACGATGCCAGAACTGGTAACACCATGGGGTGGTGATGATGGCAGTGGTTTCTGGCCAACTGTCAATGCGAAACCCAAACCTTGCCTTTCCAACTCAGCTAGGTCCTCAACTTTCTGGCTTCAGCTTGGTGGCCTTGGCTATAGCTTCATACTCTTCCTTGGTTCCGCCTTCGAGAAAAGACCCGACAAGTTGACCTTTTCTTACCCAATAAGCCCCGAATGTGCCTCCTGAGAAGTCTCCGAAATGGACTACATCTCCTGCATTGTCCCCGTAAAACTGCCAAGACAGGGTGAAGATTCTCGAGTAAAAGAATGGTAGATAGTCGAATTCATCAACTTGGTTTCGTTCCATAATTGCAGTAACAACATGTCTTGCGGATTTTCTTGCTGAGTCAACGTGTTCGAGCCTTCTGGACTCACCAAATACTTTTACTGGAAATGTGGCAATATCTCCCACTGCATAGACTGAGCTATTACTTGACAGCATCTTTCCATTCACTTTGATCCCACCTTTCTCCAGCTTTAGTTGACCTTCAAACAGGCTCGTGTTTGGACGAATTCCTATTCCCACAACAACCACGTCTGCAGGAAGACTACTTCCATCTCTAAGATTAACAGCAGTCACCTGTAAAAGGATTGAGCAGAAAAATTTAGCATTTCAATCGCATCTAATTCAAAGAAAATGTATACATATAACTATGGAACCAATGTTTTCTCTATTTAAGAAAGTACAGAATTTGTTTTGAAGAAAGCATCTCAATAACCACTCAAAGTTCATGTTATTCCAGAAGAATTTAACATCTACCTTCCCGTCCGAGTCAATGTCAAACGAGGACAAAATGGTTCCTTTAACAAACTTCACTCCTTTGGATTTGTAAAATTCTTCATAAAAACTTGCGATCTTGGGTGTGAATAATCGGGCCACTGCAAAAACCAAAAGCATTGATCCATTTGCTTACAAGAACTCTTTCACCACAAATTGAACAGATGCCCCCCAGGACCCAACACACAGAAAAAAAGATGCAACAACGTTTGGTCTGCATCAAAATAAAAGTACTTACTGCAATGTTCTTCTGGAAAAACCATCGTTACATTCATCCTATTGATCACTAATGATGCAGCACACTCCATTCCAATGTAGCCACCACCAATGACAATAGCATTCCCACCAGAGGAAGATTCCATCAAGTTTACTAGTCTATTGGCATCAGCCAAATCTTGTAAATAACACACATTTTCAGAATCTGATCCTTTGACTCCAAATTCTTCCAGCTTCAGTGCCTATTTTCGACACACAAACACATATCCATTAAATGGAGAAAATGAATTTTCCTTAGCATCCTATACTTCGGAAATACCCCTTAAACTAATAGCGTTCTATATTCTGAAAATAATGTCCGATGCAACCACATTAACACAGCTGTAGAAAAGGTAATTAGCACTTTATAGGTCTACTACAACATTTTAACTCCTCAATCAGGTTTTGTTACTCGTTTACTTGAATTCGTGGTACATCAATATTGCTTATATTGTATTTGAAACTTTCCATTATACTTCTTTTAGCAATGACAGAACATATACAGCAAGAAAAGCAAAAAGTAAAATAAGATCAGTTTCAATACCCGAGCACCTGTTGCAATGATGAGAACTTTGTAACTTATAGTCTCTCCAGATTCTGTCAGTAGTGTCTTGCGTCTCACATCAACAGACTTGACTCGAGTTCCTATAACTAATTCGATCCCTATAAAGAAGAAGATCCAAATTATATTTCAGTTTATCTACTTCGATTTTATTGATAAAGCACCACGGTTTTTACCAAAAGTGATTACGGAAAGCACAAACAAAAAAAATACCACCCCCTATGATTCCTATTAACATATAAAGTCAAAGAAGCAAGACGTCCTAGATACTTACCATGCTCCTTATACCATTTTGGAGTTAACCTTTCCTCCTTAGCACCGACACAAGTATGAAATGATGGAAGGCGTGCAGGCGCTGCACATGAACACAATTTGCAAGAATTAAGTCAATGCAGAATTTCAGAAAGAGATATATGTGAAGTAACTAACATCAATGATGAGAAAGCATTTGCTGAAGGCATGTATCTAATACGGCGGCCAAACATTGATGTCTAATGTCTGTGATACAGAAACATTATATACCTTCTGGAAGTAGAAAGCCTTTGCTTAAAGCAGGTCTCTCATAAGGTGGAACCTGAAAAAGATATAATCGCAACCGTTGAATCTCCCGAATCATGGAATTTACTTTCACAGAATTGATCACTTATGTTACAAGTTGGTTCATGAAAATGGCGACCCCAAACCAACCAAGCTGCGAGGGTTAGGGGGAACGTCTATAGTAGACAGCCTTACCCTTGCTTTGCAAACAGGCTATTTCCACAACTCGAACTAGTGACCTTTTGGTCACAAAGGAGCTACCTTTCCGTTGTGCCAAGGCCTCGCCCTCAAAGTGTTTCACTCTTGTTTTCGAAAATTACGCGAAGCAATACTATTCCATATCACTTATGTGAGAGGGTTCATAATCGTAGGTCCACGGTTTACATTGTTCAATCCAATCAGCTAAAAAAATTCGGCACGAAAAAGTCCATTTTCCAATCCCAAAACCAATTGGCAATGCAAAGTTTGCTTAACTTTCTGATGCAGGACAACTCTCCACATCCTCACACGCTAAACAATGTTTCAATACAAACCCAAATCCTAGAATTTGAAATAATATAAGAATTCATGTATCTTTTCCTGGTTTATCATATAAAAAACACGAAACTAAAGCTTGCAAATTGCAAATTGCACACCTATTAATATATATATATATATATATATATCCATCAAACAAATGAATTATCAGCTATGAATAATTGAATTCATGAAGAAAAAAGAACTCACTGATTCTTCAGAAATGATGCAGAGCTCACCATGGGAGATGCCTCTCTTGTTGAATTCAAGAGCTGCATACCCAGCAGCCACCCCTCCTCCCAGAATAACATGAACAAAAGCCCTTCCCATCACTCCTTATTTTCTCTCTTGTCCCTCCCTCCTCCTTTTTTTTTTTTTTTTTTTTTTTTCTTTCACTGGAGTGTGGAAGAAGAGATTGAATTATATGTATATTTAATTTCTATGATTTTCTGGTAGGGAGAGCTTTCCTTTGAAGAAATGCTCTCCCGAGGAAGATGAACAAATGTTGAATGTGAAGTCGGACAGGATATCATCGAGAGAGAAAGAGAGAGACAGAGCTGCCTCCTTTTACCATTTACCCTTCATTGGATTTGCATCTGGATACCGTTGGATGGAGAAATTTTTCCATATGCGGAAAGATGATTCGGTACAACAAATGTTATAATTTAAATGGTTAGAAATTATTATTTTTAAATATCTAATCATTTATATAATAACATTTGATGTGACAGACTGTATTTCAACACGTTAAAAATCTTTTCAAATGAGGATTATCTGTGGAACCTGCAACTTGATCGTGATGATCGTTTTTTTGTTTTTCTAAGGTCGGGCTAGCGAGTGATGTGGTGACACGTGTAAGGCGGCTATCATGCCATGTGGTGGTGGATAAGAATGAGGATCCTTTTCGGATCTTGTTTGTGAGGATCTTAGAGATTCTCAAATCGTATTCATTCATCGTACATCGTGTGGTCAGAAATCATTTTAAATATTTTTATTTTAAATTAAATATGAATAGTACTTGATGAAAATTAACCGCACGATATATGATGAACGGACACGATTGGAGTGGATAATATAAGAATTTGTTGGTACTAGGAATTTTGGAAATAGTTTGAGGAATATGAGGTTGGATGGAAGTGAGATGATATGAAAATTATGCCAGAGTCGGAGAAGCCAACATAATCGTGGATCAGGTAGGTTAGTGTTTCCGCCACACATTCCCTTTTTTGAACTTATCCTCACCTCCATCTCTTCAATATTATACGTTTTTAGAAAAATTTATGAATATCAATAAACGCAATCACGTATTGTATTATTGTATGTGTTATAAGGAAGTGAAAATATAATTGATATGTCTTACTTTCACAAAGGCTAGTATATCTTCTTAGTAGATAATGCTTTGCCTTTATGAAAATTTTACTTCTACTAATTTATTTTTTTTAATTTTGATTGCATTAATTGACATGATTCGTGTAATGTGTGAGGGTTTGAATCCTAGTTTAAGGTTTATAGGGCTATTTTGGGATTAAGGTGATTTTTTTTAAAAGTAGCTTACAAAAAATAGAATTTTAATAAAACATTTTCAGTACTGTTCTTTTTTCAACAAAAGCCGGTCATACCATCCTTCCCATCAAGGCGCTTATTTTTGTAGCATGCCGGTGAACAGTGTTATTTTCTTTGGTGTAATTACTTTTTATTTGGGCCGAAACTCGAAACCTCGTATGAGGCATAAACCTGGCCCAACAACCTTCCAAGCAAGCGAGTTGGCAAACTTTAGCTATGGGCCTTATATCTAGTCCATTTGGTAGCTCCAAACCAGAGTCCAGTTGTATCTTATGGGCCATCAAAATCGATCACCAAATCCGATTGAATATTTATAAATTTTTTTTTTGAACAAATATTATAAGTAATTTTAAACACATTATTTTCTCTTGGTAATTTCAAGTCTTCAAAAAAGTGAAAAAGGTGAAGTTGAGATTCTCTTTGGATCTCTGTGTGTGAAGCAGCCAGATTAAAAAATTGAGCCGTTCAAGAAAAAGATATTATGACCATTCAAAAATTTCATTTTTCTTGATGTGAGCCCATAAGATGAGCTACTGAGGACCGCATGATTTAAGTTGAGTTGTTTGAATTTTTTGAATCTGACTGCTCTGGACACAAATAAATAAAAGGAGAGGAATTAAACAAAGTCTAGTAAATATATAAAAGTAGAGGAATTAAACAAAGTTTTTCAAGCATGGATCACGTTTTTAATGGGTCCTCTAATTGGTATCCGATTGTCTTGGTAAACGTCGATTTAATTAAGTTTTAAGTCGAATTGAAAAGGTATTGGACGGTAAGACGAAGGTATCAACTATCACTAAAATAGTTGACATGGTTATTTAACTTATTTGAACCCTACATTTTTTTTTTACAATATATTAGAAGCGTGAACTATAATATTGTTCGACTATAAATTTAGACTATACTGTTTTCCATCAAAATTTCATGAATTTATAATCTAACCACTGATATGCCAACTTATTTGCCAAGATAAAGCTTTGGAACAATCTTAATGGTCATAGTTCATATTAATAATCCGACAATATAACGTTTTAGAGATGTTGGTAAGTCCAGTTTTCCTGATATGTGATACATAAGAAATAAATAGAAGGATTGGTTGTTGCATATGCAATTAATAGAAGACGAAAGTTTAACCTCCAATTGGGAAAACATCTCGGTTGCATATATTTTCATCACGTATTCAATGTCGACCTTCTTCCTTGATGAACAAGAACTTTCGCTTTCATCCAATTTCCTACGATTTGTCACCATCCATCCCTCACATCGTCACGAGTGATCATCATGGAATCACATAACTTATCTAAAGCATGACATATATATTCTTTGTCGGCACCACTGACTTCTGTTACCATTTAGTGAGAAATTGCACTTGAACATCTCCATTATGACAATTTAATCACTCATTAATTTACAAATCACAAATATAGTAGTCTATATTGAGGTTTGCAACTTCATCATCCCTCCCTCGCATGATCACTAGTGATCATCATGGAATCACATAACTTTTGTAATGCATGAAATCTATATTCTTTTTCGACACCACTAACTTTTATTACCATTTCACACTGGTGCTGTTGTTGATACTTCAAAAATATGTTATAAAAATTTAGAGAGAAATTACATTTGAACGAGTGCATCATGACATGCTGTAGAGTTTTACAACAACTTCATAGCTCCAAGATTCACAGATCATAAATATTGTCGGCTATATTTTAGTTCGGGTGTGCAACTTCACCATCCCTCTCTAACCTGTCAACTAGTAGTCATCATGGAATCACATAACTTTTCAATAGCATGCCATCCAAAACCCTTGTCTGCACCATTGACTTTCATTACCATTTCACATTGGAGCTGTTGACGCTCTAAAATTGTCCTATTACATACTACTTTACAAAAATCTAGCAAGAATTCTCACTTGAATGACATATTTTAGGGTGTCATAACACCTTCATCACTCCATCATTCACAAATAACAAATATTGTAGTCGATATTTGGCTCATCAATATCCAAATCCATTAATTCATACATTGACTTTGGAACCATGGTCCTTAATTTGCAGGCCACCGATAAACTAATGGCACTTTAATTGAAAAGTTTATTTGAATTAGAGAAAATCTAGTGAACCCCAAAAAGGCCCGTTAGTCAATTAATTAACTAAAACTAGAATACGATTTCACGGACTTAGCTAGCAAGGATATTTTGTTATCAACATGAACCCATGTACAAGTTTTCTACATTCATGGCCGACCCAACATGTGAATTTTTCCCATCTTCCACGTGATCTTTATCGTTTGTGCTTTGCGATCAATTTCAATTGAGCATACAAAACATGTGACTGAAAAGAACGAATGGCTGAGAGACGAATTTGCTTTTCCTATTGCCTTTTGCAACAGCCAAAGGTCTGTATTCGATCATATTTTGCCATATTTGGCAATGCAAAGTCGACGAAATGGTCCCTTGAGGTTCTTTTCTGAGCTGTTTCTTTCGATAAAGGTTGGATGCTAAAGTTTAAGGTTGATTAAAATTCTCGTCCGATCTGCTATCCAGGACAATCTAATTTTGTTTGTTTCTTATAACTCAACTGTTATTGTAAGGCATAAAACATAGAAGTTGTTAATTAAAGAATGGATTAAACTAATGTCGCGCTAATACGATCTCCCTTGAAGAAGTACGTTGACTAATCATATAAAGCTATCAAAATATCAAAAAGAACTAATTAACCTGTTAAAATCGGCTCAAGTCATGCCGAGTGGATAAAATAAGAAAATAATAGAACATAAACATGCTTATAGTTCCTTAATTAAAGTCATCAAATCATTAAAAAAAGGAAAATATAATTATGATGAAACCTAACTATGTTGAGCAAAAAAATACAGAGCCCAGATTATTGATTTAGATCTTGAAAATTATAAAGAAAGCAAACTATGAATCAAGATTCAAGACTATTTATACTAATTAAAATCTCAAACAGTTTAATTACTTTGTATATCTTCAACAAAAACAATAAAAACAGATTAATTACGATATATTAATTATAAAATATATGTGCGATGAGAATTGCCATGTGTTAGCACGTTGGACTAGTAGATACCATAAAAATATACGAAATTAGAAGTATAAATTTGTAGGGAAAATAAAGTATGGAGTATAATAAGAAGCATGTGAAAACTTGCTTGCGGTGGGTGCAAGTTAGGTTCACGTCGAACATCAGTTTTGCATGGCCATGCACAACTCTGGAAAGCCGAGACCAAATCTGACAAGAATAGCCATATTAGCTTTCCGCGTGTCGATTTCCCAGCGGTTCATTTTTGCTGTATCAATTGTATCACGGCATGGGTATCTTCATCCTTCTTTCTTCGAATCTTCATGGGCATCACCACTTCCAATTTTCATGTGCAAACTCATCCTAAATAAAAGCTGTGTGATCAACTCAACTAAATCGTGAAGCTTATTAATATATAAGAACGATCAATATAAGCGTCTATCTCAATAATTATATTCAATCTCGATACTACAAAAAAAAAAAAATATGACATTTAATCATTGATATTGATTGCACATAATGAGGTGAGTAAAAGACTTCAATGACTAATAACTTATTAGCTACTGATATGTAAGATTTACTCCCTCAATTAGCCATTGTTGTACTTCTACTTTTTTCAGCTCGTTCTGTGCAACTAATTTAAATGGTTAATGTCGAACTTTTTCAGCTCGTTCTAAAATTTAATCATTGACATTGATTGCACATTATTCCCGGAACTCTTGTTTATGCCATATAAGGGAGAAAATTGAAAAGCTTAATTTCCTATTACAAACTAATTAAAATTACGTATATATAAAGACCATATATTTACATATTTAAGAAAAACACACATACATATATGTATTTATATACTAAGTTTTCATGTGGACAAACGTAAGTTTTCATATGAAATCGGTTATTTAATTACTCTCCATTTAGCAGTTGCATAGACCAGAGATCCTCCATGCTCCAGTAGTTATCATTAGATTGATCAGCAGGTAAAGGAGGAGGATAAGCATCCATATTTGCTTGGTGTGTTGGTGCGGAGTGGGAAATATCCATTGTGTCCAGAGTTTTAGAGATTGACACTTGACTTGTGCTTGCTTGATCATTGACCTCAGAGCTTTGTCCTGGTGTAATATTCTCAGCTTGCTTAATGTGCTTTTGAATTCTAGTCCTCCAATAGTTCTTGATTTCGTTATCAGTCCTTCCCGGTAGATGTTTTGCGATTTTCGACCACCTGAGTATTGCAAGAAACACTGTCAAAAAAAAAAAAAAAAAGAAAAAGAAAAAAAGAAAATTTGCAATGGGCCAAAGTTAATAAATGATTGGACAAGTACTTGTACTGGTATAGTAGTTGCTAGCTAAAAAATCCCAGAAGAAAAAAGCTGTCTTAATTAGAAAGCACACTCAGTAGAACAACATGAGAAAAGCTGCTATAAACACAACCAATTAACAGCAATAAACCCTAACCTTAAATTATACCTGCAACTTGACCATGGTTGTGCTTTTGGTGGAACTGAATATATATGTATGTGTGTGTGTGTGTGTGTGAAATAAAACTTTATGGCAATTAACTATTTGTAAAAATTCCAAGTCATGCATGTTCCATGGGTGAGATTGAAAATCCTACAAGTCCCCGCTGGACTTCTTTTATTTATATATTAGGCAGACCAGGAGCTGGACTCCTTTTATTTATATATAAGGCAGACCAGGACACAGAGACTTCTTCATTTACATAAACACAGAAACATATACTTTCCATACGTGTATATTCATATTATATACACAGATCTTACAAACTCCTCCAGTTCATTCGATCTCCAAGTTTCCATGTTCAAACCCCCATTTACTTATACCTTGAGCTTCAAAGGGATAGCTCAGGATCTTTTATATATATAAGGTATTCTGATTGATATTACTAATCCCATTATTCTTTCTTATGGATAATATCATACTTATATATATGTATATATGGTGCCCTTTTGTCCATGAATATTTATCAGGTGAGGGGGTCGAAAAAAACTATGGGCTAAATGCAGGAGAAAAATTCTTCAAGATAGTACATTCCATTTAACGCACATTAATATTGATCATAATTTAGTGTCCTACCTAACCATGTTCCTAGAATTAGTAACTATCATTTGAGATTTTTAAACTCTTTGATTAGCAGTTAAATTATGATTAATTTCTTAGCAGAAAGCTCTTGTTGCGAGCGCTGCCTCCATGCATATTATTAGTACGATCAAAAGAATACAAGCATCCAAAACAGTATGGTTCACGTCGGTTTCAACCAAAGTAAAAGGTTTTGTCCTTTACTTCAAAGTGAGAGCTAGGGTTGGCATGTGAGAAACTGACAGGGGTTTACCTATGAATGGAAGGTTTCTATTGCTCCAAATACTTTTTTGGGTCGACTTCACCAAAGTGCCTCTCAATATATATCACAAAGTCCAGTCCACCACCACATCTAGTTTGAGGTATTTTTCTTCCCACATAGACAAACAGTTTCCAAATCTTTAATTTGGACTTTATCATTAATGATTATGATTTATTAATAACACGAAAGAGCATTCTAATTATTTTTAATTTTGTTACCAGTTATAACAGCTTGTTTCGTCTTCTCATATCAAAACAATTCATCCTCAACATATATATTCTTTTAATTTGGTCACAAATGAGAGTTTCTCTGAATTTCTACCCTACTCGTACTGTTCTACTCATTACATCATCTATTCTCACCACTGGGTTGATCTCAATGATTTATCTCGATAATTTTTTTGACATTTCATCACGATGATTTTTTTATTTCAGTTCATCTCGATATATATTGGAACAAGTCATAAGAGCGGAACTTTGAAAAAAACAAAAACACGCCCCCCCCCCCCCCCCCCCCAAACCCCCCAAAACAAAACAATTTCATGGGTCCATCCAGCACAAGAGAATTACATATATATAGAGAAGCTATGCTACACAGAGTTGTCCTGCAACACACGTGGGAGAGCTTTAAGCTGTTGATTTGGTGGATTCCAATACATGTAAACCCACTCAACCAACGACTGTTGAAGATGGTACACCAATTATGGATAAGTACCACATTTCAATTTTTTTAAATAAAAGAAAAAAAAAATGATCAATTACTTGTCCTTCTCAGTAAATTGGCTGGCCTGGAGATATCTAAAATTATTTTGGAGAATAAAAAAGGGTTGTAAGCAATAATTATGATGTTGCCCTTGACACAGATCCAACAATCTGGTATTAATTGGTAATAGTTAAAGGATACGTCCACTGCAATGATTTGTCACAAGCCTCCAGAAATCCATATATCTTATAACATACCTATGAGAGATCGAGGGACAATTCTCGGTGATGAGTAAGAGTAGGTTATATCTAGGATTTGAAACTCTCTATTGTTACCCCCAAAAAAATAACAGAGACACAGAGAACGGTTGAGGCTGAAAAATGTACCAAAGATTTTGCAATCTTCCGGATGGATGAAATTGCTGTAATAGAAAAATATGTATGCAGAATCAAAATGAAGGACAAGAATTGAATTGGGAGTTTTGTAGCCCTAAATACAAAGAAACAGATCTTTCTCAGGATTTTTGCTGTCAAAATTTTGTTGGAAAATAGCAATTAAACCCTACTTCTTCATACAAAATTACCTCTCTGTCTCTCGGTTAGGTTCAAAACTATTCAAATAGGGCTGCTGACAAGTGATCAAAGCCCGATGAATCAAAAAGAAGAAACCTAGCTACTTAGCCATCCAAATTAAGAAGGTGACGAGGAGAAGTAGAATAGTTGGTCATAAGACTCGCAACTTATCAAATCATATGTATATACCTGTCCTTGTCGTTAAATTATCAGCGTACTTACATACTTACCTTAATGTTTTGTATGTGAATAAAAATAAAAATAGGAATGATCACCTGTTACCCCACTTTGCATGCAGTTCCATAATCAAAAGTTGTTCCTCAGGAGTGATATTGCCTCTCCGAACATCAGGCCGCAGATAATTCAGCCACCGGAGTCGGCAGCTCTTCCCAGTACGTTTGAGACCTAGTAACATAATATAAACCTAGTGACATATTATATAATATGTGGACATGTAGTTCTAAATTATTGAATTGTTCTAGCTGGGGTTTGATAAATACATAAATAGCTAGGGATCAAACATGTTAATTAATTACCAGCAGCTTTGGCTAGGGAGTTCCATACACCTTCACCATGATTTGCAATGTAGTTGATGAGAATCAGATCTTCTTCCATGGTCCATGGCCCTTTTCTCACTTCAACATCCTGGGATGAACTATTGCATGGATTTTTATCCATTTGGTTTCTATGTTTGTGCGTTTTGGAGAGAGAGAGAGAGAGAGAGAGAGAGAGAGAGTCAGTTAGGCAAGATAATAAGAGATAATGGGTAGCTGGGGGTTCTTATAGAGGGAGAGCAAAATATTTTTTCACAGCAATATTACTGAGTTAATCAGCATTAGTCGAGAGCTTTTAATCTTAACTCGTTCAATCAATTATACAAGGATGTATATTATTGTCCATGACACATACTTATTCGCATGCATGACTTTCGATTGGTTCGGGTAGAATAAAATCTGTATACAAAAATTTCCATGTATCAGCGAACATGAACACATGCCCTCCTACGTAAGCATAATGTATCCAGAAACATGTGCATGCGTAAGTTTAGTCTTAGAGATATTCATTTTTTAGAAAAATCAAATTGAAAGGACCATATATACGTACACACAGATATACATACATATAATCATATATATATATATATATATGCATATATGCATATATATGCATATACTATATATATATATATATATATATAGAGTGTGGTTCGATGAGTATTCGAAAACTAAGCATTAGGTGTTCAGAGACTCATGGTCCTCAATCACAACAGATTCCATATGAATTTATTGATTTGAAGGTAATTAATTCAACGTTGTTCCGGTCGAACTTAAAGTTTAGGGTTCATTCTTGGGACTCTCGAAACCCGAGAATAAACCGTAATGCATTTCAATATATATTGGTGATGCTAGAGAGATCGTTTACTAATAAATTGTAATGCAGGTCAATATATATCAGTGATGCTATAAAGGTCATCTACTTAAATCATATTGTGTAGACTACATGATGTGACAGTTGATTGTTAGATTTTTTTTGTTTAAATCATTAGAGAAAGTATTCAATCATCAACTGGTACATCATGTGATTTACAAAATATGATTTAAAAACATGGTATTCCTGCAGCATTTTCATGTATATATAACTATGCCACTTAAACGAAATGAAGTGTGTCGTTAACTCATTGCTCTAGAAATTAATATAGTTTGATGCATGGGTACATGTGCATTATCATTTGAGTAATGCTGCACTTATTACATTTTTCATACCACATTTGTCTCATATCTTCCATAGAGATAGAGTCTATCAGCATATGTGGGTCTCATCTTCATTGGGGAGTTTGTACAAAATATATGGTAAAGTATTATTTTTGTTATCTTTTTCATCCTTTCCACCGTTGCATGTGTACGGGAAACCCACTATATATCATTTTTGACAATTTCTAAACCATTTGATTTATTCCCAACAAAAAGAACATCAGAGTTACACATATCAACTATATCAGTATATCAGTTATATACACACACATGTTTGTGTGCCGGATGCTTGTTCATCGTCATCTATATGCAAATTGTGCTATGTTTTTACTCCCTAATTAATTTGATTATTGCGTTAAATAGCACGCAAAAGTAATTATATGTGGAGTAGTACGTATTACTGTGTGGATAATGTATTAACACTACACTCAGTATCGAAGAAGAAAAGCAAAGAAGAAATATTGCAGAAGAATGTAGAGAGAGAGAGAGAGAGTGAATGAACTGTTGTATTGAATGAATTGATTGAGACTACAAGGATTTCTGTTATATAGGCTACAATCTTAGCTTCTCAATTAAACTACTAACAGCTAACTAACTTTCTTATCCTTTTAACAGTCTAACAACAATCCTAAGAACCTTAGCTGACGGGTAAGCCATCTGTCAAACCTTTTGCTGATGTGTGTATCAGTCAACATAATGCATGCATGTGCGGCACAGTTGGAAATTCTCTGGCGAAGCCAGAAGCTGACGACATGATCCCAATCGTCGATTCCACTGTTTCTTTGAGTATCCAACTTCTGTTTCTCCATTTTACATGCACGCACAACTTATACACACACAAATATATACGGTTCCAAACTATAAGTCTGTAGTTAATTTCTTCGCGTTCCCATCCCTGTGTTAGGGATTGGGCTCTTGAGTTTCTAGTATTGTTTTTTTAATAAAGTTGAGGTTTTACCATAAAATTAATTGGTCACGTAAAAAGTAGTTCAATTTTGTATAAGCACACGAAAGCTTCCTTATATCTCTAATATGAGATTTACTCTCAACACGCCATCTTCACGTGTGACGAAGACAACACAAACTGAGTGACATAGCACACGTGTAGCCAATGACACATAGTCCAACTTTTACCGTGAAAACAGTTAAGGTTCTACCATAAAACCAATTGACCGTGGTGGGGTGACTAATCCAATCTCTTATATAAACTCCCTACTTTTTCTGATGTGGATTAACTCTCAACATCTTTTCTTCTTTTGTTGGGTCTTCTTTTAAGCTGCAAATCACCTAATAGATGGATTTTCTATCCAAATCCAACAACAGTCTTTGGTTGATTTTTCTTTCTTTTTCTTTTTAAGTTCTACCAATAAAAAGTCCTTGTTTAAGCAAAAATCAAAAGTGCTTATTTGAGCAAAAGTCAAAAGTGCTTAACATACTCTTATAATCTCGTAAAAATCATATAAAAATCCTCAGAAACAATATATATATAGTCAAAATATACAAATGCAATCAATAACATTATTTTTATCATCTTCATTCAAATATTTTGTGGATACTGAAAAACCTTGTTATTGTTTGGCCATAGATGTTCTTCTATTCATTCAATTAAACAACTGAAAATTAAGAGAGTGAGAAGTAAAAATAAATGTGTAAATAGCACTACTATATTTTGTTGTTACTGCAAGGAAATCAAAGCTATGTTTGTTCGATTCGTACATGTTAATTAATGTAGATTCGTAGAAAGTCATAAGAGGACAAGTTGGCATTTATTACAAGTACAGAAGGTGACTTAAAAATCTAAGTTAAATACCTAACTAATGCCGTATTAGCCACTCATTACATGACTAAATAAGAAAGTCCTCTTCCCCAAAGTCATTTGGAAGTATACTCGTTTTAGAAACCCATATTGCCGTGAGGGAGGAGGATTCTCTCTCTTTCCCTTCCCTTTTATTTGAACGGTTACAGTTAAGTTACATTAACATCTTATATTGATTCTTTTATAAAGATAATAAGACAAAAAAAAAAAATATGTGAGAGGAGGGAAGGAAAGGGATGGACATAAGAGGGGATAGAATCTTACTCCTGCCGTGCATTGTGGGTCTAAATTAGCTAAGCTTAAGAAAATGACTATTTTAATTAAGTAACCAACTACAATCCAAGATGCGTATAGTCTTTTTATCACACAAACAATTCTTTGTTTACTGCTAAACTCGCATGATCCACATCAATTAACGGTTATCAATAGTTGTGTGCACTATGATTTCATGTTGATCAATTGTTGCATTGCATTGACGAAAGTATTAAATTTAACCGGACTTGCCCCATCCTAATAAATACGATATTACATATATACATACATACACACATATCAACTGGATAAGCAAATTATGTCTATATCCATGCATAGCTGTGCGCTTTAGGGTTAAGTGATATACGAACGCATGCTTTTACTTATGAATCAGAGATAGTTTGGACAGAATCAAGTGCTCAAAGAAAAGAGGATGAGGGCTTAGTGGCTAGGAAGTTGTATGAGCACCACCATGGTCCCTTGATTTAGGCCACGGCATGTGATCACAGCTAACAATCACACTTTATGGCCACGAAATTTGCCACGGAATGTACCACGGAGTTAAAAAAAATGAAATCTAGACAATCACAGCCAAGAAAACTGATGCTTTTCTATTTTGTGGCTGAGATCATAGACTAATCTGCAAGCTGTATCCTCACCCTAAAAAGGAACAAAGACAAACTCACATTACGGATTAGATAATAGATGGTGCTTGTCCAATTGCAAATCTGAACACTATCGATTAAGTAATTAGGTGTTACAGCAAGATTTGATGGGATTTCATAGATTTTTTTTTCGTCATTTTAATTAATTGGGTTTAGATGAAAGCATTGTTTTCTTCATGTATGTTAACTGAGTAATGACTTGTGACATACCAATTAAGTGGTAACATGGTGCGAGTAAGATCGCTTTCGTGGCCAAATCTTGTGCAGGTGTGGACATTAATTAAGGATAAGGGTTTGCTTAGATTCTTGACAAAAAAAAATTGAGGGGATGCTATTTAGATGCACAAAATTGACATAGTTTGCAAACATTATTTCTCTAATACAAGGTTGTTTTCAAGAAAGTTGAGGTTCCACCATAAAACGAATTGACAATATGGGGAGTAGCCAAACTTGCTTATAAGCTCATGAAAAATATCTTCTCTCATCAGTATAGGATTCAGTCTCAACACGCCCCTTCACGTGTGACGAAATTTCAAGTATAGCATGTGGACAACACAAATCGGGTGACGTGGAGCATGTGTGGCCGTTGAGCTTTATAGGTGGGACAACATGATCTGATATCATGAAGAAAATTGAGGTTTTACTATAAAACCAATTAGCAATATGAAGAATTGCCCAACTTGCTTATAAGCTCATGTGAAGTCCCTCATTTCATCAAGATTCAGTCCCAACATAAATCGGCAAAAGGAGAAACCTTGCAAGGGTTTATAAGAGGTTGGACTATTCCTGATATTGCCAATTGGTTGTATGGTGGAACCTTAACTTTCTTCATGGTATCAGAGCATGTTGGCCTACGTATAAAGCCTAATGGCCACACGTGCTCCACGTCATCCAATTTGTGTTGACCAAGTGTTTGACTTGAAAATTCACCATACATGTGGGAGCGTATGAGGATGTAAAGATAAAAGAGTCTCACATTGGTGAAAGGATAAACCTTGCAAGGGCTTATAAGAGATTAGTCTACTCTCCATATTTTTTATTTTTGTTTTATGGTGAAACCTCAATTTACTTCAAATTTCACATACGATAATAGTGTAAGCCCCTATTAAAGAGTTTTGTGTCAACAAGTGTATTAATTTTGTGTGTCCAAACGAGTCCAAATTCGGGTGTGATATTAGATCTTGATTTAGGTCATTTGACTTATAACAAACTCACCGACATCTACATGTTATTTCCTTTATAATGGGTTCAGCTCAAAACGCGGATTGAACTTTATTTGAAAATCCAAAAAGTTGAAATCTTCATCTGATTTGTTAAATTTCCACTTAGTTTTGTTCAACCGCAATGGTTTTGTTTTTTCTGGATTGTGGGCTGAAGCTTAAAACCCGAACAAAAAGTTCATGAAGAATAATACTCTCGCGGCTAGGAAGGAGACGCTTCAAAGATTCGGAGATGGAGGGTTGCAAAAGTGTGTAAGCATGAATCCACCTTCGATATAATCATCAACATAATTTCATTTGTGTTTCAACATTATATTGAATTATTTACATATTTTGTTGTTATAAGTCTATGTATCTCCGTTATAATCATCAACTTAATATAAAATTATGCTAATACATGTAATTATAATAGTATTACGTATTTATATGTACGTTTAGGAGTTTTTTTTTTGGTTGATAAAAGCAAGATTAGAGGAGATTTGAACTCAAAACTTTAGGTGAATGGGAAGATGTTTTTAATCAACTGAGTTACAAGACTCATACAGGTTTAAAAGTATTTTAGATGACCACATTTGTAAATTATAAAGATTGTAGAGGTTCCTTAATATTATAGGCTATAAATTTGGACCCAAATTAGAATTAGAAAGTAGTTTGGGATATTGTTGAAGTTTAATATAGTTTTTTTTTTTTAACAAACGATATTAAACAATATTATCTACAGGGGGAGAGTGAGGGGGTGGGCATAGCCTCACAATGGGCTAGCAATAATATAGTTCAAATTCTCATTTGGAGAGAATCAAACCTAAGATCTCTCACTTACAAATAAAGAGGAATACTACTAAACCGTAGTACTAAGTAACAATGTCTCTCAGTTTATTTCCCTTTTCTTTTGGTAACAGAAGTAGAAGTAGAACCCTCGTGGGCCGTGACACTCCAATTGGGTTTGACAACAGACTTCACGTTGGGTTTCAAACTCAAAGGTCCATTTGGGGCCCAAACGTTAAATTTAAATGTTCATCATCATTTTTCATTTCAACTAGCCTTGAATCTAACAAGTTAACAAATCCAATTCCGTCGTAAAAATCAAAGAACAGATCATTGCTTTTACCCAAGAAGAGAGGGAAGAAAAAACACATGATCTGTCAATCCGTAAAGAAAATCTTCTACCATACAGAAATTTTTAGTGCAAACACGGATTAACGAAGCAAACACAATAAAATATAACCTTGGCTCATGTGTCAAAACAATCGTAACAACATAGAAACTTTGTTTACAGCTAAACAGTGTAGCTAAAGTAGCAAATACACACACGAATTCAGAGAGTCTCGGCAAAACATTCTGGTGTTACAACATTCATCGAAATAAAGAAAACTATCCTCCCCCAGAATCTCCAAGGCAAGAAACCAAACTCATTGGCCTCAATTCTCTCATGCCTGTAAAGAAAGAGAGGGGACTGTAAGAAACATAGAATTCAAATATGGATGGTATCTTGCTAATAAAACAAATCTAATCCACCATGTTTTATGAAGGCTTCGTGGTTAAAGATTCCAAAAATTAATACCGTGAACTGATACAAAAAAAAAAAAAAAAAAAAAAAAAATTATTTAAACTTGCCTTGCTAGCAATGTTGTTGGAAAGCCAGTCCAACCCCTCGTACAGACCCTCTCCAGAGGTTGCACAAGTGCTCTGGATGTACCTGGAAAAAGAACAACAATCACATCCAGTATTCAACTTTTGCCGAAGATCTTAGCATTGATATTCAAGAACTCATTTGTTTAACTTGAACCATCCATATCCAGCTCAAGAGAGAAGACTACTAATAAGTAGATTCACACCATAAATCAATGACTCCATTATTTCAGTCTCAGCATGTTCAACCATAGGAGGAAAATTACAAGGTTCACATATGGACTAACTATTGCAGGGTGAAAATTACCAAAATAACTTACCAGTGACGTTGACGGAGAGAATGAAGACCAAGCTTATCAGTTATCTCGGCGGCATTCATTGCATTAGGAAGATCTTGTTTGTTGGCAAATACAAGCAGAACGGCATCCCTTAGTTCATCCTGAAAGCAATTAATAATATTAACTTCAAACCCTAGTTCCAAGTACACGTCAACAATATGTACCATTGTTGTATCCTAAACACAGTTCTGATCATTTACGGGGAACAAAAACAGAGTTTTATCTCAGTACAAATGATGTAGAATCCTACATAAAGAAACAAAGCAACAAAGGCAAAAAGGATCATAATTAAAAGAACTTTAATAGAATCCACAAATTCAAGTACAGAAGAAAATGGAATAACAAAACAAAATTCGGAAGGCATACAACCTCCTCATCTCCATTTACAACAGGAACATTAGAAATCACAACATAAACAAGCGGAATGAAAATATAAGGGAGTCAGTAACTACCTCATTCAACATCCTGTGCAATTCATCCCTTGCCTCAACAACTCGATCCCTGTCATTGCTATCAACCACAAAGATAAGACCTTGTGTGTTCTGGAAGTAGTGCCTCCACAATGGACGGATCTACAAATGGAAGAAACCAGATCAGTCATTGGATATGTATAATTAGAACTTCAGAAAGATGTCCTCGTTGGACACAAGTAAACATTAAAGTAAATATACCATCCAATTCTCTATATATTCCAAAAAAAGAGATCACATAAAATGTTTTTGCATTCCGCCTCCGCGGATCTCACTCCCTTGGTAGAAGAAGAACCACAATGACTTGTTGCACAATCAACAACACATTCGAAGTGCATATCTAAGCAAGCATGCGGAAATACAAAAGATAGAAAGAGAATTACTTTGTCTTGACCCCCGACATCCCAAACAGTGAAGCTGATGTTCTTGTATTCCACTGTCTCCACATTAAATCCTGCAAAAAAGAAAAAAACCACTCTTGTAATGAAAATGCAAATTACGACACTTTTATCCACAAGAAATCAGAGAATTGAAACAATCCTCATCTTAACCGCAACAGATCACGAGGATAAAAAAGCACCAACGATACCAAAACCAACATACAATTGAATTCTTCATAAGCGTAAAACAAATTACACCCGAAAAGTGAAATTGATCCAAAATTCGGGTCGAAATTGGAGCGTTTCAAATGAAATATGGAAACCCATGGAACTATAACAAGAATGTTAGGGAATCAAAGCTCTTACCAATGGTGGGGATGGTGGTGACGATTTCTCCGAGCTTGAGTTTGTACAAGATGGTGGTCTTACCGGCTGCATCGAGACCCACCATCAGAATTCGCATCTCCTTCTTGGCAAAGAGCCGGCTGAAGAGCTTCGTGAACGTAAGCCCCATTTTTTCAATCGAATTCACCTGCCACACACAACCAATCACACATCATCGAGGGTTAAATCAAAATTAGCGAATTTGATTTCAATTTACAACAACATCAAGCAAAAACCAATCCAACTTTCATTCGTATGAATCATATCGCACTGCAAAATTCAATCAGATCCGTTTGATGAATTGAAAAACAACGAAAAGGGGCTTCAATTTACATGGAGATCAAGGATCGATTATGCAACTGTCGATCTACGATTCAAATCTGGTAACGGAGAATTTGAATATAGGACGAAGAAATTCTAGAGAGAGAGAGGGGGAGAGAGAGAGACTGACCTGGAGGAACGAGGAAGGAGCAAAATGAGAGAGGCAACGGATGAAAGGCTCGATTTTTATTGGTATTGCCTTTTCTCTCTCCTGGACCCTGGTCAGTTATTAACTACCGCGGTTAGATTCAGAACGCTGTCGTTTAACTGAAGTTCCAAATAATACAATGGCCTGTTTGGATTTGGATTGTTTATGGAAGGGATAAAAGTGCTGTCAAAGCGCTTTGACAACCGAAAGTGTTTTTGACTGGTTTTGATTGGATTTTATGTGAAGCACTTAGGCCATCTCAAATTGATCCGACCAAATAATTATATAGCTAAAAATAACTCGGAATAACACGAAAATCGTTTCCAACCAAGAGTTAGGCCAAAGAGCCCACTGGGCAAAAACCCCAAAATCAGGCTAGTGGGTTGGCCATTTCCAACTAGCCTGCCTTCTAGCCCATCCCTTTAGCGCCAAAATGTTAAGCTTGATATTTTGCCAGCCCTCCACCTCAGCCCATTTAAATGACAACGGCTACCTAGCGTCAGCATGACACCAGTTAGCAACGACTAGCTGATGTCATGCTACCGTTTGATTTTTTTTTTGGACGAATAAAAAAAATTCTAATTTTTTTCCTATAAATACCTAAGTCATTCTTACACCATTTCTCACATACTTTTCACTTTAGCGCTGCTCATTTTAGTAACATGTGTAATTCGAAATCCTATCCAAAAATTTATTGAGATTACATAAAAATGAGAATCTAGAGAGTTACTCACGTTAGCGACACATGTCACTCGAAATCTTGTCCAAAAAATTATTGAAATTATATAAAGATAAGAAATCCAGAGGCTTATTTGTTTAGCGACAAGTGGCACTCAAAATATGTCCGAAAACCTTATTTTAATATGATAATTTAATTTAATTAACTATATTAATTCAATTAAAATAATAAATTATATTTGGCCTATGGCTCTTTGGCCCTCTCGGTTGGAGATGATTTTTTGTCAAATAACTATATTTAGCCTATGACCCTTTAGCCCCTCCTTCGATTAGAGAGGACCTTATATGCCTGAAGTCCTTTTATCACAATTATGTGAAATTTTTTATTTAAAAATTATAGTACATGTTGGAAAAGTACTTAAAAGCGTTTTTTGAAAAGGAAAAAAAACATTTATATGCTTATTCAGAAGAGAACTATTATTAGCACTAAAAAAAATCTCATTTTACACTCTTCATAAGGGTATTTTTCTTTCTAATTATATATAATTTGGAGTGCTAATAACAATTATCATTTAGAAAGCGCTTTTACAACTTATAAACACGATTAATCTTTTATTTCAAACGTCTTCAAAAGTGTTTTAAGTTATCAAAACAATCATGTCTAGTATTCTAAAAACAGTCAAAATAGATTCTAAAAAGCACTTGTTATTTTGAAATCACTTTTAATTGTTATAAGTAATTATATCTCTACTAATTAATGAAACTCTATTTGTCAACCAAAAGAGGATGAAAAAAATAACTTAGTCTTATATCACACAAAAAAATGATGGGCAATAATGTAATTTCACAGGTCCAAATTTACTGTTTTTTAATTGAAACCTCATCTACAAATGATGTTAAAATATCTACAATATTTAAAAAAAAAAAAAAAAAACCAAAAACAAAATTCTCGTAGTCCCCGCTTTCTCTCTCTCTCTCTCTTTCTCATTTTCTAAAAAAATGTATTCATACACACAAAGTTTGTGTAGGCAAATGCTAGTGTTTTATTAAAAAAAAGACTTTTTTAATGTAAGCACTTGTTTCGAATGAGCCCAAAATTTTGAACATGTTGCTAACAAGTAAGAAAGCACTTATTTCAAAAGCGATTTTGCGGCGAAGTTGTTACAGAAGCAAACAGACCACAAGACACATATATCTTCTTCTCTGCGCTCTCTCCGCAGTCGTTTGACGCTTACTGTGTGGTCATGGCTTGCGTTGCTTCGCTCCACCCACTGTCTTCTTCCTCCCGCGCTCTCTTTCCACCTCTCTGCCGCCAGTCGACGATTCCCGCCATCTTCCACCGGCTCAAGAGTTTCTCCTCAACCAGCCGCCTAGTATCCACCGTGAACCGGTTGAGCCCGGTCCGGGCGCAGGCCAAGCGAGGGTTCTCACTCAAAGAAGACGAAGTGGCCTCCGGTAAGCCAAAACTCCATTGAAACAGAAAGAAAGAACGAAACTTTTTACTCTTTACATGCTCAGTTCGTTCGTAACTATTGATTTTGCAATGAATTGCATGATGAATGTATAGCTGCGGATGTGGAATTTGAAATCCCTCTGAAAATTGTGGAATACCCGGACCCGATTCTGAGAGCGAAGAACAAGCGAATCGATTCTTTCGACGATAATTTGAAGAATTTGGTAGATGAAATGTTTGATGTAATGTACAGGTGAGTTCCATGACTTGTTAATTGTTATGTTGAGCATATGTGTTCCTCTATGCACCGATTCTCCGCCATTTTAAATTAGTTTAAAGTAGAACATTGCTCGTTTGAGAAAATAAAGAATCGTTAATTATTTGCTAGGTGCCAAAATGCAAATTATGATTTTTGTGAAATGCTTGTTATTCACAGGAGTTGTTGGCTTGGTTTTTACACAGAACTGATGGAATAGGGCTCTCAGCGCCACAAGTAGGGATCAATGTGCAGCTCATGGTTTTTAATCCAGTTGGTGAGCGCGGTGAAGGGGAGGAAATTGTGCTTGTGAATCCAAGGGTTACCAGATATTCTCAGAAAACACGACCCTTTAATGAGGGTTGCTTATCCTTCCCGGGGATTTATGCTGATGTTGTAGTGAGTGCTGTTCTTGTATATGCTGGTTTCTAAGTCTTCTGCTTTGACCCTGTTTTTAATTTCCAATTGGTTTTCAAATGACTACAAAAATGTGCAAGAAATTAAATCTTAGTATAACAGCAATACTTGTTAGATGTGCAGTTCATTGCATACTACTTTCATGCCATACAACAAGCTTAAACGGCTTACTATGTGTGTGTAGTTACGCTTTTGTTGGTGCCTCTAATTTTTGTGTTTGCAGAGACCAGAAACTGTGAAAATAGATGCACGGGACATCAAGGGTGCGAGGTTTACAGTCAGCTTATCAGGTCTTCCAGCACGGGTGTTCCAGCATGAATTCGACCATTTGCAGGTTCTTTATTCAACTATTATTCAAGCTACTTTCAGTTAGGGGAAGCACACCTTACACATTTAGGTGCTAGATTTCATTGGATTTGATCAACTTATAGTTTGCACAAACGGTGTGCCACTGCCGATCCCTGTGCTATGCACATTAGGATTAGTTACAGAAATTCCACTTGTGATGAGGTTACGTAGAACTTAATAAAAAAAATCCCAAAATAGCGATTGATTAGCTTAGTTCAAATGGGCAAAAAATGTTCAGGAAGGTGGGAGCTATTTTCATGTTGTCTTTGAGTATCACTTTGTGAAGTGTATTTGACATGAATCAAGTATGGAATGTCGCAACTTTTTGCAAGCTTATCGTATCAATAGAAACCACGAATGGTGACAAGTATTTAACATTTGAATGTAGATTCTTAGGGTAGTAAATGCGTACTAAGTGTGGCAAGAGACTTGATAAAATTCATACCAGTACATGCCAATGTGTTTTGGGTAAACCAATAAATTGCCTCAAGGCATCTACCGTATCATTCTTATTTCGGAGACTTGAGGTTAAAAAGCTATGATATGGTGCTATTTGTTGGATTGTTTAAGCTTTGTCGTTATTTAAAGTTTTATAGTCTAAATCCGGAAACAGATCTTAGTTACTAAAATTTGTATGGCTGCTCCTTTCTCTCCGTCTTATATGGCTCATTCATCCGCAGGGAGTTCTCTTTTTCGATAGAATGAGTGAAGGAGTTCTTGAAACCATTTGTGCACAGCTACAGGTTAGTATGTAGGAATGCTGATAGTCTTTCTTTCGCTTTTGAATTTTGTAATCGTTAACCTTCAAATTGGTTTGTTTATACTGATATTCAATCCGTGTTAGTATTAATTTGCTGATTATCGTCTTATGGTAACAGGCGTTAGAAAAGAAGTACGAGGATAGGACAGGACTCCCGAGTCCTGAAAGGGTTGAAACCCGCAGAAGGATGAAGGCTGCTACTGGTTTTGGAAAATCACAATTAGTATAGGCTCCCACAAACACTTGAAAGAGCTTATAGATATGAAATCCCAGTGTTGTAATTTATGATTTTATTATTTATACTAATTATACATTTGCAGGTTCTTGCTTAATTATAATTAGGCACACCATAATAATTCTTGATTAATATTTATCTGAGTTCAACCCAAAACAGTCCAAATCCCAATCTGATTAATTATATTCAGCAGGCCAAATAGAATCCATTTAACAAAAGCTTAACTTGTAGCAGGGAAAGCAACACACAACACATTCATGAAAACGCCGTTCTAACTACAAACGTCGTTGTTCCATGGCGGTATAGGGTCGAGAAGAAAGGCTTCGGAGACATGCCCTGCATACTCTGAGGTATCTACGCGACTATACTAATGTAACTAATCAATCAACCCCCTAGGCTAAGCTAAGTTTAGCACGAAGAACCACTACTTCCGGATTGAGTTATTGTGCTCGGCTTCCCCTTCTTCAAGCAGTCGATTCGAGGAACGGTGCTTGTTTTGAGCACTCCGTACGCCTGCCAACAGAAAGGGTCGTACAGGTGCTTCCCTTCATCAACTGATTTCAACTCTATGGTATCCAGAGACACACCGGTGCACGGAGAGCTGTCACTGCATGCGAAATGCACGGCCTTCGACGTGTAGGTTCCTTGTATGTTTACGTAATTCACACCCGAAATCGCCACAGCGGAGCTCTGATTTTGGCACTTGCTCTTGTCGCAGTAGAACTGGTCAATCATGATCGGCGTTTCAACTTCTGTTAGTTGAATGTTTGAGAACATTATGTTTTGGACAGACCCCGATCCTCCCTTCATTACAAATTAGAAAAACATTTACAATTTGGTTCTGTCTGAGATTTAAAATGATTTGGTCCGTGTGTTTTTGTATGTAGCAGTACGTACCTGCCAGGTCTTTATTCTGACACCCGTGAGTGTACTGTGCATTTTAACGTCTCGGACAGTGACGTTCGAAACGCAAGCTTTCGTGTTGTCCTTCCCTAGCCCTCCAATGCTGACTCCATGTCCAGGTCCACAATTTACGTTGTGTATGTATACGTTCGAGCATCCAGTTTGTATCGATACACAGTCATCTCCTGCAGTCATTATATGTTGCAGTTCATTATATTGTTGTCGATATTGTGTCAACTTTCTTTCTTACTTGGTAACTTCTGCCATACGCAGGTTACGTAGTTAATTTTATGTTATGATTTACAACTTCTGTCAGTTTTTTCACCCAGGTTTTTGGACAAGGTTGCCCTTGTCGAAGACCGGATTCTGAAAAATTACCACAAGCGATACTGCTGGCGGAAATGACGGCATTTTGGGAGTTTTGGAGGTGGATTCCATCCGTGTTGGGGCTGTTGCCCGGGGATGAAATACTTATACCGGAAACCTGAACATTTGTGCAGGCGTCGAACTTGAGGTGCGCCTGAGGGCTGTTTTGAAGTGTTATGCCAGTGACACTAACGAGGTCGCTTCCATAGAACCTAAGAGCCTGCACATCAAAATGTACTAGCACACCATGATGATAAAATTAATCGCAAAGATCGAGTTGAAAGGTAATGAAGAGATTGTTACCGTTGGTTTGGTGCTTGGCATTTTCCCACTGTAACTTTCTGTGGCCTGCTGATGAAGTTGACATGAGAAAAGCACGCATGCTCGATTAGTTTCACTATAAATTAACACAAGTGAACATGATGATTTTTTTAAGCTGAATAAAAGCATTTGGCCGGCTGTGTTTTGGCTTTGACATAAGGTACGGATGGACAGTTTTTGTTTTCTTTTCACCCGACCAATATTCTAATTAATCTAATTCAAACTATAGGAAGGGTTCGGACTGGTGCAAGGGTACACTGCTTTACTTGACTATTTCGAGAGATGCATATGGAGGGACAGTTAGTTACCGAATCATCGAGACTGCTATCCGTTGTTTCGTTAGCAGGATTGTCTTTCGGCGAATCATTCCACCAAACCGAGCCTTGTCCATCAATGACGCCGGTGCCTTTGATCGAAATCCCTTTTAGTTTTGTGAATTCAATCCATTGTAAAAGACCTGAACCCCAATCGCCTGAGCTTGTTGGAGCTATGATTTTACCATCTAACTGCGTTAAAAATCGACCAATATATATCAACAAAATTCTAACAGATGAACTGGTGACAATTTAAGATTTGAAACTCACCTGAAACACGATATTTGCTTCGCAGTTAGGGCCAGAGAAAGAGATTGGTTTGACAAGGAATACAGACCCGGATGGAACACTTATAGTTGATGCCTGCACTTTGCAAGCTGCTGCCCACGCCGCCTCGAATGCCTGCCTTGCAATGCAAGAAACCAGTCAACAATAACATCCAGTAGTATTTGTGTTACAAAATTACAGCATTAATTTCATAAAAAACGAGATGTAATTTTCAAATTCACCTTGGTGTCATCAGCTTTTCCATCACCTTTAGCACCATAGTCCAACACATTAAACACGTCCGAACCCCCACCGCTCTTTTTTCCAAGTGTCACCGCAGTTTCCTCCGGTGTGATGTAACTCTCTCCCCTTGAAGCAGCGCGGCGATGATCACCACCATAACCCCTTAGTTTCTTCCTCCAGTGCTGCTTATTGCCTCCTTCTCGAGCATCACATAGTTTGAAAAAACTCGAAAACGAGATAATAAACGCAATGAGAACAAATAACAAGAGGGTTTTTAGGTTAAACGTCCTCATAATATTAACCTCTGACTTATTCGAGAAAGATGAGGATTTGAAGTTTAAGTTTCTGTATTTATAGTTGAGGGCTCATTGCACTGTGCAGTCACATGAGTCTACAGTTAAAAAACGACGAGGTTATACCTTCCGAATGCATTCAAAAAATTTATTTATGTGCCAGGTCAGAAACCTCATGAAGTAATCTCTCGACACGTTACGCATGACAAGCTTTCAAATCTAATACGTGGACAACAAAAATCGAATAATGTAGAACACGTATAGTTGTTGAACTTTACACATAAGACAATATACTCTGATACTATGAAAAAGTTAAAATTCCACTATAAAACCAATCGACAATATATTAGAAATAACTCAATTACATATATGCACATGTAAGATCCTTTTTTTCCGATGTGAGATTCATATTCTCAATATAATCTTATTCGGATTTTTGGATTATTATTGTCATTAACTCCCCCATCAAATTCTTTTCTAGTTAAATCAACCGGAGAACTCACATGACATGCTTTAGCTTTACCCTAACAACAAAACATGCTCAGACAGCAAGAAAACTCAGAAGGCCGGCCCACCAGATCGAATATACGCTGACCTAACATTTCATGTCAAACAGCTTGAACATTATATTTCTAGCAATTATTCCTTTAAAAAATTAGTTTAAATTGCTCTCATCTTTTCCTAACTTTGTCGTTTGAATTAAGCATGGCAGCATAGCTGGGAGGATGCAACATCTTTGCACTCATGATCTTATATTATTTGAATATTATTTTTTTTTGTTATCACAACGTATACTAGTTCTATTGATCAAGAACATTCGTTCTTCCATCCGAAGTTATGGCTCTATGTTTCTTTAGTATTTGCTTGTATAAAAAGAAATTAAAAAAAAATTATGTTCGCCATTTTACTACCTACATACAACAATGACGGATTTAGAGGATTGGAAGGTCGGTAAAGCAAAAGTTTTTGGACGAATAGATAGTGTGCATATTAATATTTCATTGAGTCTTGTTAGACATGAGGTTAGTTGCTAAGACATGAGGTTAGTTGCTAAGTCATATTGCAGGGCTATCGACCAACATATGCCAACAACTTTTGAGCGAGCATGTTGACTCATGTCAATAGCCTTATACACGCGCGCGCGCGCGCACACACACATAATACAAGGGTAAACAATACTACATGGCTGATTTTCACTGTTTGGCTTGAAAGTTTTCTTCTTTTACCCAGAAAAGAAAATGAAGTTGCACATAAATATAAGGGTAAACTGCCATTTGACCCCCTCAAATATTACTTTAGTTGAAATTGACCTCCTGAACTTTTTTTTTTTGGATAAATTAACCTCCTGAACTATTTGAAATGTGCCAATTAACTCCTTGTAGTTAGATTCCGTCCACTATTCTATCAAATTCAAGGGCAAACAAATTAGCGTTTTTACCATCAATTCTTACATGTCACTTATAACTACCTATAAAATTATGACATGTGGACACATAATAATGTGTAATGACAATGTGAAATTGTCTATTATGTAAACGTTTAATTTCTTTATGTTTCTTATTTTGCTGTGATCGAATCTCTCAATAATTAGTTAAATTGAAATGAATTAATAGTCATGAACCTTGGTGGAATATATGCAGACATATACATTGAATTGGAATCGATAAGAACATGAGTGGATTATTTAAGTTAGAAACGTGTTCATAGTTTCTCATGAACTTTGTGGATATTCTAGGGTTGAGTTTTAGAAAAAGTAATTTAAACAAGATTTGCAGCACTACGACTTCCTCTTAATAAATAAATAATACTCAATCGTATCTATAGAAATTATAGCTTTAATTTGTGATGTATATTTCATATTTGCAATGTACAATGGTTCGGGTATATATGAGGAAGAAGACTAAGAAAAACAAAAAAAACATTCCCCTTAAAACAAGGAATAAAACAAGGAGTAAAACATGGAATAAAACAAGGAGTAAAACATTCCTTAAATCAAGGAATAAAACATTCCTTAAATCAAGGAACTCATTATTTTCAACACTCCCCCTCAAGCTGGATCGAGGAGGTTCACTGAGCCAAGCTTGCCCAATAACCGATGAAACTGAGATGATGCTAGTGCCTTTGTAAAAAGATCTGCTAGTTGATCATGGCTTCGTGTGAACATGGTCCGGATGATTTGCGTTTGAACTTGAGCTCTGATGAAATGACAATCCACTTCAATATGTTTGGTTCTTTCATGGAACACAGGATTGGCAGCAATGTGCATGGCTGCCTGATTATCACACATAAGCGTCATAGGGGTAGAACTAGGAAACCCTAAGTCTGAAAGAAGCCCTTTAAGCCAAATGAGTTCACAAGCAGTGGCTGCCATGGCTCGATACTCAGCCTCTGCGCTGGAACGAGCAATTACCTGTTGCTTCTTACTCTTCCATGTGACAAGGTTTCCCCCAACAAATGTACAATAGCCTGTGATTGATTTCCTATCAATTGCATTACCTGCCCAGTCTGCATCTGTGTAGCCACTAATGACAGTGGACTGATTGTTATGCATTGTAATTCCTTGCCCAATTGAACCCTTAAGATAACGAAGGATTCTCTTAACAAGGTTAAGGTGATCAACAGTGGGAGAGTGCATGAACTGACTAGCCAAGCTCACTGCATATGTGATATCTGGACGAGTGATAGTAAGGTATATGAGCTTGCCTACTAATCGTTGATAGTAGCTTACATCATGCATGGCTTCTCCATCTATGCTGAGCTTCAGTTTACAATCAACGGGAGTGATAGCAGGCTTGCAGTCAAGCATTTTTGCTTCTTGAAGGAGGTCCAATACATATTTCCGTTGATGTAGAAACAGTCCTTTTGAAGATGTTGCCATTTCGATCCCCAAAAAATACTTTAACCTTCCCAAATCTTTGATAGCGAAAACTTGATGTAGTGAGAGTTTTAGTGCCTCAATCTCCACGGTATTATCTCCAGTGATGATAAGATCATCAACATAGATGAGGACCACCAACTTCCCCCTGGTGCCAGTTCTTACAAATAGCGAAGAATCAGCATTACTTCGCATGAATCCAGCCTTTTCCAGAACAGAACTGAGCTTGGCATACCAAGCTCTTGGTGATTGTTTCAATCCGTATATTGCCTTGTGCAATTTACAAACCATGTTGCCTTTAATACCATCATAGCCTGGAGGAGGTTGCATATACACTTCTTCCTGCAGCTCGCCGTGAAGGAAAGCATTCTTCACGTCCATTTGGTAGAGTGACCACCCACAATTGATTGCAACTGACAGTAAAACCCTGACTGAGTTCATCTTGGCCACCGGTGCAAATGTTTCCTTATAATCTACACCAAAGGTTTGGGTGAAACCTCGAGCAACAAGTCTAGCCTTGTGTCTCTCGATAGATCCATCAGCTTTGAATTTAGTCTTGTAAATCCAACGACTTCCAACAGCCTTCTTTCCTGGTGGTAGGTGAACTAGGCTCCAGGTGCAATTCTCTTCCAGTGCACGAAGCTCTTCTTTCATGGCTTGGTTCCATTGTGGGAGAAGAAATGCTTCTTGAAAGCTTCTTGGTTCATAGTGCTTATCAATTTCACTGAGAAATGTAGCATGAGATGTTGAGAACTTACTAAAGCTGATACATTCATTGATTGGATGTCGTGAGGCATATGTAACATAGTCCTGCAACCTAACTGGAGGTTTTCTGATTCGAGGAGGATTTCTTTTAATCACCTGAGACTCTGTAGAGGGCGGAGAATGATCAGAGTAGAACTCGTCTTCACTCTCACTGGCAGTAATTTGGTCAGTTTGAACTTCTTCACAATCTGGACTTACAATGACTGATCTATTTTCCAACATCGGATAATTAAAGTTTTGAGGGAGTGGGAACATGTCAACTAAATCCTCCCCCTGACTTGTAAAATAGGGATAGTCTTCTTCGAACTTCACATCTCTTGAAACTGTGCACTTCTTAGTGACTGGATTGAAGCACTTGTATCCCTTTTGAGTGGTCGAGTATCCCATAAACACACACTTGGTTGCCCTGGCATCTAGTTTGTCACGGTTCAAGGTTTGGATGTGAACAAAACATACACAACCAAACACCTTGAGATGTGTCAAATCTATTTTCCTCCCCTTAAGAACTTCATATGGAGATTTAAACCCTAGCACACGACTTGGAAGTCGATTGATGAGATAAGTGGCAGTAAGGATGGCAAACGACCAAAATTTCTTTGGAACGTGCATGTGAATCATGAGAGCACGAGTTTTTTCCAAGAGATCTCTATTTTTCCTCTCGGCTACTCCATTTTGTTGGGGAGTCCCCACACAGCTGGTTTGATGTATGATACCCTGAGAACTTATGTATTGAAGCATGTTGTTGGATAGAAATTCAGTGCCATTATCTGACCTTAAAACCTTAATGTTTGATTGAAATTGCGTTTTAACATGCATGTGAAAGTCTTTGAAAATGGTAGGGACTTCACTTTTTGATTTCATAAGATATAGAAAACTTGTTCGAGAGAAATCATCAACAAATAGAACAAAATATTTAAAACCTTCCATTGATTCAGTTGCAGGTCCCCATACATCGGTGTGTACCATTTCAAAAGGTTTACTTGTCCTAGACATTGAATTACCAAAAGGTAGCCTAGTAAACTTAGAAAATTGACAAGTATCACAAGTAGGATAAGGGTTACAAAAAATTGGAAACAGTTTCGACAAGACAAGTTCAGAGGGGTGAGCTAATCTCCTATGCCAAAGTTGATTTTCATCTATGGACTTTGATTGAGCTTGAAGAGCCTGAGTGAAACATGCATTCTTGCACAGGTAGTAAAGTCCATTTATGAAGATCCCTTCACCAATCATCTTCATGGTGAGAACATCCTGAAACATCACTTTATTTGGTGAGAAAATAGCACGGCAGTTTAGGGTGTTGGTGATCTTTCCAATTGACAAAAGTTGGAAGGGAAAAGTTGGTACATAGAGGGCAGTAGAAGGTGTTTTTTGAGAGAGTAAGTTTATTTCTCCTTTTCCCAAAACTAAGACATTTTTTCCATTTGCAACAGACACATGTGAGGGGCTTGAAAATTTTTTAAAATGATGTAAATTTGTAACTTTGTTTGTCATATGATCTGTGGCGCCTGAATCAATTATCCAACAATCAGTTTCAGTACTAGTTAATAGGGCAGTAGTAAAGGCTTTGAGTATACCTGATGCTTCTCCCTTTGGAACTTTCTCATTTCCAGCAAGAAATCCGGCAAATTGTCCCAACATAGCTGTGTGACTACCCTCTTCATTGCCTTGACCATGTGTGCCTCCTCCGTGTCCCTTACTTTGTAGGTAAGCTGCAAATTCATTGATCAATGACAATGGATTGGCAGTGAACTCCATGGATCCTTGTGAGATAGTAGGAGCGTGAGCATTAGCAAGTTTTGCCTTGAAATGAGGTTGAAATTGTTGTGAGGACCTTGGTATCATCCTTCCATCTTTGCTGAACTTAGGCTTGAGTTCAGGATGAAGTTCCCAACACTTGTCTTCCTCATGACCAACACCATTGCAATATTTGCATTTTAGATGTGTGTTTTTTCCCTTGTATACCTTGGCTTCTGAGTTCTTGTAATTTGATGCATATGCCCGAGTCTCCGTTAATCTAGGATTGGGATCAACATTCATAACCTTCTTCCTTGCTTCTTCTCGTTGGATAGTTGCACAAACATTGTTGAAGGTAGGCAGGTCTTGACTCATCAAGATGTGACTCCTTAGGTCCTCGTACTCAGAACTCATACTCCCTAACAGCTGATAAATTTTGTCTTCCTCAGCTCGTTTTAGGAGAATGGTAGGATCTGTGGTATGAGGGAGATATACATCCAACTCATTCCACATGGCTTTGAGACTCCCAAGGTGTTGAACAAATGCTTTCCCTTCTTGTTGAGCACTGGCAATGTCCTTCTTTAATTGGAAGACCCGTGCATAGTTGTTTTGATTTCCATACATATCCTGCAAAGCTTTCCAAAGATCATGGGCGGAATTGGAGTAGCTAAAAATTTCAGCAACATGTTTCTCCATGGTGTTGAGCAGCAAGGACATGACAAGTTGATCTTTGCAGAGCCATGCATTGTATGTAGAGGAAGAACGATCTGGAGCTTCCACGCTTCCATTTACAAACCCTAGCTTCCCTTTGCCTCCGAGAGCTAGGGAAACAGCTCGAGACCAAGGAAGATAATTGAACTCGTTCAAGAGAACTGAACATAAACGTTGATTGGTGTTAACCTCAACGTCTGAGGAGTTTGGAGAGAGATTGTGCCGGGTTTCCTTATCATGGTTGACAGAACTCTCTTCAGTCATGACTTAGACCTTGAAAGAAAGAAAAATTCGCAGCAGCAAGAATGGCAGAGACAGGTTACAAATGAACCTGCTCTGATACCATATAGAAATTATAGCTTTAATTTGTGATGTATATTTCATATTTGCAATGTACAATGGTTCGGGTATATATGAGGAAGAAGACTAAGAAAAACAAAAAAAACATTCCCCTTAAAACAAGGAATAAAACAAGGAGTAAAACATGGAATAAAACAAGGAGTAAAACATTCCTTAAATCAAGGAATAAAACATTCCTTAAATCAAGGAACTCATTATTTTCAACAGTATCAAACAGCTAATCAGGATTTAGGATTTCGATTTGGAATGGTACGTATCAAAGAAAATTCCAGATCACAACTGTCATGCAGCACCATCGTATAACATTATATCACCATCAATCTACCGCATGATATCTTTTCATATCAAAATTAGACTTAAGCAGATGGGAAAAAAACCAGATTTAAGCCCTTGTGGACTCGAAAATTCTAACATGTCTTTGCAAATCTTTTATATCTTTTAAATAATAAATTATCGTGATGAAGTTACAATTAATCTTCTTTTTAGAAAAGAAAATTTCTGACATGCATGCAGGGTATCACAGAACGCATTAAAATTCTCTTGGAAGCCAATAAAAGCGGCAGAGGACATGGCACAATTATTGACTTGTGAATTTTATTTTATTTTTTCTTTGGCCTAATAGTGGTCGTAATTTTCATAAATACAGAAAAACACGGATTAATTGTAATCTGCTAAAGTTCTAGAAAAATCTGGGGGCGAAGGTGACGTGCGTTGCATCATCAATCATGCATGCATGTGAATGATATTATCGTTCATGACAAAACCGTTGAATCAGTTGCATTGCTTTTGGGATTGGTATATCTATATCAACACAACACTACGTAGTAAACTTCATCATCATATGTTCATGCCTTTCCCTGCGACTTGGTTCCTTTTTTTGAGCCAACCCTATTGATCATAAGTAAAACCGATTTCACTAGACGGGTTAGTATAGGTACTGGGTCTTTTGGTTCCGCTTCTTTAAATAACTGTTTTTGCTCATAAGACGTTTTCAGTAAAGGCTTATGCGGAGCGGAAAGCAGTAATGCTTATGCATTTTGAATGGTTCAATCTCCATCGTTCTTCTCCTCTTAATATTTAACATTTTAACCTACTAACGCTATCGCTTATAAAAAAAAAAAAAAGGCATTTTGTATGTGCTTATGAGTAGTTAGGCTACTTTCTACATTGCGAATTAGTTTTATGGTGAAATCTTAACTTCTTTATAGTATTAGAGTAAGTTGTCTCGCGTGTGAAGCTCAAAGGTCACACGTGTTTTTATGTCACCCGATTTGTGTTGGCGACATGTTATGCTTGAAAATTAATCACACGTGAGAGAAGGTGTTGAGCGTTCAATCCCACATCAGGGAAAAGACCTTGCATGTGCATGTAAATAGGTGGACTACTCACCATATTGCTAATTGATTTTATGATAGAACCTCGATTTTCTTTAATTAGAAACATATCAAAAAATTTCGTAAACGTGCAAGTACTTCTTGGAAAACACTTAAAGTGTTTCATGAAAGAAACACACTGAAAGTGTTTCTTTTAAGAAGGACTTCAAGTCATTTTATACCGCATAATTAAGAACTTTTAACTTTCTAAGTCAAACATTTTCAAATTGATTTTATGATGAAATCTTGATTCTTCAATTAAAAACATATAAAAAATTTTAGTAAACATGTAAGTGCTTCTTGAAAAAAATACTTAAAGTGTTTCATGAAAGAAACATAATAAAAATGCTTCTTTTAATAAGGACTTCAAGTCATTTTATATCGCATAATTAAGAATTTTTAATAAGGACTTCAGATAATAGGTCACGTGTTATAACATGAACGTATAGTAAAATGATGCTTGTGACGGTGTTACGAAATCACCGAAATACGACTCATAGCATATCTAAGATTCACAAACTGTCTTGGTTCCCATACCTGAAATTACGATTTTGCTCCTTAATTCCGTGATGAAAGTGTACATTGTGGCTGCTTAAGGTCACTTCATCAGCAATATAAAATTAGTAAATATTAAACTTCGCTGGTAGAAGACGCAATGTTTGAATTGAAAACAGACTACTCTAGCTAAATAGCTTGCTCGTGCACGAATGGTATCAAGGTTACACTGATCACGCCGTCTCATAAGCTTAATTATGTTTTTAATAATTTGTTTATGATAAGCAGAATAAGACTATAGGGTGTTGATTAGGCCTAGCAAACGGATCATGTTTATCGTTTTTGTATCGTTTTCTTGTCATATCCATTATCTTAATGATCAATTATGTCGTATCAAACTTGTTAATGGAATGTTTAACAGAACCCGATAACGAGTCATATTCTTATCAGATTAACGGGTCACGCAATAAATTATCAAACTCAATGATGATTACAAGGAGTCGTAATTTACAAGATACAAAATTTGTGATATATTATATACAATTAGTTGCTTTTGAATTACAAATTCAATGTTTTCTTTCTCTTGCTTCTATAAACTCGAGTTTGAGCAGTGAATTAAACGAATATTTATAATATTTTTTTTTTGGAAAAATAATGACCCCCTTCAAGAAGGGCAATGTCATTTTCGATAACAGTTTATTTATCAGAAATTTGATAAAATGTGGGTCGTGCGCATGGGTTGTGCAGAAATAGAAAGAGCAACTCACACAAAATAGATGACAAATTTATACCGAATATTAACGTCATACATATTAATAATATTGACACAATATCAACAACATATCAAAAAAAAATATCCGTTGAATATGGACATTGTTAACACGATTGAATATCATCATTTACGTTGTTCAAATCCCTTTCCGATTCCTATGCAAACCATGCACATGACCTAAAAAAGAAAAGGAGTTTTAATGAAAAGTCAACGGTACTGTTCATTTTAACGAAAAATCATATTTTTACACTAAAAAATCAATCCTAGTACTATTCACTTTATCATTTATTTTATCCTTATCATTGATAATTTTCAAGCCATTTCATTAGTTTTCCTTAAAAAAAAAAGAAAAAATCAAGCAATCAAACAATGATATTCGACCAAAAAAATCAAACAGTGATCAAAGAAACAGGATAGCATTTGGGCTTTCTATATTCGTATTGGGCTAATTGGACGGGGAATTAGTGGCCTTTCAGTAGCATGTTGCTGAGCCCGTATTCAAACAACGACAACGGGTCTCCAGTGCACATTCCAATAAGCACACGTTATTTACACATCAGTAGTATTGCCGTTAGATCAATCTCAATGGTTGTTGCTAAATCTTAAACTTATGCAACCAGAACTGCACCCAATAATTTCTTGAGCCTAATGTCGATAACTTTTTACACGATCTATTAATTAATATGTATAATATGAAAATAACAGATTTCGATTCAACTTATTAAAAATTTGTTAACGAGTCAGATTATTGTTGGATCACCCATTAAGAACCTAATAAAATATCGTTTTCCAGATTTATACATTAGGCATAACAATTTCTTGCATGACCTGTTAACCTGACACGAAACAATACGATATATTGACGAGTCGTGTCGTTATCGAGTCATTTGTTAATAACTCATTAAGATAACGAGTATGACACGACACGATTTATGAAGATAATGAGTATGACATGAAAATAATACAAATACAACAAATACAACCTTTTTGTCAGGCCTAGATGCATCCAACCCTTAATATTACCAAAAAAAAAAAAAGATTAACTTAACCACAAGCTGGTGGCTCAGTGGTAAATGGCAGATTACGAGGCTTCATTTAAATTAAAAACTGGAGGTCTTGAGTTCGAAACCCACTGATGGTACCAAACTTGTGGCCAGAGGAGGCTAAAATACCTCTGTTAGTCTTCCCGGGCTCCGAAAATGGTGGATAACCGTGGCTTGCCACCAGTTGTCCTTTAAAAAAATAAAATAAATAAAAGATTAACATATCAATGTTCATGTGTTCGTACATGGACCAAAGAACCAATATGGATGAAGATCCTCTTTGGATCTGTGCCATTGAAATTTGGATCCTCTCCTAAGCAAGGGAGTGTGCCATTGAAATTTGGATCCTCTCCTAAGCAAGGGAGACGGATCCTCTCCTAAGCAAGGGAGACAGATCATCCTGACCCAAACACACGGGTTATCTAAAAGTTATAATAATTATAGATGAAGATCCTCTCCGAATCTATTCCTCCTAATCCACCAAATCAGGAAATTTGTGCTATTGAAATTTGGATCCTCTCCTAAGCAAGGACCAAATCAGGGAATCTGTGTCATTAAAATTTGGATCCTCTCCTAAGCAAGGAAGACATATCCTCCTGACTCAAACACACGGGTTGTTGGATTTTGATCCAACGGTAGCAAATAGGGGATCCATCTAAAAGTTATAATAATTATAGCAGTTGGATCAAAATTCAACAGTCCGTGTATTTGGGTCAGGAGGCTCTATCTCCTTTGCTCATGAGAGGATCCAAATCCTTTCCCAAGACTACACTATTGTGTACACGCACACACGCCAAGTCAGCAAATCGTCCAGCTCACCGCCACGTGTTAAATTCAGTTCTCAAAGCAATGGACATCAACTAGTTCATAACTAGATTTGATAAAACCGGTTGGGTCCCGCCACTGTTTGTTCAGAAATCAGAAATGCACAGAGGATCCAAGGGGTCTCCCTCAGTCAACACTCGCAAAGAAAACGTCTCTGAAATTGCGAACGCCAATCTCTCTCTCTCTCTCTAAAATCTCTAGGGCTTCTCTCTCGCCCAGCTCCTCAGTGTTCGAGTTGTTCGGATCGGCGAGCTTGCTAATGCAGAATGCGAGCGACTTGCAGCTCGAAAGGTTTGGTTTCAGGCTTCAGCTGTAATTTTCTCGGGAACCAAACAGGTTCTGATTTCTGATTTCTGATTTTTGTTCTTCGAGATTTCAGATTATAAAGTTCAGTAGCTCCCGTAGACGTTGAAAGCGTGAGCCTTTTGGTTTACAGAGTAGAAGATACATATGGCTTCAGCTGGTACGGCACCTGCTGCTTCGGCGGTTAAAAATCCGGGCGGCAGCGCGATGTTTGCTGATAAGTTGCCGGAGGAGATTAATGACATGAAGATCAAAGATGAAAAGGTTGGTTATTTATTGTTGAATTATTGTTTTTCTGTATTTTTCTATATATATATGTATATTTGTTTGTGATTTTATTTTGGTGTTGAAAGTTTGTTTCTTTTTTGTTAGGAAATAGAAGCAGCTGTGGTGAATGGGAATGGAACTGAAACGGGGCACATTATTGTGACTACGATCGGTGGTCGAAATGGTCAGCCGAAGCAGGTGCATTGTGCTGAGTTTTGTAATCGTAGTTGAATTGCTTCTGGTTAAGATGTAGAACTAAGGAATGGTTAAATTGCATTACTTTATGACATGAATTCAAGGATGTTCTTTGCTTTTATCGCGGGGAGTAATTTTAGGACTATTTTGGATATTTTAGCTGTTGAACTCGTAGCATATGTTGTTTTTGAGGACGGAAAGTTAAGGAACCTTTCATAGGCTTATAAGGAGTTGGGCTCCTCCACCCGTTGCCATTTGGTTTCGGGATGGAACCTCAACTTCCTTAGCGGTATTAAAGCAGGTCACCCAATATGTGTTTTCCATGTGTTTGGCTTACAGTGTAGCCACACGCGAGGGCCATGTGTGGAGGTGAAGAGTTGTCGCACATGGGAATGCTGAGGGAACCTTGCATAGGCTTATAAGGAGATGCCACTCCCACGTTTCCAATTGGTTTTGGGTTGGAACCTCAACTTCTGTTACTGATGTGATATATACAGAAACCATGTGCTCATAAACTCCCAGTTAGGCATTCATTTTGGCTGGCCATGGTCAGCGCAGAATATCTAAGTTTCAACAAACAGATGAATTTAACTTAAAACCAAAAGGCATAGAAGGTCTCACAACTCAGTATTTGTTTAACCTCAAACAGGAGTGTTTCAATTTTTGTGTCCTTACAAGTTAAAATACTACATCATGCTAGAAACTTGATATATTTAATAGTGTCGGTTATATATTTAAGTTAAAGTATCTCAAACTCATATCTGACATGTCGAAGCTCTTAGTATTAAATCCTCTCTGATTCATTGTGCAGACCATAAGTTACATGGCAGAGCGTGTTGTTGGACAAGGCTCATTTGGTATTGTATTTCAGGTAATGTCTGCATTACAGTTTCTAAGCTAGTTATTATGAAGAGAAAGAAACTTTTATAATAGGAAGGCTAACCCGTCTTGAATTTCACATATCACTTTGTAGGCTAAATGCCTAGAAACTGGAGAAACTGTTGCAATCAAGAAGGTTTTGCAAGACAAGAGATACAAGAACAGAGAATTGCAAACAATGCGTCTTCTTGACCATCCTAATGTTGTGTCACTCAAACATTGTTTCTTTTCTACAACGGATAAGGATGAGCTCTATCTAAATCTCGTGCTTGAATATGTACCCGAGACTGTTTATCGTGTGTCAAAACACTATAGCAAGGCCAATCAGAGGATGCCTATGCTATATGTGAAACTGTATACTTATCAGGTAGTTGCTCTTCTTTGGACTATCTGTATTAATGGCTGTAGTTTTATTGTAATCCACCTTTATCTTAGTCTTCTTCTAATTATTCAATTTGTAGTCCTCACTTGAAGAAAACTTCATTTGAAAGGTCAGAAACTAAATAGAAAAATATTTTTAGTGCAAAAGTTATTCTAGGAGTAAACATGTATGACAAAGCTGTTGGGGTTTTCTGGAAATATCAATAAGTCTTAGAGTCAACGATTAAAAGTTCTTTTGGTAATTTTATTTTGCTCGATTTTCATTTTTGTCAGATTTGTCGAGCTCTGGCATATATTCATGGAGGCATTGGAGTATGCCACAGAGACATTAAGCCGCAGAATCTCTTGGTTCGTACCTGAATCTCTATTCTTTTTTTTACCTTTTTTTATATTACTTCTTTTATGCTTAATTGTATTTCCGCTACAATTTGTTGTTTCAGGTTAATCCCCATACTCATCAAGTTAAGCTCTGTGATTTTGGAAGTGCAAAAGTCCTGGTATTCTCTTCTTCTAGAGTCTTATATCTTAGTGTAGACATTTATTAGTTTCAGAGCAATATACAACGCATATATGATTTCATAAATCCCCATCCCCAATACAATTTTGAATGCATTACTGTACTTGTTTTCTTTTTCATGCTTATGCAGATGACGCTAAGTGTCGTTGACCCATTTCTATCATTATCCATGACAGGTCAAAGGCGAACCAAACATATCATATATTTGCTCTCGTTATTATCGAGCACCTGAACTCATATTTGGAGCAACTGAATACACTACTGCCATTGACATATGGTCTGTAGGTTGTGTTCTTGCTGAACTGCTTCTTGGACAGGTAGTCTATACTGTATAAAAAGTTCTACCTATTCTCTTAGTTTTTAGCCAAAGATGAATTCACATTTGGTTGTTTTTTGCCCTCTTTGTTAATGGCGATCCTCGATGCTGTAGCCTCTCTTCCCAGGTGAAAGTGGAGTTGATCAGCTTGTTGAGATTATTAAGGTAAAGTTCTTGTGACCTTGTGCACGGTGGAAAGTATGTATCTATCATGTGATCAACTCAAAATCTTGATCAATTACATTATGCAATGTGAACTGAATTAGCATTGCTTCTATGTAATTAGGTACTGGGCACACCAACTCGTGAGGAAATCAAATGTATGAACCCGAATTATACAGAATTCAAATTCCCACAAATCAAGGCTCACCCTTGGCACAAAGTGAGTTTCTAGTTCCTAGTTGAGGGAATTTTTCATTTCTTCTGTGATACTTTTGCATGCTATTTTCGTTCTTATTATCTTCTTTGCGTGCAGATATTCCACAAGCGCATGCCTCCAGAAGCAGTAGATCTTGTGTCAAGACTGCTTCAATATTCTCCAAGCCTAAGATTCACTGCTGTAAGTAGCCATTTTCTTTCAAAGTTGTCATACGCAAACTGTAAAAGTATGAGGAGTGAGGATTTAGTTCTTCTCATATCTTCTCTCTCCCTTCACCCCATCCTATCCGAACGGATACTGAATGTTCAACTTTTTGTTCCCTTGAACTTCAATTCTTGTGGGTCTATAATATAGTAACTTCAGAGAATCATAATCAAGAAAGTTACGGTGGACCTCCATTTCTATTAATAAGAAATGCAAATCACGTTGTCTCCGTGTAATGAACTATTTTATGTCTGTTTTAAATATCAAAGCATCAACTGTAATTGTTTATTTTGGCAGCTCGAGGTCCTTGTCCACCCATTTTTTGACCAACTCCGTGATCCTAGTACTCGTCTTCCTAATGGACGCCCTTTGCCTCCGCTCTTCAACTTCAAGCCCCAAGGTTTGTTCTTCGTTTCTGTGATTGCATATGCCTGTCCATGTACATAACATGCTGCTGATATTGCGTGCTTCAAATGATGATTGATTATGCAGAGCTGAAAGGAGCAACTCTCGAGCTTCTGTCCAAACTGGTACCCGAGCATGCCCGAAAGCAATGTGCCTTTCTAGGTACCTAGATAATCCTCGCCAAGACAAATCCGTGTGTATCAACCGTACCATTGTAATGCACCTCCTTCGCTGTATTTATGGTTTTTCGATCCGGCATATTACACTACTAAGACTCTGATGAGTGAATGGATCATGTATGTACTAAGTTTATCGACTTAATTAATAGAATCTCTCTCTCTCTCTCTCTCTCTCTCTCTCTCTCTCTCTCTCTCCAAATTTGATAACTCAGGTGGGTTGTTTTGATCGCTGCTAGAGCCGACGGTGGTGACGGACCGTTGCCACCGTCGGCCAATATTTGCTAGCCATGATGGCTGATTTGATTTACTTGTGACGCTTGGAAGAAAAGACTACAAAAATACCAACGAAAACATGTTCGAAAGGAAAATAAATAATGAACTGAGCAATTTTACAGTCCAAATTAGGAACAATTATTTGCACTCTGTGAATGTTAACACCACAAAAATATTATGATTCTTGTTAAAGCTACATTGCTTTTGTTTACTAAAATTTGGTAATCTTGCAAATTAGCTTCTTGTAGTTTCTTGATTAATTACACAAAAGTTAAAAGTAAGAAGTGAAATGTTAAATCTCTTGAGATGGAAAGATTATTCGATGTCGTGTGTTTACAAGTTCAAGTCTTTTTTTCTTGTCATATGATTAGGTTAGTTATAGATTCTCTCGTCACGTGATTAGATGAGTCAAAGATAAAAAAGTGGTTGAGATAAGAATTGTATATATTTGTTTCTCTCATCACGTGATGAGTTATAGGTAAAAAAGTGGTTGAGATAAGAACCGTTCTGATAGAATATTTATTTTTCTCAACTTTTGCTTATGTCACCATCCACTAGGGAGCAACAAGAATCTTTAATTTCATACTCTCGAGAGTATGAAATTAACTTACTTTCTCATTTCACCACATTTTACCACTTCACCTAACAAAAGCAAAAGCAGGAATTCCATAAAATGGACCCCACTTTTGCTTTTCCCACTAACATAGATTAATCGATTAAATAAAAGAGAGACGCTATTTACACTCCTAAACATAACGTCAGAAACTTTAAAAAACAATTTTGAGAGGACCGGAAGCTAATTTTTGTAGACTAATTTATAAATTTTCGTAAAAAGAAAATATTAAAAAATAAACCGCGGAGTATTTGAAAGAATTTCACCCAACGGCGTGTCGTTGTGCGTGGTTCCAAGCGCGCACCGGGCGCTCCATCTTCCTTCCTCATCGGCGCTCTGGTTCGCGTTACGAAATATGTCCACGGACTGTCTACGCAATTCTGTGATTTGACCTGCAACGGCTCTCTCTAGACTCATAGACTTTCTCTCTCTAGATTTCCCTCCATCGAGCTTTTATCGTTTCCCGGCGAGTTTCTTCTGCGGGTTCTCATATCAGCGGCGGAGCTTTCTTCGCATTCTCCGTGCAAGGCCGCAAGGGGAGGCTTTGACGGAGGCGAAGTGCATTGCCGGTATTTGCGAGGAGAGCTTATCAGAGAGGCCCCTCCCGCGGAGGTAAGCTTTCTTTGACCAAAGCTGTTTCCTTTTTTTGTTTTTAATCGCAATTTTGAGTTGTGGGTATTTACTGGTGGTGTTGTTTTTGTCGTTGGTTAGGGTTTTTATTTTGTGTTTATGTGAAAGATTGGGAATTTTCTCTATGCCACTGATGAAATACACTGTTTGGTTGCCAAGAAAAGTAGGACATGAAGGGATGGAACAGTGGTTTTAGAATTTTTGTTTTTCTTTCATTATTTGAAGGGAGGAGAAATTGTGAAATATTTTCTTCTGCATTTGCCTCAATTTGTGTAAATAAACAAAATGGGGTTTTACGGCTTACAATTCTAGAGAGTAAAGATTGTTTTCTATTGTGTTTGGTATTGCAGAAAGATGGGTGCTTTAGGGTTTTGTGGATGTTATGGTGTCTTTCAAATCCTGAAATTAGGAAGTATGTTTTTTTTCTTTTTTTGGGGGGGGGTGGGGGTGGGGAAGGGGGGATGTGGTTGGGTCTATTCAAACAGGTTTGGCCGTGCTTAAAGAATCTAATCAAAATCTGAGTGTATTTAGCATGCTGAGGGATATTTTGAACTTGTACCGTAGTGGATGCTGTACTCTTGGAAATGTATGCTGCGCCGTTTCGGGATTCTTGAATTTATTTTGAAAAGGGCACTGTTCATCGTATCGTGTTCTTGCTGTATCAGTACTAGTCAACTCCAATTCTAACTCTACACGATACATCTTAGTCATGAATGTGCAATCTCAATTGTCTACTATAAAGCCTCTTGCAGAAGTTGGGTAATTAATATATTTATTGGCTTTTATAGTCAAAATTTGCAGTTGTTTGGCACTTATTCTTTCCGTGTATTACTCGGACAGCTTGGAAATCGCTGCGTGGGCCAAACACAGCTTACAGAGAAATGGTATTTGTTTTCTGACTAAGTTTTTATTCATTCATTTCATTTAGTCCTTTGCTGATGTTTAGTCACTCTTCATTTTTAATTTACTCAATTTGTTGGGCTTGACTGACCCTTTTTTTATTCCAAACATGTGGGAATTCAGCAGCTGATTTTTTGGTTTTATGATTTGGACTGTTTAGCTAGTTTAGAGTTGTATTGTTGGTGAACTATGGTTGTAGTGTTTGAGTGACCCTTTGTTGACTAAAACGGTCCTTTCTTCTATATATAAAAAGAGGCCTTTTACTTCTTTTAATTGTTTACGTGTATAATATAAACTTGTGCAGGATGGTGAATACAGTAATGATTTTGACTGGAATACTGATGATGAGCTGGAAATTGAGAACTTTACGTTGTCTACTTCAAGTTTGACAGTTGGTGGAGAAGCTATTGTGATATCTGGGGAGGTAACATTTGTGCATTAGTTCTAAAATGTCTTCTTTGATTTGAATATGTTTTTGGAGATGGCTAAAACAATATATACACTCATAGTGTCATCTGGGGCATAGATGAAATACTCCTGTTGTGTATGTAATTAACTGCACATAATGCCTCTTAGTGATATTTAGGCATTTCTCCATTGAAAATTTCTGAATTTACTTCTTTATACTTTTATCACTTTCGATGAGTTTGCAAACATTTAAGGATAACTGATGATTATTTAAATGGGATATTAATGTTGTTACATAATTAACACACAATTCCTCTTTCTTCTTGAAGGGGAGCTCATCTGCCGGTCCCTCCAATACCAAAGTTCTTAATCACTTTGTGGGGATGGGATTTTCTGAAAAGATGGTTGTCAAGGCAATTCAGGAACATGGTTAGATCATTGTATCATTTCATTTCAGTAAAATTTTTGATATGAATGCTAACACCACTCTGATGGAATATCCAGGAGAAGAAAACACAGATTCAATTCTGGAAACCCTCCTCACATATTCAGTGAGTCAAGATTTCTGCTTTAGATACTTATTTTTACGATATTGATTATTTGGGTTTGTGAGTTTGGTATAACAGCACTTAATACTAGTCCATGCACTAAAGGATTTACATTTATTGTTTGCCGAATATGGCTGTAAGACTGGATTCCTTACTTATTGTATTATCTTGACTAGTATTAAGTGAGTTCTGTTAAATCAAAATTACATGCGATCCTATAAGAAATTATCAAGATGAATGGGTCACATATCTTACAAACACAAGTTTTCCTGCCCTGAGAGTTTTCTTGATAATAATTTTTGCAGGCTCTTGAGAGTTCCCCTGAAGAACAGCAGGAAGTAGAAACGCCGCAGGAAGTAGAAACGCTGCAGGAAGTAGAAACACCACAGGAAGTAGAACCACATGAAGTTGATTCTGATGGCTTCTCTCTCGATGATTACGATGAGAGCTTTCTGGATGATTTTTCAGACTTGGATGGCTTTTCTGATACCGAGGTAGGTCATTGGCCTTACTAACAAGTTGTATGTTATATTGGTTTTTCCCTTTTTTGCCAAGCTTTTCATTTTCTGTTTCCCCAATCCTTCAAACAACAAAAACATTACATCGCTTTCCAATGTCATTAAATCGTGTCTCGTACTATTTATGTGCTAATATGCCAATACACACAGGATAGTGGGTTCGTGACAAAGAGTCAAAGACATGTCACACATGTGTGTATCTCATAGAAATTTCATTTACCTATTTTGCAGGAAATTATAAATCCTACATCGGAGAAAGGGAAGATACAGACCTTGGTCAATATGGGTTACACAAGGGAGGAGGCCTTAATAGCAATTGAAAGATGTGGTATACGTTTAGTTTTATATATATGCATAATGTTGATTTGTGTTGCTTTTGTCATTTTCCTGTCCACATCTCCAGTTAGTTATGCTTTGGTTCTTTTTGGATGATTATGTTGAAATCCTGGAAAATGCTACTTATTTACTTCTGGTATAACTTTAGACTCCAGAAAAATAGATAAAAAGTACAATCTTTTAGTGTCTATCATCTCACCTTCAATATTTGAAAAATGTATTGCTTTCCTTGTGGGTAGCCGGGATCATAGTTGTGTGCCCACAAATGCATGTCCGCATCTCCAGTTAGCTACTTTTGCTTTGATTTGGATGATTAAGTTGATATCCTGTAAAATGTTGTTTATTTACTTTTGGTATAATTTTATCACGAACCAAATGCATAGTCAGAAGAATTTCTTGGATTATGTTGACTAGAATGTCTTTTATATATGATCTGGGGGCCAAAGTAACATCCTTCCTAGCTATATGCCCTGCTAGGATTCTGGGCAGTAAACCACTTTCTGCTAGTTAAGCCTGTGCCACACTTTCTCAAGTTTCCTTCTCAGTTCTAGTAGAATTTTGATTGCCTGTTTCTCCTTCCTTAGCCCTATTTCTCCCTTCAACATTGCAGGTACAGACTCCACTGTTGCTGAGTTGACTGATTTTATATGTGCTGCTCAAATGGCACGGACAGAAGATGTCTTTTTTGCGGTTGAAGAGAAGGTATTTGCTGATATAGAATATGATAACCGTTTTCTGTTTTTTCTTTCATAATCACTTTTATAGATCGTGATTGTTGTTTCATTTTTACAGCCTAGATCACATCTAGACAAGAAGAGGAAACTTCTTGAGTTTGAGATGCTAAAGAAGAAAAAGAAGCAGATGCGGCTTGGTGGAAACCAAGGGGATGATGATGAGACAGTTCATCTCCCAAATCCAATGGTTGGGTTTGGCACCCCAAGTGATCCATATGTGCTGACACATAGGACTCTTCCAGAGGCAGCTGTAGGACCTCCATACTTCTACTATGAGAATGTCGCACTAGCTCCTAAAGGGGTTTGGACCACCATCTCCCGCTTCCTGTATGATGTGCAGCCGGAGTTTGTGGACTCAAAGTACTTTTGTGCTGCTGCAAGGAAGAGAGGTTATGTTCACAATCTCCCAATCCAGAACAGGTTTCCTCTCATGCCACAGCCCCCAGATGCCATATCCAAGGCATTTCCCTTGACAAGGAAATGGTGGCCTTCTTGGGACAAGCGAGAAAAGCTAAACTGCTTGCAAACGTGTATTGCGAGTGCCAAGTTGACTGAGAGGATCAGGAAGGCTCTTGAGCAATATGATGGGGAACCACCAGAGCGAGTCCAGAAGTATGTCCTTGATGAATGCCGCAAGTGGAATCTGGTGTGGGTAGGGAGAAACAAGGTCGCCCCACTCGAGCCTGATGAGGTGGAGATGCTTTTGGGATTCCCAAAGAACCATACAAGGGGAATAAGCCGGACTGACAGATACAAGTCACTTGGGAACTCCTTCCAGGTAATGAATTACTTCTACGTTTCATTAGCATTTTAATCTCTCTCAAAAGTTTCCTAAGTTTCATTAGCATTTTACTTATGATTTGAACTTGTTGCAGGTTGACACTGTGGCATATCATCTGTCTGTGCTCAAAGATATGTTTCCCAGTGGCATCAACGTCCTCTCCCTCTTTACTGGCATTGGTGGAGCTGAAGTGGCCCTTCACCGGCTTGGTGTCCCTCTGAAGAACGTTGTCTCCGTAGAGATCTCAGAAGTGAACAGAAACGTTGTGAGCAGTTGGTGGGAGCAAACCAACCAGAAGGGGAGGTTGCAGCACCTTGTTGACGTGCAGCAGCTGAATGGTGATTGCCTTGAGCAGTACATGAGCGAGTTCGGTGGATTTGATCTGGTGGTTGGTGGGAGTCCATGCAACAATCTAGCAGGCAGCAACCGGCACCATCGTGATGGACTGGAGGGTAAGGAGTCTTCCCTTTTTTACGACTACTTCCGGATATTGGACTTAGTTAAGAGCATGATGGGAAGAAACAATTGATTCGATTCAATTTCCTGGTTACTTGTGGTAATAAACAACAACAACCAAGTCTTATCCCACTAAGTGCGGTCGGCTGGTTACTTGTGGTAATCCGATTCTATTTAATCCCCCTGTGCAAAAGTTTTGACTTTTGTTCACGAGGAACAAACAATTGTACTAATTGGAGTTTCGAACCTGCTTATAAATGAGGTTTTAGTTAGTGCTCATTCTTGTCTCTCGTTTCTTTTCCAAACAAGTTGAAGAACCTAATGGATCGAACTCCATGTTAACTAATGGTCTTAATTCATTTCTTTTTCTTGGTTTCGGGTCAAATTTGCATTTGTTCAGTTGATTAGAACAAATAAGAATTCGAGTTCCAAACCAGTAATATCATTTTAATTACATATTGGTCCAGGCCTTTATTATACAAGGGGTGTGTTTGGACGAGTTTCTTTGGCAACAAAAAACAATATTGCTTTTGACTGCTTTTAGCAGAATAAGAGCGTCTTCAAAGGAGATGTTAAAATGTACCCATCAAATATAACAGTAAAAAAAGACCATACTAATATTTTCCAACCGAAGTGCCAAATCCTATATGGCGATGACATGGATTGATAGCAAAAGAGTTTGCTGCCAAATTTGATAACAGCTTCAAATGTATATTTATTAATTATTAAATGTATTTTATTAATTTTAAATTAGTTTAATCATTTATTATAATTAATGTTGAGTTGATCGATGCATTCCTATCTTTTTTTTCTTCTTTTCAATCAAGGAAGGTGAACAGATTACTGATTAAACTTTAAATATCATTTATTAAATTTTAATAGTTTAATAATTTATTTTATAAAATAATAAAATAATAATTTAATTTGACATATCTGTAGGAGAATAAAACTTTAAAAAGATGTCAAAATGTCACGTAACCCGAATTCTAGATGACCTAACCCAACCCGAACAAAAACATACTAATTATTGCCATCAGACCGACCTAAGTTCAAATTGTAAAAGTTCAAACTAGACTTGAATTGACTTCCCAAACCGTCCGAGTTGTACTCCTAGAGAAATTTCCAGGTACCAACCAACCTGTATTTTGTTGAGGGAATATAAAAAAAATAAAAAAATAAAAAACAAAATGGTCAAATTAAAACGAACTCAAAATTAAAAATAAATAATAAAAAAATAAACGCACCAAACCCAAGTATACGGCCGACATTTCTATAAATAACCTATTGGATCCTTCCCTTCTCTCTCTCTCTTCTTCTCTACGCTTCTACCCCTTCGGAAGCGTAGTGTCTCACTTTCTCGCAGCCAGGGGGTTCCGCCATCAGATCCCATCGGAGCTTTTCTCGTTCCTTCTGCTCTCCAAAACGTCGCCGTCAGGTCCGATTCTCTCCGTCGTTAACCATCTACCTCCCGTCTCTGTAGATCTCTTAGATCTGAACTTTGCATTTTCGTTCTGTTAGGTCAATTCAAATTCGTGATTCGATTGAGTTGGTTCTAGGGTCTTTTGCATGTCCGAAAAGGATAGGGAGAGAAAGTTGTGACCTTTAATTGCATGCTGTGCTTGATTTTGTAGAATGATTGATAATTGCTTGCTTTTGTTGGTTTTTGCTTTTGTATTCCTTCGTTTTTGTTATTTTCTCGGGAGCCAAACGGGAGATAAGCTTATTTGACACTTGGTCGGTGTAAAACCCATACATGTAATCTCTTTTTTTTTTGTTCTGTCAGACTTTTGGGCTTTAATTTTGTATCATGTAGCGTACGTTTTTCATGTTTTTCGAAATACTTTTCCCATAAGCATGTGATTTGCTTGACATATTCATTGATTGGTTTTATCTTGATCTCAATTTGTTACTTATAGATGCATTTTCTCCTTTTTTTTTATAAATGTTATAGGGTAGTGCACTCTTCCCATGGCTGCCACTGCAACTGCCGCTGGTCCTCGATATGCACCGGAGGACCCAACTCTTCCCAAACCATGGAGAGGACTAGTTGATGGTAAAACTGGGTATCTTTACTTCTGGAACCCCGAGACCAATGTCACCCAATATGATAGGCCGACGGGTTCAGTTGGTCCATCAAAGCCTTCTTCAGCACAGTCTATAAGCTCTTCAGTTCACGTTCATCAATCTTCACAAGGACAACGTCGCCCTGATGAGGGAGATGATAGGTATGGCAGAGGCAGCAATGGTGTGTCCAAGTTTGACACAGGATCAAGAAATCAGCAGGTAAGTAAGCTTGCTACTTGGGTGACTTCTTACACAGTTACAGCTCCCTGCAACCTGCTTGGTAAATTTTTCTTATGGGAACTGATATGGTTTTCTTGGTTGTGCATTAGACTGCAAGAAGTGCAACAGTGTCTTCTCATAATACCCCGAGTGGGACACTAAGTGCACATGGAGGATCTTCTGTGAAAGGAAATGGATCAGACATTGGAAGCGGTTTGTCTGCTGAGGCTTATAGTCGCCGACATGAAATATCTGTTGTTGTGAGTATTAACAAATTTCTTATACAAGCTTGATATCATAGTGTTCATATTGTTTTTTTTTCTTGTTTGTATATTGTACTTGGTCATTCTGTTTAGTTTCTTTTACTGTCTATCTTTTCTCCGTAGGGTCTGGTTTAAATCTTTATATCTTCTGCCCGCACACTTTTGCATTGGGATTGGTTAGGTTAGCCTGATCATTTTGTTGCATTAAGAATTTCTCTTGGGGTTGTGCATAATTTGTATGTGTGTATTGTTGTAGTTGTGGTTTTATAGAGTCATGGTTTGAATCTTCAATTAAAGAGTTATGGTGCAAAATGCACTGGTCTTGCACAGTGAGAGATGCTTCTCATACGTGAATGTGATCAGCTGATTGTTTTAGGAGTCTTCAATGGAGTTACGTCATCACTCTTCTCTCTCTCTCTCTCTCTCTCTCTCTCTCTCTCTCTAGTTTATCATTGTTATCGTTAGAGAGTATTATTATTACTTTTATTATTAAATTTTGTGGCTAGTAAGCTACTAAGGTGAATCCGTGATTTTGTTAGCTAGTTGCTGTTATGCCTTTTTAAATGTTTCTTTTGTTTTTCTTGAGTTCTAGTCCTTGGCTGTCTTGTACCAACTTTTGATATACTCACAGAGTCATTTGATTTACCTCTTTTGCTAGGGTGATAATGTGCCTCCACCGTTTACTTCATTTGAATCTACTGGCTTCCCATCTGAGATTCTTAGAGAGGTATTGAATTATGCTTATGTTTTTGTGTTTCTTTTGTGTAATACTGGTGGCCATTAGTGTAAGTAACCCGAGTGTTTTGTGCAAAGTTTTGTGATTGCTAGAGGTCCAATGTTGAGTTTCAGACTCATGTTATTTATTTTGCCATCTGTACTTTTTGTCGCAGGTGCGATATTTGCTCCTGGGAGGAGCTAATGTCGTACGCTGTGCTGCCCTCTTTGTGGGGGCTTGCATTTAATTTGGAGCGCCCTTTTGCGTGGACAAATTTTTGGGAAGGGCTTTCCAAATCACCCAAGTTTGTGGCTGGGACTGCTGTTGGTGATTCAGTCTGCCACTCGGTCCGAATGAAAGAAGAGGCCTCCTCATGCTCCAGCTTGCTGTTGCAAGCTTTGGTCGCCTGCAATGGGGGTGTTGCTTCTTCTGCCATTCCACTGTTCCATAAGGCCAAAAAGAAAAAAAAAATCAAAATCTTGAAGCCAGTACCTCTGCTTATGGGGGTTCCTGGAATTTTTTCTTTTTCCAGGTACAAAAAGAAGGTTTCTCTGCCCCAACTCCAATTCAAGCACAGTCTTGGCCGGTTGCTCTTCAGAGTAGAGATATAGTAGCCATTGCTAAAACTGGTTCCGGGAAGACCTTGGGGTATTTACTTCCAGGATTTATCCATCTCAAGCGCGCCCGCAATAACCCTCAGATGGGTCCAACTGTATTGGTGTTATCACCAACTAGGGAGCTGGCAACACAGATTCAAGATGAGGCAGTGAAGTTCGGGAAATCGTCAAGGATATCTTGTGTGGTATGTATCTTCTGGTCCTTTTTATGTTTTTCCAGGATAAACAATAAAAATGTCTTCAAGAATGGTATTGTTTGATGCTGCATATGCGTTTGTGTGCATACATCATATAGTTAAATATTGTCATGCATGTGCATTTAGAGAGTTGCAATTATGGTTATTATTAAACACCAATGCTGCCCGACTCAACTTATTAGACTCTTAACTATGGACTACTCAAACTGACTCCCTAATGTAGAACCTGGCCACTGTGAAACTAGGTTGACATGCAGTGACTTCATCGACCAACTTGACCTTGCTGGTTATATCAACTCAATTGGCTTTCTTCTTCAAGTTGTAGTAACTTAAACGGTCACATGCCTTACAAAATCTTGTTCAATATATAAGTGGTTCATTGTGTTTTCTTTGTTTTGGGCTTTTTCCTCAGGGAAAGTAATATTTTATTATGGAGTGTTTTGGCCATGTTTCGCTCTAGAATAATTGATTATAGTGATGACCTTCTAAGGGCTTCGGCTGGGCCCCCTCTTTAGTTTTAGAATCTAATCTAGACATGTTATTCCACCAACATCTTGAACTTCGAGATTTTTTAAGAATTAAATGGAGGAGGTCCATTTAATATTGTTTTATCTAATTAAATGATTTTTTTTGCTTTTTTTGTGTGTAGTGTTTGTATGGAGGAGCTCCAAAGGGTCCACAGTTGAGAGATATTGACCGAGGAGCAGATGTTGTGGTTGCCACTCCTGGTCGCTTGAATGATATTCTTGAAATGAAGAGAATCAGTCTCCATCAAGTTTCTTACTTAGTGTTGGATGAGGCTGACCGGATGCTGGACATGGGGTTTGAACCACAAATAAGGAAGATTGTGAAGGAGATACCTGCTCGTCGCCAGACCCTAATGTATACAGCAACTTGGCCGAAGGAGGTTCGGAAGATTGCAGCTGATCTGCTGGTCAAACCTGTTCAGGTTAACATTGGCAATGTTGATGAACTGGTTGCGAATAAGTCTATCACACAGGTACGTTAACTTCAGCAATGCTGTCCATGTTTTAGTCCATTGTATGTTGGCTTATCATGTGCATGTTTCCTTATATGTTAGGATATCACTCTAGGTGATCACGATGATCAATTAAGAAGTTCTAAAGAGGATAAAAATTATTTACATATTTGTTCCCTCCACCCAGCGTGGACTTAACTATCAATTTTTTTTGTATGATTTATGTTTTGTATAGTCTTTAACTTGGCATACAGCTTAACAAAAAATCATATCCTGTCTTACAGTATGTTGAAGTACTGACGTCAATGGAGAAGCACAGACGACTGGAGCAGCTTTTGCGATCTCAAGAGCCAGGATCGAAGATAATAATCTTTTGTTCAACCAAGAAGATGTGCGATCAACTTTCTCGCAACCTAACCCGCCAGTTTGGAGCTGCTGCAATTCATGGCGACAAATCTCAGAGTGAGAGGGATTATGTGTTGAATCAATTTCGCTCTGGAAGGACTCCAATTCTTGTAGCAACTGATGTTGCAGCTCGAGGATTGGACATCAAGGACATAAGGTTTTGTACTTCCCAGCTTATTGTCACATATTTGTTCTGTTAGAATTGAAATATATGTTGGTTCTGTGGTTTGGTGAATCACCTGTCTTTCTTTCAAATGTAAGGTTTTTAGTCAAGTGGCAAGAGTAGGCAACAATTCAATTGAATTATGTGGGTCCTTATTATTCTGCGGTGTTCCCTTCTGATACGAGGATTGTATTTGTCAGGGTCATTTTAAGAACGAGTAGTTAGTTTTTGTTTGGCTATCTATTTAAGCAAATTTTTCTGTGGTGTCCCCTTCTGATAGGAGGATTGTCTTTGTCGTGGTAATTTTTGTTACAGGGTGGTTATCAACTACGACTTCCCTACTGGAGTAGAGGATTATGTTCACAGGATTGGGAGAACTGGAAGGGCGGGCGCTACTGGCCTGGCTTACACATTTTTCGGTGATCAGGATGCTAAGTATGCATCAGATCTCATCAAAGTTTTGGAAGGGGCTAATCAGCGCGTCCCCCCAGAAGTTCGTGAGCTAGCTTCCCGTGGTGGTGGGATGAACCGGTTCAGACGTTGGGGTTCTGGGCCCAGTGGTGGTCGTGATGGGGGTCGTGGTGGGCGAAATGATTCAAGTTATGGTGGAAGGGATGGTGGAAGGGGAGGAGGAAATGGATTTACTCCCTCTTCTGGCAGGTATGGTCAAATAATTACATATAAATTCAGGCTGTTTAATTACGTTGCTTGCTCGTTATGTCAGATGTGCTAAACATGCGATGGTAGTACTTTGAGAAGTGATGGTTGGAAATGCATTTTCTTGTATGTGACAGGTATGGTCAAACCAATGGGTATGACAGAGGCTGCAGTCCCAGCCCTGTCAAGGCGTCAGGATATAGAGCCCGTAGCCGTAGTCCTGAGAGGTTTAGCAAGGCTCTGCCAACAGGTGGAGGCTCTGCTGGTGGTTGGAGTTTCCACAAATCAATGATGGAACGGGAACGGGAGCGGGAGAGGGGGCGGTTGTCGCCTCCACGTAAACGCAGTGCTGAGGAAGCTGAGGAGGGCATGATACATCCAGAGTAATTTCACGTCTACCGCCATCTGCTCTGGTGCTGTCATTTGTTTTTGATGTACCCTTGCTGAACCTCCTCTCTCTCTCTCTCTCTCTCTCCTGGTCTCCATTTTTGGTCTCTCGATTTTTGGAAAAAAAAGAAGGGAACAAATATGCAGCAGAGTAATATTACTGGTTTTAGTTAATATTTTTACGTGTAATCAATTTGTAGTTTCTATGAAATGCAGATTAATTAATTATAGTAATCATTAGCACTGTTATTATCTAAATCTAATTCATTGTTTGTTTACTTTTTGACACATTTGGCATGTGACTTCTTTTGAGAGCAAATTGGACGGAAATTCACTTTTTTTTAGTCTCAATTTTGGAGAGATTTTTCAGTATTAGAATACGGTCTGTCCACCAAATATCATAATATAAGTGATTGCAAATCTTTATTTAAGAACCCAACTATTTTTATGATGATATATGGTATACCTTGCTATGTTTCAACACAATGAAAATTCTTTCTAAATTTTGGGTGACCTACAAGTTTAGGAGTAAATTGATGGCTTATTAAGCAATTACGTAATTCGAATTATTTGCTTCGCCTTCAATTGAAAATTGGAAACAGATTTGGTCATGTGGGAAATTAAACCAACACAGATTCCTCCCAACAGAGGAACAAATGATGCACTTCTTATGTGGTTGCTTGACTAGTTTAGTTCTTAGAGAGAGGATCCTCGCCGGATGCTCTTTATGAGGATTTCAGGGATCCTTTAATCACATGTTCATCGTACAATGTGCGATCAATTTTTGTCAAGTATTGTTTATATTTAATTTTAAATAAAAAAAAATTTACAATGATTTTTGACCGCACAATGTACAATGAATGAATGTGATTGGAGGATTCTTAAGATCCTCACAAAGAGAATCTGGCGAGGATCCTCTTGGTGGTTCTTATGCCGGTGACATTAGGGTGGGGTGAGGCGAAGTAAAAGGCGGCAGACTAAGAAAAATTACATCCTCTCTACGAGAGAAATTTTGGTAAGGTTGCATGACTAGTGAAGTTCGGATACTGTGTAAGTTGCGTAGAGTCAAGTGAAGTAAAACATAAGGCATCTTATGCTTTGCTTTTGTTCAAGATATCAACAAATAACATGGTCGGACATTCCTACTCATGTTTGTCACCCTCTTTGTGATGAGGCCAAAGTTCTTATAATTCACCTTTTGTTTACTTTTTATGTTAGTAAATACTAAAGCTTCCCAGTTTCGACAAGTATTTTTAAGTCTAAACAAATCGCAACTAAAATGTTTGTTAAATTTCAGGTGAAAGGTAAAATATTGCTTTATCTATTTCAGCGGTTAAAGAGACAAAAGGTACTGAATTGGGGAATGTTTCTCATGCTCAATACAGCGAAAAATAAAGCCAATATAATTGACTTTTTAAATTTATTTACTATGCCATTTTTACTAAAAATAAAGCACATTAAAATTAAAATTAATTATTGCTAAAACACAGCCCTCACGATAAGAAGTGTAATAAGTGACAACTTATTTTTAATGCTAATAAAATTTCCCAAATTCAATGATAATGAGAGATTTTTCAGTGTACTAGAAACACCGCCTTGTATACCAAGTGTAATGATACAATTAATTGAATTTTTTTTTAAAAAATTCCAGCTAATTGTATTATGACTCTTGATGCACCAGACGGTGCTTCTGACATATTGAAAATTTTCTCTTATAGAATGTGAAGTGGAAATATTTTTTTTTTAAAGTGAATAAATCAAGAAAATAAATAACTAACATAGTCAAATAGTTTTATGCTAGAGAATGGCCTTTAACAATGTGGCAATTGCTTCGTAACGGTAGAAAATATAAAATCCAATGCAAAATTTTGGTAATACCTTAAATATTATAAAAATAAATATATATCCATTAAATTAGATACCAATTTAGGAGGATGCATTCAAAACTTCAGTTACAAAAAAAAGAAGTGCACTGGATGTTTTGAGATAAATATATTGTTACAAAACCCAGCTGAAAATTACTTCATTGCCCAAATACTTAGTTTATAAGTTATTTTTCTTATTATTTTATGAGTCGAATTATTACAAAACTATTTGTTTTTTTTTTTTTAAATGGTAAGTTTCGGATATGGATGTTTTTAACTATGAGATTCAATTACTTGAGCCTTACAAAATGCATGTATGGTCAATATTTGAGCCAATTAAAATTATGCCAAGGCAAGTGATTAACATTTTCCATATATACTTGTTATGAACACCTTCCAAATATGCAGTTACGATTATTAAGTGTGACTTAGATTAGCTAGATGAGGTGAAAAAAAAAGACGAGAAATGCTTAGGGGACTTTTCATAGACTTTCTATCACTTAATAGTTTAATGTTAATTTTGATACTTATGTTATAAAATTTTATACAAAAAACATGAGGGGGCAGAGAGTCCATAGAGAGCCCCTTATCATTTCTTGAAAAAGATACGAATGAAAAAAATCATTTGATAGTAAAATTATTTGGGAGGTCTTTAAGATAATTCCTTAGTTGCCACTTAGTATTACAATCTTGTAGTATTCCTTGTAAGAGATCTTATATTCGATTTTCTCCAAAAGCGAAGTTGAACCATATTATTATGACTAGCCCAGTATGAGGCTTAGCCCACTCCCCTATCTCCCTTAGTATATACTATCGTTTGTTAAAAAAAAAATAAAAAATAAAAAGAAGGATAATTCCTTGGCTCCTAGCTAGCTACTTGACTCTTTCATAATTAAAATGCAGCTTTTAAAGCTACAATTTATTTAAAAGGGGCCGGAAATATGTTTTTTCTTAATTGGAAAATGCCAAAAAAAAAAAAATGTCATTTATGAAAAAGTGATTTAATGGGAGGCGCTTGTCTCTTAGGTATACAATTAGATTTTTGGTGTTATTTTGAGCATATTTCTAGTTGGCATTTACAGTTAGATTTGCCATCGACGGCTGTAGTTTTATAAAAACTAAATACACTATGAAACACATTATTTTAAATATGATATGTCACGTCATAAAACAATCATGAACAATACATGTCCACCATGTGTCACAAACCTGTCTTAGAATTTCCCTAAAATACAAGGCCAGTCTAACGACCAAATGATTATTCCTTATATATGTTTTATGTTTTATTTAAAAAAAAAAAATTTCAATTTTTTGTTTCAAAAAAATTAGAAAAAACTATTGGTAGGGAAGTTCAATGGACACAGACTGGAAGAAATGTGAGCCCTTGGATGGTAAAGATGGCCCTACAATGCTAGAAAAGCAGTGGGGTCCGCATCGCATTTGCCCTTGCTCGCCCTCAAACCTCACTAATAAAAAACCAAGAAATAGAGCAGCTAGCACACATTAAACCAGCCTTCCTTCTGGAGCTTTTGTTTCTCTCTCTAGAGCTCTGAAACTCTCTCCCTGTGCTTGCATGGAGTACTTGGAAACCAACTTGAGGGAATTAGATAATTTTCCTTTCCTTTCCACCCTTCTCTCTGATTCTTCAAACCCTTTGAAATTGATGAAACCAGAGAATCCACCTCCTTCCACCACCACCAAAACCACCACCATCAATGGGAATATTTATTCTGTCTCTAGATCTTCCCCACCACCACCCAATTCTCCCAAGGCTTTGTTTCATCACCCCAATTCCACCATTCACGGGTTTAACTGGAATTCTCATTCCCATGAGTACAATCTCACCCCAAAGATAAATCATTTCACCACCACTGAGGCCGGTTCTTCATCCAACCCTTTCAGCAAGATTTCAACCACATGCAACAACCTTAATAATCCCTTTGAGCCTTCACCTTATACCGCAAATCATCACCACCATGATTTCATGACATCCGATTGTAGAGAAAGCGAATCCGTGGTGATGCATGGATTTCATGGTGGTGTTAGAGGCTTTTTGGGTTATCAACCCCATCATCAAGAAATTCTTCATGACCAGCAGATGGGGGCAGAGAGCTGTGTGCAGCTCCCACAACTGGTCAATTATGGTGAATTTGGGTCCTCATCAGTTCCGGCGATGCGTTTGCCTTCGGATGATGTGTCATCCAACTCTATCATCGCAGAGATTGAGTTTGGGAGAAGATTCTCAGCTGATGAGAAGAACAAAAGGTTGTGTGCAAGAAGGGCCATTAAAATGCTTCAGAAGAAACCTGATATAATCAAAGGTCAATGGAGTCCCGAGGAAGACAGGTATTTTGTTTTTCTGATTTTAGTCGATTATTTGGTTAATCAGAGTGTTGATTTATATTTTCTTCATGTATTTTTATGAATTTGGAGGATATATGATATGCTTGTCTTTTTATTTTTTTTATTTTTTCTCTAAAAATTGGTAATTAACTCAGTTAAATCTATCTTTGCAGACACTTGGTGCAATTGGTTGGGAGGTTTGGGATCAAGAAGTGGTCTCAAATTGCAACTCAGCTGACTGGGCGAGTGGGAAAGCAATGTAGAGAAAGATGGCACAACCATCTGCGGCCTGACATTAGGGTTCCATCCTTTTCTCCCTTAATTCTTCACTATTTCCCAAACTTCATTAACATATAAATTACATACAAGCATACATATAGCTCATTTTCATTCACTAAATTTTTGTTTCTCCTTGAAATAAAAACAAAAGATTTATGCAAATACATATATTAAGTTAATGAAGACAAAGATAAATAGCTAATACATATATGGCATTTGCATATATTTGGTTATATATTTATTAGAAAATACTGTAATTCTAATATTTTGACGCGCGTCATAAAAAATATAAAATTCATACACTACCTTATATGTCCGTTTATACGTTTTGTGGACTTTTTATTGACGTTGTACTATCCAGTATTTGTCAATAGCTGCTTGACAATGAAAAAACATGCGTTTCAACCAGCGGTTAGGTTGGATTGCAGAATTTGAATTAGACTATAATAATTAACCATGACACGTTATGAATTTCCGAAGGAAAATGCTTGGTAGGTCATCTTTTTAGATCATATTTGTAAACCATGTGATATGTCACTAATAGAAAATAGGTACGTTAATCAAATATTTAAGTAATAATTCAATTATCAGTAACACGTCATATGGTTTAAACAGATAGTCTCTCTAACATTGTTCATTTCCGAAACAACCTATGTCAGGTTTGGTTTATGCGTATATATCAGAATTCAAATTCATTTCAATTTTAATCAATAAATTATTAGGATCCGATTTAGACCAAAATCGGGTGAAAGTCGAGCCCATTTCAAGACCTAAAATTTATTTACCTTTTTATTATAAGTCTGAATTTATATCAAATAAGTAAATTTAAAATGACGAAAATAATAAAAATATATGAATTATTATGTATTATTTATATAAATTTACTCTGCAATAAGTTACTCTTTTGTAAATATGTAGTGACTTTTGAATTTATGTAATTTATAATGAAGTTTTTCAATCAAAAACCATTTATAATGAAGTTTAAATTCTGTAATTTACTTTTTCACATATATAAATGTTAATTATTATCATGATGGAAAAAAAAAAGTATTAAGTTAATTTTGATTTGTAACACATAATTGTTGCACCCTTTTTTCATTGCTTCCTCTCTGATTTGATGGTATTGAACTAAGGAGACGATGCATGCATGCATCTTGAGTTTTCCTAGTTAAAACCCTAGGACTATTGTAACCGGGAAAACAAAACCCTAGGACCATACATGAGCATAGGAAGTACGTGCATTGTTTTCTACTTGGACGTGCGTGTTAACAGAAAATTGACAGTTACAGATCAAATCTAGCTAGCTGGTGCATAACGTTGGTTTAAATTAATACAGTTGTTGTTTACCATATCAAATCAGCTTCTGAATTTTATATATTATCTTTTAGAAAGCATATATATTCATATACGTGTGTGTGTGTGTATATATATATATGTATGTATGCATGTATGTATGTACTTATACTGTTACATAGAGTGCGTGAACGCAACTAATTAAATCTGTGTTGAAACTTGCAGAAAGAAATGTGGAGCGAGGAAGAGGACAAGATACTGATCGAAGCCCACAAGGAAATCGGGAATAGATGGTCAGAAATCGCCAAGATGTTGCCTGGAAGGACGGAGAATACAATTAAGAACCACTGGAATGCAACAAAGAGGAAGCAAAACTCAAAGAGGAAGAGCAACAAGCAGGACTCCAACATTAACAATTACAATGAGAGCTCCATCTTGCAGGACTACATCAGGAGCTTGGTCGGTACTACTGCTACCGATACTACTGCTTCCCCTAACTCTACCGGAACAACGGAGAACAAAGCCGGGCTGTCGTCTGTGGTCTCACCTGATCATCAGTCTGGGATGCACATTGATCAGAACAACATTGTCGAGAGCCCAGACGCGACCAGCTCTGCGAATTGGGATCTCATGGGTTATCGTCCCGAACCTATTGACAGTGAGGCGTCCAACATGAACAACCACATGGGTGTTGGTGTTAATCTTTCTGATTTCGACAAGATTAACATGTTCAATGTTTTTGAAAGTTATGGGCTTGGTGGATACCTGCAGCAGGGAATGGCGAGCAGCAGCACTTCTAGGGTTAAGGATCCGAGCTGCAACATGGCGTATGAACTGCCATTTTTGCCACTGGAGACGAACAACTTTATGCAGGGACATGATAACCATGTCAAGAAAGAGCTGGATATTATGGAGATGCTCCATTTCAAGGGAAATGTGTGAGCTTTCGACTTTCGTGCAGCTGCAGGAAGTGCTTTGTCGTCGGCGTTCCCCTAGCTATTTCGTATGTTTGTCAGTTTTTGTGCGTCATTAGGCTTTCATGTTTAGAAAGCGTTCAGACTTTTATTTCCTTTCAGCATTTTCATTTGGATAGTTTAACTGGAACACAGTTGTTGATGTTTTCAAACTTAAATTCAGTTTGGTTTTGTTTATGCATGTTTGTCCAAATTTGCTATTTATTTATTTATAGAGGTTTTTTAGGTTGCGGATAACTGTACTTAAAGAAAATAGGAATATGTGGTCGATATGTCATTTATATACGCCGTGATTGCTATTATTGATGTTATAAATGTTAAAATGTAGTTATTTGCTAACCATAATCTACGTAGGAGGTTTTATATTTAGCTAGAAATTCTTGTGATGGATTTCTGAAGTCACGTAAAGTGCCTAGAAAGTAAGCAATATGCATAAATGGAAAGCAATATGCATAAATGGAGATCTTGCTTATGCCATGTTGGTCGTACTAGGATTCCGCATCGCTAATAGAGTAATTAAGCCATTGTGGAAACCTTAATGTATAACGCTTCAATTTTTTGTGGATAGCGCCAATTATGCAAACTTTGGTAAAAGGATAGAAAATTAAATGGGGTAATGCTATGCATACACCTCTTTTTACCTCTTACACATTCTTTGTTAATTTATGTTATTTATTTCCTCTAATTCATTTGATCTGACGGTCGAAAATTATGATATACGTGGAAGGTTAAAATTGGTGTGTGGATAACACCACTACCCTTAAAATGGAAGAGATTTCTGCACTCCTTTTTTCACCGTCTTCACACCTCCTCTTAATTCAAGCCTTTTATTTTTTTATTTTTTTTTTCAATTTAGTGGCTAAAAAGAGGAGGGGGAGGAAGACTTGCAGTAGATGGCGAGGAGTATGCAGAAACCATTTCCTAAACAAGAACCATATAGGAGTCTCACTAGCTAGATGTTTTGATGCAAACCGCTATATCAAGATGATCTTGTAGCTGGGTTTTGGGTTTCAAAATTATCAATGGTAACTCACGTAATAATCGTTGTACTCTTAAACGCTTTGCTAGAACCGCATCTATTAAGACCCAGTTGAAATTATAATTAACAGAAAGCACTTTTAGCATTTTTATAAGCAGTCTCAACAGACCTTGGGGTGCTTATAGCTTAACTGGTTAACAATGTTCTCTATCAATAATATAAAAGTTATTTTGGAGGCAGCAAATATATCTTTGCATACAATATATATGATGAGAATATATATAGATCTAATCTTTACAGTTGATGAGATGATTTTCTTTTTTGCTTCATATATATAATGTATATTTAAAATTCATGCATGCAACACTAACTGGGCTTTGGCTTTATTCTCTTGGCTCTTGAATACAAGAACACTCCAGCAAGAGCCACAGCAGTCCCTGCAATATAACCCCCGTCATTGTTAGTCAAGGAACTCTGCAAGCCATGTGTAAGAATGTGTCATATATGTAAATATACAAGGAACTCACCGAGGGAGTTTATCGGTGAGACAGGTGTTTGGAAGAAGCTGACTGAGGAGACTATCACCACCACACGCTTCACACAGTTTCCAACTGCGTGAGTCACTGGTGAAACCATCTGCAGTATCATATAGGACACCTGCATCCCACACAACTTATGCAAATTAACCAAGCAATTATATATAAGAAGTGGACAGTAATATTTGTCCTACATTTGGTATGGCTACACATATAGCCTACATTACTGATCATTTCTAACAAAGGGGAAGTCATGTTTAAGTGGATTTTGTTATTCTGTAAGAGATTGAAAACTTCACCAAAACGCACGATTAAGCCAAAACCGTTGGTACACAGTAACTACTTAAATGTTTTAGTACAAGAAACACGTAACTTCAATTTCGGTTTAATTTAGAGAGAGTGTGAAACTATATATGTTGTCACCTGCTGGCAAGTGTGGAAGCAGAAGCCAGCCAGAAGTGATCTCACACATAACTCTTTGATGTTCAATCCTTGGTTTGCCTGGTATACAATATATAATTAATGAAAATAATGCGTACAGAAAAGCTAGCGCATTAAGAACCACGTTTAACTGCATTTTCATGAAGCACTTCTAGGAAAAGCTCTTATAAGCATAAGTAATTCCGACAAAAGTAGTCCCAAACGGGTCTTAATAGTATTACTACTCACAGCAGACTGCAGGTATGCAGGAGTAAATTTAACGCCTTCCAAGAGAATCGCCGAAGGAACCAATAGGATGAAGGAAATGATAGTGATCACTGAGAAGAGATTGATATTGTCCAAAGATTCCTAATTACAAAACAAAACTATTAACCTCACGAAGGAATTCTGAAAATAAAGAAATTGCGGCTGTAGGTTAATTAGTTTCACCTCTTTCTGAACCATGAACTTCTTGCTGAGTACATTACGTGATTGGTTCGTAACATTAGAGGCCATTGCACTACCGAAACCAATCCTGTTGTAGAACATACAATGGTTAAACACTTGTAAATTTGTAATTCAAGAAAAAGAGGAATTCGGCAGTGATCACGAGCTATATATCCAAGATATATACATTTAGAACTTGTTCCTTTTAGAAGACTGTAATCCAAGAAGCTGCATATAAATTTGATTCATGCATAAATTTGTCTTCCGGGATGTCTTACCAGTTAAAAGAGGCCTCGCTGAAGGATGCCAATGCCACTCCGCCTACAATCGGTACAAGAGAAGCAACGACCCAAATATTCGGCATCTGTGTGCAAAGCAATCAGCATGATGAAAAAAACTGACAGTCAAATCGCGACCTCAGATTTGCACCCGCCTTCTGAAGGTTAAATCACAAGTAGGAAGAAAGAACATGGAAGTTTCTTACCTCCGCAAGCAAAAGAGCAGAGAATACAACTGTGAAGAACGGCTCCATAGCTTTGACTGTGTGAGTGAAAGAAACAGCAACTTTCCCAAGACTAACGTTAGTCAATAAGTTCCCCATTGTGTGTGCCACTGCCAGTGGAAGAATTGCTGCAAGCTGCCATCCAAGTCGAAAGATTTCAAAGAGACGGAGTAGTAGTGTACTACTAATCACACCAGTATTATCCCAACTTGTATTTAACCACGCACTAGTTCGTGTTTATACAAAAAGTCTCGGTGCTATTAGTAATGAAACCACGTATTATATGTAGTATTCTAATCCGTCGGACATGGGACTTGACATTCGAGCAATTATAAGGAATAAGTAGGTACCTGTGAGCGAGTGAGATTTGGTCTGGGGTAGAGGTTAAGAGCCCACATCAGGGTAATCATCACAGTCCCGCAGCCGAACTGAAACGCTGTGACCGTTGCTGGAAATGGATAGACTTTCAGAACCTATGAACAAGCTCTGGCCTTCAAATTCTAGCTTCTTTTATTAGGCCAAAATCAACGAAAACAAGAAGCGAAAACATGCATTTCAAAACAAGAAAAGGCAATTAAAAATATGGGGAGGGCAGATGAATAAAGACAGTGAACGCACCTGTTTGTTGTAGATGTTGAAGTAAATATTCAAAAGGTACCAAATTCCAAACATTGAACCAAGCTGAAAGGTCTTAACCAGCCCGCTCTGTTTCGAGCCCTCGTCAGCACGCTCAGGCACAGAAGCAGCCCTGACCTTCAAATGATCATATCTGCGATTCGAGAAAAGGAAGGAAGCATTGGAAGAAGAAAACGTGTGAAGAGGTGTTTGCCATGAAAGCCTGTGAACTTTAGTCAAACTGTCTTGTATCAAGGACGTCGAGGGTGAAAGCTGAGTGGCTTTAGGGATAGAGTTCCAACACGGAGGTTTGAGAAACGAGGTGGAAGGAGCCAGAGCAAGCGCAGTGCTCTGCATCTTGACCAGAAGGTTTGGAATTTGGGAAGCAAAGCAAGTGGAGAAAGAAGCTCAGGCCGCTAAAGGCTTTTAAGTCTTTGCATGAATACAAAACTGAAGGATGACGGCGGCTATGGGGGAGTAGACCAACTTCTTATAAGTCTGTATAAGGTTACTTAAACTTTCCGGTATTGATCCCGCATCCTCACCAGCATCAGAAATCGAAGGGCCGACGAGTGAGATTTAGGGGTTTTGTAAGCTAGTACTGAATGGTGCTTAGTTAGTAGTGGAACGAATGGATTGCAATCCTGTGTACCAAATTTGCTGAGGCAAACATGTGGCCTTCAGCACTTCAATTTTGAGGCTGATTTCTTTTCCCTTCTGATACACGTAAAAATCCCAAACACTAATTTTCAAAATATTGACAACGACTAAGATACTGAATCAAAAGAAATTGCTCTAGGAACGTCCATGATTGAAGTTAAGAAAACGATCGAACGCAAAAAATGGACAATGCATTTCTCCATTAAAAATTTTCTAAATTTCCAAATCAGCGGAATAATTCACGTTACAGAAACAGCAAAAATGAAACCTCATCCCAACTATTTGGAACCAGGCTGTGTGTCTATAACTAGATTACAGTTGCATACTTTATGAGAGGCATTTGAGTCTTGCAAATGTCAAATAGCCAGTGTGGCCTCTGGTCTCACTGCACGGCCTGGCCATGACAGTGGGAGATCCTGTAGTTTCCAGCGCATTGCTTCCTTCACTTGATCGCTGCCGCCTTTTACGTGGATGAGATCCAACGGAACCAGCTTCATCTCCCTGGAAGTCATCCAATTTCCATTCTCGGACTTCATATGTGCGAAGGAGAATCTCAAACGTCCTTATATCTATACACAAGCATAAGATACAGATCTTAGTGTGAGAAATACATTTGTGAGAGAAAACACTTGAAAGAAGCAAAGTAAGTCCAAAAAATTACACATCAAAAAGCATGAAGGGAGATAACTGCATCAAAAAGCCCTACCCGTAAAGCTTGACCTCATAGTCTCTGACGCTCGTTGCACCTGCTCAATACACGGGGAGAAGGAGCATAATACCCCATCTTGCTTCAACATTTTCGCAGCTGAAGGGATGGCCAGCCAGGGTTGGGGTAGGTCCAGGAAGACAGAATCTGCCCTTCCAGAAAACTCATCCGGAAACCCTTCCCCCTGAATATCTCTAACTCCTACAGTGATCACGTTGCTTAATCCTGTCTTCTCAAAATCCTCCCTATAAAAGTAAAACATCCTGTTAGCCTTTCAACAATGATATAATCTACTTGAAGTAGAGGAAATAGATCAATGTTAGTTCAGAACCCGCTGGTTTCACGGGCAGCTGATCTAATTGTCTTCAGTTTGTACACGAAAGGGGACACCGAATCAAATAGAAACCAATTTAAACCAAATTCATAAGAAACACGGAAAATAATCGCTCACTTATTTCACAATTCATTAGCATATCACCCGATTCATCCACTTACTTCGCAACTCATATTCTAAACTAAAAGTTTGCATGTTCTGGAAGGCAAAACCATACACAAATCTTGTACACGAAGGGAAACACCGAAGTAAATAGAAACCATTATACACCAAAACCATAAGAAACAACGAAAACAAGGTGTTAATCTCAATTTCTTACCTAGCAGAGACCGCGCGTTGTTCATGGAAATCAAACGTATAGACATGTCCTTTAGGAGCAACAGCCCTTGCAAGTGAAGTAGTCAAAGATCCACTCCCAGTCCCCGACTCAAGAACCAAACATCCCGGAACCAACTCCAAGAACATGATCACAAAACTAATGTCCGCAATGTACAGAATCTGAGTCCTGTGGCTTAAAACCAAAGTCCAAAGCTCGGGAGTCGGAGCCAACAAGTAAACAAATCCGCCCTTGCTGCTGAAAACCTTGGAACCAAACTGCTTCCCTATCCAGTCCGAATGCTTAAACAAACCGAACCGGTTTTCGAGCACAGAACCGGCACACACCTTGACAGCCTTCATTGTATCATACTTCTCATAGACAATGACCAAATCTCCATCATTAATGGACCGAGTAAAAGACAGCTTCTTTGTCGGATTAACAGGCAACATCCTTAATCCTGGTCTGAATATTTTAAATATAAATTGACATTCGTAAGTATAAACAAATTTATTACAAATTTAAAAAATTTAGCATTATAACAACTAAAGGGGCAGTCTTTTATCAAGCAACTAAAAGTGTGGCTGGCCTTACGCACCCAAGTTCGAATTCTTACGCTGTAAATTAAAGTAGTTTTGAATACCCAAGTTCGAATTCCTCCGCTGTAAATTAAAGTAGTTTAGAATACCCAAGTTCGAATTCCTACGCCGCAAATTAAAGTAGTTTAGAATATCGTTGTGTTAGAAAATAATAACAGAAGAAAGATGATAGTCAAAAAGTTGGAAGTAAAAGTAGAATGTGCTTACTTTTTTCAATCGGGCAGATGGTGATATGAAACCCCTCAAACAGTAGCTGAAGAAGAAGAAACAGAAGAACCGGAGCGGAAGGAGGACTGGGTTCACAGGAAGAACTGAGGAGGAAGAAGAAGAAAACGACGGAAGGAACCTGCGTTTCTGCTTTACGGGTTCGGTGAAGAGACGAAAGAGCCGAGAGGAAGAAGAAGGCGTAGGGGGAGAGGGTTGGATTCGTAGGTTTAGGGAGGACTGGGAAATTTGGGCCTTCTGTTGGGCTGGGCTATAGGTTTTAGCCCATGAAACAAACAAAGTCTGGTGCTTTTTACCGAAGCATGTAGTGGATGGATAGATCATAAAACCGAGTCAACCGACTTGAATTTTGGGTCCTCGTTCATTCCCAATGAACATCATCATCGTGACCAAAACGGTGTCTGTATTTACACTTGGTTTCAGCAGAGAGAGACAGAGAGAAGCATTTTCTTTGGGTTTTTTTGTTTCCGGGTGTTAATATCTGTTTGGTTGCCGAGAAACTGAAGGAAAATACTGAATTGGGTTGCAGCAGATTTTGCTGTTTGAGCATCTCAGCTTCCTCTCGGCAACCAAACGAAACGACCCGAAAGCGAAAACCAAACTTTGAGCTCGTTGATTAATCCGTCTCTCACTAATTAATCAGGTATGCTTGCTGCTTGCTTATATTTGCTGATTCTTACATTGTTGTTAGTTCGTGCTTTCTGCTTTGACCAATAAAATTTGTTTCAATGTATTTTTCTCTTGATATATGACGTAACATTAGGAGAGAGTGAAGATTTATGAGTTGATTTAATTTAAATTTCTGTAATTCTTATTGATTTATTAAAATAATCAGGAAAAGCAATGACTTTATTTGAAGATAGACCATGTTTCATCATGATTTTAATTTCAATATGCAAGATCGCATAATCTCCGCAAGGGAATTGTAGCTTGAGTGATTAAGAACATTTATCCCTCCAGTCAGGGTCCTAAGCGATATCGTTTAATCTTCATATGCATATTAATAGCAGTGTTAACTATTTAGCTTCCCCAGACCCTCGCAAAGCGGAGAACCTTGTTGGCTTGGGGTCGTCCTTTATTCTTGTTTCCACCTTTACAGTCATGTTTTATTAGCAGTTTTTGGTTTTGTATACAATTCAAAGTCGAGGGCGTGGATTCTTTCGTTTTACATTGTACTTTTTTTTTGAAAAAAATACTACGAGACAATGCAGCAACCGAGAAATTTAGAAGTCACTCGTCGTTTGTCCTAGCAGGATGCAGCTAGAGGGTACTGCTGCTGATACTAATACCCTGAGCTATTGGTTGACCTGGCGAGTCTTGCTATGCGCAATTTGGGTGTTTGTGCCAATGGTTATAGCGTTCCTAATGATATGGAAATATGATGGTAAAGACCATTCAAAATCTGACAGAAGAGATGCTCAGCAGGACATAAGCCAGGATTTCTGTGGCGATGAAGCGTGGAGACCCTGCCTCAAAGAAATTCATCCCGTTTGGCTGCTGATTTACCGAGTTATTTCATTCTCTCTCCTTTTGGCAACGCTGATCATTAAAATTGCTATCGCTGGCAGTCGCGTATTTTACTTCTATACTCAGTAAGCCTCGTCTTATGTTTGTGCTCATCTAGTGATATGTAGTGAATTCTAAGGTCATCTAAAGATCCTTCACAACCGAAAGTTAAATGTGAAAACTCAACCGGGTTTACAACTCAATTAGTCTCTTTCTTGAGCAGCGTAGGACACATTTGTTCAGTCATAACATCAGGTTCCCGGATAGCTAGGAAATGTTCTTTTTTATGATGCTTTGAACTCAAGGATGTAAATTTTTTCTGTATGCTGAACAGGTGGACTTTTACCTTGGTTACCATCTACTTCGGGGTATGGTCTCTGATCTTCTTTTAGCCTTCTACTGAATCACCTTAATGTTTTCGTTGAGATATCCAATGTCTACGCATTTTATAATTGATGCAATCGTTAACAGCTCTCTATTGACTGGGCTCTGAGATTTTGTTTGTTTTCTTTTCTCACTTTCATTGTAGTTTGGATCTCTTCTCTCCATTTACGGGTGCTTCTGGTGCAAGAAAACAAGCAGCACGGGAACTCTAGGAGATTATGATCATGTCGGGACAGATGCAGAAAATGGAACATACATTCCCCTTGAAAATGAGGAGAAAGACTCAAGTCCCCAAGACGAAAGTTGTCTTCCCCGAGCAGCAGCCAAATGCAGTCGTGTCTTTGAAGCTATGTTCGAGGTCATATTTTCTTTTTGCCCAATGATTAATTCATGCAAAAGCTTTGTTTGCCTCTTAAGTCCCTTATGTTTCCGTTTTATTCAATTTAGAATTGCAGATGAGTGCCGGGGCAGTGATGCTTACTGATTGCATCTATTGGCTCGTCATATTTCCGTTTTTCACCATCATAGATTACAAAATGAGTTTCGTAAGTACCACAAATTTGCATATCCATCCTCTTACCACATATTTCGTAGCTTAAGGTTTATATTTTTTTTGTTAACGTTCAGTTTATTTCAGCTGACAGTGGATATGCATTCAATTAACGCTGTTTTACTCCTCGGCGATGCAATGTTGAATTGCTTGGTAATTTTCTCATGAGCAAATTCTCTCACTTTGGACTTGTATGTCTGAAAGTTTATTCCACGTTCCAACTTTTTCATACTTCTGCAGCATGTCCCCTTTGTTCGGATATCTTACTTCATCTTATGGACCGGTGTCTTCGTCATTTTCCAGTGGACCATCCACGCTTGCGTATCAGTACGGTAACGTTCGTTAACCCTTCCTTGTACACAACTCAGGAACTGGAACAACTAATGTCATGGAAGAAGATTGTCAAAGTTCACTTTGTTGCAGGTGGCCGTACCCGTTTCTTGACTTGTCATCGCCATATGCACCGTTGTGGTATGTTTTCGCTACGCATTGTTATACCTCTCGGCATTACACCCCGTTAATTAGGTCTTAACTGCATGTTTAGTCTAATAACGTACTGAATTTCAGGTACTTCTTGATGGGATTGATGCACGTTCCCTGCTACGGTATCTTTGCCCTAATCGTGAAGTTAAAACATTACCTCTTGTCAAAATGGTTTCCCCACTCTTATCGATGTTGAGGACGAGGTATGGTGTGACCGGAAAGACAGATGATTTCCCGGGTACCCGAAAATTCACATCCGGTGATGACCAAGAATCGACCCATTATCAAGAAAATTCAAGCACAGATGTATCCAAATCGAAACACGAAAATACTAACGGAGATTATAAAAATTCAAGTTGAATGTGCGTTACGTTCGGAAATTGTTTAACAGATCAAACAGAAGCACATAACTGAAATTATTCTACTTTACTACTAATCATCCATCCAATTGTCAACTCCTTTTAAGTAGAAGTTTTGGCAACAGCTCCGGCTTGAGTCAGCAGAGGGACCAGTTTTCCTTCCTTGTGCAGTGCCGTTGTTTCTGCACGACGACATCATATAGTATTATTCCAATAGCCATGGTTAAGGAGAGATTCTGCTCTGTAATCGGGATATATCTTCGGTTGTATCTAAGAATCTATTGCAGTTGAGGGATTCGAAATCTTACTGTCGCATCCACCGATGTGGTTTCCACCAACGAAAACATTGGGCACAGTCCGCTGGCCGGTCCACTCTGCCAGAGCTGATTGTATCTGAGCTCCGTCACCTTCAAACCGAAGAACAAAAACGGCATCAATAAAACTCGGACAAAATTTATACTCGAAAAATAACACATACGGCATCATTTTACAAAATATAACGGGTGCTGCCATCGGCAATTTGACACTTAAAAAACGTCATCTTGCACACCATCTAATTGAGGCCTAAATTCTAATCTAATTGACCTAATCACCACATTGCTAGTCAATTGTTTCTAACCAAATAGTAAATATTCTCGGCTTTTTTCAGTCGAGCGATTTTCTAATCTAGTCTAAACTATGCAAGGGGAAATAGGGTGCAGAGGGTGCCGAATAGTCTCATTATGCATGAAGAATATGGAACTCATAAAAACACCAATTTCCAGTTAACAATTTGACTTCTTCCAACAACACATTTGTGAGGAAGATCAAAAGCAAACTTTACATCCAATACGGGTTACGCGATAGCGAGTTTCAAATTTTGACTGGCTATCAATATCACATGTAATTAGCAAACAAAAGAAAAATCCACCCCGTAATCAAATACCGAAAATACCCAATTCTTTCGAAATTTCTCTTTTTGGAATGAAATTTTACGCAATCCCCATGAATAGGATCAAACATTATTCAGTGGTATTTACATGAGATTCCTCCTTCTTATTCTTAAACAATGTTTCGTCTTTCATTTCCTTTTCGATAATTTCGAGAAATATATCGATCAATTTTCGTTTATTTCGAGAAATATATCGATCAATTCCGATTCTTTCTTTTCTATTGATTATTTTCGTATGCATACATACATACACACACACATGGATTGGATACAAACAATATGTAAATACAGATATAATAGTGAGAGGGGAAGTGAAACTGACTTTCAGAGTCCAACTCAAATGCCTTGTAGGATGCTCCCAATTGAGTCAAGAGCTGCTTCACGTTCACGCAGAACGGGCAATACGTCTTGCTGCAATTACAGATCCACACACACATATATATAACAATTAGCATTTCTTAAACACGAGATTAATTAATCAATAATCGCGATTAATTTTCTAACGAGAAAAATCAAGAACCTGAAGACGACGACCGAATTGGTCGACACGAGCTCCTTCGCCTTCGTCAATTCCATAACGCTCACTCAATTCACAAACCCTAAAATTTTGAATTTCCTCACAATTTTCTTCTCTCGGCGCTCTCTCTCTCTCTCTCTCTGTCTGAAAAATTGCAGACAGCGTACGTGCAAGTCATATGTAGTTGGGAGTTTGACCAATAAAAGGGGGCAAAAAAGGTATATGCTTTTGGGAGGTGCCACGTTTGTCTTCGATTTTTTTATTAGTTTCTTTAGGCCGTGATGGTTTTGTTTTTTAAAATAATTTTAACCAGATATTTTAGGTATTGTTTATTTTAATAAAAAATAATATTTTTATTTTAAAAATCACTTATCTTCATTAAAATTTAAAGTTTTTAAATTTTTTTTTATTAATTTTTTTAGGTTTGTGGGCCACAAGATTCGTTTCTAACGCCTGAGGTCGATTGTTGCCCAAGATCGTCAAGTTTTACCTTAAATCACTATACCGATGTCTTGGTCATGTTCATGGGGTTGCGTAGTGTCACACAAAATCAATCCTCATCCAGCAATTTCCCTCCAGATGTTTGTCGGCAAAAAATCCAGATGTTTGTCGGCAAAAAAAGAGCTTTCATGCAATCAGGATACTGTCATTTTGATATTTCAATAAGTTTTTCACGTGCACAACCTGGCAATATTCTTGTTAGATCTAAATGAGAGGTTTTTTTTTTTTTTTTTTTTTTTTTTTTTTTTGAAGTTTTAACGAAAAGTTATTGTTCACTTTAACAAAAAACCACATTTTTTTATTAGTTTTTTTTTTTTTTTTTCATCTTTTTGACAAGAAGCGATGATGATTTCATTAACAAACAAGAACAAATACAGGGTTGTCTCATGGGTACATTTTTCAGTAACAAATTCAATAATCAAAGGATAATTTTCAAAAACAAGTATAAAGTTGATTACACAAGCACACAATTTTAGATCCATCACAAATACGGCAGACGAAACGAACCTAAACTAAAAAAAATGAGAGTTGAATGTTCACATGGCAGATACACCATGATTTTTTGTCATCAAGCCCAGCAACTAATAAAATTGCAAAACAATCCCTAAAAATATTTGACCAAAACTAAAGTCAACTAGATGCATCACACATACAAATTTACGAACAATAACTTGCCTGAAAAAATAAATAAGCTGCAAAAATTAATGACATATATTCAACTCAGTTTTTTTTTTTTTTTTTTTTTTCAAAAGAGAGACAACTAGTGGCATACCACGGTTATTCATCCCTTTCGAGGGTCAGGAAGATTGAACGAACTAAGAATTCTTGAACAGGTTCTCGTATTGCTACTGACGATCACCAGTCATACAAAGTATTTGAAAGATTTATAATTCTGATTTATACTTCTGTGCATCTATTCCATTCGGAAATTTTAAATCTCTATTTGAATGTTTGATTATAACAAAAAAAATTTCCATGAACCGCACGGTCATAACCACAAAACTGCACAAATTCTCACTGAAGCAATTATCTTACATGCTCATCTTGTAGATTCGCATCAACCTAGTTAAACCGCTACAGGTTCCAGAAGCTTTTCCTCAACATTCTTGGCAACAGCGTCAATGAATTCTTCGGTGTTCAAGTAGTACTCCCTCGATACCCTGCAGGCAACGCAAGCATCTTAGTTTAGTCCCCCCAATAACAATCCCGTTGGGCTAATGTAGTCACCACGAACAGATGACAGATAAAGCAGATTCCTAAACAGCAAACTAAGGGAAAAAATCTAATTTATTCCATTGCTTTTGGACGGTGGCAATTCATCTTCCTTTTTTATTGCACAATCCAACTGAATGTAAGTAACCTCATTAAACAGAGCCAAGAATCTACTTACTTGGGGCCATGGATCAAGAGGGCGAGATCCTTGGTCATTTTCCCACCCTCCACTGTCTCAATGCATGCAGCCTCCAACTTGCGAACAAAATCCAGCAACCTATCATTTTTATCTAATTTTGCCCTGGAAAGCACGTTGTCGCATTTCATTAATCCGAAATGTAACCATAGTATACTAAGATACAGTGAAGTTTGGCTTGCAAACAGTACCTGTGTTCTAGGCCTCGTGTCCATGCAAATATTGAAGCAATACTATTTGTACTTGTTTCTTGTCCTTTCTGATGTAACCGAAAATGACGAGTTACTGTCCCATGAGCTGCTTCAGCTTCTATTGTCTTGCCATCTGAAGACAACTGCACACACTGTGGTTAGCTTTTGTAGCATAAAAATGAGGAAAGTTAATGGTGATACGTACCAACACAGAAGTCATGAGGCCCAAAGAGCCAAATCCTGCAAAAAGGAAAACAAACTATTTAACTCCAGAAAAAAAAGGGAGAGATAATTAGAGAAAGAGAGATAGTGAGAGGCGGGGAGAGAGAGAGAGAGAGAGAGAGAGAGAGAAAGAGAGAGAGAGAGAGAGAGAGAGCAATTCAACAACACCTTGAGCAAGCAAATCACTCATGACATCTCCATCATAATTTTTGCAAGCCCAAACATATCCACCCTCACTTTTGAGTGCATAAGCCACCATATCATCTATTAGCCGATGTTCATACCTAAATGCCAAAAGAATCTTCAATTAGCAATTTCAAAATATGCGACACAACATTGAATGAATCAGTGTTTATGATAAACAGTACAAACCATATAGAATTTTCTTCAAACTTCTGCTTCCACTTCTCGTCATAAACCTCCTCAAATATGTCCTTAAACCTGTGGCAGTCCAAGAACTCAACATTTTTTATAATTTCTTTAGGGAAGTGTTATTGGCACTCCAAAAATCTCATTCTACACTCCTCACAAGTGTATTTTTCTTTCCTAATATGGAAAGTTTGGAGTGTAGAATGAGATCTTTAGAGTGCTAATAACAATTCCCTTTCTTTATAAGAAATAAATGATACAGAATTGATAGTTGAATGTTGACTAATTCTTCCAACAAAGGTAATTTACCTGCCATCGTATTTCTTAAGAATAGTGTTTTTGGTGCTCAAGTATAGTGGCCACTTCTTGGAAAGAGCCAATGACATTGACGAGTCAGCAAAAGCTCGAATAGACTACCAAAGAAAACAAGGTTTTGTTAGTAGAGTTTGCTGATAAAGCACATTTGCCTAAATGCAGAAAAAGGTATGTGATGTCCATTGTGGTAACACAAACCTCATCAACATTATACATAGAAAGGGCCACACCAGGCCCTTTGAAATTGTAAACATCAAGTTCAACGGGGGCATCTCCTCCTTCTGGGACTGAGCAAATACAAACAGATAGATGTTAAGCAGAAAACCATATTCAAGGGAAATTACTTCACCAGCACAATCGTATGATCTAGAATGTTGACATTTACTTACCAAAAACCATTTTAAGTTTTCCTGGCCCTTTGATAACTGTATCAGTGGCTCGATACTGATCACCAAAGGCATGCCTACCTATACAGATGGGTTTCTTCCAACCTGTAAATTGGACACATATTGGGTACTTCCCACGACATTTTACTTACATTCAAGATTAGAAATGAGTTTGAGCCATTACCAGCAACTATTCTAGGGATGTTTTTACATAGGATAGGTTCACGGAAAACGGTACCTGTAAAAATAAAGCATTACATTTCAATTAGAAATCGTTCAAACAGTTTGTATCCTTCTGATGCTAACTTAAGTTGTAACTTATTAATGAAAATGTGTAACAAAACCACGAGTATTAAATTTTCTTTTGTATTAAAAGGAGACAACGTCTTAGATACAAACCGTCTAGAATGTTTCTAATTGTGCCGTTTGGACTCCTCCACATTGATTTCAACCCAAACTCCTTCACTCTGGTCTCATCTGCAAGGTATATGAGAAATTGAAATTAGATAAGACAACATTTAAACTACCTGGCAGAGCAGATAGATCATCTTACTGCTAAGAAAAGTATCAGAGCAGCCAGAATGTCTATCGTAAAGGGTTCAATGTCCTCGTGATAATACATAAAAACAGCATTATACAAAAGCAAAACAACTAACCAGGGGTTATTGTAGCGCATTTCACAGCAACATTGTACCTGCAGGGCATAAAAGGTTAACATCGAACAAATAGAAAAAGCAAATACTAACGATCCAAATGTAAGAAATACAAATACACTAAACAAACTCTGAACCAAACCACTTACTTAAGAGTGGCTTCAGCACTCTCTACTGTAACTCTGTCACCAGTCGCATCACGGTTCAAAATCCCTAAATCATAATACTTTATATCCAAGTCCAGATAGGGAAAAATAAGCTGCAGTAGCATACGAACGAAAAACTCGGATTAAATCAAATCATATTCTACAACAAAAGCATCACTAAACTGAAATTCACATCGAAATGAATCTTCACACTTTGTCTTTAATCGTTGTCCATATGATCCTCGTCATTTCATCACCTAATTGACAAAATAATACCATAATTAATACAGTACACAATCACAACATCAACAATTAAGCTCAAGAACAAGCATCATCCTACTCCTACAAGTTATGATCCGTTTGGTTGCTGCTAAAATTCATGAAAACATGAAACAACATAAAGGATTTTCACTGGCTCAAAAAAAAAAAGGATTTTTACACAAGTTTCCATTATCTTGTGATTTTAATTCTGTTCATTTTCTCATTGCTTTCTCACTAACCAAACAGAGCATCGTTTAGGGAACTGACCGTCCATTTCGACAATCGGATTCTGAACCCGAACTTTATCGAAGCCAGCGGAAGAAGCGTAGCACCGCAGCGACGTGCGGCGAAAGCGAGCGGCGAACGAGACGCGGTTCCCGAGAGGCACTCCGTTAAAGAGCCTCGGCGACGAAGAGAAGGACAATCTAGGGTTTCTCATGGCCGCAGACGACGAAGCTGACGACGACGACGACATCATTGCAGCGCGCGACATGGCGCTCAATTGCGGCCGCGCTCTTAGCATTCAATTTTCGTGGGAGGGGCGTACTGAGTTTACTTGAGTTCGCGTTTCGATTTGCGACCGCGTTTGGGTGCTTAGAGAAATGAGATCAGACGGCCTTCAGCGCTCGACTTTTTTGTTACCGTTTTTCGGCCGGCGGGGGGTTTGGGTCTTTTGAGTATTCTCATCGGACGGAAGATATTGAACGCGTTGGATCAATTAGGACGGTAGGATCATCATGCTAGCATGGACCGAAGTGGCTGCCCGACTGACTCCGAAAAGACGAAAAAACCTTTGAGTTTGCTATACGCATGTAGTGGTATTTGTTAGGAAGTCGAAGAGCAGCGAAAGTAATACTACAATAGACGTGAGAAAAAAAACATTCAGGTTGACTAGATCTCTATCGACCCGTCAAACATATCATTTTACTTGTGAACATATAATAATTCAAAATTGACACGTTTTATCACATTTCATTTTAATTTGTATAGACTCTTATAGCACGTATAGCACAAGATAAATCATTCAAACTGGGCAAAAATTATAGTTTCTGAATGATTTCGTATTCATCAACATTAAAACCGAACGTTATTGTATAACTTGTTTAATAATCATTTCGTTTTTAAAATTTTGAGAAAACTAATGTTCTTGCCATGTTTGAATTGACATTGACCGTTAATCGTGTTGCGTACTAAAATTGTACACGAACTGCCACCTTAGAAGATTGATTGAGCAGATGATTTGGTGTTCACATCAGCACATGGAGTGGTGGTCCCAAACCTAATAGGGTCCCGAGTCCGGAGTCCAGGCCGACTTTACCAGGCTAAAATGCCCCTATGTAAGCCTTGGGCTTGATAATCACTAGGGCCACACAAACCAACCCGATTACTTACTTACAAGGTCCAACCCATAATTTTTCAGGTTTCGTCTGTTTATATATGTATTCTTTAAGAAGAGTTTCACTTTGAATAATTTCAAATAGAATTATGGTTTTTTTTTTTTTTTTTTTTTTTTTTTTAATTTATTGGTATTACATGGAAGGGGAGGTTTTTGAAACTATTGCAATAATTTAGAAAATGTGGAAGTTTCGAACCCTGAGCATGAATGGAAGTAAAACACCTTATCCACGAAAAATTTGGACCACATGCAAAATAGAATTATGGTATTGTTAGTAAGGAAATGTTTAGAATCGTTCAAGCTCTTGTGTTCATTTAGTGGTATGTGAGAGATAGGATAATAAAATTAGGATTATAATATGTTCAGAGTTCAATTCCCTCTTATATAATTGAACACACACACACACAAACTGCTAATACCAATTACACATAAGTGCGTGAAATAATTATGAAAATTCATGTTGTTGAGACTTACAAAGCAACAACGGCTTGTTGGGAGTTAAATCATTGGTACCACATATGTGATGCATCTAAACCTAATAATTGAGTTCAATTTATAATAAGTATGAAAGGGTTAGATTATCTAAATCTTTGTTAAAGGGTTTCATAATAGTATTACCACACATGAGTATGAACATTAACAAATGACCTATATGATGCTGTAGCAGACCGATATAATGTCAAAAGTGTGACTCGATGGACCATGATGATAATGATATCTTCAAGTGTTCATTCTGAGTACGTGTTTATAGTATGTCAGATACTAGCTAATTTGTTCTATTAGTGACTTGACAATCTTTGAGCTCCACCTATAAATACACTTGAACATGTTTTTATATGCGTGTGGGGGGGGAGAGAGAGAGAGAGAGAGAGAGAGAGAGAGAGAGAGAGAGAGAGAGAGAGAGAGAGTTATGAGGTACAATAAATCAAAAATTGCAATTCTAATTGCGTTTATGCTACTGGAAGGAACTTTGCTGCAATATTTTAGAACCAATGTGAAGGAGTATTCTGTAAGGTCGTTAAGCTCACCAGAAGGAAAGGTTTCCTTCAAAGTATGGAACTTCAACCACAACTACTACTACTACAACAACACTACTTCTGGGAATAATGGCAGAAACTACAAGTTCCTCAAAAACAGAAGATTTAGCAACCTTGGCTTCCGAGGACCAGCTGCTCCTAATCATGTCCCTGATGAAGAACAGAAGAGAATCACACCGTATGGTGCAAACCCACTTCACAACAGGTGATCGAACATCAATTTCGACGATTCAAGCCGTGCATGTGCAGGCTCCAGCTGGTCCTTCAAGCAGTTCAAGTTCGCCATCCAACATATGGTGTAGCTCACTGTATGGCTCGACTTTATTTACATATTGGTGGGAGCGCTGTTAGTTTGAAGAACCTCCGGTGTGCTCTACAGTGATACGTAATGTGGGGGGTGCTCTTTTTACTCACCTAGGGTTTTTTTCCACTGGGTTTTTTCCGATAAAGGTTTTTTCAGAGGCCATTTCAACTCCGAACCTTGTAACTCTTTCTAAACATTAATGGAGTTACAACTTATGTTTCTCAAAAAATGGTACTCTTTTAGTTTAAATTAGGTTAGGTATCAAATCATCAAAACATAACTATTTTACTTCCAAGATAATTAGTTCATCATTTTTGTATCATACTTAATTTCTAATGTGATTGAGAAAGTTCACATAACTATGTTGCGGATAAATTAGCAGAAATTGGTCCTTCTTTGGAGTATGGTTGTCATATTTTTTAGGCTCCTCCCCATGTGTTGGTTGTTTAATTCAGTAAGATTTATAGGGGATTGCTAGACGCATATTTGTTTAGTTGTTTCTGTATTTTGTGGTTGTAGGCCTTCTTTGTACCAACAAAAAAAAGTTCACACAGATGAGATGATATATATATTTTTCTTTACCCTTTTGGATATAGAAAGAAAAATACACTGTGTGCAATGCATGGAGTCTGAAACGGAATATTTGAATCCAGCAGGATGTCCTGTGAGCCATCTTTCACAAGCCCTGTTGACAACCAATCTTCATTCTTCCTGACTTTGACATATGATTAGAAAGGACCAAACCAAAGGCAAAATAAATGAAAATTTTCTAAAGAAAAGGTAAAACTTCTAGTACGTTTCAAAAAAATGATAAGACTTTTGAGGCCCGAAAATTTAGAGGTAATCGAGAATATAATCGTATGATAATATGTTTATAGGCACAAGTATAAAACTCTCTCTCTCTAGTTAGAGTTAGTGAGACATAATTGACGTATATATTTTCGGTTACACATAAGAATCTCAATACAGTGTAAAAAAAATCTGAAAAGTTGGGAAATAGGCAGCTGCCAAAAAAAAGGGACCTGTCACTCCCAGATCGAGTTTCAATCAGAAAAAGACATTAAACAGCAAGATGCCAATAAAAAGAACTTCCTCTTTGGTCTATTTCACTAGCAAAGCGACAAATTCAAACTCTCTTTTGTTCATCTAAACGTGTGAGTTGTGAGATATATCACAGCAAAGTAAATCTCCTTTTTTCTGATTTTCCCAACATACCGTAAAGCTCGATTGGTTGATTGAGAGCAATTTTCTTCGTTATTGCACTCGAGGTTTCTAGTTTGAATCTTTTTTCCTGTAGTATCACTTGTATAAAAAATTGTGCGAGTTGTGATATATCAAATCAGAGAAAATCTCCTTTTTTCTTATTTTCCCAATATACTGTAAGCTCGATCCCTTAATTGCACCCGAGGTTTCGAGTTTATATCTTCCTTCCTGCACATCGCTCTTATAAAACACTCTGGAAATATAATATACTTACCCTCTCTCTCTCCCCGGCCCCTCGCCGCCAGCGGAGAGGACAGTTACTCTACATACACCCCACAAAAAGTATATACTGCATTAAAGGAGAGACAGGCATTCTCTGGGCTCCTGAGTTTGCGAAAACCCATCAAATCAGTACACCCAGCCGAAGAGTCGGTGTTATGGAATGTAATGGGACAAGGCGAATTCAGCAACAAAATGGGCTTTTAGGGTTTTGGTGTTTAGCGGGATAAGCTGGGGCCTTAGATTCCTTTTTACTCCTTTGATTGCTTGTTTCAATGTGCATGGTGTGGAGTCTGCGGACCATATAATCTAACTCCCAGATACAGCTTCTCACCTTGTCAGCCACTAATCACATATTATCAGAGTTTACTTTTTTCTTCACCACGTGAAATAATGATTTATATGAAAGGAAATGTTAAGGTGATGAAAACTCAAATCAATCATGCTATAAATCTAAAAAATTTAAGATGTGTGACTCGTGTTATTGGTTTGGTGTGTCTAGGGTGCAAGTTAGATTGGAAATTCCAGGTGCAAGTTAGATTGGAAATTCCAATCCGCACCAAAAAATTCTGTCCTGAGTCCGAAGATATCCAATTTCAAAAATTTTCAAAAAATTAATGGCAATACCTATCCAATTCAAAATTTAAAAATTCTGATCCAAAATATCTCAAACTAACTACTATTAAAAAAAAAATCATGCATGTTCTTATTTTAACATATTTATTTTTATATTTAGATATACTTTAATCGTTACTCTTTTATTTTGTCTAAGATATGATTTTATGTTATACACATACGTAATGACATACAAATATCGCAAAAGTTCGGAAAAAATATTAAATGGTGGATACTAAAAGTTTGCAAAATTTTTTAAAGTCTTGCAAAATGTAGGACATCCGAACTATGTTCCAAAATTTTCGATAATATAAAATTCTGAAATTAAAACCAATATTTGATTCCATGATTTTTTTTTTTTTTTTTTTTAATTGACATTAAAATAGTTGTTTCCTATCCAATCCAACGGAAAATCACCCCTAGGTGTGTCACAGACTCACAGTAGTGTTTAGAGGTGTAGGCAAGTTTTTATCCACATGTGCTATTACACCTCATTTGTATACTTCTTTGGGTTCAGTTTTTAACATAACCCAATCAATATCATGGTTACTCGATCAAGTAGTTTAATTACATCTCGATAAGCTATCAATGTTGTTCCATTTTATCGAAAGCAAATTGTCCTGGACAATCTTGATATTATGTAAACTAGCAATTGTACACATGTATTATTATAATGAAAATAACATTTCCAAAAGAGAGAAAATATAAACGGTTTAAGTCGCTAAATCTTTTTGCTGGAGGACTTTCAAACGTTTTTTTGTCATTAAAGAGGTTGTTTATATCTTTAACGACTATTGGATAACTATTTCATCACTAAAAATTAATTTTATTTGGAAAAATAAAGGTGAAAAAGAGGCGGAAGAAAAAATGAGGACAACCACTAAGGTTACTTGGCTGTGCGTGAGAGAAAAGAAACAGTAAAATTATTTTTTGTGTGTAATTAATATATTGCCAATAAACCCTCGATAATGTTTTGGGCCTCACAACTATATTTTTCACTTATTTTTTTAGTTTTTGGCTTAAATATTCTACTAAATATACATTTGTTGCTCAATAAATAGTAAATCCGCTTCCAAATGCCTTATAAAGTTTTCCGTAATGCTCACAAAAAATATTTCACAAAAATAAATAACTCGCATTTTTTACAAAAAAAATGTGGGTTAATACTCACAGTTTTTATTTGTTTTGCAAATTCATACATAAATCAATGTTCACATTTGCCTCACCTTGAAGTTTTAAAAATTAATGTAAGACTTTCCGTCGATATATATTCTTGAGGGTGGAATCCCATTTTGACAATGTTTTGGGCCTCCCTAGTCACTACTATATTTTTCACTTTTTTTTTTTTTTTTAGTTTTTAGCTTCAATAATCTACTAAATATATATTTGTTGCTTAATAAATCCTAAAACCGCTTCCAAAAGTCTTATAGAGTTTTCCTTAATGCTCACGCAAAATATTTCGTGAAAATGAAAATTTTGCAGTTTTGGCAAAAAAAAATACATGGGTAATTCACGTTTTTTAGTCAATTTTGCAAATTCGTACATAAATTATCGTTCAATCTATTTATTTTCACATTCACCTCACCGTGAAGTTTTAAAAATTAATGTAAGAATTTCCATTGATATTCTTGAAGGTGGAACCCCATTTTGACAATGTTTCGGGCCTCACTAGTCATTGTTATATTTTTCACTTATTTTTTTAGTTTTCGGCTTAAATACTCTACTAAATATACATTTGTTGCTCAAGAAATTGTAAATCCACTTCCAAATACCTTATAAAGTTTTCCTTAATGTTCACGGAAAAGATTTCGAGAAAATAAAAAATTTGAATTTTTTTACAAAAAACGTGGGTTAACACTCACGATTTTTAGTCGGCTTTGCAAGTTCGTACATAAATCACTGTTCAATCTATTATTTTCACCTTCGCCTCACTGTGAAATTTTAAATTTATGTAAGATTTTCCGTTAATATTCTTGAAGGTGGAACCCCATTTTGACAATGTTTTGGGCCTCACTAGTTACTACTATATTTTTCACTTATTTTTTAGTTTTCAGCTTAAATACTCTACTAAATATACATTTGTTGCTCAATAAATTGTAAAATCACTTCCAAAAGCCTTATAAAGTTTCCCTTAATGCCCATGGAAAATATTTTGCAAAAATGAAAATTTTTCATTTTTGACAAAAAAATGTGGGTTAACACTCATGGTTTTTATTCAGTTTTGAAAATTCCTATGTAAATCTCGTTCAATCTATTTATTTTCATCTTCACCCCACCGTGAACCATTGTTACCCATATGAAGCATTGGTGCCTGGGGTAGGGCAATTATAGGTGGTAGGGTTTAGTTTTAATTTCACGAGTTAACCATTGTTGCTGGGGGTGGGCATTTGTAGGCTGTTATCAATATGGGGTAAGGTTTAACTTTAATCTCAGAGGTCAACCATGGTTGGCCAAACGAAGCATTGTTAGGGTTGGGGCTTTTATAAGCCGCTATCAACCCTGATAGAATCCTCACTAAAGTCGTCACTATTAACATAGTAACTCCTTTAAAAAAAAAAAAAAAAAAATTATGGTGAAAATTTATAACTCGCCGTGCAATTTTGTTTTTTCCTTTTTGGGTAACACTTGCCAACAACGATGTTTTGGCGTGCCACGATACGAGGGTTTGCATGTCAAAGTGTTAGAAAAATGCATGTCATGCCTTGTCTTGACACAATACCCTCACATCGCGGCACGCTAGAACATCGTTGTTGGCCGTGACGCTTGTATGTCGTGCCACAATACGAAGGTTAGCGTGTCAAGACGAGTCATTACAAGCCATGCATTTTTCTAACACTTTGCCTACTATTTTGGAATAATTATAAACAAATAAAAAGATCTAGGAAATATATAAAGTGTTCATACCAGTAATAACCTTTGTAAATTCAAATTAGATAATGCACGTGTTCTTACCGATAAGAAGCTGTGGAAATATTCACCTTAGATATTGAACGTGTTCTTACCGGTAAGAACACAAGCACAACATTCCATTCTAATCATGCATTGTCTTGAAGAGAAACTTATACATGACAAGCATAATTAAACAAAACAAAAAAAAAAAACTACCTGATGATGAATCTACTTCGTATAAGTCATTCTCCGATTCATGATATAGCAAGTCGACACATCGTCATTTTATACTTTTGAAGACGAAGAATAGAACTCAAAACACCCCAGTACGCTTGATTACTTGAGCTTGGTCATCAGCTCTCCCCACCTCTTGAATTAATTGCGTAAAGCGATACTATTGATCGATAATTAAGTTGTTAGAGAGAAAGAAATCGGATGTATATAACAATAATATTGAATTAATTGCAAATTAACAATAACTTTGAAAGTTTAAGAAAGACAATGACATTCCAAAATCAAAGATTAATACATTAGCTATTAATCAAGGATCTAATCAAGATTAACACTCATGGTTTTTAATCGGTTTTTGTAAATTCGTACATATCTATTTTTTTTCACCTTAACCTCATCGTAAAGTTTTTGAAAATATTCAGATCAAATAATGCACATGTTCTTACCAGTCAGAAGGTGTAAATATTCAGCTTAGATATTGAACGTGTTCTTACCGGTAAGAAGCTGTGCAAATATTTAGCTCAGATATTGTACGTGTTCTTACCGGTAAAATCACGTGCAAATAAAAGATGTGGAGTTTAATAGTGGTAAGCAAGGCCTTTGCACATTTATGAGTTGTTGCATGAGCCAGCATGTACAAAAAATGCATTTTCCTTTTTAACAATTTGTACTTAAACCATCGTTCCATCTGTTATTTTCATATTTTCCTCACCGTGAAATTTTGAAAATTAATGTTAAATTTTTCGTTGATATCTTGAGGGTGGAACCTCATTTTGACATTGTCTTGGGCCCTCATGACTATATTTTTCACTTATTTTTTTTAGCTTTTGGCTCAAATATATTCTACTAAATATGCATTTATTGCTTAATAAACTGTAAAATCGCTTCCAAATGCCTTATAATGTTTTCCTTAATGCTCATGGAAAATATTACAAGAAAATAAAAAATTTTCATTTTTCACAAAAACGTGGGTTAACACTCACGATTTTTAGTCAGTTTTGCAAATTTGTACATAAATTATCGTTCAATCTATTTATTCACTTTCGCCTCACCATGAAGTTTTGAAAATTAAAATAAGACTTTCATTAATATTCTTGAGATGAAACCCTATTTTAACAATGTTTGGACCTTACTACTATATTTTTCACTTATTTTATTAATTTTTGGCTTAAATATTCTACTACATACACATTTATTGCTTAATGATTCGTAAAAATGCTTTCACATGCCTTATAAAGTTTTTGCTTAATGCTCACACAAAATATTCCACGAAAATATTTTACCAAAAAATGTAGGTGTTAGGCGGACTTAACGAGCGCAAAACGAGACAAACTCGGGCTCACAGAAAACGAGGCAAGTCCCATGCACACAAAACGAGGCGGGCTCCCCTCACATAAAAAGGAGCAAGCTTTCGGCATGCAAAACAATATGTGTTCAACGCACTGAAAATGAGTTGGGATCAGTCGTGTAAACCAAGGCCCGCTCTATGCGAGCAAAACGAGGCAGGTTCTGCTCACAGAAAATGAAGAGCACTTGGGCGCACGAATCGTGCAAAACTGAGGTAGGCTCAACATATGGTAAATGCACCACGCAAATGAGGTGGGCTAGCCCACGAAAAACGTGGGCGAACTGACACATGCAAAATGAGGCAAGCTCGGCACACAAAAAATGTGGTGGGAGCGGAGCACGCTAAACAAGGTGAGCCCATGCGCATCCAAAACAATGCAGGCTTGGTGGACGGGTCAACCATTGTTGCTCGCATGAAGTATTGGTGGCAAGGGTCATTTATAGACTGTGACCATAGGGGGTAGGGTTTAGTTTTAATCTAGGGTTAACCGAAGGTGGCCAAACGAAGTGTTGTTTGTCTAGTGGGGCATTATAAGCCGCAATCAACCCTGATAGAATTCACACTAAAATCATCACTTTTAACATAGTAACCCTTTCTTAAAAAAGAAAAAGATAGAAAAAAAATACACGGACATGGGCATAACTAACTTGGCTAGCACATCATGCTTATTTCGTGCGTTCACGTCTTGTTTGGTACGCCACACCAACTATTTCCAGCAAGGCAAAAACTGGTACATCTCTTAAATGGAAATTTGCAATCATCAGGCTCTAAAAGCTATCAGAAATCAAGGCTGTGACTCGATACTCGCAGTTTCGTGCATCGGAAGAAACATCAGAGGAACGAAAAGATACTCTCAAATCCAAGAAATGTGTCTACTTCCCTGGGTTTGCCAGCAGATGTCAACGAGCACCACTGCCTTTGTGGTACAAGCGGAGAAAGCTCATGTTTCCTCTTGCCAGCACTGCCTGGTTCCGGTGATTTCTTCGTATTCTTCAACATGGAGATATCAAAAGACAGCATTTTTGCAGCACCGTCGCCTAAACCTCTAGGAGACACATTTGATGCTTTTCTGGCTCCCGAATCTGAGACGAATGCAGTGTCTCTCAGAACTTTGTTCGACTCTGTTGTTCCTTTCAGCGTGCCAGTCGTATCCATACTCAATTCAAGGCGACTCTTGGAAAGATGTTCTTTCATGGTTGAATAACCAGAATCCACCACCTTTGATTTATTGATCACCGGAAAATTCTTGGCTTTTGTTCGAATGTGCTCAAATATTGTTTCTTCTCTTGAAGTTTTGAAAGTTCCATCTTCAGGTTCAAGAGGAAGACCAGCTTCTACATACAAAGTAGAATGTAATGATTAACAGCTCCACATTACATATATAAGGACTAAAGAGTGATTAGTATGTGTTTCTGCGTGTGTTTGGGTAACGATCCTACCTCTGTCATCCATCAGGTTCATGGTAGCTGAGCTTCGGGGAGTAGGGAGATTGTTCATGCTATGTTGATTTTGTTCTGCCTCTTTGGGTTCTGAAGATGGATTCACCGCAGTCCGCCTTGGAATTTTATTCCATTCTAACTCTTCCAGAACCTCGAATTCTCTATGGGGTTCAAGCTGCTTCTCACGAGCACGTTTTCTTGTCAAAACCAAGGGTTCTGTGGATGCAGAATGCGCACCATTTGATGCCACCAAGACGGGGAAGTTCTTTGCCTTTTCACGTATGTGATCAAATACCGTTTGGTGTGTGATGATTTTGCATTCCTCCTCTTCAGCTTTGGCAGCGACCTCATCTTCTCGAATGTTGGCAGCAACCTCGTCTTCAGAAATTCGAGGTGAAATTTGTTGGTGATTAGGAGGGAAGGATTTAAAAACTCTCAGATGTTTAGTATTGTCAATTATCAATTAAACTCTACCTTCTTCAAACTCATCATCCAGGAGGTTGAAACTCGGCCTGTTATATAATCCAAATAATTCAAGTAAAATGTTAAACCACGCCAAATTTCAGACCCCGAAAAGCAGTTTTAATAATCAGAAACGAAATACAAGTACCGGTGAAGAAAGACTCACATGGAACCATCTACCCTTTTGGATTTGGTCGATTTGGGATGCTCTTTCGTTGGAGCCTGACATATAGTTTCAGCATCATCCTCTATGACACATACTTCCTTAGGTGGAGGACAAGAAGGCGGCTTTTTTCCCCGCTTGTTATTGCTTTCCTTCATTAATACAAGTTTCTGGGAGAGATCAATGCCGACTGCATGAACAAAACAACAAATCAGATATCGTCAAGTTAATAACCAGGGAAATTTTATACAAGGCTATTGTAAAGTGGAAGAAACTAGAAATATCATGAGAGGGCAAGGAGGGGCTTTACTGTATTCTTCAAAAACAAGATCAGCCTTTACAGTGAGCTTTCCTTGTTGGGGATTCGACAGAAGAATTGTTGTGCTATAGGGGCTGCAACGAAAACAACCTAACTCAGCCTAAACAAGGCAATAATCATGAATCTGAAACTGCTGATATGCTTAAGGAAGTTTCTAAACAGGTATGCTCAACATGCCACCGTGTTTTCAAAGAGAGAAGAAATTTAAGGTTTAAGCCTGCATACCTGGAGAATTCCTCCACTCTGCAGCCAGAAGTAATAGAGTGGAAACAGGATATATACCAAACCACCACGACCGAAAAAAGAAAAGCTGAATGTTAGATATATGAAACATCTACTTGGCAGAAAGAACAATTCCGATGATTAAAAGGAAGCAACAAAGTTAGGAACTTAAGATCACCTTATTTTCTCATGAAAGACAATCAGGTTATCTTCTTCTGAACCAATAATCTGTGGCAAATACAACGTTAGAATTTGATTTGTATAACGTTAAAACTGAAACAGCAATTGAGAAATCATTCTTCATACCATATCAGCATAATGTCGTTTGGTTGGTTGGAGTGTCGCTGATAGCCTAGTCAATGTTACCACAAGCTTCAGTTTCCCTTGCCTCTGACACTCATTTTCTTCGACCTTCATCTCAACTTTTGGAGGTAGTGAATGTAGAGACTCTTTCAAATGGTTTCCAAATGGGTATTTTCGACCAGTGACTATCTCTATTCTCCTGGGATCAGCCTCAGCCAGTGTGTCAAACAATCTGACTCCCATTGAATGTAGTGCCTGAAGGAAGAAAAGTTGCAAAGAGTCAGTATTCAAGTGACTCAAGAATACAGAAACATGTCTTTTTCCCGAAACAGATGAAGTTGAACACCTTTGCAGTCACCATTCCAATCCCGGGTAATTGTTTCAGCAGGTATGGGCTGTCATCCCAGAGTTTTTGATATAACGACTTTGCCAGAAGCATCGAGTTTAAGGCTCCCTTGTAGTTCTTTTGGTAAATAAAAAATTCTTTCATACACCTTGCAATTCTACAGCCATTTGAGCATATAGAGTTCATATCCTGTGGCAAAGAAACCAATTTGGTTTCAGCAACGTAGCTCTGAACATAATCAAATGCAAAGGGGATCAAGATTATGAGGGACACATTAAAGAATATGAAGAATGAAACCTGGGTAAGGGATAGATCATGAACCGAAGGATCACCCGTCAAGCAGTCATTAGCCAGAACAAATGTTTTTTCTTCTCTGGTCTGAATACGCTTTTGTCGCTTCCCTTTGTCACCAAGGACATGAAAGCGAAGTCGGCCATCTTTATCAGCATTTATGTCATTTAAAAGCTTCTTCTCACTGCGTCTGAGCTGTATCCCTTCATACACCAGCAGATAGATAAACATAATTCCTTCATTTTACTTTTCAAAAACCAGTGAAAACGTAACTATACACCATACATTACATGAAATTTCCTCAGCTCGACATATAACATGAAGAGCATCTTCCAAACTGCAGTTTACAGGTGTCTTCATAATGTGTTTCATTGTGTCAAATTTCAAGTAGTATTTTGTCATCAGCCTCCCAGGTTCTGACGGAATAAAAGCAGAAAAATAATGTTAGAAATTAGTAAGTCATCAGCGAATTCTGAAAAGTACCACTTCATGGGTTAATGGTATTGATACCTAGTGGTTTCAAAAGAAAACCATCTTTATCCGTCCATATCATCTGATGCTGTGACAACTCATTAACTTTCTGCAGACAGACCTCTGATAGAAAATAACAGTGATAATCAAACGAGTGAGAGAGAAAGAGAGAGAAGGATACATATAAGGGCGAAGGGGATCCAGCGATAATTCTACAAGTAAACAGTTTCAGTACCTTGCATATGCTTTTCTATACGGTCTTTAGAAATCACTTTTCTAACTGAATAGTGCACAGGGTTCTGATATGCATTAAACATTTCTGAAATTAGTTTATATCAGAAAGAAATATATGAAGATATCTTTTAAATAGGTGATGTGATTACATGCCTTCTTCATTCTCACGTACAAGAAAGAGCACTTCATCCATTCAATTGCCCTTGGAATATCAGAGACAGTCAATTGAACTATCTCAGCGGTTAAATGCTCCGTCAAACATGAAAGCAATCTAATGAACGAGACAATACAACCTCATCAGAAGTCATGCAATATTTAACAATATACCCTCAAATGCCTAGCTCACTAAATTCGTTCAGGAATTAAAAAACTATGTACATACTGTGATTCCACCATCTCGCATCCATTCAATAGATTTTCGTACAAGTGAACCTGAGATCAAGAACATAATTAATATATTCCAAAAATATGACTTCTGGGATCATACAGAATTAGTTTAATTGCTAAAAAATAAAGTAAAAATGAAAAAAGAAAAATAGTTCAACACCACCACCAATGCACAAGAGAGAAGGAAGAGGAAAGGCATCGAACTACCGTGTCTTTTCTTGTCATGATTACAACCATTCCTGTATCATCAAATGGTGGTCGGCCAGCTCTCCCACACATCTGCAGGGGGGGTACAATTAACATAATTTTAAACTCAAATTGAATTGATAGAACAAGATATTATTTTGTGGTCATTTATTTCAAATAGAACCTTGACAAACCTGTAGTATTGTAGACCGGTCATATTCCATGTAGAGACCTTTTTCTTTGTTGCTGGACAGAAAGCACATGTTCATGAATAAAGAGAAGAGATCCTCTCAAGCTTCAATACATTGGTTGGAAGAAATGGAACTTTAACGTACAAGTGCTGTGTTGATTTTATGACTACTGTATGTGCTGGTAGGTTGATTCCATGAGCAAGGGTATTTGTTGTGCACAAAACTTGAATATCGCCCTTAAGAAAAAGACTTTCAATGAGGTTACGATCCTTCATGGAAAGGCCACCGTTGTGATAACCAACTGCAAACAAGCAATTTATTTGATAACAAATCAAAGTGGGCTTTGCAGTACATCAAAGTTTACTGCGAATTAAACAGAAAAACAAGTAGTCCTTACCACCGTAAGGAATATAAGATTGCATTTGTTTGTCACCGCATGAAAATGAAGCTTCCCTTAGCCTCTCTTGCTGTTCTTTGCTTTTAATGAACGGATTTGAGTGGCCAAAGGCCATGACTGTCTGTGTGAGCCTCTGTGCTGCTTCTTGTGCACCTTTTCTAGTTGAACAGAAAACCAAAGCAGATTTCCCTCTTGAATATTGCATGAGGACATCTGTAAGTCAGTTTGAAGCATTTAAGTTATTGATGGTCTTTAAGAATTGATGTACTAAATCACACACAGATTTAACGCAAATATAGATTTAAAGGCAGGCATCTATTGAAGCGTTGTCTTTACCGAAAATGTAGTTTTGAAGGCGCTGGAAAAGGGAACAAGTATAAACCATCAGAAAGTGAATATTGGTTTTATTTGCCAAGTATCTACTTTCCTAGTACATGGAATGATGGAATTTCTGAAAAAATAGAAGCATATGGTTTAATATTATCATAAGTGTACACTGTAGTCTAAACAATTACCTTTTCGAATAGGAAATCATTTTTTGCGGGGGTGTAGCCTGCACAATAGGTAGTTTTGAGTATGAATAAATAAATGGGAACAAAAAATGATAAAAAAACACTGTGCTTCTGCACAAAGTGATAACAAACATTCGTCTTCCTCCAATAAAGGATTTATCAGGAAGCTTTTCCTCTTAAAAACATCTTGACAAAAAGCAGAGAGTGTTTGCAGTGAGATTTCATAGAAAAGAATAGGAAAGCAGAGTGGATACCAAAAACTTTTGTTGTCAACTTTACAGGCCTCATTTCTTCTCCAAACCTAAAGTTACATCAGATAGATTAATAAATAACTGGATGCTCATATTAATTAAGGTAAAGTATATCCTAATGAAATAAAATTAAAGTTTGAGAGACCTTTTAATTCCCTGGACCGGAACCTTGAGCCATTCCGCTGTAGTGGTTTTGCATACAGTTACATACAGTGTGTAATTGTATAATCATTTATCATTTGTAGTCTTTCATACATAGTAAACACAATAAACTGTAATCATACTGTTTCTTTTAACAATCAGAACCCCCAATGAATGCAAATCTCACCAAGGTCCTCAATATTTGGAATGGTAGCAGACACAGCCAGGAAACGTACGTGAGCCAGAGAGCTTGATTTTAATTCAGGGTTCTGAGCAAGCATTTTTATTCTACTAACTATTGCCTCCAAAACCGCTCCACGAGGATCATTCAACAGATGAACTTCATCAATAAGTAGAAGTGCTATATCACTGAAAAAGCTCATTCCACCATCCTTTGCACGATACCTGGTTACTGCATCAAATTTCTATTTAAAGAAGAAAAAGCAATCCATTTAGTCATGCTCCTATGTGTCGTAATAAAGCCCATTTTAAAAAAAATGTGATAACCGAGAATGAAACTGCCTCATGAAGAATTTATACACGTGGAACTACATAGAAGCATATGTTTGTAAGTATGAACGCAAATGGAAGCCAGGATCCTCAAGGAGGGATTGGATTCAAGTTGAGGCGATTAGAAAGGAGAGACCACAAGAGAATGCAGGTTGACACAGGTTAGAAAAGGCAGGAACCTGAAGGGATTGGGTATTTCCATTGGTATCATTAAGTTTTAACTATATATATTTGTGTAGCAATAGCATACATCTTCATACACACCTCAGGAGTGGTTAATATAATGTCTGCTTCCTGTATATTCCTGACGTTGTAAGATTCATTATCTCCAGTAAGCTCCAAGCAAGTTATCCCCCAAGACCCGAACTTCTGGTTCCAGTCACGAACCTTCTCCTGGACTAAAGCCTTTGATGGGGCTATATAGATCTTGATTCCACAAGGAAATAAGTTATACATAACGAATAACTAACTGCCGCACGGTGAGACTATGCATAAACTTTCATTCAAAGAAATAAGAAAAAGACTATGTTAATTTCTAGTCCAAAAGAGTGGACCATGTGCAACAATGGAAGAGCATGGATTGTCCAATAAGAAAAAGGACAAAAGAAAACTTGGCTGGCACACCAAAGCCTAAATCAGAATGAGAATATATCATATGAATGAGAATTAAGACTAGATTAATAATAGGGGGCATATAAAAGAAAATCAGTGAGAGTGTATGTGGTTCCATTAAAAGCCCATATCAAGAAAACTATAAGGCTCCCACGCATATATTGTAGTATTACATAATGTTTGTTACCCTACTTTTGGTTCGAGACATCAAAAAGCTTACTGTTTTGAGAGTTCGAGACATAAAAAAAAAAGCTTACTGTTTTGAGAGTTCGAGACATAAAAAAAAAACTTACAGTTTTGAGAGTCCCATTTGTACGACCAAGCCTCCCATCCTCAGAGAGGAATCGTGAAAGAAGCCTCAGAATGCAAAGCTCGAAGATGACTGTTTTACCACTTCCAGTTGGTGCTGACACAACCATGTTTGTATCTGAGTGGAAACAAACAGGAAAACATTCGCTCTGCAGAGAATTGAAGTACCTACATGCATAGGAATGGAATACATCTTAAGAACAACTCACTGCACACCAAGTGGATACCATACACATAATCACATCATGCAGATATCAAAATGTTCAAAACAAAAGCTATTATGCACCTTCAGTGTTAGAAATATGCAGCAATCGGAAATATCTAAAACAAACTGATACCAGTAATTGAGCTTTAAGAACTTCAGTGGAAAGAAGATTACCTAAAATTAAACGATGATCGAAAGGGAGCAGGCAAATCTGACATGGACTTCAGTGTATACGAATCCATTGTTGAACTCGTCTCCTGACACATTGAGTGGAGGAAATGAATCATCAAATTATGATCCACATAAGTAGTTGCATTTTTCACTGTTAGATGTCTTTTTGCATATTAAAGTATCAAAAGAAAGACATCGAAGCGCATAAATTTTCAATTCCTCGCATGTGCAGATCCATTCAAATCGAAATTCGTATATCAAGGCTCAAATGCTAACAGAATCCAGAAACTTCCCCAAAAATCAAACGACAATGATTAACCAAATTAGAGGTCTCAAATTTGAATTTCAAACAAAATTAAGAGAAATTTACTGGAAGTCGCTTGACGAATCAATCAATCATACATCCAACAAAGTTACAGCGATCAAATAACAAGCAACATATAAACATGTTAAATCTCATCAAATTCCTCTTCGGATCTTTGAAATCGAATTAAATCGCCAACAGAATCAGTTCTCAAAGTCTTAAACCAAAAATGTATCCACAGCAGTAGCAAATCGCAGCAAATATGTAAGAATGAATTCAAATAGTTAAGTTCTTAGTTCGATCGAGCTCCATTTTTTAGAATTCCATGAAACTGCAAAATTACAATCCTAAGTTAAAAAATGGTCGCGAAATTGAAACCAGCACGAGTTCGATATTTAGGAATTATATTGGAGTACAATTAAAAAAATACTGACCGGTTCGTCGATTGAAAATGCAACTCCCGAGCTGGTCGTCGGTCCAGAAACTCGATCAGTTCAATCCAAATGCATGAAGAGAGAGGGAGAGAGAGAGAGAGAGATATTAGGACGAAGCTTCGGCTCTCGCGCGATGGAGAGAGGTTTGCACTTTGCAGTGTGCAGGTGAAGGAGACGGGGACTGTAAAATGAAGTTGAAAGGTTTTTATATGGTCCGAGTTGGGCCTTTTGGCGGGAGAAGGGTCCGGAACCGCACTGATGCAGAATGCGTGAACGTTCGAGCGATGACAAAATGTGGTAGCGTCACCGATTATGAGCTCGTTTAGAAGTGTTTTTAAAATGGTTAAAAGTGTTTTTAAGAAAAATATTTTGGAATTAATTTTTGGTAAAAATGCAAGTAAATCTTGAAAAATCACTTAAATTGTTTTGAATATACCTTTTTTTTTTTTTGTAAAAGATGATCAATAAATGCAAGCCACTAAACCATAGTGGTTTCGGGTCATCTTGATCACTGTGTAAGAAATTTCTAACAGCCTCAAGCATGCTCTTGTAGAGCTGCAAGACATGAGGAAGAACATGAATTGTCCTCGCGAAAAATTTGAGTCGAATGATGTTGTGTCTTATATTTTTCTAACAGTTTTGTTTGTTTTGTCTTTGTGGTTTAGTAAAACTCAAGAGATGGGGTTTTAAAATCGACTTTAATGTTATTTCTAAAGCAACCTAATCAATTATTATTTAGCATCTATATATCCTTATAATTTCAAAATTACTAGTCACGCTGCTCTCTACCTCCCATTTAGTTGTATTATGCACTTCTTTTGATTCTCTCTATGACATTTAATGGGCCCTTCAATTTTGTGAAGACTACTTCAATTGTTAATGTTAGATTTCGAAATTTTTTATCTATACATATATGAAGGGCTCTCTCTCATAAAGAATTTGGCTCTATCACTATGAACGATATACTTAAAAACCTCATTTCAATCCAACTCCAAACGTTATATAATCGATTCAAGCAATATATTCGTATTCAACCCAATTTCAGAGCGATTAATCTGAATTTAAGTCCAAATTTTAACTAATCTGAGTTATACAAAATAACAACTCAAACTCGTATGCATTATTTACGCCTGTCTGCTCTAGCCAACTTCGCTAAATTCTACTTTCAACATGACAAAGTTTGTCCATCCCTATCAAGGCTATTAAGGGTGTTTTGGTCTTCCAAGTTACTTTTGTCGTGGTTATGTGATGTGAGGAAATTTCTATTTCCTGAAAATTTCCAGATCATGATTTGGACACACAGTAAATGCTACAAAAAAGGAAATGCCAAATAGTAATCTTTTCCCCCATTATTTGATTTGATTCTTCTCCACATGGACGGAGGCAACATATGCCAAATTATTTATACACTTTTAGAAATGAAGCATCAGTTTAAACACTTATTTTAAAATACTCTATGACATTCTACATTATTTCTACTCTCTCACATTTTCTGAGCCATGTAATTTTTTCCATTACCTAATGATTTATATTTCACAATTCTAAACACCAATTAGCTAAAATCATGTTGTTGAACAATAAGTTAATAGCATTGTATAAAAATTTTAATTTAATTTCATTATTCGAAGTTGCTCTCACTAAAAATGTTTCTAGCTCCGTCCATGCTTCTCCACACTTTTTTTTTTTTTGTCAGTCATAACCACCCCATCAATTTCATTTCAATCCACCTTTTACTTTGATCAACTTATCTTAACTTTCACTTGGAATCCTATAACTCAATTTACATCTTTTCATTTTTTTGGTGTTAGAGAGGGGAAATCAAACTTAAAAGATCTCGGGTATTCAGATAAATATTTTTAATCACTTGAGTTACGAGAAATTCCTTGCAAAAGATTACAAGGTTGTTATGTCTTGTTTTTTTTATTTTTTTTTTATATCTGAAATTAAGTAAGAAAATAAGAGCAGTTGCAACTTGCAACCTTGCCCAAAAAAAAAAAAAAAAAAAAAAAAAAAAGGAAGACCATATGCATGCACTTACGAAATTTGCTATATGTGTATATAGAACCGTCCCGAGTATAAACCTAGATCGAGGCTGACCAAACAAAGGCGAAAATATCCATCACCATTTGAGAGGATAAAACGCACCTCTCGACACATGGTTGTCTCCTACTATTCAATTTTTGTGTCCGTAGTCGGATTATATGAAATGTCTGACCCACTCACAAAAGAATGAAACGTTTTTGTTGGGCTTTGTATTTAAGGAAAGTGTTATTCACACATCGATTTTTATCTTTTACATTCTTTTGTTTGATCATCTTCAATTCATATGACCTAACAGTTAAAAATTAAGAAGGTGTATGAGAAGTAAAAATAAGTATGTAGATAACCCTACCCGTGCTTAACTATTCCTTTGCATTGGACTTTGTACTTAATTACAATCAAGTGATACCTAAATATAAAAGAAATTTTGTCTAAACTGTCGACATAAAATTTTCTCCTTATCGTGATATTTGAAAGAAGAGAGAAGAAATATTTGTCTAAACTGTCGACCTAAAATTTTCTCCTTAGACACGTACCCCTTCATCTTTTGTCATTGTCCACATAAGTCCAACTAGTATTCAATTGAACACTTGAAAGCAAAGGATGGAACTAGTGAAGGCAAATTGATCCGCAAATCGATACATATGACTAATTGAAAGAGAAATGAGTAACATAGAGCGAGTTCATCGTTATTATAGGTTCAGTATAATAATATAATTATATGTATAAATTTCTCTTCATATATTACTGTGTTATTAAGTTGGAATGTCATCAAAAGAAGTCTATTACATCGACTAATGACTAATATATACATACATATATATATATATATATATATTTGTTGATGAGTACAAGCAAAAATAATAATACTCACAAAAATACTTGCACATAATAAAGTGGGTTGAAGGCGTATCAACGTATATCAACAGTTATATAATAGAATTATTAGCCAGAGAAATTTTTTAGTGTACTAGAAAACTGCTTAGTACATCAATTATCATGATTCAAATAGTTAGTAACTTAAATAGAATTTAAACCAATTATATTATAACACGTAGTATGTCAGGCCGTGTTCGACACGCTGAAAATATCTCAAACTAAAAGATTGTTATCGACATATTCTGCGCAGTAACTATAAACTTGTTTGACACAGCATCTAAACCTTAAAGCACCACAGGAAGATCTGCGTGCAATGCTTCTGCCTCCTTTTCCTTCTTTACCTTAAGCTTTTTCCAAAGAAAGGAAAAAAATTCTGAAAATCACAAAATTCACTAAACAAATTAATAGTTAACAACCACCGCCGCCACCGCAATGGAAGCTGATGCTGACGAAGAACAAGTACTAAAAGATCATTGTAATATGTTTGAACTACCAGTGGATGCTGATCAAAAGGCCACAGAGTTGAGGTTATTTTCAATAGCACCACCCCACATGCTGGCCTTCCACCTTGCATGGCTCTCCCTCTTCTCCAACTTCTTCTCCACCTTCTCCATCCCTCCCCTCCTCGCCGTGATCCGCAACGACCTCAATCTCACCGACACCGACACCGGCTATGCCGGCACTGCCGCCTTCGTCGGCTCCATCGTCTCCCGCATTGCCATGGGACCTATATGCGACCTCATCGGCCCCCGCATCGCCATCGGCACCCTCTCCCTTCTCACGGCCCCCATCATCCTCTCCACCTCTCTCATCTCCTCCCCCAATTCCTTCATCGCCATCCGCTTTCTCGCTGGCTTCTCCCTCGCCAACTTCGTCGCCAACCAGTTCTGGATGAGCTGCATGTTCTCGGGATGCGTTGTCGGCCTCGCCAACGGCTTCTCCGCCGGCTGGGCCAACATGGGCTCCGGCGTCACCCAGATGGTCATGCCACTCATTTATTCTCTCATCATGTCATTCAACGTGCCTTCCTCCACTGCTTGGAGGCTGGCGTTCTTCGTGCCAGCAATTTTTCAAACTGTGACTGCCCTATTGGTCCTGGCATTTGGTCAAGACCTACCTTCTGGGAGCTACAAACGCTCTCAAAAGGTCGACAACAAGTCCAAAGAGAGCTTGTTAAGTGTTATTTTTAATGGGGCCAAGAATTATAGAGCATGGATTTTGGCGTTGACTTATGCCTTCAGTTTTGGGGTGGAGTTGACCACTGATAATATCATAGCTGAGTATTTCTACGACAGATTTGGTGTGAATCTTGAGGTGGCGGGGATCATAGCGGCGAGCTTCGGAATGGCGAATTTCTTTTCGAGGCCGAGCGGCGGGTTGGTTTCCGATAGGCTGGCGAGAAGGTTCGGGATGAGGGGGAGGTTGTGGGGGTTGTGGGTGGCGCAGACGGTGGCGGGGTTGTTGTGTTTGCTACTCGGACGAGTCAACTCGCTTTGGGGATCCATACTTGTCATGTGTGCGTTCTCTGTCTTTGTACAAGCTGCCGCCGGCCTTACGTTTGGTGTGGTGCCATTTGTGTCCAAAAGGTACGAACGATGAAATGACACTCCACGAGGCATATTCCTCTCTGTGTTGGTCCCACTTCTACCACTTATTCTTGATGACGCGATGTTTGGGTGATTATGACTCTTTCACTAAGGTCATCAGATTAAGTGATTCGAGCCTTCCAAATTTCATCCAACTATCCATTTGTTTTAAACTTTTAAAAGTTGTGATAACTTTTTGTCGTTGGATAAAATTTGGAAGGCCCGGACTCTCCAGATCTCTCCCTCCAAAGCCCAGGGATCAAGTGATCCAGACCTTTAAAATTTGTTCCAACAGCTAAAAACAGAGAAATTAGTAAGAACTTTTAAAAGCTATAATAATTTTTAGCCGTTGGATCAAATTTTTAAGGGAACTTTAACGAAAAGCTTTCGGTATAGTTCACTTTAACGAAAAATCACATTTTTACATTAAAAAGTAAATCATGATACTATTCACTTTACCTTTTATTTTATCCTTATCGTTAAAACTCAAAGTTTTCAAACCCTTTTCATTAATTTTTCTAATTTTTAAAGGTCCGGATTACTTGATCTCTAAACTTTGGAAGAAGAGATGGAGAAACGATTTCTTTCCGGTGATTATTATATTGATGTTGATGGGAGTTGGTGACGTATGAACACCAACAGTTAGAAATCACTCACGCAAAAATCAGTCGGTAACGTACTTAAGTGGTCGATGATTATCGGTGCTAATGGGGATTGCTGGTGACATGCACCATCAGCACCAACAATCATCTCGTATTAACAAGCCAAAAACTAATAAACACGAGAATTACGATTGATCCTAGCACAACTCTGTTGGAGTGTGACTAGCTAGCTATACTATGACTAATTATAGTGCTCTGACGTAGGTTTGAATCAACTATAATTCCTTCAGTTTGCACGCATAGTTAGCACCATCGCCATGTATACATCTCTGTTTACTTATGCAGGTCACTGGGAGTGGTATCAGGGATCACAGGCGGCGGAGGGACGATGGGGGCGGTGGTAACCCAGCTGCTGTTGTTTTCAGGCACGGAATTCTCCAAGCAGACGAGCATTTCTCTGATGGGTGTGATGATGCTTGTGTGCACTCTCCCAGTCTCCCTCATCTACTTTCCTCAGTGGGGTGGAATGTTCTGCGGCCATTCCTATGGCTATGGCGATGGTCTCAACGGACAAGAAACTGAAACAAACCAGTATCACTTGCTCCAATAGCATTCTCGAAATTGATTCGAGCCTCGAGTTCCATGGAGCAAGCAAAAATTTGACTAAAAAGCTTTGTAATATATAGTTAGATTGTTGTTCTAAAAGTAGTAAATAAGGCTACAATAGGCTGGATGGCTTTTGCAATTACCTTTCATATTATTGCAACTAAAAAATTTTACATATACAATTGAAAATATTTACGAAGATTAGCCTTCAACACATGCAGATTGATCTACAAAATGTATGATACAGGATTGGTACTTGAGGTCCTAAGATAATACCTGCGATATCCCCTCATTTCCTTCTACGTTACAGGAGCATACCTCCGCTGCCATGAAAATATCGACTTGCCATCCATCGAGCAATCAATAAGTAGAAAAGCCCTGTTCCAAATATTTGGGAATTGGGGGATCGTCGTGTGAATCCTGGTCCTCCAAAGCAAGCCACAAGCCCTTAAAATCCTAACCACAACAATCGCTTTGTGGTCAATTTATATGGTGGTTAGCCAAGTTAGAGGATCAGTCTCCCGGTTTTAAAGCTGAAATGGTCCCGTGATTATAAGCGCCATAATATTTTGCTGTAAGCTTTGCATAAATCAATGGAGCTGGCATTTGTTTGTTCCAGCACAAATGGCGCATTCCTCTGCATCTCCAGCAACATGGCTTATGCAGTGATTGATCCTATCATTCAAAACATCCTGCAACCAGAGACCTCGCATGACTTTGAATGAAAGCACATTACTGTAATACAGTTGAAATGCACATCGAGTATAGCAAAAACATAGTTGAGCGATTTATAACAAGCACAATCTTCCTACCTAAATCTATCTGTTTCTAAAACTACATTCAACCATCAATTTAAGAATCAACATAAATTCACCACAGCTCGAGAAATTCTGTGACGTGTAGGAAAAGAAAAAACTGACAACTGAGGAAATCCCATAGTCATACCACGAGTAGATGATGGAGGCCAAGAGGCGCAGTTACTATATAAGATACACCAGAATGCTCCTTTGCAGCTTCAGCTGTCAGGGACGGAATGTCCTGTAAAATAAGACGCTCTAATCCATTCAATCACCGTGTTTTCTAAACCATTCGTAGAGTGAGCTATTAAAAACAATACCCCGTTGATATTAATTGTCAGTTGAGCTACCTTATTCCAATGCCTACCAGGTGAGAGGAAAAACGGGCTCACAACAACACGATTCGCCCCTTGTTCAACGCATGAACTGAATGCATCCCGAATTGATGGTTCCGCCAACTCCTAATCATCGAAAATTTATCCACAAAATGAGAATTTCACCAACATTAGAGCATCAAAAAACGCATTGTCAACATTCACCTAAAAATATAAAAGTTATTTATAAAAATTAATTAATTATTGTACCATATGAGCTGCCTCCACAATTGGGTACCCAGTTCGCTCTCTAAACATGCTCACGAACTCATCTAAAAAAATTCATACAGTTCAATTTCCTATTAACAATCTTAAAAATCCAAACTTTTTACACTAATCACAAGAAAAATTGCGATTTCAATCCGTAATCTCAAATATTTGATTAGCTTACTTAGCATGAGATTTGATTCCTTGCGGCGCGAACCATGGTCGAGGATGATGACCCCATCTCCGTCACAGACCCCGTGAGGGTTCTGTCCGAAAAGTCCATTGGCGCTACCCCTGCACAACCTTCTGCTCAAATTTCCATTTCTTGAGGGGCCTCTCTGCAAATTCGAGAAGTTGAGGACTGCGCAGCTAGGGCTTGCTCCGATTTCGGTCGCCGGTGAGCTTCGATTTGACAAACACAGAAAAACAAAATTGTAAAAACACAAAAGACAATGCAGATTCGGAAGAAAAAATGGAGGGATTTGACTTGTACCTTTTGGCGGTAAATTGGGGGCGGGTGGATACCGACCTAAACGACATCTTTTGGCGGCGAAGAGCGGAGCTTCAACGGTCCTGTTATCGGTGAGCGGGACGACGTCGTTGTTATTCCTTCAACTGAGAGGGACATTCCTGGACCTGGAGATACCTCTTGGCCCATAGAGCCCAAGCCCGATTATTATTGGGCTCGTGACAATAAGTGGGTGTCAAAGAATCACAAAGTGACTCGATTTGGGACGAATTTCAGACTCATATTAACAGTATATCATGGGTTTGATTCTTGGCGCTACTAAATCACAAAATAGTGGCCAGAGGAAGATAGAAATGTCTCTGTGAGTTTTTCAAACCCCGGAAGATGGATTGCCGTGACGAAGTCACCCATTGGTCCCTTTTTTTTAGAAAGGAATTTATAATTATAATATACTTTTTCCTTTTCATCTTATCAAAGGAAAAAACCATTCCTTTTAAGAGATTCGAACTCGAAATCTCATATGTAAAATTAAATGCTTTTAACAAATTGAGCTACAATTTTTTTTTCCAAATTAACTTATTAGCAGGTCAATTGCTTACATTTAACAAATGTAGCATGTGCCTAATGTTATTAATGCATATGATGAACCCTCACCAAATAATTCATAATTGATACTAATAACTTTTGGTTGTTAGTTGATATGTTTCTTTCACCGTCACCAACCAAATATTCATTTACACAAACCCTAATAATCATACTGCATTTCCCACTTTGTTTATTATCTTAAATTATAATTGTTTATGTTCACTCGAGGCCGGTTTTTCTGTTCAACAAGACCACCCCAAGATCGGTTTATTTTTTTTTTCGAGTCGTCAAGTCAATGATAGTATGCATGAATTAAAAGAGATGTAACTGAAACCTTCGCTACAAGTGTTGTCATTCGCAATCATTACAAGTTGTAATAAACTTCATTTCACTATTCATCATCGCAGGGTTGGTTTAGTAGTTGAAGACGAATTCAAAACCTATATTCCACACAGTACGTTCTAGATTCGATTCTTAATGGTGGAGAATCACCCGACGGTGGTCATAGGTAGCTGAAATACCTTTATGAGTCTTCTTAGCCTTCGAAAGAGAAAACTAACGTGACCAAACCACCGGCTGATCTTTTTTTTAAATAAAAAACTATAATTCAATATTGAATTAGTACAAGTCAAGCCTTTAAACCGCTAGATCTCTTTTTGTCTCTCTTGAACGGTCTAGATTATCTGTCCGTTCCAAAACTCAATTGCTGGAAAAACAGTCCACAATTTAGGCACAGATAAAAGAGTAAATACACATAATCTTTGCCCAAATCAGCATTTTACTGTCCGGAAAGTCGAAAAACTGTTACAAAAGAAAAAGGCGCATAAAAGGGTTCTTATTCTATCCCCACATCGCACGCCACTCTCTCAACTAACTTATGAACACTTCCCAAGTCCCAACTTCACGACAACGAACTTTAAGTTAAAAATATTACGAAATTGGAACCCCACCTCCCACTCTCTTTATTCTGCTTAATCTCTACTTCTACTTCTTCTGGGTCTCTGAAAATCCCTGCAAAGTTTCGAGCTTTAAGCTTTAAGCAGCTTAATTAAGCTTAAGCTGCAAATCCTCTACCGCCGCAGAAATCCCAGAATCCAGAGATTGAAGGAAGTGGATCTGGCTTCTGGGTTTCACGTGAAACAGAGAGAGATGAGAGCGTGAGCTACTTCTGAAGCTTTCCGTTTTGGGAGCTGAGAAAGTGCTTAATGCAAAAGCAGCTTATTAATTGAGTGAGTAATGAAGCGGAAGGCGGGTCCGCAGAAAGCGCAGCAAAAATGGAAGAGGAAGCCTTTGGCTTTGATTCTGGTGGGGCTCTGCTTCGGGGCGTTGGTGCTGCTGATGCACACTCGCTACAGTCGGATTATGACACTCGTTTCGTTGCGAAATTCTCAGCAAAATCAACGGCCTAAGATCGCCTTCTTGTTCATCGCTCGCAATCGCATTCCGTTAGACGTTCTTTGGGATGTTTTCTTTCAGGTAATTAAGTAGTTAATTACTTGTTTTTGGATCTAATAGCGTGATTAGGAGTGTAATTAACTTGGCATTTTGTATTAAAGATGGAGTTTTTGTTGTTTTTGTTTTTGGTTGCAGGGAGAGGAGAGTAGGTTTTCGATTTATGTTCACTCGAGGCCGGGGTTTCTGTTCAACAAGGCCACCACAAGATCAGTTTTTTTCTTGAATCGTCAAGTAAATGATAGTATACAGGTGGGAGTTACTGTTCTATTTCCTAACTTGAATTCTTAATTTGGAAATGCAATGTCATATGTGTATCATAAGCGCTTTTTCTAATAGCGCTTTTATTAGATACAATGTCATGTGTATCAGAAGCGTTTTTTCAAAATGCACTTTATTTTGGAACACTAGAAATTTTAATTCAAACTCCAAGTGGAAGTGCTTCTTAAAAAAGCGCTTGGAAGTGCCTCTGTAGAAGCACCTCTCTTGGGAGTGATTCTATGACCCAAAAGCACTTTTAAGTCTTAATGCCAAATGTTGTCAAAAGCATCTCTCAGTTGGCAGAAAGCACTTTCAGCTATGCTAAAAGCACAATTCTAAACATGTGTATTTTAAGCTGGAAAAGTTTGAATTTGTTTTCTCGGCTTCGTATCGAACTGATAAATTAAGGGATATATGTCCTAGGTATGACTTATGAGCATATGGAAGATAATGGGCTCGTTTGAATGTGATTTTAAAATAACTGAAAGCGCTTATACATAAAATGTTTTAGGTTCCAAAAGCACTTCAAGTGTTTTTCCCGATGATTCACTTGCACTTTTACTAAGGATTGGTTCCAATAAAATTTTCACCAAAAGCGCTTTTGGCCTTTTTAAAAGCACTTCCAAACATGCCCTAAACCCTTGAAAACTTCAAAGTGTTAAGTTAGAGAGTTGATCCATAAGCTACTTGAGTGAACTTTACTTTTACGTATACTTACAGATTCAGTTGAACTACGTGAATAAAGATGATTTTTTTTTTTTTTCTGTCTTTCGTCGCGATTTTATAGTTATTTCATGTGTTCTATACCAGGTAGATTGGGGAGAAGCAAGCATGATTGAAGCAGAGCGTATATTACTCAGACACGCACTCGAGGATCCTCTTAATCAACGCTTTGCCTTTGTTTCTGATAGGTGAAGATTGTCTCGACGTTTTTTCCCCTTAGGTTGCAGTCGCATAAATTGGGGCCTGCTAGTTTCTTTCTCATAAAATTTTGTGATTTTTTTATCATCTAACAATATTTCAGTTACTCGATCTCTTTTCAGCTGCATTCCCCTTTACAATTTCAGCTATATATATGACTACATCATGTCAGCAAGAACCAGTTTCGTAGACAGGTGAATAAACCACATCAAATATGTATTATTATTATCATCGTTGTGTATGTTTGAAAGAATCGCTTGTCTGTGGTCTGCAGTCATCAGTCGGTATCTGCATTCTATATAATCAGTAGAGGGGCCATTTCGGTTTCATCTTCAGAGTGTACACATATCATTAGCGAGCTGCATCTCGATGTGAATCTACTTCATAATGAATCATTTTATGTTATCTCCTAAAGATTCGTACAATCTATATCTTTGTATCGTACTTATGACGGACAGTTTTGAAAGCATATTTAACCATTAACTTTTGGGAGCAGCTTTGCAGATACGAAAGAGGGCCGCTACAATCCAAAAATGCATCCTGCAATTCCTGTCCATAACTGGAGAAAAGGATCACAGGTACGGGTTGGCATGGTGAATTGGTTGCCTCTTGAATTTCATTGCACCACTAAATAGAAAACCTAATAAGTGCTTCGTACTTCTATTATGCAAGTTCCCTACAGTTCATCTTATTCGTGTCATTTTCTTTTTCCCGCTGCAGTGGACCGTTTTGACCAGGAAGCATGCCGAGGTTGTAGTGAAAGACGATACAGTCTTCCCTATGTTTCAATTGCACTGCAAGGTAATTCGGCTATGCTGACATTACCCTGTTTTTCTTTTCTTTGTAATCTCATCAAGTTGTTCCTTTTGAAATTTTTTTTGCTGCTTTTGTTTTTTTTTTCCTCGTATTTGACATGTTCTATGTGTGGCATCGTGCAGAGAAAATCGCTACCTGAGTTTTGGCGGGATCGTCCCATTGTAAGTACCCTGATTCGTCTTTGAGACAATTGAACTTTTATTCAACTACGAAATCAGCTTCATGGTCAAAGCAGTATGGCACCAACACTACTACTGATAATTTATGCAATCTTGCAGCCCGCTGATACATCCAAGGAGCACAATTGTATTCCGGACGAGCATTATGTTCAGACATTGCTGGCTGTAAGATAAATTTTCTTTCTTTTGGAAAGCTAAAACAGCGGTGGTGGTATCTCTTTCATCGCCATATTAGTTTAGCTCTCTAAGAAAGCTATATTTCGATTTTCAGCAAGAAGGCCTTGAAGGAGAACTCACACGTAGATCACTGACACACACGTCGTGGGATTTATCATCCTCTAGAGACCATGAACGCCGTGGATGGCACCCTTTGACTTACAAATATTCAGATGCTACTCCCATGCTTATTAAATCTATAAAGGTATATCCGTAGAGATTTTTCTGGAATGTCATTTGAATTTAATCGTAAATTTGCAGCTGATTTGAAAAGTTATGTTGCAGAGACTATCAGAATCCTAATGTAATTTGATGAATTTATGTTCAGGAGATAGATAATGTCTACTACGAGACTGAATACCGGAGAGAATGGTGTAGCAGCAAGGGAAAACCATCTCGGTGCTTTCTTTTTGCTCGAAAATTTACCCGCCCTGCTGCTCTCAGGCTTCTTAACACGGTACATTTCAGAACTGAGTCATGGTGCTCTTGTTCGTTTTCCTCGACTTTCACTTTCCTTTTCCAGTACCCTTGCTTATCAACATGATCATGTTTTAATTTGACAGACTGCACTGAAACTCAACCGGAGCAACGATTAAAGTCTAACCGGTGGTAAAGTTTATTTTCCGGTAAACCGGCTAGTGATTGATCCATAGTAGGAAATAGTAATTAGATTTGCAATGAGAGGAATAAACGAAAGAGGAGGTTGTGTATATTTTGTGGGGGTAAAGGTGTTTACTGTGGTATGTATTCTTTTTAGAACAAAAGAAAAATAAGAATCGGTATTGAAGTGAATGGTTGTATGGGGATTTAAGTCGAGAGGATGAGAGATTCATTATCACCTCATGCTGAGATCACATTAAGCATGCCTCGAGCCCTCTCGGGTTAGGGTGGCATATTGCGCCCAGATCAAAAAATAAAAAGCAACCATTGCATTCTTTTGTTAATTAGGAACTTTCAAGTCTTCAATATTTCAGATGTAATGGTTATATACAGGGTTTTGGTCTTTGCTTCAATTTTGTTGGATCTACTCCAATACAACCCCACAACGGGGTTCCGCCTCTGCAGCCCTGCAGTTGCGGAGACACAGTGGGGCCATTGTAGTCAGTTAACTCGAATAACTTGTATTTTCTTTCAAGGGGCATAGCGTTTGATAGACCTCACTAGTTTTTCTTCCTAAGAGCCTGTTTATCGAGAATGATTTGTACTGTTGTGCATAAGACAAGGAGATCAAAGTGGTGATGTCTCAAATTAATAATTTAAACCACAAAAAAAATTAAAATAGACGACCATTCGTGCAAGATTTGAGACATCGCAAAAGATAAGCTGGAGCATTGTTCCCCATTTTTTACTAGTAACGGCTGACACCCGCGCAAAAAATAGATGAAATTTTTTTAATTATAAGATTGCTTGGGATGGATAAGTTAAGACGGTGACAACTGAAAGTCTCGATCACCATGACTCTCGCATTGATTGAAATAGTTCAGTTCAGGTCGAACCACCTTACGGAATAATAAGACCATCTTTCTTTTAGATCATCTTTAACTGAACGAGGGTCAGAAGGCTCCCTTTATTTCTATAGGCCTCAAAAAATTATATTTTAATGAACAGTATCATATCATATTTTATACCATCTTCAACCGAGAGGCCAAAGGGCTATAAGCCAAATATAGCCCTTTAACAAAAAATTATCTCCAACCGAGAGGGCCAATGGGTTATAGGCCAAACATAATTTATTATTTTAATTGAATTAATATGGTTAATTAAATTAAACTACTATATTAAAATAAGGTTTTTAGACATATTTTGAGTGTCACTTATCGCCAAATGAATAAGCCTTCGGATTTCTTATTTTTATATAATCTCAATAATTTATTCTATAGGATTTCGAGTGACACGTGTTGGTAACGTGAGTGACACGTGTTGGTAACGTGAGTAACTCTCCAGATTTCTTAACTTTATGTAATCTTAATAATTTTTCGGATAGGATTTTGAGTGATACATGTCACTAAAGTGAGTAACGCTAAAGTGAAAAGTATGTGAGAAATTGTGTAGGAATGACTTAGGTATCTATAGGGAAAAAAAATTCGTCCAAAAAAAATTCAAATTCCAACGATAACCTGACGGCAACCTTTGGTATTCAAATAGGCTAAGCTAGAGGGCTGGCAAAATGTCAAGCTTGACATTCTAGCGCTGGAAGGTTGGTTGGAAATGGCCAGATTGCTGGCCTGATTTTGGGGTTTTGGCCTGGTGAGGCCCATAAGCCCTTTCGCCTGGTCCTTAGTTGGAGATGGTTTTTGTGTCATTCTGAGTTATTTTTAGCCCTATGATCCTTTGGCCGGGTCAGTTGGAGATGACCTTAGTTCTTGACCCATAAAATGCACGCTAATTGGGTCCGAACACCAAAAGGATTTTCTGGGCCAATATAAAACCCAAAGGCCTTCCATCAAGATAGTCCAGAAAACAGAATTATAAACAAATCAAAAGAAAAATAATAAATTGTTATAACCCTATTTGATTGAACTATCTAAAGGATTAGAGAGAGAGAGTGCCGACGGCAATTAGAGAGAGAGCATAGAGTGATTTAATTATGATGCGTGTTTTGTATCACCCTATTATACCTTTGTTTATACTAGTAGGATAGGCAAAAACCTTACCTTTTTAGGATTACAATGAGTCATAATTGTCATAATTGTCCTAATTGACCTATACGAGTTTTTATATTTTGTTGCATGATAGCCTCTCTCTCTCTCTCTCTCTCTCTCTCCCTCCCTCCCTCCCTCCCTCCCTCCCTCCGAGTTTTTATATTTTGTTGCATGATAGCCTCTCTCTCTCTCTCTCTCTCTCTCTCTCTCTCTCTCTCTCTCTCTCCCTCCCTCCCTCCCTCCCTCCCTCCCTCCCTCCCTCCCCTTGTCGTAGTGTTGCTTATACAAACTTTGCACGCCGCGTTGTAGAAATGGAAGGTGGGGGATGGATTTTGGTGGAATTTGTCGCTCTTGAAATGTTATTCCTTAATGGTTAACCTATGTCATGAGAGAGGAAGAAAATGTCAAATTTGAAGTGCTGCCAAGTTTTGATCATATAGGAGGGTTTAGCTGTGTGCATCATTTATTCTTCGGACCATCCCAGTGTAGTGGGTCTCTATGTATTGATGTGGTTAATCATATCCAGAGGACTTAATTTTCCATCTGGCGAACGGATGCCACCATAATTGATTCCGAAGAAGATTATCATTGGCTGGTAAGTCTTTCAAACGGGAAGCTCAATCTAAAAAGTGGCGACAAGGTTCGTGTGCATGCAGAATTTTTTGGAACAGAGGATGATCATCAAATTAAGGTGAAGAAAACAGGAGTGAATTTTGTAGGATGGGAACATGCTGACCTCCACAAATTAAAAAAAATGTGAACCATGAGCATGTACCATGTGAGTCTGATGATGATACTGATGAGGACTATTAGACTATACCATATGAATTTGATGACGACATTGATGACGGTACAAAGTTAAGCAATCACTCATCTGATGAGGTCTGCAGAATATTAAGGTTTGATCTCAATATTGAAAGCTTTGAGGATGAAGAAACAACAGTGAATTGAAGGTAAGAGAATTGTAAGGAAGGTACACAGACATTTACTACAAACTGCCAAGTAACTGATGCAATTATGAAGCACGAAGCAATTTGTTTATAAATCTCACCCAATCATGTCATTTTTCCTCAAAGAAGCGGTTCATGCAGAAGCATACGCCATTTTTTTTTTCTTTTCGAAAAGCATCCTTGAGTGGTTTTTTAGAATGTACTTTGAGTTTCTAATAAAAATTTCAATGTGGTTATAATAGAAGCACTTCTAGCTTAAGCATTTTCTAGAGAAGCAATGTCACGGGTCCTCAATTAAACACAAGTAACTTATCATCTTATCAAATATAAGTTATTGATTTCCAATTTGATCAGTGACATTAGAGAAATTTACATGTAAGTGTGTCTTTACACACCATTAATTAGAGACATATCTTAGGGGGTGGCTTGAGCCATGAGTGTTCTATAAGCCACTCATTTCAAGGAAATTTCTCTCTTCACCTATCATAGATGTAAGTGTTCTTGCCTGTTACGTGTGAAAGAGGCAATCATGGAGCAACAAGAAATAACATTTTTCTCCGCAACCGGAACAAGCTAGCAGCGGTTTTGACAGAACCCGTCATCAATGCATTAGTTAAAGGTCCATCAGAGTTGAATCGGTTTCGAACAGCAACACCGTGCCCACAACTTCCAAGTCCAAAATAAAAACTGAGCACAAGCAAAGATAGAACTAACAAGCGTATCATCTTCAGGGTTAACGTGTTTCAGCAATAAGTGGTTAGAGTTATGTTCTACAATTGAGGACATGAATTTTTTTTTTTTTTTTAATGTCATATGAACGTACATACTTTTTTTTCAATTTGTCATATAAACCATCGTTAAAATACAATAACGACGTGAAACTGGTCAAAGTTGGGCTATAGTTTTCTCAAAAAATACAAAAAAGGGAATTGCTTCATAATTCATAAAGTTTGATAGTAACATTTATACAAATTAAACTTGGGAGGAACAGCAATAACGCGTACTCAGTGACATCATTGGCCAACGCAAAAAATTTTAAAAGGCCGCTACACAGTGTAATCTTGGGAAAGACTTGACTTTAGGTATTTGAAAGTCAAGCTGCTCTTCTACAGGCTGCAATGGGTACCAGCAACTCCGCCCATCGAGCCGGCGTTCAAAGGGCTGCAATGGGTATTAACAACTTTGCCCATCGAGCCGCTGCCTCCTCTTCGTCTCCCTCGAGACGCTCAAACAGCTGGAAGTACGAGGTGTTCCTGAGCTTTAGAGGCGACGACACACGCAATACCTTCACAGACCACCTCTCCATTGCGTTACGCAATGCCGGAATCAACACGTTTATAGACTACCAGCTCAGAATGGGAAAAAATATACAGAGTGAACTTTACCGAGAAATCGAAGAGTCGAGGATCGCCGTCGTCATCTTCTCGAAGAGGTACGCGGAGTCCCGATGGTGCCTGAGGGAGCTGTCGAAGATCATGAGGTGCCGAGAAGTTCAAAAGGGGAAAATAGTCTATCCAATATTCTACAACGTTGACCCTTCTCAAGTCAGGAAACAGAATGGTAGTTTTTCGAAAGCATTTCAGAAGCACAAAAGGAATGAAGATCCAAATGAAGTCAAGCAGTGGAGAAAGGATCTTAAGGCTTCTGCAGATTTGAGTGGCCGGAATCTCAAAACCACTGCAGACGGGTACTACTTTTTGTTTACTTTAAATTTTTTTTTTTTATTTTTTATTCTTCCTCTCAATTTAATACCCAACATCTTGCATTAGCTTCTAAGACTCACTAATCCACCAAAAATAAGGAGATTATAATCAGACTTTGACTTTATACGTTATTAGGAAGAAAAAAAACGTTGAGTATTGGTATCTGAATTTAACAAAAGGTGAAATATGGATCATTTATGCCTAATTGTATGAGAATTTTCATTAAAAGGAAGCATGGGAAACACATGTCACATGCTTGATTTGATGGTAATGCGTGAAGGGCGAATCCTTTACATTTTGTCACCAGGAGCAATCTAATTAAGCATGTCTAATTATACGGTCATAATGCATTTCAGAAGCATGGTTGAATTGAGCTTAACTATTCACCTCGATCAAATCTAATTTATTCCAAACGTTTTCGATATCAAAATATCTAATTATGATGAATGAGGCATTTAGTTCATATAAATCTTGCAGTTGCATGATGAATCTTACTTTTATATAATTTTGAATTTTAATTGTCAGACGTGAAGGATTGTTTATCGAGAAAATTATTGGAGACATCAAGGGACTACTGAAAATTACAAACTCAAAAGAAGCCAAGCGCTCAATTGGAATAGCTTTTCAAGTGCAAGACTTCAATACTCAACACTTAGATGTTGGAGTTAGATGTTGGAGGTTCACTTAATGTTCAAATAATTGGAATTTCTGGTATGGATGGTATAGGTAAAACAACATTTGCGAGAGCCATTTGTAACAAATATCCGCATAGTTTCAATGGTCAATGTTACCTTGAAGAGGTGAGGAGTAAAAAGAAAAATATGGATGCTATGCAAGAACAACTTCTTCGAGATATTTTGAAACAACCTGACATCAAGGTAAGCAGTGTTGTTAAAGGGACCAAGGAGATAGAGAAAAGACTTGGAAGCATGAAGGTACTTGTCCTAGTTGATGACATAGATGATGCGGACCAAGTAGAAGAATTGACAATAGAACATGAATCGTTTGGTCCGGGCAGCAAGATTATTATAACAACAAGAAATGAACAGGTGATGAATATACAAAAGGTGGATAAAATGTTCACACCTTCCAATCGTCCTCATCGCCAATATTCACACCTTTCAACAAAAATGGACATCCACATTTTTTTTGTACAAGAACTCCTAGATTGTTTTTTGTGTGTAACCAATCTCATCTGACCTTTGACCGTATGCTAAAACACACTTGTATGACGGATATGTACCGTTTCTTTCACAAGCAAGTGTTAGTTGAGGGTGACTTACAATCTTACCTTCACCTCCTAAATCATATCTTATAATAACAAGTATCACATTATTCAGCTTTCCTTATTCACGAACCCATCTAATCAGCGCATCTTTTCCTTTGAATATATGTATGTAACACATATTTATTTAGAAGTAAAATGCTAAAAGTAATTAACACAACAGACATCTTTTCCTTTGAATATCCTCATAAGTTGTAAATTGATCAATATAATCCACTACACGTTCTTGTCCAACCTTATTGCCTCAATCCGAGGCATCATCGAATTCTTGTTGCTAAAAAAATAAATGAAAAAATTATGGTTACAGTCATAAACCTTTTAAGTTATGACTCGCAACAAATGGACAAATTATAAGCAATTAAACTACAAATTTTGATCAAATTGAATTTGAAATCTCATCCAATGGTCACATGATCAAATCTCAATAGTAATCATACTAATGTTGTATGCATAAAAGTAGTAATTTTAAAATGTTAGCAGCAGTCTAGGTGGTGGTCTAGTGTTGAGGTATAAAGATTATTAGTTGTCTAACTTCAGATAATACTCAACAAGAAAAGTATGCCAGCATAAATGTGCCTGACATGAAAGTCCTTTTATTTTCTGGGCCAATTGCACCACAGAAACGGAAATTACTTGTAAGTAAAGTGATAGGTGGCATTGTAGGAGATAGTTACATTGATGCCAAATGGTGTCTTGGGGTGCACACAGACACCAGCGGAGAAAAACAATAAAAATATAATATAAAAAGGGGGAAATTAGAATCCCCCTACAGTTTTTCTATGTCATTTAAATTAAACATATGTGCCTTTTTAAACTTTGATTAAAGTACTTTGACCTATAGTCATCTCTATTTTTTTTAAATTAAAATAAAATTTGAATTTATCTTTTTATCTGCATGATGTACTTTTTCTTATTTAGTGGAGATATTAGTAATTAAACTATATTTTCTCTTCTTCCAAATATGTTTTTTTTCGATCACAGTTTTTATTTTATTTTTCTTTATGCAAACATTTAATATTATTTCTTTTTCCAAATGGTTTTTTCTTTTTCAAATAGTTGGTGATCAACATAAAAGCTCGGTGTAATTTTTTCAATTTTTTTTTTTTGCTGTTTTTTTAAGTATAGTTGTTGACGAATTATTATTAGGTACAATACATTACTTATATATTATTTGCGAGTATGTTTGAATTTGCAAAAATCATTAATTTGTACATTTATTTGCAATTTTGGTACGTTTGATTTGATACATATTGTTAATATTGGTACATTTTATTTTGTATACATTGTGTATTGGTACATTTATATTATTTCCAATCCTATTTTCTCTTAACATACTAAAAGAAAAATTTGTTTCGATACGTTTGATTCTGGGGGATTTAAAAATATTTTAAACTATTTTGGAAAGAAAATATTTTAAATTGTAGATAATTATTGCTAAATTGTAGCATTATTGTGTCAACCAACACTATAAAGTATCGAAATGGTCCGCATGTTGGTTGAATAGGTCCACAAATGTCCCCTTGAATCATCTAAAGAAATTTAGGGGGGGTCGTGAATAATCTTTGTATGTGAGGGTTGAGTATTCAACTTCCATATAGAACATGCTTTGCACGGCGGGAATCCAATATAGAAAGGTAACCGATGCCCATGTGATGATTTGAGGATACGGCGCATCATGTCACATCCATGATGTCCCAAATGGTCATGCCAAAGCAACAAAGTGTCTTGGAACTCAGGCATAAGGCTGCCACATTGTGGGCTTTTATGCCGCGAATGGTTGTGATGTACAACCCACTCGGGAGACATTCCAACTTCTTGTGAATACGCTTTTGGCCATATTTGTACGAAGCGATACAAAGAAATTCAGAACCATTATCTTCAGTAGTTTCAATATGATATTGATTATCTCAAATATCTCTAAGACTCAGCAACGTTCTTCAGGAACGTGGAGAATATAGTGTCTCCTTAATGGTTAAGTAATACCATTGGACAACATGATACGGGCCTTTTCGTATCCTTCAATCAGGTTGGACGGGGCTGAAAGAGTTGTCAAATGAGCTTTCTTAGGTATTAAGTTTGTAAAATAATGTTGTTCACGCAATATGGTGTGCGTGGTTGCATTATCTCCCAGACAACTAACTTCCCCACTAGACATGCCTAGAAATAAATTGATTGAATTGGTCATATGCATAAATATAATTTCATTCATTCAATTAAGCAATTCGAGAAATAATATCCATCACATAACAATCCATAATTTAAAACAAACCAAAACCAAACAAATTATTCCAAAAACTTAGAAAAATTGTTCAAAATTAAACCATAGACCTAGAAAAATAAGGGGAAGGGGCCGGCCACTCCTAGTAGGTTATGCCACTAGGGGTAAACACCCTAAAAATATGTCTAATTTATTCATCCATAGGAGTTGACGCCTCCTTAAAATCCGATATCTCCATTGATGTAGTAGCATCTTCCAGATGATCCACAAGTGCAAAGTTAGACTCACGACGGGAATGATACTTGGCAATAGCCTTATGGGAGACTCGGCATACACGTGACCAATGATCCCTTGATCCACATCGATAGCACATATCCATTTCAGTAGAAGCTAACTGAACGGGAGTTTTCCCTTGTTCTTAAAGTTTGGGGCCTTAGGGTCAAGTGGTGGACGCTGTTGGGTCACATTTCCTTCCTTAGGTGCAGCACTCTGTTGACCTTGGGCTCGTGGTTGGGCTTGTTGCCCATTGCCACAGCCAGGATGGTTCTTTTGTCATTTGTGGTTGCTAGAATTGGTCGCATGCGTTTCAGGCCCAACATTCGAACCAGTGGGTCGAGCTTGATGATTCTTCATCAAAAGTTGGTTTTGCTTTTCAGCGATAAGTAAAATAGAGATCAAATCTGAAAATTTGGTGAATTTATGTACCCTATATTGTTACTGCAGGAGAATATTGGTGGCATAAATGTCGAATAGGTCTTCTCCAGGAGATTTGATTCGGTTAGTTCCACTTTACAGAATTTCAGCAGTGAACAAATTCTACAAACTTTAGAGTTGTACTTATTCACGGACTTAAAGTCTTGGAAGCGAAGATACTGCCAGTCATGTCTTGCTTCAGACAAGTAAATGTCTTTCTAGTAATCGAAACAGTCAGCCAGAGCAAGCCAGAGGGTGTGTGGGTCCTCTTCAGTGAGGTATTCGGTCTGCAGTGCATCATGGATGTGTCTTTGAATGAAGATCATTGCATTAGCCTTTTGAGCTTCGTCGACAGGTTTGTTGTCGGCGAGTGCCTCGATGGTGGCTCTAATACCCTTTGCAGTTAGATGGAGCCTCACGTCTTGAACCCACTTCAGATAGTTTCTTCCGAAGACTTCTAGAGCGGTGAAATCGAGCTTGTTCAAGTTCGACATGTCCCTAAAACGGAGGGAAAAAAAAGTGATTAGTCATATGGTAAACCATAAACATATATCGTAAAACATACAGGTTCTATAAACATGTATTGGTTTAATTTATGCATGAAAACTACAGGTTTCATGTGGTATGGTTTAAATGAAAACTTCGGGTTTCAAAAGCACTAAATTTGAAACTACAAGTTCAATTTAATTTTTATGAACAATTAGTTCATAAGGAGAGGTTCCTACAAGAAACACAGAATGCAATATACTAATTTAAGTGTAGTGGATTTGAGGTTCTTCAGGAACTCAAGTGTGAGAGATTTGTTACTACAAAAGTATGTCAACGATTCAAAGTATAAAAATAAATTATTGAATCGTTAATGTCCAAAAGTGATATTTAGGTCAATAATTTTGGATTCATTATCAGATTAATGGACTGCATGTCACTTTTAATTAATTCAATAAATCGGGCCATACATGGTCGACTGTAGAAGCAAAATAATGTTAAAATTATAATGTTGGGTCAAAAATACCATAACCCAAAATTGGGCTAGGTGCCGTGAGCAAAGGGCTCGAGTGTGGTTGCCATAACAGCCCACGGGCCGAGTGACAGGAGCCCAGCAGCAAGTCGCTAGTGTGATTGGGCCAAGACCATAGTGCATGGGTAGCCCAGAGTCATACAGGTGCGAGAGAAACCCCAGCCGCAACTAGTTTTCTGGTTTGGGGCGAATGAGGGAGGGTAAGTGTCAGGGCTAGCAACAGCTGTCCATGGGTTGGGTTTGGGGCAAAAGAAGCCTAACCTACTACGCTGGCTTTGCGACACGTGGGTTGGGAGGGTCAAGCCCAGCAAGCCAAGGGCCCATCAAATAGGTTAGGCCGTGTTGGACTCAGGGGTTTGGACCGAGGGCTGCAAGCCCTAGGGCTAATCAACCCAGATTTTTTTTCCGACATGTTAGGGTTTTTAAAAAAACCTAAAATTGCTTGTAATTTATTGTATATGCTTTGACTCACAATTCCACATAGCAAATATAATTGCGTAATGCATGAAACAAATATATATATATATATATATATATATTGACAAATATATAAACATATACAATATATAAATTGTAAGGAAAATATAAACATAGAGGGGTTCATGCATCATGAGGAATGTTTTCATGCTTTGTGGACGTTTCAAATATCTTCCTTTATTTTAAGCGTACTTGATTAGCAGAAAACCAAGGTCAGCCTTTCAATTTTGTGGAATATAGTCTCCTCCTACGATTCGTCAATTCTTTAGCTTTCGTGGACGTTTCAAATATCTTCATTTATTTTAAACGTACCTGATTAGCAGAAAACCAAGGCAAGCCTTTGAATTTTGTGGAAGATAGCATCCTCCTATGATCCGTCAATTCCTTAGTTTTAGTGGACGTTTTAAATATCTTCATTTATATTAAGCGTACATGATTAGCAGAAAACTAAGATAAGCCTTTGAATTTTGTGGAAGATATCCTCCTCATACAATCCGTCAATTTCTCAGCTTCTGGTAAGAGCGTGCCGATAACATGTTGTAAGCCTATTTGATTGAACTATCTAAGAGATTAGAGAGAAGGGGTCCACGGCAATTAGAGAGAGGAGATATTGATTTAATTGTGAGATATGTTTTGTATCATCTTATTGTGCCTTTATTTATACTAGTACGATAGTCAAAAACCTTACCTTTTTAGAATTACAACTCTTAATAGGTAATCAACTCCTAATATGAATATAAGATATATTCATATATACATATTAGAATTTACACAATCACATTTTATTCTAAAAATGATTGCAAAATAAATAAATAAATACAATTAAGATATCCAAAGTCCTATATAATTCGGCTTTTACGTCGCAACGAAGCAATTTTAATTCATAACTTCGTCGAACATCAATATAATATCAATTTCCCAAAACCCGAGAAGGAGCATCCAAAATCTCGGCCCGCGGTTGGATTTCCTCGATGAACACGACGTCGTTTATGGACAAGCAGATAATGGATCTGTCGCAGGGATCGACGCAGCAGCAGCATCACAGCGACGACTTCATCGACCTGATCAGGATGAACACCAACGCTAACAACAGCCACCGCAAAGACGGCGGAGGAGAAGAAGAGCATCAGGTTGGCGGTGCCGGCCATGGAAATGGGATCTCCAAGAAGGAGTATCAGGAGATGCTTCCCAGCTACGATTTCCAGCCGATTCGCCCCGTCGTCGGTGCTTCTTCGCCGTCGCGGAGTTTAGATGCTGCGCCCAATCTCGGAGGAGGAGGAGCGACTAGGGCTTGGAACTCCGGCGAGTCCAAGTCGAAAACTGCATCTCCAATCAGGGTAATAATTTCTTCCATTAACTGCTTAATTTCATGGTTGCATTTGCGTGTAAACTCGTCATAGTGATCGGAAGTGAATCGGAATCGCGGAGCCTTTTCTGGTTCTTCGATTTTCGCTTGGACTTGAATTTAACTTTTAAAGTTGGAAGTCCAATAGATTATATGATGATATCAAGAACTATTGATCTAATTGAATCTGCAATTTTTCTGTAAAGCTACATTAGATTGCTTGGGGAATTGAATGACCCGTCAGTTGAGTAAGAACAATTTCATAAGTAGGCAGTCAATACATGCATCAACATATACGTTTAATTTCTTTCTGTAGTGAGATTTTGTATAGTTTTGTTTGTTGTTAGCATATTGAAATTTTGGGTTTGTTGTTAATGGAGGATTATACCGAATTTTCCCGTGGGCGGAGCCTGTCCTAGCATGGCGGCTTTTTGTTGATCTTGTTTCGATTTATGTTATGTATTATTTAGGAGTAGATCGGTTGTAGATGATGTTATTAGAAGCATTAATGTGTTGTCTTCCATGATGGGCTTTTATCCTTGTTGTATACAATTGGAAAGGGATATATGAGTGATAACTGTATGTGGGTTTTATCGTGTGGTTTATTTACATTTACATTGTGCTACTCTTTCCTTGTTTTCTACAGAATTATGGTTCAATGGATTCCCTTGAACCTGGAAAACTTATTTTAGAGAAGGACCACAATGCCGCAATTGTGTCAGAGATTGACCAGACCATGAAGAAGCATACTGATAATTTGCTACATGTGTTGGAAGGTGTTAGTGCACGACTAACACAACTAGAGAGCAGAACCCGCAATCTTGAGAATTCTGTCGATGATTTGAAGATATCTGTTGGAAACAATCATGGGAATGCTGATGGAAAGATGCGACAGTTGGAGGGTATTCTTAGAGATGTATGTTGCCTCTTTACCCTTCTTTTTTGGTGTGCACTTTACATCTTGGTTGCATTTGGTCTTCTTTTCATCTTGGAGTAGTTCATCTATTCATCTGACCAGCATTTGTTCTTAAGTTTTGTCTGTGTGCTACACGGCCAATTCATGTCTACTTATCCCCTTCTAGGCATTTAAGTGGTAGTTTTGGGAAACATGTTTACCCCGACAAGATTACTCCTAGTATGATTACAGAAAGGTCTAGCTAGTAAGGTTTATTGTTTTTGGTTGATTTAGCATGAAAACCGGACGGAAGTATATTTTTTTACTAGCCCTATATGTTTATGTTTCTTTGTTGTTGGCCAATGTGTTCATGCTGCTTTGTTGAACATGCTTCTCCCTTTGGTTTTTGTCAACAACACACACAGGTGCAAACAGGTGTTAAGGATATGAAGGATAAGCAAGAAATAGTAGAGGCTCAACTGAATCTTGCAAGGATACAATTATCCAATGCCAAGGTAGACCCTCAACCGGAACCTCAGAATGCTGGACATGTGGATTCTGGGCAGACAGCCGCCTCTACTCCTCAACATTCTCACCAACAAATTCATCCCCCCGTGAATCTTCCTCCCTCACTTCCTGCTGTCTCTCATCCAAATGCTCCTCCCCAACCTATGCCTCAAAGTGTACCACATACAGTTCAACATCCAAATCAGTTCTCTCAGAACCAGATCCCTCCCGTTCCTCAGCGAGACCCTTATTTCCCTGCCCCTGGTCAAACTCAAGAAGCTCCAAATCAGCAATACCAATTACCTCCAGGCCAGCAGCCAGTTCCGCCTCCTCCAGTGCCACCACTTCAACAATTTCAACCTACCACTCAACCACAGTATTCCCAGCCACCACCTCAGCTGCCTCAACAGCACCCTTCGCTTGCCCCTGTTAATCCCTCTCAGATCCAGCCTACACTAGGCCACCACCCTGAAGAGTCGCCTTATATTCCTTCCCAGAACTACCCACATGGTCTTCGGCAGCCACCTTCTCATACGCCCAGCAGTCTTCCCCCACCCCAACAGTATTACAGTCCAGCTGCAAATGTATATGAGCCACCTTCTAGCAGACCCAGTTCAGGGTATCCTTCCGGGTATAACCCTCCATCTGGGCTTGGTGAATCATACCAATACGGTGGACCACCTTCTCAATATGGCGGCAGCTCCTCAATGAAACCCCAACATCACTCTTCTGCTACTACAGCTCAAAGTGGAGGCAGTGGTTACCCACAGCTCCCAACTGCTAGGGTGCTACCACATGCCAATCCTACTCCATCTGGGCCGGGTGGCAGTTCACCTTCATCCGGTAGTGGAAGCAGAGCACCCATAGATGATGTGATTGACCAAGTGGCAACTATGGGCTTCTCCAGAGACCAAGTCAGGGCTGCAGTTCGGAAGCTGACAGACAGCGGCCAGTCAGTTGACCTCAATGTGGTGCTAGATAAGTTGATGAATGACGGGGATGTTCAGCCGCCCCGGGGTTGGTATGGCCGATAGTATGGTGTGGGTTTCGGACTGATGTACATGAAGTATCACTTGTTTCTAGATCATCTATCGCTTGGAACTTAGGAGATTACACCCCTTTATGTGCTTTGCTTTTTCTCTTGTATTTCATTTCTCTTGCTCGATCTCTCTACCTATCATTTGTGTATTTACTCGTAATAAGTGGAAGCGGTATGTTGTGTTATACCACTTCTTTACTCATTGTACATTTTCTTTTTTGTAATTTTTATCTTACTTGACAATTGGTATGCGTAACTATTCTAATATTAGAAGGGGTCGAACTCGATTGGAACGAAGGCTTAGCGTCCTGGTCAACTGGTCTAATCCCGATTGGAAGGAAGCTGGCATATTGTTCTGGTCAATTGACCTAACTTCGACATGGAAATGGATGTATTAAGGTGCCATTAATAAAGAAAGAATCCCTTCCGAACTTGTATAAAAAATTGAAGAATGAAAACAAGAGTCTTCCGTATGAACGGTTGGTTTGGCATTATCTGGTCTTGACCTAGTTAACGAAGGTATTATGTTCATTTTTAGGGATGCAATAACGAAATATGTATGTAGTAAGTCTAATACTATTTATTTGAGAGGTGGATTTGAATTCGAGATTTTAGGTGCAAATTGAATGCTCTTAATGCACTGAGATACCGGTTGTTAAAGAAAGTTTGATACTTTGATACTTATTCGGTATGGCGCATTATGACTTGTTTGTAAAAAATAAAATCTTTTGAGACACTTTCATAATTTTATAAAAGATATAGTAGAAAATTGCAATTTTGCAGCTCTATTTTTCGTCCCCACACTATTTCATGTATTCCAAATTTTGGCACAGCGTCGTCTCTCTCAGAAATCCTGTTTTGCTCCGCACAATCTCTCCAAACCCCCAAACAAGTCACAGTCGCAAAACCCCTCTCTCTCTCTCTCTCTCTCTCTCTCTCTCTCCCACTTGGATAAACCCCCCTCGATTACCACTTTTTTACGATCCTTGCCCCTCACCCCCTTCCCTCTGCAGCTATGTATCTTCCGTAAATTTGCATCCATGCCCTCGGCGGATTGCTTCGCGCTGCTTGTCGTAGCTGAACCAATCCCTATGCGTGAAGCTTCAGGAGGCATTTGTTGCTCGATTCTTGTGGAACAATCTGTAAGATTTTATGCTTAATTGTTTGATTTTATTTTGCTGTTCGTTCTAAACCTAAAATTATGATCGCCTAATCAAATTCGTAAGGTTTAATTCTGTTGGTTTTATTTGATTACTTATCGTTTTTTATGTAATTGTGAAAGCCTATGGATTTTAGGAGTTTAATTTGGTAGCACCTACCATTGTCTATAAAATTGTATTTAGGTATTGGTTGGTGATTACTATTTGGGTTTTCGGTATATTACTCATTGCTTTGGGCATCAAGCATTTCATTAGAATGTTGATTTAAGTGGTTCGACGATCATCGTTCTTTTTTAGATAATTAGTGAAGATGAAGTACTGAAATTGAATGCAATTCTTGTGTAGAAAAGTTCAATTATTTCAGGGTGGCGGTTAAGTAGCTTATAAATTTGCGTTGGCGCGTGTATGTTGATTGCACTATGTGTATTATGTTGATACGGTTATGGTGAAAGGATTTCGGTGTTTGGGCACCTCAAATGTTTTTATGTGTCTCAATCGTATTTTCTCTTCAATGGAGATGATTGTCCGTTCTGATTATTTTCATTTTTCTTTTTGTCTTTCTGGGAAAGTAATTATAGGTTTTTTCGCTGGAATATTTGTAGGCAAACAAGTGATTTGGTTTCTGCACTTGGAAACTGGAACTATTGGTGGCATGAGCCAACTTTCTATTGATTTTGAAGGATCAATGGAGTTAAAAGTTTCATCTCCAAAACCGGGGGGCCTTTCTCCTTCTGATTGCATTAGTGATCCTGAGGAGAAGGAATTAAGTGATGATGATGATGACGATCGAAACCACAAGCATCGTAGACGAGACACTCGCTCTCAGTCTTTGGAGACAGATACTCTTGATCAAGTTATAACAAGGCCATTCAGAAACCGAAACAAACCTTTTGTAAACGGGAACACTTTTAGGGATAATGACTCTCAAGCGAGTACACCGTGGAGAAATCAAAATTCCACTGACTTTTCTGTAAAGTTTGATAAAAGACGCCCGGGGTCAACATCACTGCCTCGAGCGCCTTTTGATTTGAATCAAAGAATCCGGGCAAACCAAGCATTTCCTGGAGACCTTGGTCCTGGTAGGGGAAGAGGAAGGGACTATGGATCATGGAGCCAGTGCGGTCCTAGGTTCAACTCAGATTTTGCTTCTCAAATGGTTCAGCAGGGCTCCATTCGTCCGAGTCTTTTTCCCGGGCGTGGATTGCCAAATGTTTCCAGTGCACAAAGTGGATCCTGGAATGCATTTGGATTGATTCCAGGAATACCAAATGGTTCCATGGATACACTACATTCCATTGGCTTGCAAGGAACACTCCGACCACCAATCCATTCTTCATTAAACATGGGGATTCCTCTCCCAAGATGTAGAGACTTTGAGGAGCGTGGATTTTGTCTTAGAGGAGATATGTGCCCAATGGAGCATGGTGTGAATCGGATTGTTATTGAAGATGTCCAGGTACATTTATCCTGTACATCTTTCCTGTTACTTGAACATCAGTCGCATATTTGACACCGCACAATGTCTTGAAAAGTAGGGATCTTTTTTTTTTTTTTTTTTTTTTTGGTGGCAAAGCCTCTTGACTGAGGATCACTCCACATCCCCTGGGTTCAGGTGTTTTATGTGGAAAATTCACCTTAATGTAGCACTTTTTTCTTGGCAAATTATAATGTTTTATTTAACAACTTGGCGGCAACTTGAATGTTTCATTCAAGTACTTAGAGGGAGAGATGATGCAGCTCTGCATTATGTTTCAGTATGCACCGTCAACCGTCTTTCCAGTCATTATGCCTGACTGTTTAATTATATAGTGTAGAAGCATTCGCATGTGCATGCCATATTTTGGCCTTAAATCTATAGGTTGCGACTAGATGAGTTTTTTTTTTCCGGTGTCGTATTATTTTCACAACACAAATGAATCGCTTGACTTGAACTCAGTCATGCATTTAGTTATGCTGGGATTTCTTTTGGATGTGAGTTTCATTATTTTTAAACTTTATTTCCTTGCTGGCCTGTTTTTTATTTTTGTCCTATTTTCTTTCTATTACAGAGTCTTTCTCAGTTCAACCTCCCTGTGTCAATTCCAAATGCACACTTACTGGGAAAACCCACAGGCCCTGGATCTCTACCATCAGTGAGTGCATCCTCAACTGCATTGCTGAATAGCAAAAGCTTACATGGAAAAACGAGCAAGACTGCTGTCACTGATGATGGCTTGGGCGTGAATGGTTCATATTCTGGTCCTGGTTATGCGGATGGTGCTGATTTATATGACCCTGATCAACCCCTGTGGAATAATAACTGTCCTGAAACCTCAAGTGCCCTACTAGGCCTGCAATCACCCAGGAATGATGAAACTGAAACCTTGTCGAACGATGTTGATAATGAATTCCCAATTAGAAGTGTTGGGACTGCTTCCAGTTCACAGAGTACAAGCATGTCCGTGTGGGGTAGAATTGGTAGTTCAAAAAGTAGATTAGATGTGAAGGAGAAAATTGATCCTGTAATAAATTCTTCAGATTATATTGAGAGTGATACGAAGGAACGTAAGGAGGCATTAGTCAACATTCAAACTCCACCGCGTCAAGGAAAGCGTATAATTGCAGAGGATGGCCCAAACACCATGGATTCATTACCCAAGACGCCTTTTGATTCCACTCGTAACATTCGGAGGCCATCTCAAAAAGCACTGCGTACTCTATTTGTCTATGGCATCCCTCAGAAAAACAACAAAAGGGAGGCTCTTCTTTCTCATTTTCAAAAATTTGGAGAGGTCATTGACATCTATATTCCATCAAATAGTGAACGAGCTTTTATCCAGTTTTCAAGGAGGGAAGAGGCTGAAGCTGCTTTAACGGCACCTGATGCTGTAATGGGTAACCGATTTATCAGGTTGTGGTGGGCTAATCGTGATAGGATTCCTGATGAGGGGACAGGCACTCCCAGTAATTTTTCTGGAACTCCCCATGCAACTGGTTTGGTGCCACCCCATTCATCTGGTGCTAGTATTGGCAAGGATAATCTTCAATCTGCTGCTCCAAAGGATAGTATTGTCCATGCATCTGATGCTTCTCTACCTGCCATTGATAACTCCAAGCCTATCAACTCAAATGGTCCCAAGGCCCCACCTCTGCAGAAAAAGCTAGATAGTTTAGAGCAGTTGAAGGAGGAACTTCGCAAGAAGCAGGAAATGCTGGCCCAGAAAAGGAATGACTTTCGTCGCCAGTTGGACAAGCTTGAGAAACAAGTAAACCAAGTGCCCTTGCCTTGAATGTTTCATTTTCTTGCTAATGTTGTTTGGTATGAGGCATATAACATCTTGGCTTGCTAATTTTCTTATGTTATAATTTATAGTGCTATGTTAATGTGCATTACTATTCTTCTTTGCCAAGACAATCTGTTTTAATGGTTTCAAAGAGGACCCTGAAAAGGGTTTGAAATTGATGTTTATAAAGTTGTTGAGGCAAATTTATTAGTGAGGTAGTTATAGAACTATGTTCTTTCATTAGCAGTGATTATCAAGGTTTGACCTTTTGCAGGCTACTGGACCCAAGGGTGAGGCAGACACAGAGCAAGCTGCTAAGAGACCCAAAGTGGGAACAACAACCGAAGCTGGTAAAGCTGTGACTCCAAGCTCCTCAAATCCTGCTCGTGCGGATGCAATGCATGCTGAAATGACTGATAAGAACAAATCAGGGGAGAGCATTGTGTCCTGTAGTCCAAAACCCAGTACACCTGTGGTGCTGCAGCAATCTCCTAGCTTGAAGCTGCAGACTATCCGTCCATTGGGACCACTGGGTTTACCTTCTCCTTTGAATAGATATAAATTAGACAACCGTCCTACTGGTTTTAAAATTCTTCCTCCTTTACCAGCTGGATTTGCAAATGTAAGTCTCCCTCTCTCTCTCTCTCTCGGAAATTGTATTTTATGGTTGCACTTTTCTAATAGGAAAACACTCTGCTCTTTGATGTCCGAGATTATGTAGATTATAATCATGAGCAATAAAGCAATGCGTCAGTTTTCTAGTTAGTATGGTAAGATTGAAAGATAGTGACATGAGATGAGGCATTAGGACCATTGATTAGGAATTCATGCAATACTTTAGATCCCATTACTAAAGAAATCAGGTAAAAGTTCTAGCAGATGCACAAAATCATTTCTATCGAATGCAAACATGTTAGTCTACAAATAAATTCTAGTCATGAAAGACCTTACCTTGCGCATTTGGTTTTGGCCATTGTTTAGTTTAACTTGTCTATTAAAAGAAGAAAGAGTATTTTCATGAAAATAGATTATCGTAGTAAAGATTTTGTACGCAAAAGGTGAAAAAGACCCTCATCAACTACATGGGAACGTGTAACAGTGAGAGCCTGCAGTTTTTCTTTCAATTAGGAATTTAAATGCTTTTCACTCTTTCCTTTCATTCAAGTAGCCGACGCCATGCCAATAGGCTTCTTTTTGTTTCTCCCTTTTAAGTTTTTTTGTTTCCATATATCCTTCATATTTTCAGTTTTATCATAATGAAATGGTCTGGAATCAGTCCGGCTTGAGATATTTTATGTATGTATCAACGAAAGGTAAACTGATGTTTTGTTCATTGTAGGTTGCTATTATGAAGGAACACTTTTCACCCTATGGTGATCTTTCTAATGCGGAATTAGAAGATCTGGAATCCCGTGAAGGTGATAGTGAGTTGGAAAAATCAAAAGATTGCTCAGCTCGTATAACTTTCACAACACGCCGCTCAGCAGAGAGGGCATTTCTCAATGGTAAATGCTGGGAAGGACACGATCTGAAATTTATGTGGCTGACATCTAGTACCGGCAATGACCGCAGTGGTAGAGAAAACTCTCCATCTACCACTCCTAAGGGGCCATTACTAGCTGATGCTCAGCCTGCAGATAAAGAAGCATGCATTGATTCCCAGGAAGCTGCTGCATCAGGAAATGGACCGGAACATTCTGAACAAATAAGTGGCGTTGAGGACATGGAATCGGATGAACATGCCGAGCCTAGTCCAAGGTCAACATCAGGCGACAAAGAGTCATCTCAGGGCGATGCATTGTAATCTAAACGCGGGCTAATTTTCGGATTTGTACAGTCAGGTAAACGTTAAATCGGAGAAATTCTAATTCTTCCAGGAAAACCTTATTTAAATTAGCAATTGTTTAAAATTTTATTTTTCCAGTGTTTATTATTGCACGCATGGGATCTGTAAGAAGGGAATTGCCTTAATTTTTGACATCCACCTGAGGATAGTTGAGTGGTGTATCATGTCCGTCGGCGTCGGTCGTCTTTCTTCTTAGATAAGTGTAGGAACAAGAATAAGCATTAAAGTTGAAAATTTCTGTTGAAACATTTAAATTGTTACATAGAAAAATTACTTGCGGTTTCTATTCCCTTTCTGTTTTATGCAAGTTGATAGATCCAAATCCACTTCTTTTACTAAATTCTCCCCTGGAGTCCGATGCCATTGCGTTTCTGTTTCTGTTTCTGTATATCTGCCCTGTGAAATGCGTACATAGAGGTATTCGCCGATTTCCCCTGGAACTTTTAGGAATTGTCTATTTTTCCTTTTGATTTTAATTTTAACCGATTATCTTCATGAACTTTTAGGTAGCCGACATGTCATCTAGCGAGGCTTGGCATGCCATGACGCGCATTCGGCATTTTTTGGCTTGGCCAAAGCACCAAGAAAGATGCAAGTCATGGTATGACCGACATTCCGATAATTACTTTTACTTTTCATGTCATTTTTGTGAAAAAATAAAAATTGACTAGTAAGCCTTTAAGAGCGGTCTTCCAATTTATCGATACCCAAAAAGTAACTTTTAAGAATTTTTAAAGTTTGAAAAAAAAAAAAAAAAGGCAAAATACTAGCTTGGCTCGGAAGTCATATCCGACTGTTCGGAAAACCTCTGAAATGGCTAACATAAACTTTTAAGAAGCTTAGCTCTTCCTCATTAGTATAGATAATATCGTTTGTTAAGAAAGAAAAAAAAAAAAAAAAAAAAAACTTTTAAGAAGCTGAGGATGCAACAGAAATGACATGAAACAGGATTTTCAATGGTTTTTCAAGAAATTGGCAGAAACCGATAAAAAATCGTGACTTATAACACACAAAGTTTTTCTTTATCCGGCGTTGCAGTTTTCCACAATCCATGGATCACATACTTAAACGTAAGGCTGTTCGGCGCAAACCCTAGTTTCATCATCCTCTCCTGCAACTCCAGCAACTTAGCCATATCACCATCCTCACACAAAACCTGGACAAGTGCATTGTAACTTTCACTGTCAAAAACTTGAAATTCTTTGGCAAAGAATCCTAACAAAGCTTCCGCTTTATCGACATCTCTTTCGTTGCAGTACCCCTTTATCAACGCCCTGCATATTTCGAGATCAGGAGCCAAACCGGATTCAGTCATCTCTTCCATTAGCGATTCACCTTCTGCTGTTCTGTTTGTTTGGCAGAGACAGCAAATTAGAGTTCTGTATGTCGTAAGATTGGGTTTAATGTTCTTACATACCATCTCGGCTTTCAAAAGCAATGCCTCTGTAACGTGGTAGCTTTCGCAGAGAGACTCGATTAGATTGTTATAGGTATCCAAACCAGGAAGATAACCATCCTGGAAACTTCTTTCTAATAGACTTTTAGCTGCAAACGGATGATTTTCTCGACACAATGCAACTATTAGATAATCGTAAATACCATGAGAAATCGATATCTGAAATTTTTGAAGCTCGACGACCAAATTCAGAGCAGAGAGCAGTTTACCTTCTTTGCCATATCCTTCTACGACTACCCGACAAGTGAAATCATCTGGACAAATTCCCTTTCTGATCATCTCGTGCAACAGTAATCTGCACTCTTGCATCTTCCCCTCGCGGCAATAACCACTAATAAGAGTGTTATACGTCACAGCGTCTTGATCCAACCCTCTATCGACCATCCGATGAAAAATCTGATGAGCCTCCCTTACCTTCCCTTGCTTACAAAGACCATTCATCAAGGCAGTGTACGAAACCATATCCGGCACCACACCTCTCCTATACATGATCTTATACAAATAAAATGCATCTTCCATCCTTCCTTTTCGACAATAGCTACTAATCAGCGTGTTATACGTCACGATATCCGGATCAAATCCTTCTTCTTCAATCTTCTCCATAAACGCATTCACTTTCTCCACATCTCCATCTTTACACAAAACATTGATCAAAATATTAAACGTATACACATTTGGGTGTATCCCAATCCTTCCCATCTCCTCATACACATCCCAACACTGATCAATTCGATTCAACTTCACCAACGCATTCAAAAGACAATTACAAGAAACCACACTCGGAACAAAACCAACATCTACAATCTTTCTAAAAGTGCTTAAACCATCTCTGATCATACCTGCTTTCACATAAGCCTTGATGAGCATATCGAAAACAACCGGATCCCAGTTGCAATCTTCGGTGCACGAAACCAAACTCCGAAAAATGTCATCTTTTGGTGAAACATCTCTACCCAACAACACTATCAACTCCCTCAACAAATTCATGGCTTTCGGGAACTTTTTACAGCACGCAAGAATATGAACAACAATGCAGTAATTCTGGGTGGAGGGTCTGAGACCCAAATCATTTTTGACCCAGTTGAAAAAAGCAATAGCCGAGGAGTGATCGGATTGAAACCTGAGTAAAACCCTCGAAATTTCCCGCGCACCCAGGTGGGGAAGAAGGCCTTTGATGTCGTTTTGGAGGAGGGCAAGATGGGGTTTTCCTTGCTTGAGGGAGGAGCAGATGAGATCGACTGTGTTGTTAGGGTTTTGGGTTTGGGGGAGAAAATGGTAAAGTGGGTTGGAGATTGGTTTGGAGGGAGAGTCTGGGATTGTCTGCAGTGCTGACGAAGAAGAAGAAGAAGAAGAAGAGAAAGCTGAGATTTTTGGTGAGAAATTAATGGGGGGAAATGGTTTTCTGCGACTGCGAGAGTTCGTCGGTAAAACCCAGGTCCGAGTTACGGAACGAGTTGAAGCGCGACTCATTTGCTAGCTCGAGAGAGATGGACAGGAGCGCGCGAGAGAGAAAGGCATCTGTGACTGTGACTCTGTAATTGGACATCTGGAAGTGTAAATAAACAAAATATTGGGACCATTCGGAAAATATTTTCGAATAAAGATAAATGATATTGGGGTCAATTCGACAAAAAATAAAAATAGATAAAGTCTTTTCTACCCTGCCATAGACCGGAATAAGTAAGGGCATTTATGACTTTTTACAATCATTTGACGGACTCGTCATGTGATTATTTAGAAATAAGAAATGAGCGGGGTATATTTTTTTATGTCGAGCTTTGATGCAGTGAAAAAATTACTCGATAGGCTTTCTCTTAATCCTCACAAAACGAAAAACCTTGTTAACTTGCAACCGTCATTTTTTAGCAAGACACCGTATTTTTACTATTTGGTAAGGACACTTTTATTTAAGTTCAAAATTCTCGTAAAGTGACATTTTTTTATTTTTTTCCAATTTGGAGAAGGTGATTTGAGCTAAGGTAAAAATGATGAACTTGACTAATTGACGTAACACACATCAACTATACAACCTATTTTATAGTCTATAATTTTGAAGAACAAATATTACTTGTATACATGTTGAAATAATCTGATCAAAACAACATATCATACGAAGTCTGAGCTGAAAGTATGGCATTCGGAAGCAACCGCCAACATTATGAGAGATTTTTCGGTGCGCCATAAACATGATCCGTTACAACAAGTGTATAAATACAATTGGATGAAAATTTGAAAATTTTTTTTCCAACCAATCATATTACGACACTTTGAGTATCAGACCGTGTTTCCGGCAGGCTGAAAATTTTCTCCAACATTACACTCCAAAATTCCATTACATTAGTCTTTCAGTCGCCACAGATCACCATAGTCGATATCAGGGAGTTTTCCACCCCCTTCTGCTATAAAGGAAATGACAGGCATGCCGACGGAGATTCAAAAAGAGAAACATCAGATGCCGATAACTCTCATTCTGACTTGCACACAACGGTTAACAGACTCAGCGTCGGTCAATCTTATGTCAAGCAACCGCCATATTTGCAAGCTTAAGTTGCTTCTCGAGAGGCAGGTAATCCTTCAAAGATACACAGGTACCATGCATCACTCTTGATAGGAAAACAGCCATGGAACTCTCACTTTTGTCAATAGTTTGCATGTCAGGCGGGATATCCTCACCGCGCATGATATGTGTAGCCCAATTGTAAATGCGTTCTGTCGATGCAAAAAGAGAAGGGACGGCGAGTTCTACAACTCCTTCCCAACTAGAGTCTGAAAGAAGGGAGGAAAGAGTGACTGGTAAATCACTCAGCACAGCACGTTGGTCCAGAATCAGAAGCGGCATATATTTGCTCCAGCTACCGGACAGCAACCCAAGAAATTGTAGCGCCTAACGAAGCATTAAAGTCAAGTTTTTATTGAGACCACAAAGTTAGATACAGCAAACACGTATAGCTATTAATTATCAGAGCCAGATGAACTTCAATGGAGGGGAGTGAATGCAATTCTCAATATCAACGAGGGGAATTAAAGCTCATCACGTACCGTGGATGGATAACTTGATACACAGCTGATTTCAACTGCATCAACAAGCCACTGTCTTTTGACACTTCCATCTGCATGTTGCAAAGCTGCTACAACTTCAACGAGCACATCCCATATAACTGCATATATGTTAAGTTCAAAGCAAGGTCAAGGTTATCAAAATTGCTTGAGTAAACCTTTCAGACCATATCCATTTTCTTATGTTGATTAACCCTTACGTAGAGAAACTAATCATATTACAGTTTTCAAAAATGAAAGGAGAATTAAAAAAATCCTAACCATTTGATCGAGTGTTCAATATCCAAGGCTTTAGCTTTCCCAGCTCAGTCAGTGGGATGGAGCCAACTCTAACGAGCTTAGCTTTGGTTTGAATCTTTTTCAGAACTTCAATAATCTGTCCATCTCTTTGCTGCAAGTCCTCCTGGGTAACCTGTAAGGTCAATGCAATTAAATGACTTGAACATGTGTGCGGAAGCAGGTTCAATTAAAACTTCCGTATCTTAATGGCTTTCCACACAATGAAGCCAACATAGTGATAGAGCGCTATAACTTTCTAGATTAAACTACTGAGCTTGAATAGCAACAGAAGAAAATATCATTGGATTTTCTGAAGGTTGCAAGATGCAACTCATTTTGATTATCAACATATTCTACAAGCAGCAAGCTAGAATAACAGTTGCTTCCCGAACTGCATATCAATATAAACATGTATTAGGATTCAGGAAGTATACACTTATAAGCATACCTGCAGGAACTTCAACAACCAACTTTTCCGAGCCTTGCCAAAGCATCTGACTGCTTCCGACCACTCTACAGAATGCCACTGACCTACTCCTACTGTGTCAGCCAACTGCATCATAGGCATCAAGGACAAGAGCACCTCCATGCACTTCTCTATGTGGGATATGTACTCTAGAGAATCAAGAGAAGCCTCATCTAAACACCGATAGATACCCTTCCAGCATGAAATCCGTAATAAGCTTGTCTTATTGGTGTCATATGATTGATATGAAGTAACCGAAGAGAAATAGCTAGAGACATCATCAAACACTTTCTCAAGCCTGGAACCTGAGAATACTTTGATGAGATCTACAAGATGATCGAGAAGACAAGATTGTAGCTTTAACTCAAGTGTTCTGAATCTGGACAAGTCAGACAGCTCATCAAGGAAACTTAGAAGTGGATTGAACTTATTTGCATGAACCAATGAGAACTTTACACATTCCTCCCTAAGGGATCCCTTTTCAAGAGATAAGTCTATTGAAAACAACTCAGCAACCTGAGCCTCGTATCTCATGCAGCGTCTGATGATAGCACCCCAATCCAAGGTTGGCAGCCTAGGGGCTTGTGAAAGACACCTTATCACAGTTGCTACCGTGCAAACATGAGGAGCATTACCTATCTGAACACAATAATTCAATATATCAGAAAAGACCCATAGTAGCATCAACAATGAAATACCTGATGTCAGTTTGTCTCAGGTATTCATCGGCCGAAAGAGAAAGAAAAAAGTACACTTGTGCACCATTACAAAACAAGCAGCAAGAGATGTACCCCGCTAGAAGTGAGAAGCATCAGCCATGAAGAAAGCTTCAAAACTGAACTGTCATCTGCAAAACTTTGGGAAACAGATTTTGAACCACCTGCATCAGTATTGAGACTATTGTCAACATTGACAACTTTCTTGGAGAACAAATGGTTTCGAAGAAACGAAACTGCCCATGCAGCATATTGTTGCAATTGATGGTCATCAGAACTCTGTGCAACAAGAAATAAATCCTGCATCAACGATGTCAAATACTGCTCACAAGTAGGACTTGAAAGTAGAGGACCCATGAGATAGCAAGATTCCTGTTCAGCACAACCAAAAATATTTTATACACGTGAATCAGAAAAACCAAACAACAAAATAGGCATACATTTTCTTAGAATAGACAAATATAAATACCTTGTGGTCATAAGCTGTCTGCACTGAGGTTGGAGGCTGCATGTCAAACAGGACCCCAGCACCTGCTCCCATAGCATTAACAAGTCCAAGCATCCCACCCAAATGGACTAAAGGAGGATAAGGATTCGAATAGCATTTTTTGAACAATTCCAGTAGACCTTTTACATGTTCAACTTCAACAAAGTGCAACCCTCCGTTTAGTGCGCAGGCCAGGAGGTTTCCGGCTCCTACGCAAGATGACATCAGTAAGCTTTGATAGAAGGTCCCAGATTTTTTGACAGACACTAATTCAGAAATGAGCTGCTTATAGCCATTCACTAAATGATGCACTTCATTATCATCCATCAGTTCTACTCTTTGGCATAACTCCACTACAATCGGAAGTGCAAGACAGGACCCTACTGATAAGACTATCTCAGAACCCCGAGAGCAAGACCCAGACCCTTGAACCAGAGTATTCATATGTGGAATCCATGAAACTATTAAGCCCTTTATCTTGAGAACAGCATCATGTGCCCCAGCCCTGTACATTGCACCTACAGAACTCGCCAAACCAAGAACAAGCCCAGCAACACCCCAGATATCTTCGAGAAAGTCATCAGAATTCTCATGTGACAGTTCAGAAGTTACATTCACATCTATACCAAATGTGCTAGGTGGGAAATATTCGGAGAGACTTTCCAAAACATCAGATTGCAACTGAGTGAGCTGACCTATCATCAGTGATAACGCCTTAACTATCATACCAAGCAAGTCTGTTTCTGACATCTTGCCTGTTTCTTTGTCCACGTCAGATTTATCAGCAGCATCAACCCTGGTAATAAGATCTTGGCAAGAAAAACCCAAGGCAACCCCACAAGCTCCTCTGACGAGGGTGCTATTGCTTCTACACATAACCTGAAATCATGCACTAATGGTAAAAAAAAAAAACATGCAGATAATCTCACAAAACTATTCCAATGCCTATTTATCAAGGTAACTATCAAGATTATTTTTCTGATCTCTGGTAATTCATAGGCGGGAGATCAACACCAAATTTAAAAAAAAAAAAAAAAAAAAAAAATCAAATACAAAAGGACAGAGACGAGAACAGCATCAAACAGAACTTACAAACCTCGACAAGTCCAGTGATATTCTCAAACTTTTGCTTATGATCAGTTACATGTAGGCAACTTGAGATCAATCCAAGAGATATTGCAGCAGACCATCTGCGGTGTTCATGTTCAGGCTGGACCAACCACTTCAACAGAAATTTTGAGGCAGCTGATTTAACAGTATGAGCAGATGGAGGCAAGACCTAACAAACATCAAACATTGGCAAAACTTAAGGCCGAGCAAAGCCTTGAGACATAGTAAAGAGGCATAATAACTATAAACTTCAAGCACAAGAGACCTGCTCTTACCACACAAAGTGCCCCAACAGCCAGTGCAATGTTTTCAGCAGATCTAGGAATAGCCTCTTCTGCTGCTTTTATCATACTCTGAACATTAGATAAAGCAAAAAAGAAAGAAAATTCAACACGGGCTCAAATAACTAGGCGGTAAATGCTGTGAACATAAAGCAAAACAAGACGGTGAACCTTCAGAATGTCACTAGCAGCTTTAGCAGTTTTATCCAAGACAACAGAGGAGACTTTAGTATCAAAGGATGAGATGTCTGCCCTCAACCAACGCCGCACAAAGGACTTCCAAGATTGCAGTGAAATAAGGGCAACAAAAATATTTCTTGAAAGCTGTATGGATGAAGCTAGTTTCACCAATGCCTCCTCATATCCAGCATGTGTATCTCGGAATCCCTGTACACACATTAATAATGGAGATTTGAAGTACAGTAAAGAGAAGAATATGGGTGATAATTGTATATGGACGATAATATCTTACCCTTGACGTCCCTACGGTGTCTACATCTTTAGGAGTAAAGGAAAGACATAGCAAGGCTGCACCAGGTAGCTCTCTAGCATCACTTTTTTTTCCTGCAACAAATGTAATGTCATATGCTCAGACTAAAGAGAAGGATTGAAATATGCTATGCAAGTCAAAAATAACAAGAGCACATCAAAATAATTAAGTTTGATAAATCACCATCAACAATAAATAAGTTAATGACATGGATTTAATGAACACAAGTAATCATGTTGTATTTTCTTCTAACACAACCTCCCATCCAAAACTTATCCAAAAAAAACTATGGATAAAAGTAAATTTGACCTTCTCTTTACCGAACAATAAAAAATAAAATAAAAAGTAACCAGGACTCGTGCATGCAAATTGTCTGTATATGTCCACCAACTTCTCTTTACAAAAACACATATAAGAAACCGATCTCTTGATACCTGAAGAAAAGATCACCTGTGGAAACACATCCAGTAGCTTCTCGATCTTACTTCCTAAAACTCTTTTCTCCTTAACTAATCTTCGCCTTGTACTATAGAATATAAAAAAAGATTCTCAGCACTTAAACGGAAGTGACGGATTAAACAAAGAACTTGGATAATGGTAGGATTAGAGAAAATGTATTGCTTACAGGTGCTCGTAAGTTATGATCTTGACTTGAAGTTCTTCCAAGGCCTTGAGCACAGTAATATTTGCTTCAGAGAAAAGCAGCTCCATACTCCTGTTCTTGAAATCTTGAATGTTTTGTTCAATATGTGATATCTAGGATGACATTTCATAACATAAAGAAAAAACTGTAAGGACTATGCCAAAAATAAAATTTAAAAAAAATGCTGGTATTAGATAAGTTGCCAACAAAGTGAAAAAATCACAAGATTTATGATAACCTGGTCATCAGAACTGGGACAAGGTCAATATATAGGTTGCATCCATTCAGAAAACTTACCTCATATTGTGCTAACGCCTCTAAGGAAGAGGCCCTTGCCTTTTCCCATTGTGACTCCAGACCAGGGTGAGCAGACAAGCTAACACTCCACAGGATTTGCAAGACATTCTTTGAGACTTCAGGATGTGCTTCAGCATCCATTGCACCCCACCTTAGAAGAAGGCAAACGCTGCCATCAAGCAGAAATTAAAGGGCTATAAGTATATTTACATTTCAAGAGATAATAGAAAGACTCTTTAACCTTGTATCCGCAAAAATAAAAAAGCAGAACTGAAAGAACAATAACCTATGAGCAACACTCAGGTATGTACAAGTCATTTTCATCTAGATTGAAAAACATGAGGGACTCCCTCTAGGAGTTGAACTCAACATCTCGCCTTAACTTTACAGGGAAAAAAAGGTAGATCTAGCAACAAGGAGGTACTTCATGCTATTGTCAAGCAGACACACAATCTAAAGTAGCACTCTATACGTATGCTTACCTATAAGCAAGAACTGGGTGTGCATGGTAATCCAGAACGTGCTTTGCGATGACGTCCCAAGCTGTATAAAAATCTGAACAAGAGAAAAATAGTTTAAAATGGGGTAAATTTCCCTAATGCCCCGGGACTTTAGTTAATATCTCTTCCTAGTCCCTGAAATTTAATTGTGAATCTTACTGCCACGAGAACTTTTAAATCGGTCTTGCCCAGGAAAATAAATTTGCAGGGATCAGTCAAATTTATTAGTTCAGCAACAGAAATAAACAAGTTAACAGACAACAGAATTACCAATTACGTCAGCTTCACAAAGGTGGGCAAGACTTTGAAAACCAAGAGCTTGAATTATAGGATCTTTGTTCTCAATGCAAGCCTGTAGATTCAAGGACAACCAGGAAACACCTTAGAACTGAATGAATAGAGAGAGAGAAGAAAAAAAAAAAAGCATTTAGAGAGACATACCGAAACAGACAGGATGAGGTCCACACCCCTATCAGGATTTTTTCTGCAAACATCCCGTATTGATGCGGCCATACTGATGCATGTATCTCTCTCAGACTTTAATTCAGCGAACTCCTTTGGAAGCAACACTCCCTAATGTTGTGAAGGAAAATGCAAAACATGAGAACTCAGCGATAGAAAATGGGAAATAAAAAAGAAAAACCTCACCTGCAAACTCCCAAAGGCACGGTCATTGGTCTCCCAAGTCTGGCAAAGTAAACGAATGGCTGTCGCATACAAAGTTCTGAACATCAAATGAAGGATTTCAAACAAAATTAAAACTATTAATAAATAAGAAAACTTCTCCAGAACGGTACATAGTACATACGGTTTAGCATCCTTCTGAAGCATTGGCAAGATAGTCTGAACAACAAGTGGAATCATCATAGAATGTGAAGCAAGTGCTGGAAGCATTGTCAAAAGTTTGGGCTGCAGCAACAGTTCAATAAAGTAATTACGGAAAATTTGAGAAAAAGAGAGCCACATAGAAAAGCATGTGTGCCTATTCTAATAAGACATAAGGAATCCAGGATACGAAATGAAAACTCACCAACATACCATAGCGACTTATATCTTTTCTAGTGAATATGTTATTGTAGAATAGGATAGCCAGCAAAAGTTGAGGTCCCACTTTAGGATCCATAGTAGCAATGGCAGTCAACGAACCTAAAGCAGTACTCCCAAGTAACTGATGCATCACTAAAACACCAGCAACCGCACAGAGTAACAAGGGCATTCCTACAAGAACAAATAGTGGGGAAAATGTGAATATGATGCAAATGGAAAGTAATTATTAAGACAAATGCACCAAAGTTGGAAGAGGTCCCAAGTTCCCAAACACCCCCTCCTCTTTTTCTTTCTCTTCCCCATTTATAATTTGAAAAATAAAATAAAATTCAGGGAAATGAAGGTGCCCCCTAAGTATTTACCAGTAACGAATCTCTCTTGAGACTGGGAGAGAGGTAGGGAGGACTTTCGTCTGTCAACAATCCATAAAGTGTACTCTTGTAATTGAGATGTCCAAGATCTTGATACATCATAAATCTCTTTGCCATCAGTTCTACCACTAGAAGCAAAACTTAAGAAGAAACTCGACAGTGCAGGATCCTGAAAAGAATTGCAGTTTTCTGTTATAACTTTAATAATAATTTCATTCTACATATGATGTGGACAAAAAGTATTTTCTTTCTTATTTTAAGAAGGGGTTACGAAGACCATAAGATAAATATTAAAGGATGCTTTGATTTGGAAGAAATTTAGAACCCCTTACTTCAACAAAGAAAAGAAGTCCAATAATGAGAGAGAAAAAGAAAATACACCTGAAACCATAGACGCTGTAAGATTCTAAAAACAATAGATCCAGGTGTGCTAAGAGATGGATATCCTGCTTCTTCTGCTGGTTTATCCTTTGGTGCTATCATAACTGTTACTAAGAGCTTTTGTAACACGACAAGCACATCTGTTGCTGCTCCTTTGATGTATTTAGAAGGAGAGGACAGTAGGCTAATGACAGGGAATATGAATAAAAGCTCCTCGCTCGGAGCACATGAAGTTCTGTGAACAACATCTTCTACAAGAGGGAGTAAAATTCATATAAGCAAAAAGTAGAAAACATTGAATATGGGAATGGAATCCAATTAAGAACACAACAAACCAAAATGAACACTGATTTCATTCTTTTTTATTACAAAACATATAAATATATAAATAAAAGTGAGATACTAGTCAATGTGAAGTCATTCAAGAAGCAAAGCATAAATATAAGGATACAGCTCTTGCTCAATCAGTACCACATGACAGAGATAGTAAGATAAGCTGGCTAACAATTCCTAATAGATTCTTAGAGACACCAAGACCTATAAAAAACTGCAAAAACGTAGAGACTATCAAAGTTTCAAGAAAAAAAAAAATTAAAGCTTACCGTCCCCATACTTCCACTTCAAGAGAAGGTGGAGAAGTTTCAATGTAGAAAGTTGTTCATGCTCAAGCTCTGACTGAACGAGGATAATAAACAGCGTAAGCATAGTTGATGATAATTTAGGCACATAAGGCAACCCAATATATTTCTGGGCAATCAATAAGTTCTTGGACATTTCAACTACGGGCTCAATCAAACCAGAGTGCATGTGGCCAGCTGAAGAAATTAAAAGAATTTTCTCAAGCAGTTCCAAACCACAGTAATGAGCCTCAGCGATCAGCTGCCAACAAGAACAGGAAAAAAGGTGTTAATCTTTAACTATGTAGGAAAAGAGAAAGGAAATGATCAACCAAGACACACACACACACACACACACACACACAAAAGAATGATCAAACCACACAATTAGAAAAGCTAAGAATATACCGATCCAGTTCCAGCCAAATTCCTCAGAACCACTGTATATGCATCGACCATACATTCCACAAAATATATGAAATTCCTAAAATCCTGAAAATTTTCAAGAATTAACCTAATTAGCATCAAGCCAAGGGGAAACAGTCAACCGCCTCCACCAATCTCCAATAAAAGCAGAAGAAACCAATATATACCATAATACACGTAGCTAGTATACTTACTTCTGAATTATTGTGTGGAACAAGTACGAGACAGTCTGTCAGCATTTTCAAGACAGGCAGTGCCTCAAGAGGAATTGAGCAACAAAGAGAGGCCGTTGACGATATTAGATGCCTTGCAAACAACGCCGAAGTCTCTGAAAAAGGTATCCTTAAGATTGAATAATTCAAAAACGGTCTTAAGAAGTCACATATTTCCACCATTCCCAACTGCTTATTCTTTGCCACAAACAGCAAAACCTGCTGCACAAGTTCCGACTCGGCATCTGATCGGCAGGACAGAATCTGTCAACCATTAAAACCATCATCAAGATTCCAACTCCATCACCCACTTACCAGCATTTCTATAAAATTCAAAAAAATCAAGACAATCAAAACATTCAAAAAATAAGACTGTGTTTGGTTGCCTCAACTTTCCCATTAAACCAGAATTGAATTCAAATTACACTAAACCGTTAGATTCCTAAATTCATTCCGCAAAGTATAAAGCTAAGAAAAATCATTTCTTTTCAAACAAACACGGTCCAAAACCATTGATTTCCTTTTACCTTAACAAACAGATGAGTCTCCGCTGTAATAAACGACTGCTTGCCATTGCTCCTCTGAAACCCTAACCGAACCAAAAAACCCAAACCTTTGACGAAAAGGTCGACGAATTTCGGGGCGGACCCTTCGAGCGCGGACTGGAGCTCCAGAAACCCGCGGGAAATATCAATTTTGGAATCTGTCACGAGGCTGCATAGCTCGCGAATCGATTGGTCGACGACGGCGGGGGAGGTGGAGTGGAGGCATTGCGAAATGGCTTCTCTTCCGGGTTCGGAGTCGGAGTCTACATATTTCGGGGCGGATCGGAGCTTCGAGAAGATTGAGATCACGGCGTATTTCTGGAGCGACGGTTGGGGAACCCGCGTCTTCTCCAGCAGTGGAGTGTACCAGTCCATTGAGAGAAGAGAGAGAGAGAGAGAGAGAGAGAGAGAGAGAAGAGAGAGAGCGCGGGGAATTACCGTTTCAGGGAGGGAAGGCCTTAAGTTAAACGACGTCGCATTGCTCTGCAAGAGATTAGGCCCGCAGAGCTTGGGCCCAATGCACCCTCGCTTAACCCAAAAAATAGGGCCCATTTATAACGTCCAGGTCCACATAAAGATTCGGATTTGAAATATCCTGACCCGTTTATAAACCCGACAACGTGCAAACGAAGTCTCTCCCTTCTGTCTTCCCTTGGTAAATTTAGTGGCTCAAGTGAGACTCCATAGCCTGCAGTCGCAAGGATGAAGACGTCGATGACAGAGCTCGACGACGAAACGGTGCGCAGCATGGCCATTGGCGCCGTTTTCTCGGACTTCGTAAGCTCCACTTTCCCTCCTTTGTACATGCTTAATTCGTTCTTCGATCACTTATCATAATCTTGAATTTTCTGCATAACCAGAAAAATTACTTGGAGTTGCTGATTTGGTTTAGATTAGGGTGTAATGTTGTGATTAATCTTTAATTAGAGGAAAACGTTGAAGAAATCATGTTTTTTTTTTTTTTTTTTTTTTTTTCAGTAAAATCTAAAAGTATAGGTTTTGACAGAAAGTGTGTATCGATTTTCAGGGTGGGAAGATAAATTCGCTTGATTTTCATCGAAAGGACGATTTACTAGTTACTGCTAGCGAGGATGATTCTGTTCGACTCTATGACATTGCAACTGCTAAGTGAGTTAACTCTTACCAGATAGATGTTTATGTCGCAAGAAATCGATTATAGATGTACAAATACGTACATATATATACATATATGTGTGTGTGTGTAAATGCTAAGGAGACTCTCCATGGACTCCCTGCCGCCTCATAGTTTTGGCACAATATTCTATAATGTTGGCACAGGAATTGACATTAAATTGTGAGGTGGTAGAGGGTCCATGGAGAGTCTGACTTTTGAGAGTCTCCTTAGCATGGGATGAAGTTTGCATAGTATACAGTGTGCCTTTATTTGAGCTATTGATGCTTTTGTTGTAAGTTGGAATATTTGCTCAAGACGGTTTTATGTTGTTAAATTGGATCCTTTTGTTGTTAATTGAAGATTTAGGTATTCGTTTGTTTGGAGTTGAATGTTGGACTGCATGACTGGTTAATTGCTTTGCTGTGCTATACTGCTGTTATCAACGATATGTGGTATCTAAGCTTGTTCTATGCCATGTTTTGTTGTTGCGAGACTTCATCGGGATCTTAAACAATTGAGCATGTTTTCTGCTTATTCGGGCTCGCGTGTCCCCCTGACAATTAACCAGTAATTAAGTGCTTGTCTACTTTCGAATTGTTTCCTGTATCTGAAATTTAAGTTTTAAACATGAACTTCAGGTTGATAAAGACTACATTTCATAAGAAACATGGTGCAGATCGTATATGCTTTACCCATCACCCAAGTTCTGTTATATGCTCTTCAAAACACAATCTGGATACCACCGGAGGTCACTTTTTATAACTTTTCATTCATTATTTCACTCCTAATTTCTGTGGCGTTACTTTCTTAATGATTCCATCTGTTTCTCTGCCAGAATCGCTGCGGTATCTGTCGATGTATGATAATCGATGCCTTCGCTATTTCAAAGGACATAAAGAGAGGTTTGGATCTTTTGAACCTTTAGTACTTTAACAATAAGGATAAGGTTTAATTTGGAATACTTGTCATCTGTTTGTCATATAGAAGTGCTTATTTGTCTTTAATTGTCTATTTAAGGCAGTAGGATCTGTACGTTTTACTGAATATCACTGCAGAAGATGACCGATTCAAAAGGAGACATCAAAAAGTAAATTTGGAAATACATTACATATGATATTACTTGCTTCTGTAGGATTGTCTCCCTCTGTATGTCTCCGGTGAATGATAGCTTCATGTCTGGTTCATTGGACCACACCGTCAGAATATGGGATCTCCGTGTAAATGCCTGCCAGGTAGGTTTTTGGTTTCAATACATTACATGTAGGCTAAATTTGGAAAAATACTCTAGATAACTTGAGATGCAGTTCTAAGACAACTTTGCAATTCATGCTTGTAGGGAATTTTACATATGCGTGGTAGACCTACAGTTGCCTATGACCAGCAAGGTCTTGTTTTTGCCGTGGCAATGGAAGGGGGTGCGATTAAATTGTTTGACTCACGCTCCTATGACAAGGTTATAACCTATGAAATACTGAATTTCTATTGCCACCATTATGACTTTTCATATCATGAATTTAACTAAAATTTTCCTAATTAGGGTCCATTTGACACCTTTTTAGTTGGTGGAGATACTGCTGAAGTTTGTGATATCAAATTTAGCAACGATGGCAAATCAATGTTATTGACAACCACAAACAACAATATCTATGTTCTTGATGCATATGGAGGGGAGAAGGTGCACTTTTGTATTTAGATTGTCTTATACTTCCCATAGGCGTGTTATGATAATGATATGCATAACAGTTCAAAACTTTACCCTGTGCAGCGTTGTGGGTACAGCGTGGAACCCTCTCTGAATGTAATTATCGAGGCAACTTTTACCCCAGATGGCCAGTATGTGGTGTCAGGTATAGTATTTTTCCGCTGATGGTTACAATGTGGCATCTTATCCATTCCCGATTGTTAACTTTTCACTCCATGTCATAGGCTCTGGAGATGGAAATTTGCACGCCTGGAGCATCAACAACCGAAACGAGGTATCAATTTGTTTATAAATTTGCTCACGGTGAAGGTTTTAGATGCTAGTTCACGAGAACTGTTAGCTTATCTGTTTTATAGAATATGACCGTCAGACCGTCCCTATTGCTTCCCCCTGCCTCTCTCCCACACCTCTCTTCTCTAAAGAATTATGGGGTGTTAGACTAAAAGCATTAAGCATTTCAATTGCTTATCTGAGTGAGTCCTAATATCACCAGTACTACTACTACCCTTTCAGCCCTTTTAGTTGTTATCGACTTGCATAGCATTTCGCAATTATCTCGAACTCCTTTGGAACTTAGCTTTTAAAATGGCTAAAAGCGCTTTTTGTGTAAATTTTTTTAGAACTAATCTTTAGCGGAAATGAAAGTGATGGACAAGCACTTGAAGTGCTTTCTACAAAAAGCACATAACTCCTATTTGCAGGAAGCACCTTAAGTGCTTGTGGAACCCAAAAACATTTTCTCTAAAAGCGATTTTAGTCATTTTAAAAGCACTTCCAAATTCCAAACGAACCTTCAAATTACATAGCATTTCGCGATTTATCCCGAAGGCCGCCAGTATTTTAGCTGCTTGAATTTCTCAAAAACCCCATACGTGATGAAACCATATGAGAGGAGTCAGTTTAAATCGAATAGTTTGTGAGATAAAGTTATCGAATATTGACTCTTATCAATTGGTATTTCCCCATAGGTGGCATGCTGGGACAGTCACATCGGAGTTCCGTCATGCTTGAAGTGGGCTCCTCGCAGAGCCATGTTTGCCGCCGCATCAAGCGTTCTCACGTTTTGGATACCTAATGAAGCAAACGAGCCTACTCACATGGAGACCGAAGCTGGTGCTGCCGATCCCGAGCATCCTTCCCAGTGAGAACCCTCTGGTTTGCCATATCACCGGAGCCGATCCGATAAATTCTCAAATTTTGTATTGTTTTGTAGGATAAGAGTATAGTCTAGCATGTTGTTTTGAGTTTAAACTTTAATGTGACATTAGTACATTACCAATAAAACTTCTTAATTGTGGTTCCACCTGGCGCAACAAAAAGGTTTATATTGCTCCTTATGACTGAAAAATCACGGGTCCAACAAAAAGATTGCTCTTGTGACCGAATAGAGTTGTTTATGTTGTTTCTTGTGATCAAAATGTCACGGGTTTATGTTGCTTCTTGTGAAAAGTCACGGATTCAAGTCGTGAAAGTAAGGGTCACTTTTGTGACCGAAAAGACCGAAAAGAGTTGTTTCTATTGCTTAGAGAAATTCGAGTCTTCAAAACAACCCAAGCGACCACGTGCATGTTCCCCGAAAGAGAGTAGTTTCTGTTGCTTCTTTGCGGAAAGGGATCCTCTTCGGATCCCTTTCACCTAATCCTCTTCATCAAATAATTCATCGGATCCCTTCCACCTAATCCTCTTTATCAAATAATTCATACCCTTGAAATTTAATACAACGGTTAAAAACACGGATCCATTTTAAAAATTATAATAATTTTAATCGTTTGATCAAATTTGTCTGGATTGTTTGATGAGAAATATTAAATGGAAAGGATCCGATCCAGATCCTTGAAATTTGATCAAACGGTTAAAAACACGGATCCATTTTAAAAGTTATAATAATTTTAATCGTTGAATCAAATTTGTCCGAATTGTTTAATGAGAAGGATTTCCACGTTTGTCCGAATTGTTTAATGAGAAGGATTACGTGGAAATGATAGGAAGAGGATTCCCTTCTTTGCGACCTTCCTTTTGCTCCTCGAAAGAGAGTAGAAAGACCTTACTGTTGCTCCTCGAAATAGAGTAGTTTCTGTTGTTTCTTTGTGACCGTAAGATCACGAATTTGTTGTTCCTTTGTGAGCGTAAGGTGAATTTGTTGTTCCTTTGTGAGCGTAAGGTACGAATTCGTGTCATAAAAACCACCTTTAAACCACCTCTTTGCAAAGAGATGTTCCCGACCGTCGCATAACGAAAACTTGTTGACTTAGAGTAGCCCTTTAATTGTGATTTTAGAGGAGTTATTGATTCTTTTCATTTATATAGTGTGAAATTCTTTTAGCTCGGAAATCGGTTGATCCGTTGTTGTGATAGATGAGTACCGGAAATCAGAGAGAGAGACAGAGACAGAGACTTTGCACACAAAAGCAAGAACTGCCAGTCTACAGGTACCCAGCTACGTACATCAAACTACAGAAAAAAACCACATAGAGGTTTTACAACATTATTTCCCCTTCCATTTTCGTATACAAACTGTCGAAAACCTCTTCAAATCTTCCATTCCCTTCCCTTCAACGACTTTCAGTATGCCCGGTTTGCCTCTTTGTTTCGTGGGACTTACTCTGGATGTCCTGGCCAACCTCCTTGGTCTTCTGCCCCACGTACTCCCCCATTTCCGCCGCGCGCCTCTTCGCCTCGTCCAGGGTCTCAGGCACCACCGATGACCTTCTGAGGTAGTTGGCGATCCACGACAGCGATGACAGCCCGGTCAGACCGAAAGCCCCGGAGGTCAGAAATCCGGTGACAGCAAGCCCGATGACGAAGAGAGCAGGGACAAGAACCGGGCTGAAGATGATGAAGAGCGGGGTGGCAACGAGAGCACCAATGATGGTCCCTATGAAAGTGAGACCAGCAAGCCCCAGTAGGGTTCCACCGACTGGAAGGCCGGTTATCACTGCAAGAACTTGCCCGGTCGAGGGGCCATCGCTTTGTTGTTGCCCCTTTATGCCGCCAAAGCGGCCACCATGTTCACCGTACTCGTGCTCGCCGTAGCGCGGCTGGGCGGGGCGAACTTGGATATGGTGTGGCTGAGGACGGTCTGCCATTGATGAAGATAGTTTGAGAGAGAGTTTTAGAGTGAGAGATCGAGCTTGGAGAATTGTTGTGGAAGGATAGAGATGGAGGAAGAGGAGGTGGCGAGGTGGTGGTTTTATAGGAGGAGGAGGCGGTGACACGTAAGGTGTGAGGGTGAGTTGGGGCTTTGCATGTGGAACAAGTTTCAGTGCAATTTTCGGGAAATTACAAAAACCAAAAATATATATTTACTGAAAGAAAAAAAAAAAAAAATTAATTCGAAACGTTGAGGTGACTTTCTGTGGAGCAATCTTTGTTGCCACGTTCTGCGTATATGAATTTTTCGGTGGTTCGAGAATACGATTTGGTATATTAAAAATTATAATATAAATAGTTAGACATTTAAAATAAAAAATTTCAATTATTATGTTGTTATACTTAATATATCAAATCGTGTTTTCAGCACATTAAAAAATAATTCAATCGGTTCTGCCACTTGTTTTGTTGCCTTGCCTGCTGTTTTATGAACGGATGTTACTTTCTGGAGTTTGTCTGAGCTTGCTATGTGCACCGAATTGTTTTTTATTTTTACCTTATTTTTTTTAATGGAGAAATGCAAAATCAATTTCATGTTTTCCACTCATAAATTTCCAAAAAAAAATAATTCAACTCATAAGAAAAGAAATGCGAATCTAAATCTAATGTTGACATGCAAAAAAAAAAACCAAAAAATTCACATGAAACTGCTTTAAGTAGAGCATAAAATACACATAAATTGACTTGTCTATACATCGATTATTCTCTAATTAGTTTTGTCTTTGTGTTTCCTTAGAAGTGAGAGCGTTGAGTAATAGTTAGATTAAACACATCTTTCAATGGTTGATAATTCTTTGATTGTCATGTTATCAAAAGCTTATATGTGAAAAGCAAAAAACAAAAAAAAAAAAAACATCTTTCAGTTCAATCTTAATTTAACTCATGCGGCATTCAATTACGCAATCGTGGATCCTATGTACTAGCCATGTAACTACTTCAACAAAAAATTTTGCTGAGTAAATACGAAAGACAAATTCTCAACATTTTGATATTTCACACGGCACATTATAATTTGATTTTTAATGTTGATAAATCACACAATGATAAAAATAGAAATATTTTTGTGATTCATTCTCGTTTCTGAAAGAATATATTGTCATGATGAAGCCAAAACTTACCATGTTTTAAGAAAAAACCAAAAAGAACCAATCTAAGTCAGAGGTAAAGTGTCTGCCCTCCTAATATGGTGTCCTCCTCATGCCCTCATATTTTGTGCGGTCACGGTTAAGTCACGTCAATATTTTATATTGATTTTTTTTTATAGAGATAATAAGACAAAAAACAATAGAAATATAAAATATTGACATGACTTAACCATGATCACATAAATCAAAAGGCATAGAGAGGGCAGCATAACAGTAGGGCAGACAATCTGCCGCCATCTAAGTCACATATAATAAAAATTATTGTAATAATATTAGGAATAATATTCGAGAATTAAAAAAGAAAATCCTTTTAAAACACTGTTTTGTTTTGTTAATTGGAATCTGGGATAACCGCAGGAACATAACGGCGTTAGAATCCAAGTGGAGGTTTCCTTTTCGATTCGAAGGATGAAGATGGACGACCCGAACATCAACGTACATAAATTCAAATCATCAAATACAAATCAAATCGAACCAAATTTCGATCAACCCATCATCCCCAAATGGCTGGATTAGAAGAACTTAGAAAAAAGCTCACTCCTTTGTTCGACGCCGAAAAGGGCTTCTCCGCCGGCGGCCCTTCCTTGGAGCTCGACCCTTGCGATTCCTACACTGTAAGCACTTTTTGACTTTTTTCTGCAATCCGAATAATCAAAGTTTGAATTTTGAATTTTGGGTTTCTGGAAATTGTGGAAATTTGATTCTGGGTTTTGTGGTGAAGCTATCGGACAGTGGAACGGTGAACTTGCTGAGCAGATCGTACGGCGTGTACAACATCAATGAGCTCGGATTGCAGAAATGCACGACCTTGGCGGTGGACGACAGCGCCGAGAAGACCTACCGGTGCGCCTCGCGGGAGATGAGGGTGTTTGGGGCAATCGGCAGCGGCGCCAGCAGTGTTGTGCAGAGAGCTATCCACATTCCCACTCATCGGATTCTAGCTCTCAAGAAGATCAACATTTTCGAGAAGGTATCATTTTTCACCTTTTCGGATATATTCTGTTTATGTTTTGATTTTTACAGTAAAAAATGGGATTATATGGTTGATTAGTAGTAAGTACTATGATTTGCCCAGTGTAAATTCCAAATTTAGAAGCTTTATGCTAGTGATTAGTGATCCGAATGCAAATGGTGCGAAAAACCCGTCAAATTTTGAGTGTGGGAATTGAATTAGTGTTGTTTGTTGCATGATAGGAGAAAAGGCAACAGCTGCTTACTGAGATACGAACACTATGCGAAGCACCTTGTTACCAAGGCCTTGTAGAATTTCACGGCGCATTTTATACACCGGATTCTGGACAAATAAGCATAGCTTTGGAGTATATGGATGGAGGATCGTTGGCGGATGTATTAAGATTGCAGAAAAGAATACCCGAACCTCTACTTTCTTCTATGTTTCAAAAGCTTCTACATGTAAGCATATGCACACTGGGTTTCAGCTAGATTTTATCAGAATATTGGCACATTTGCATGGTGTTTAAGCTTCTTATTCTTATGTTTCGAATGTGGAAGGGTCTGAGGTACTTGCACGGAGTTAGACATCTAGTCCACAGAGACATAAAGCCTGCCAATTTGCTTGTGAATCTGAAGGGTGAGCCAAAAATAACAGATTTTGGTATAAGTGCTGGCTTAGAGAATTCAATGGCAATGGTTTGTGATCCTTGCTGCATCTTTGTACTTTGATTTAATCATCATGATTCATCACTGGTTTCTTAACCTGCATTCATTTCCACTATTGGCAGCATCTCCTTTCATGTTACATATGACTCATAGATGTTAAAAGTGGTCTTTCGGTATTAACAAATCTAACAATGTAATTACCAGTGTGCGACATTTGTTGGGACGGTCACATACATGTCGCCTGAGAGAATTCGAAACGAGAATTATTCTTATCCAGCTGATATTTGGAGCCTTGGTCTTGCTCTCTTTGAGTGTGGTACTGGAGAATTCCCGTATACAGCTACTGAAGGACCTGTCAATCTTATGCTGCAGGTAACATGATTATATTTGCCAATCTTATGCTGCAATCATATGCTTTCCATTGCCTACATTCGTCGTTGTTTTGCAACTAAAGTGCTGAGGTCACTGGCAGATCCTGGATGATCCATCACCTACACCTTCAAAACACAAATTTTCACCAGAGTTCTGCTCGTTTATTGAAGCTTGCTTGCGAAAGGATCAAGATGCTAGGCCAACAGCAGAGCAGGTGATCATATTAACTACAGATTTCAATCTGGGAGATGGTAGCTTGACATCAACATTGTTTAACTAGTATTCTCCTCCTGCAGCTACTTTTACACCCCTTCATCACAAAGTACGAGGATTCCCAAGTGGACTTAGCAGCATTTGTCCGAAGCGTATTTGATCCAACACAAAGGATGAAGGACTTGGCAGATGTGAGTACTTGACCCTTGCATTATCTTCATACCAACAAATGTGCGCTAAAAACCTCTTAAAATTGCTAGTCTAAATCTTATCTCTAACAATTTGTGATCTACTGCTATTGATCTTAGTTATTAATTTTTTTTACCAGATGCTTACGATACATTACTACCTACTATTTGATGGACCTGATGAGCAATGGCAACATACAAGGACGTTATACAATGAAGATTCAGTTTTCAGGTACTGAACAGTGCTACTATAATTTTGATTTCCAGCATCTAATTGATATAGACGGTGTTGTTGAGTTCTTGTGGAATCACTGTGGGTCGTTGAGTTCTTTTATCTTTTTTAGTTTCTCAGGAAAGCAGCATGTCGGCCCAAATGATATCTTTGCGACTCTATCAAGTATCCGGAGTACACTAGCTGGTGACTGGCCTCCTGAAAGACTTGTGCACGTTGTAGAAAAGCTTCAGTGCCGCGCCCACGGTCAGGATGGAGTGGCCATTAGGGTATCCGGATCATTCATTGTTGGGAATCAGTTCCTCATATGTGGAGATGGCGTACAAGTGGAGGGCTTGCCAAGCATCAAAGATCTTTCCATTGATATTTCGAGTAAGCGAATGGGTACGTTTCAGGAGCAGTTCATCATGGAGCCGAGCAACATAATTGGTTGCTACTCCATAGCTAAACAAGAACTTTACATTATGAAGTAAAAAGTGGATGATCCCGTTTTACTGTCGGAATAAGTTATCAGTGTGTGATGTGATGTCGAAGATAAATTCGATTTACGGCCAAAAGCTCTCGTGAGCAGACTTGCTATGTATCATTTAATATACTTGTAGTCAATTGTCCATAATATTCGTAGTTATCCTTGTTATTTGTAACTTATATCGAACGAAGTATATAGTCATCCCGTTGATCCCCTATGCCACCAACCCATCACCCTACCACTGCCGTCAACCACCCACCACATTCCAGCAACACACCATCCACCACCACCTCGCCCTGGTGCCGGGGTAGATTCCCTTGGTGTGGTTAACATGTTTTTGGGACATTTGAATTAATTATCTACAAATACGCCAGTTAAAAGATGATATTATAAAAGGCTAAGTAAAAGGGATAAAAAAAGACCTAAGAAGAATTGAAAACAGATTCCAAGAAAAAACGTACTAGCATTCTAAGATCCATACAACCAACCATACTTAATTCGTAACTATTCTTAGTTTTCTACTTTCTTAAGGTTTCAAAGCCTCTCGGTACTACGGTTTAAATTCAAATCTCATGAATAACGAATTCAATACCAAATTAAATTGCCTATTATGTAACTTAAACGAACTTTCCCTTCCCTTATTGTAAAAACATCGATGTACCAAAAAAAAAAAAAAAAAATGGCCTTCAATTTTCAGTTTCCAAACAAATTTTTAATTTCAAAAAAATACAAACAAAAAATAAAATAATTATCAAACAGTTTCCAAATTTCATTGTTGTAATTTGCTTAAGGGGCGCTACCCTTCCAAAAACATCGAAACGAAGGGATTCCTCCCGGGAAAAAAATTGTGCGTTTATATTTCCCGTTAATTTACTTTAACTAAATTCAAATCGCCTCTCCTTAATCAGGATTAGATTGTAATGAAAAAGAACTCATCAGATTTTCTCAGTAAGCGTCTAAAACTGTATTTTGAATCACGCCCAGTTGCTTGTGGCACAAAAATACAATGCGACCAGAGCGATTTTCATCAAAAAGATCCTTCTGTATACGCTTTACATACAATATAGAAACCTGCACAAAATCATTCCAGGAAAAAAAAATAAAAAATTCAAACTTCGAAACAAAGAATGAGATTTCGAGAAAACAAAGCGTCAGCGAAATTTTTGTACTTACGGTAGAAATGATCTGAAATGGGGTTGATCGATCCAGTTCTGAAGCAGTAGACTCAGAGGCAATGTCAGCACTTTGTACAATAAACCCAAGACCTACAAGTTTAAGGGAGGTACTCCAAAGTAATCACGAATTGTTTTCCTTTTTAGAGAGGAGGGAGGGTGCAGAACAGAAGACGGGCTGTCCAATGCAGCTTCGGGGGTCTTCTCCAAGGTTTTGCTAAAGTCAGGATCCGACGTAGATTGTTTCTTTTGAGAGGGGGGAGTACTCATTTTATGCATACTAATCGGATTGAGTGAGTTAGTTTTGTCTAATCCTTCATCTGATGGACACAGATTTCCGGAATCCTTTGAGGTATGCATTGTTGATTCATTCATCAGAAGCTTTCTACACTCTGCACTTGGGATTGCCATGACTCTCCTTCGAATGGTAGATGGAGAGCTTGTGCTTGGGGAGTCACTATTCTGAGAGTTCCAAATGCGAACCTATCGAGATGAAAAATACGGGAGAAGGGTCGAATTTAATACGTTTTAGAAAATAGCATGTATTTGTGAAAATTGATGAATGTACAATCTTATACATGAACTATCTTGCATACCGTAAAATCATCTGACGAAGTTGCCATCTTCCCAACCTCAAACTGGGACCTATTCGAAGTTGAAAAATGGTTCAATCATTTGTCAAGAAATATTGAAAACCAGCAGCATTAGGGTAGGAATAGAATAGGACACATACCAATCCACTGCAGTAACTTCCCTGTCGTGGCCTTTCAATATAATGGGGTCTTCCTGAGGCTTGTTTACCTGGTTGACATTACCGATAAAGTCATTCTCGATCCAAGAGCAGTATCAAGTAGCGCCTTAAAAACGAAACCTTACCTGCCAAATATAGGCATTTCCATCGCTAGAGCCACTGAGTATTTGAGCAGCATCAGGACTAATAACTGACTGCGATTACATGTTTGAAACAAAAAAGTGTAAGTAGGTGGGAAATCGCACAAACTGGACTAGTGCACTCATCAACAGCAATGTTTACCTTAACAAAAAAAGTTTCAATCCGGCATCCAGTGAACGTTTGCATAGCACCCTTTTCTAGCTGAAGTACATTATACAAATATATGCTGACAAAACATAGGAAAAGAAGAGTGTTATAGGTTGAAAAATTGATTAGTTTTTACAAGACTTGAAAGAAATATTAGTTTCTTATGCTAGGAACAACTAAGGTGATGGTTGTATGGTACGGGGATATGCGCTGAATTTCAAGGCATCAAATTTCAGATAATATTCTTTCGAGTATATAAAGATGTGCTAATATAGAAAAAGGTACCTGTTATCCATGCATGAAGCTGAAAGAAACACTCCATTTAGATCTTGGGATAAGCTAGTTATACCGTGTAATCGTCTTTCCTGAAATTAAGAGAATTGCTAGCTATGACATCATCAAATAATCCAACCACTTGTTGCTTGCTTTCTGCTAAACTGTCATGAGCCTTTGGCTGTTTTTATTTTGTTTCTGGTTTTTAATCCTTATAATATAAGAAACCATAAACCAGAAATGATCCTGATATCATCAAGGTGAACAGAAAAAATATATGCATTCTTCACAGCTTAATTTACATAAGACACTTAACCAGTAGAAAATTAGTACCATCACAGAGTGCCAGACATACCTTCTCAGTTGACTCTGGTTGAGGGCATGTCTGTGTGACAACATTTTTCAAACTTCTGGTATCCCAAAACTTGACAATGCTGAAACGAACCATAAGATTACATTAGTATGATATACATTTGACAAGGAAATTTGGCGTTCCATTATGCTGTATCATTTCCAATGTCCCTATATATACCTGTCCACAGCTCCGGCAGTAGCAATGGAGACCTCATCTTTAAGATAAAGAACTGACGTGATGCTCATGGAAACAGCCTGTAAAAGCTGAAGTCTGAATGAAGAGTACATAATAATTTATAAGAAGAACCATTATCAGAAACATACCTTTCCACGCCTTACACGTTTTGCCCGTGGAAAAATATGAGCCCCTGTAACCACGGCAGTTGAGCTGAAAGAAATTATTATGGATTAGAATTAGAAAATAAAATCAAACTTATATCGACAATGAAAATATACTTTACGAGAAGTTGTTTACCGTATAGAAAGCTCCCCCTGCATATTTGTGGAGCTTGAATTACATCTCATATCCCAAAGAGCAAAGGAGCCATCTCTCGAACCAGAGACAATAATCTCTGTCAGATGAGAAGCAATAGTTCAAATTAGTTGTATTTCTCATTAGTCATAACACAAAAATAGCACAAGCAAATAAATATACAAAAACCCACATTCAGATGAGAATATAAGCCTACCGGGATTAGTTGGATGAGGACAAAGAGATTTCACACTTCCTGTGTGCCCCATCAGTAATGCAGTACATTTCTTTTCCTGAATATCCCATACCTTGATCTGGGAGAAAATAGAAAAGGCCAAGGAAAACACAATCTTTAAACTGAAGTAGCTGTGATATGAAATGAGAACTACTTAATGCAACTTTCCTTACAAGGTATATCAAATTTCATAACTTTAATTATCTGAGTTATGTAGCACATTGCAGTAAGAGTTTAATCCTAATAAATTCAATACAATTCCCTTTCCTTTACAGAAATGAAAGTTTGCTACGATTGTAAAATCGTCAAGTAAGGAGGCTGGACTAGAACTTAATCACTTACAGTCTGATCACCAGAAGCTGTCATAATTTGAGTGTCATCCTGCAAAAACATTTATATTGCAAAAGACACATTAGCACTAAAAAGATGAAAACTTTGCAATCTTAAATTTTGTTCTCCGATTTTGTTAACCCATCTACTAAATTAACACCAATAATACTTAAAAAAAGGATTTGCACTTTTGACAGCTAGTTACAGATTAACAGCAACGTCATTTTTTCCAGTCAACAAATTAACAGCAATATCACTTCCCAATTTCTAATAGTTGACATGTAACATTCTACTCCTCAAGAATTTCCGGCTTCCCCATTCCGCCATTCAATAAACTATTGTGTGTAGCATACACAAATATCTATTACAATTGAAGATTATTGAGAGAATAATTCAAAATTAGAGAGAAAATTTATGGATTATACCTTAATCCAACAGATATCAAACACAGTGTTTTGATGCGCAACCCAATCACAAACCCTAGTTTTATCTGAAAACAATAAACCCAAACAATCAATTTACTCACCATACAACACAAACCATAGCAATCAACAATCTATATCAATCGATTCGATCTCCAAGTAATCAACCTGCGTTTTCTTGGTGAGATGCAGATGCGGAGAACTTGCGACGTGTATCGAACAGGCTCAAGTACCCATCCTCGTCGGACATGGCGACTATGTGCGAGCTTTTCCAAGTCTGCACCGAAATTAAAATGATATAATGAAAAATATGATTTTGATTAGTTCCAAAAATTTAGTTCACGATTCAAAAAGGCCAAGAGGAACATATTTGTTTACCTTGCCGAACGAAATCGCCATCGGAGGGCCGTTGTGCTCTGCAGCGATGGCGCCAATTTCGTAGAAATCTGATGCCAAGCCATTGATGTACGGCCGCTTCCGAGCTGGGGAAAAACGCAGCGTTTAGTTGTCATGAGATGCGCTATCAAATTGATTGCTAAAAAGTGTAGATTTAGGGAGAGAAAGAGAGAGAGGAACCTCTGAATCCGTGAAGCTCTCTAGATCTGATGTCTTGGAAGAACGATTGGGGCTTTGAGATCTCCATCGAAACCCTAAGACCGTAAATTGGATTGAAGAATCGTTAAAAGCAGCAGACGGCGGAGCTGCGGAGGAAGGATGTTTGGCGGAGAATAAGGGGTTTTCTTCTTCATCATCTTCTTTTTCTTTATGTATCTTTGGGGAGTTGGCGCGAGTGACGTTTGGCGGGAAATGAATTTGATGTTTAATTGCTGAAAGTTTGACGGATATCAGCTGGCGCCAAAGCGGGGCTGACGTTTGCCGGTTTTCCCCTTCTATTTTCTCTTCCTCCAATTCCCACACCCTTTTTTTTTTTACTTTTTTATTTTATTTTTTGAGATAATGAGGGCAACAGTCCTTAAATTTTAACTCAATTAAAGTTTTGGTCCTTAAACTCAAAATTCGTGAATATTTGCTCCTAAATTTGTTATAAATATAGAGCAATACTACCTAAATTTAAACTCAATTGGAGCTTTGGTCTCTAAATTAAAATTTTGTGAGTTAGTAGTGGTTTAGTACTGAGGTGTTTTTATAAAAAGTGAGTATCAAAAAAAGTTGAGCTAAAAAAGGTGTTTGGTAAACACTTAAAAACAGCTTATTTTCACAGTTTTGGATAAAAAAAATGAAAACGTGAAGCAGCAAAAATGAACTTATTCTCACAGCACAGCAAAAACAATTTTTTTTTCAAAGCACAGCAATACCAAACTAGCCCTTAGTGAAAAGGACCCTCCACATTATAACAAGTTAAGAACTAATACGCACAAACTTCTAATTCAAGGACTAAAGCTTTAATTGACCTAAAATTCAGAAATCATTACTAAAATTCTCTCTTTCTTTTTAAAACTATTTTACGTTATGTTCTTTTTCCTCTTTAATAAATGGACTCTAAATTCACAAAATGACAATAAGCAAAAATCATTAATTTGTTCATATAAAATTTATTTAAATTGACGATGTTAGAGGAATGTTTAATTTTTCAAAGTATATTTTGTTCAAAAAAAAATTTCAAAATATATTATTCGCGTGTCATACTTGTCATCGATTTTGAAAAGAAAATGTGCGAAGCAAAACTCATTTCGTATGGACCCATTTAATGTGCACCAATTTAGAAGGAAGCCCAAAACTATAGATTAAGCATTTCTTACCTGACCCGAGCTAGCCCAAACCCGCATTTAAAACCGACCCGTATGAACAAACTCGAAGTCTGCTCTGTTCCGCTTAAGCCCTAACCTAAACCTCTACGTTTACAGTCTCTTCAGCCTCCGCGCGTGCTCTCTCTCCCTCTCCACCGCCGCTGCCATGGTGAAGCACCCCGCCGCCCCGGTGAAGCATAAACATTACAGGCCTGCCGTATGTTCTAATTCAGCTCTCCGTCTCCGATAAGCTCACCTATATACATATCAGTATTAAAAGACCAATTTCCAATATTTAATTTCACCTTTTTCTCACACTTCCCGTTGATTTTCCCTCGAATATGCAGGGAAAGAAGAAGGAAGGAAATGCCGCGAGGTACGTCACCAGGTCACAAGCTGTCAAGCAGCTTCAAGTCAGTCTTCCCCTCTTCAGGTCCGTCTCTGGTATTCAAGCTGAAATTTCTGTATTTTCACATGATTTATGTAATTTATGTTAATTTAGGGTTTAGGGTTTATGCATTATTCGGATTTATCGATTGAATTATTGTATGATAGCTTAATACATGTTCATGCTGTTGGAAATTATAGGAAATTGTGTATTCTAAAGGGCGTGTTCCCTCGGGAGCCGAAGAAAAAGGTGAAAGGAAATCACCATACCTATTATCATTTGAAGGATGTTTCTTTCATTCAGCATGAACCGCTACTCGAGCGGTTGAGAGAGATAAGAGCATACGAAAGGAAAGTAAAGAAAGCCGATGCGAAGAAGAACAAGGAACGGGCTGCTCTCCTGAAAGAGAGAAGACCCACTTACAAATTAGATAGAATTATTTTGCAGAGGTTTGTTGGGTTTTTCTTGCTGTTAAAAAGTTAGTTGCATGTCTGTTATTGTATGTCGAGCCTGACAGTTGTTGTGTGGTATGTTTGGAACTGCAGGTATCCAAAATTCGTTGATGCACTCAGAGATGTAGACGACTGCCTCACAATGGTTCACCTCTTTGCGGCATTACCTGCTATTGAGGACAGAATTGATGTCAAACGCATTCATAACTGTCGAAGGTAGATATTTGAATTTTTCTAAATAAAAGGAGTTTTGAAGTATGACATGATGCTTAGTTACTTCTAGGAGTTAATCGTTTTTGTGGAATCTTCCCTTACTATTGGTGTTGCTTTCGTACCAGGTTGAGTCATGAATGGCAAGCTTACATATCTCGGACTCATAAATTGCGTAAAGTCTTTGTATCTGTTAAAGGCATATATTATCAGGTTTGGTTATGTACTGTACACTGCTTATTAAATCTTCAACTGTGCATTTTGTGTTATTTGGGTATGAATTCTTCCGTTGTTTGTCCATGCAGGCCGAGGTTAAGGGGCAAAAAGTCACATGGTTGACCCCTCACCCTTTGCAGCAAGTTTTGACTGATGATATTGACTTCAATATCATGCTAAACTTTTTGGAATTTTACGAGGTTATATTTCGGTTATATTTAGTACTTTGTATTTCATTTTTTCTGTTATCAACCTCTGTGCTGTAATTGTGGTTCATTCCAACGAATCAAGTACTTAAATAAACTCTTGCGCTTCGTATGGTGCAGGCTCTTCTTGCCTTTGTGAATTGTCATTTATATCGTTCCATAGATGTGAAGTACCCACCGATTCTTGATTCTCGATTGGAAGCTTTAGCAGCAGGTAAAAGTTTTTACTAGTTGGTTATGATATTTTACAAGGTCCTACCTTGTCATTTAGAGTTTTTAATGCTGTTGAGTTGTGATTGTACATTTGTGCGTGTCTGTTAATGAATTTCCTCAACTTTTCAGAACTTTATGCACTAGCACGATACCTTGATGCAAATTCTCGGTCCGCAGTGTTGGATTCTCAAGCTGCTAGTTTGTCTGGATCTGGGAATGGTGAGAACAAGAAGATTGAGACTTCGCTTGAAGAGTCTGAACTAAGACTTGCTCAACTTCAGCATCAACTGCCTTCGAATGAACCAGGTGCATTGATGCACCTTGTTAAAGATGTTTCTGGCGAGGATGAAGAGGATAATGATACAAAGGAGTGTAAGCAACTCTTCAAGGATATGAAATTTTTCTTGAACCGTGAGGTGAGTCTTAAAATTTGAATTGCAATGTAGTAGATATTTTTGTAAAAAGTGATTTTCCTACCAACAAATAGGTCTGATGGGTGAGGCCTTTTAAGGGTGCTTTGATAGAAGAGAATATTAAAAGGCAATTATCTTTAAAAAAACCAATGGACAAACTCACTTCATGATTAATATTGGAATACTAGTCAACTTTGTTTGTTCTAGTTGATAGGCAATAGAATTGTGTTTGGGTTTGATATGTTAATATTTTTTCTGTATTCAGGTTTACAGAGAGTCGTTGCTTTTTGTCATTCCTGCTTTTGGTGGCACTGTTTCCTGGGAAGGTGATGGGGCTCCATTTGAGGAAGCTGATGACAGCATTACCTATCAGGTAAGCTATTACTGTTTTATTTAATTTTTTATGGCTGAATCATTGGCTGATCTGGTTTTTCACTCTCCCCTCACAGAAATTAAAAATAAAAAAAATAAAAAAAAAAGAAGAAAAAACCGAAAAGAACTGATCATAAGGCTGACAACACTATTTGTTTATTTTGTAGATTGTTGACAGGCCAATGCATGGTCGTCAGACCCTTGCCAGGGAATATGTTCAACCACAATGGGTTTATGACTGTATAAATGCTCGGATCATTTTGCCAACTGGGGGTTATTTGGCGGGCAGGTAATATTAGGAGACATATTTCTTTGTTTTCCTTGTATATCAGTCTCTGTTTTTTACTGTTTTGTTTAGTTGTTAACTCTCTGCCTTGGACCTTGGTGAAATGAATAGTTATAATTTCATTTAGTATGTTCTACTGCATCCGCTAATATGTTTGTATGTGCACACCTAGGTTATTTGGATGGGTGGACCTTTACTTACCCTTTCTTTTTATAATTTGATAGTAAAAGTTTCCGATTGTAAGATTGTTAATTTGGGTGCTCTTTAACAGGGATCCTCCCCCACACTTGTCACCATTTGTTGACAATGAGGCAGAAGGTTATGTTCCTGATTACGCTGAGACCATAAAAAAATGGAAGTCTGCTGGTGAAGTCCTCCCCCTGCCAGGTGTGGGACAAGAAGATTTGGAAGATCCTCAGAACTTACTGTCTGAAGGTGTTATTGACCGAGCAAAAGCAAAAGAAGCTGCAGAGAGAAAGAAGAAGGTAAAGAAGCTTTAAATAATAATGCTGAGATGTGTGATTTTTCTGCTAATTGAATTCATGACGTGCATAGAGACTTCATCAATTGGTCTTGATTGATGCTAACTGAATTCTGATGCGATACAGATGATGGCTCTTGAAAAGCAGTATCACGACGAATTGAATATGGAGCTTCAGGGCATCCAACATTCATCATCTACCTCGAATGTAGATAATCAGAACTCTGCCAAGGAAACCACCGAGGATATGGAAGAGTTTGATCCTGATACTGATCGTGACAATATGTCTAAAATGTTAATGTCCCGTAAGAAGAGGGGTGTTCTTGAAGCTATGGAGGTAAGTTTATTGATAATGTCCTGCTATTTGGATGTATTTTCCGAAAACTTCAGAAATTCCTTGTTGTACCTTATTTCCAACACAAGGATTCTTGGATGTTTTGATCATACAGAAAGGCAAAAAGCGAAAGAAGGACCACGTTGATGTCATCAGGGAACGGAAGAGAAAACTTAAGGAATCTAACAAATAAGCGGGCTAAGGCAGTCAAGAAAACTGCGTCATACGGTGTTGTTATTGATATGCTGTTTTCGGAGCTCAAAAGTCTGGAGAGTGTTGATGCCACCGTGGAAATTTTTGTGTTTGATTTTGTTAATGACCGAGTGACTTTCTGTAATCTTTAATTATGTTTGAATTTTGAACTTTAAAGCTGTTGTCGGAGCATATTATCAGTACAAACAATTTATAATCATCGCTAATTTACGTAAGTTTTCACAAATTTATTGATGCCGTCTCTTTTTTAGTGAATTTTCTTACCAAGGATTGGTACTGTTAAGATATATTTTAACAAGCCAAATATTGCTCTCTTGAGTCGAATTATCTCAGTATTTGCGTAGGGTTGGTAGGGGAGTGAAGGACCATTTTTTTTTCTTTTTTTTTTAATTGGGAAATGTTAGTCACGCAACGTGGCAGCATCCTAACGGTGGTCCTCATCCCTTGGGATGACGATGACGGCGTAAGGGGCGTACTTATTCAGAGGCAATACTGCCGTTAACTATTTAAACCGCACCCCCAATTGAAATTAACTTCATTTCTGTGCGATCGCTATCAAAATATCTGTCGATAATTCTTTCACCAAGAAACATGTACGCCCAAACAAGAACTCTCATCCTCCTCTTCTCATTGGCATCCGTATGGTTTATTGGCTTACCACCTTCCACCGCCGCCCCTGCAACCCCCATTCTCCCTACCTCCGCCGCTGAAACTTCCGTCCCTGCAACCTCCACTCTCCCTACCTCCGCCGCTGAAACCCCTATTCTCCCTACCTCCGTCCCTGCAACCCCCACTCTACCTACCTCAGCCCCTGAAACCCCCATTTTCCCTACCGCCCCACCTACCACCACCACTCTCCCTGCCGCCACCCCTGCCTCCCCTACCATCGTAAGCACCCTAACCTGCCGTACTACCTTTACTCAAGGAAAGGACGACGACTGGCCAGAAGAAGACGACGAGCTTCCGGTGAGTAGCTGGCCGAAGGAAGTTCCATGGCCAGACAACTGGACCCCGCGTGCGGAAGATTGCGTCAACGCCCCCAACCCAAGAAACGCTAGTAGTAACAATCTTGGCCGCTGCCGCCGCCACCGCTCCCGAACTTGCAGGTGCTTACTGCATTCGCAGCGTGGACTGTCGTCATTGCTGTTGCTTTGGCATTCTTGATGTGCTGCATGAATGCACAACCAAGATAGTTGTATAGGAGTGTACGGACACGTGTCATTTGTATGTTGAGCCATGTGGCACCATCTTAGTGGTTGAGGTATAGAGCCATGTGTCACCATATTAGTGGTTGACCTGTTAGTTTGTTAGCTACAGTTGTAAGATTCCGATGTAGCATATAACTCCGATTAGCTTGTATGAATACAAACAGAAATTATCTCTCTAGAAGTCTAAATTTTTACTGTTTGTTTATAATATACCAGATAAAAGGTGTGTGTGTTTAAATATATAATTTTTTTTTCTCAAAAAAAAAAAAAAATTATTTAAAAAAAAATTGGAATTAAAATTTAAAAAAGGAAAAGTAAAAAGTGGGGAGAGAAGTAAGAGAAATAAGATTACTTTGATGCCCATATATTATTCTTTTTAATGTTTTTTATGTACAAAAATTAAAAAATTAGTCATATTTTCAAGGCATAATAATATGAACTTTATCACATGTCAAAACTCAATAAAATATTATCAACAAATTTGTAATAAAAGACACTTAATAAAATTTTGTTATTAAGAAATATTGTTTCTTAAAGATAATAAATTTCTAGAAAACAATGTCACTATTTTTAAAAACAGTAGTCACAATTTCTAGATATTAACGCTATTCCCAGAAACAGTGGTCACCATTTCTAGGCAGTTATAATATTTCTAGAACCAATAGATTATTTCTAAAAACTGGGTTACTATTTTTAGAAACAGTTGTCACCATTTCTAAACAATGATACTATTACAAACAAAAAAAATTGAAGAAAAACTTTTATTCTTTAGTATTATAAACAATTCTTATTTTAATTTCAAAACTGTAATTTTAACTTTAGTTTGAACAAATTTTTTAAGTTTATGTCATGTTGTCTGGGTTAAATAATAATATTACAATCCAAAAGAAAATGAAAAAAAAACTTTTATTTTAAATTTTATAGACCGTGCTTATTTAATCTGAAAAAGGTGATTTAAATTTTTATAAAATATGAGAGAGTCAATGGATGGACCCACAAGTCTCATCCAACTTTGACCAAAGAGGCTGAGAAATAAAAAGATAAAAGATAAAGGATAACTGGAGCAAAAAACAAAAGCTTTCCAAACCACAATTTTGCTTTGTCAACGGTTGGGTTGCTCTCTCCTTTGCTCTCTGATGTCAGTATGTTATCAAATATTTACAAGAAAGTTTATTAAAGGAACTTTAACTAAAATTTTTTTATAGTATTTACTTTAACAAAAAATTACATTTTTTTACAAAATAGTCAATTCTGGTAATATTTACTTTACCATTTATTTTGTCATTATCGTTAAAACTCAAAGTTATCAAGTTATTTTCATTAGTTTTTATTTTATTAAGAGCAAAAACAAAGCAATGCAAGTGGAAAATGTGTTTCGTAGTGATTTTATTTGGATAGCAGATATACCATGTTCTGTAAGATTACGATGATATGACAGCGAAAGGACGCAGTCGAGCAGCGCAAGGACAAGGACGCAGTCGAGTAGAGCACAAAGACGCAGTTGAGACGAGGACGCGAGCAACGTCTTGCTTAGCAGTCCGCTACATTTCGAAGGGTCTTGCGAAAAACCTTAAGTGAGGAATTTAATCGAAGCGAGTCCCTCTTAGTTCCGCTAAAACTAATCCTTGTAACTAACAAACACGAAATTACAGTAACGTCATTCAAAACATCCCTTCATTGCCAAAACTCTTCATTGTATTTTTCAAATCACAAGTCAAATATGTTGTAGCAAAAGTAGAAAGTTACTTTCGTACTTTTATTCCTTATCATTATAAGATTATTTTTAGTTAAATTTAAACGTTTTGAAGTTTTTTTTTTATTAGTTTTTTTATTTTTTAAATTAAATAATATGTTACCAATAAAAAAATAAACAAGTTAATAATTCAATTATCAATAACAACATCATTTTTGTTTACAAAATTTAGTTTAAAATTTGTTGGCCCTAGCATTATCCATAATTAATTAATTCTCTCTATCTCACGTGTGTTTCTAGTTTCATTAGGTTTAGGTTACCGGATACAAAACTGTAGTTCTATTAGGTTTAGGTTACCGGATACAAAACTGTAGTTCTATTAGGTTTTGGATACCGAATACAAATTTGGAGAATTTCTTCCTCAGTTACCTATATATATATATGGGAAGAGGTTCCATCGATCATTAATTTGTCCAAATATTCTCAACTCAAATTCAACTGAAAATCCAAGTTGACATTCGTACGAAATCCTCCGTCGACCGCCGCAAGGATGCCGATCAGAAAAGTTTCTCCGGAGACAAGGATGAAGCTGACTCAAGTTGTTTTTGCAATTTTTCAGGTCACATTCTCTTACTACCGCCTATCAATAAAGCTGTTTTCCCTCCCTCTCCATTTTGTTCTCCACAAGCTAGCAAGTGCAAAGGTCAGAGTAAAAACAACGTTCCCACTGATAAATATTCGTACCAGTAGGTGGTCCGGTGAACTGCCCGTAGAAATCATGCAACTGATTCTACGGCGGTTATGCGTATCGGACCATCTACGGTGCGGTGCTGTATGCCGTTCTTGGCAAGCGGCGGTTAGTGCCACCAAACCTAAGGGTTGCCCTCAACTTCCGTGGCTCATGCTCCGTTCTCACCCTTTCTCCCTCGAAGAACACCGCTTTCTGAGTCTTGGAGACCAAAAAACTTACAAGTCTTCATCTATCAACCCTAATGATTATATAAGCAGAAGGGATTGTGTTGGTTCAGTTGAGGGGTGGTTGATCATGATCGACAGCGAGTTTTGGCGTCCCGAGGGTTTTTTGCATCCTTGGTCATTTGGGTTGCACTTGCTAGATTACAACCTCAAGTATCCATACGCGACTGTCAACTTCTTCTTGAATCCAACGTCGGGTGCCCGAGTCATGCTCCCGTCACAATCTACGGTTCGATATGGTTACAGCAGCAGACCTTTCTTCTTCAAGAAAATAGTGGCCTCATCGGTGCCAATAACGACATCGTCTCCAGGTCATCATCGTCAGCTAAACCCATCGTGTTTTGTCGCCGGCCTTTCCGCAGGAGGTCGTTATTTGGCCTTTTGTAGACCAACTGATAAATTATGGACACGCATTGATCCGATGCCGGACGCTAGACGTTTAAGGATTCAGGATATAGAAATAATTGATGGGAGATTGTTTGCTTCAATTCGGAATTCATCGGAGTTAATCGTTTATGACCTTGAAACATTATATGTTGACGATCATGCCAATGCCGGTCCTTGTGGTAGTATTTACAGGAGACCGCCTAAAATGTTGGTTATGCTTCATCCCCGTCCAGTTCCTTCCTTGCACTCTACAAATACCATGCCTGGAGTCGTGCACTATTCCGAATGTGAAAAAGTTTACTTAGCAAAAGATCCGACGTCGAAGGATTTGTTTATGATTTTCCATAATGTTCATTTTGCTTATGAAAAAGAACCAATAATTCCTTGGTCCTGCCTAGGTTGTAATTACGTCATTCCACCTCAAACTCATGGATTTCGGGTGTTCAAGCTCGAGTGTAACAACAGTGGTTCTCGGTGGAAAAAGGTTGACGACCTTGGTGATCGGATATTGTTTATGAGCGAGGCAAGCAACAAAGTAATCTCTGCTAGTAGCCTTACTAGTCCCCATTACAAGACAGGATTTGAAGAAAACTGCATCTATTTTGCTTTTGATAATCCCTGTCTAGCATCACCATCCACGGGGCGCGATTTCGGGATCTTTTCCTTGGCCAACGACAGCATCAAGCGTTTTACTGTTCCCGGCGAGGAACCTCGTGCTAGTCTATTCCACTCTAAAACTGTATGGTTCACACCAAATTTTCAGCAACTTGATTAAGTAGGAGCCGGAAAGAAGTGGCCTCCTTGTAGTTGATTGCTAATCATGAGTCGTGGTTCATTCTTTCCGCTTTCTGTGGGTAAAGAGGGTAAGGTTTCTACTATTGTAGTTCGAAGACCAAGCCTTGTGTGTTGCTCGACTAGCCTAATCCATTATCATCATTTCACAAGCTTTTGGATCTTCATGAATTTTTGTGGTTTAAATACTTGAATATTTTCACTCGTTTATTTCATTCAGTAGATTATATTGAATACTAAATTAATATTCTCATGATCTTAATGCATTATTTCTGGATCATTGTTAAAGAGTTCGTTGAGTTCGTCTTTGCTCATGCCATCTTATTGTCTATGGGTAGCCATGAATATGGCATGCTGAAGGACAGATTTTTCATTGTGCCAAAACACTACCCGGTACACCAAGTGCAATACTAAAATTGGTTGGCAACTTGAAAAAAAATTTTGGTTGATAGCATCTATTGGACGGATAACGTTACTGGGACTCTGTGTCCTCAATGCAAGAGAGGATCACCTTTCCAAACCCTAATACTTGCGATTCCACCAGCAAATATTATTGCCACTCGAAATAGAGCTAGCACACTCAAATTTAGGATTGGTACATGAAAATTGTGACTAAATATTCAAAAATCTCACTTTTCACTCAAAAAATCGAAGTGAGAAACATATACAATTGACCTTTACTGTACACAAATTACAAATTTACAGTCCTGCAATCATTTAGCTCACTCTTCACACATCAACGAATATTAACTCAAGCTGCACAATCACACACATCACACTCAAATCTCTTCGATGTTATCGATAACAATCGGAACTTGGAAGCACACCCACAAAATTCCTTAAAGCACCCAATTCTTCAACTGCTGGAACTCATCTGGATTCTTGCATATTTTTTTTCATTCATTTTTCTGAATGCGTCTTTGGATGAGAAGACTTACCGATGATGGCTTTCTTCACCTTGGACATCGAATGCTTGATACCCGAAAGAATGTTATTAGATTTCTTATGTGAAACGACCTTCACATTGACATCAGCATCTCTTGAGGCTTCTACCATGATGGGGGACTCATATCCTGCCTCTCGGTTTTTGTGTTCGTTTTCTCCTTTCTCTTCATCCATTTTCACTTGTTCAGAAATTTCGTGCTCTTCTTCTTCGTCCTCCTCTGTTTTCAGTTCTTTGCAAGCTGTTGCTGTTTCTTTTGTTGATTCAGGCACAAGATTAGGTAACGAAACTGCCCCTGATTCAGTCGATATTACTTTTCCACATTCATTTGATTCAATCCCTTGTGAAGTTTCAACAACAGGAGCCTTACGGCTGACCTCAGTGCTTGAATCCTGCTTGTGAGATGAATGGTTAAGCTTCAAAATCGATTTTTTCGGTCAACAATATAAAAATTCTTAAGGAAGAAGATTGAAATTTCTGTTAGAAAGATAAAGGAATGTTTATTTCTTGTAGATAACTAAGCAGAATTTTTGTGTGCAATAAATAGCTTGAGTGGCAAGAAAGAAGTGAGGGTCTCATGCAATCTGACCTTTTCCATTTGGGTTGATGTTATGCTGCTCTTAGAGTTTATTTCATCTCCCTGATTTTTAAGACCAAATTCAAAAGCTGCCTCCTCAACTCTCTTCTCTTCTTCTGGAAAGCCGTCATGTGTTGTCTTATCCTCGATAAAGTGTGGGTCTTTCTCCTTGATACTTAGGCCTTCAAATGTAAGCTGTCTTTCATACTTGTCACTAGCAATTCCCTTTCCATCTACCTCAGACAACTGGATTATAGGATTAAAAATTCAAAATTATAAGTAATGAGAATTTATGTTAAAACGATAATTAGGAATGTTTGTTTTCTATTCACTGACCTCGTTCTGATGTTCATTTGTTTTGATCGTAGATGTTTCATCAATCTGCTCTCCTTGTTTTTCACCTTTTGCTTTGTTTTCATCATGGCTCTCTTCTCTGACAGAATATGGCTCCGACTCTTCTGGAAGTTTCTCATCCTCCTTGATCTGTTAATTTACCCCAGGTTAATACTTTTGCTGTAACATATAGATAACTGCAGGAAAAGAGATACACGATGAATGAGTCCATATGTAAATATTACCTCTTCATTTGAACTTTTCCTTGGTACTTCTGCTTTAAGTTGAAGCTCAAAATCAGAAGCTTTGAGTTGCCTCGGCTCTTCCTTTATCAAGCTTGTCTCTTCCTCCATGCTTGTAGCTTTTACGTTCTCATCAACTTGCATTTGCAAATTGCTTGCGTTTTCTTCTATATTCTTGTCACAGAATGTAGTTCTATGCTCTTCAGAAGCTTTGATCTCCTTTTCTTCGGGAAGCAATATAGAAGATGGTATTTGAAGTTTCTCTGTTGATATTCCTTCATGGAGTGTCTGATCAGAAATGGCCTCATCCCTCAAAACCACGTCAGTGCTTGGAGAATCAGGTTCAGATACTGTTTCAGGAGCTTTCTTGATTTCTTCTTCAGTTTCGCCAGCATTCAGCTCTTCTGGAGCCAATTCAGAAACTTTGAGCTCCCCGGGCTCTTCCTTTTTCAAGATTGTCTCTTCGACTGACATTGCAGAAATTAAATCTCCCCCATTTTCAGCAGCTGGCACTTCACTTTCACCTGCCTGACACTCCTTTTCCTCGGGAAGTGAAGTGTAAGATGGTAATTGAAGCTCCTCATTTGATATACCTTCATTGAGTGTCTGATAAGCAGTTGTCTCATCTCCCGAAACAACTTCAGCGCTTTGCGAATCAGATTTGGACACCTTTTCAAAAGGTTCTTTGATTTCTTCCGTTTCACCAGCATCCAGATTTTTTGGAGCCAATTCAGAAACTTTGAGCTCCCTGGGCTCTTCCTTTTGCAACAGTGTCTCTTCTGCCAATGTTGCAGCAACTAAATCTCTGCCATTTTCATCAGCTGGCACTTCTGTTTCCTTGGCATACTCCTCTATACTTTTTTCTTGGGTTGTAGTTTCACGATCGTCTTGATAAGTTCTGAGCTCCTCTTCCTTGGGAACCAAAGCATAAGATGCCTCAAGGTGTGTTTGATCAGCAACAATTTCATCTTTCAAAACTGCATCAGTGCTTTGAGAATTGGATAAAGAGATTGTCTTAAAAGTTTCTTTGATTTCTTTTTCTGTATCACCTGCATCCAGCTTTTCCAGAGCCAACTCAGAAGCTTTGAGCTCTTCGGACTCTTCCTTTTGCAACGGTGTCTTGTCTTCTGACCTCACAGCAAATAAATCTCCCACGTTTCCATCAGCTGGCACTTCCTTTTCGGGCTCTTCTTCTATATTCTTGTCTTTTGTTGGAGTTTCATGCTCATGTTGAGAAGATTTGATCTCCTTTTCCTCGGTAAGCAATGTACAAGATGGTATTTCAACTTGCTCTTGTAACATCCCTTTGTCAAGTGTCTGACTGGTAATGATCTCATCTTTTGAAACTACATCAATGCTCCGAGAATCACATTCAGGAACTCTTTCAGAACTTTCTTTGAATTCTTCTTCAGCAGCATCAACATCTAGCTTTTCCAGAGCCAATTCAGAAACCTCTGCATGCCCTTCCTTCTGCAAGCTTGTCTCTTCTATTGTCTTTTCGGCAAAAGAAGCTTTATCTTCCAAGTCGCAAACCTCTTTCGCATCTGCTACATCACTAATTCTGACCGGTACCTTCTCTTCTTCCGGTTCATATTTCTCTGAAGCCTCTGCTGAATCTTCTTCTCCTTTTGATGTTACCACTGCACTTGACTCGGTAACTGTGACCACACCATTATTGTCATCGACTTCACTAACATCCTCCTCCTTTGAAGCTTTTGCTGAATCTTGACTGCTACCTTCTCCCGGCTGACCTTCTTCATACTTCACTGGTGAAGCATCTAAAATTTCTTCAGATGTTTCAACGATCTGATTTGTTTCATATGTGGTGCTCTCACCTACTCCATCAATCTCTGGCTCTTTAAGTATCTGTACAAAAAATAAGTTTATATTCAAAATAGACAAACAATAATCTCCCTAGAGACAAATTAAGCTTTATAAGCTGACCTCTCCTTCGAACTTCACTGTATCCTGTTTGTTATCATCGAAATGTTTGCTTCCATCTTCTGGAGTAAATTCTTGTGACAGGTCATTAGTATTGTATGCTTTTACGCTCTCGATACCACTGCCCTCTTTCTGTAAATTTTCTGTCTCTTTGTCACTGTCTTGAGAGTTCTTAGCAGTTTCTACTTGAATTATTTCTGGTGCACAAATTGCAGCATTGCCTTCTGTGGTTTGTCCTTCACTGAAATCTCCGTCAGTGCTCTTTGGCTCATCTAGGACCTGTTCTAGCAGTTGAGGCTTCACAAAGAAAAGGAAAAGTTAGAGAATACAAATTTAGCGTTTCTATATAAGTGTGCATGGGTGTCACATACTTATAGTCATCATATTGTATATTACATACCTCTTCAACAATCATGTTCTTATTCTCGGGATGGTCTTCAGATTCGCGACTCTCATCTTCAACTCTCAATTTTGGTTCTGCTTCCTCAAGGCGTCGCACTTGAAGGCTTTCCTCTGCAGCCTTATCTCCCGCCAGATCAGTGTTGTATTCGCCTTCATCTGCTACTGTTGGAATCTGGTTCTCTGGAAACTCTTCTGAGTTAACATTTTCCAAGGTGGCTCCATCCGTTAAGATGGTTGTTAGACCCTTCTCTTCATGATCAATTTCAATATCTTTGACCTGCTCTTTGGTTTCTGCTTCAGCACCCTCCAAATCTGAACAGCCATCTTTCTCAGATTCCTCAGACTGCAGCGAATTAACTACTTTACTGCTTTCTTCTGTGTGGGTTTCTTCCTCTGAAATATGAGCATACAGGTCCTCTTTTGGCTCTATACTGTCCTCTAACGTTTCAAATTTTGTTTCGTGTGTCGCATTTGCTCCCTCAACCGGCTCCTTACACTCCACATTCACTTCCTTTTCCTAGTATAATGTGTAAACCGACAATCTTAAAGTTATGATATAATTGAACAATCTAATAAACTTATTTCTACATTGTATGCAAGCTGACCTCTTCTTTCAGACTCGAAATATAGTTTTCTTCTTGCTTTGAGCTTTCGTTACTTGTATCGTCTCCTACCAGCGAAGAAGAGAGTTCTCTACTGGCCTGTTCATCTGAGTTCTTTCCAACAATATCTGTGCCCGAATCTGCTACTTCAGATGACACCTAAATGGAAAAAAAGAGTTTCACAATGGAGAATACTAAAAGAGTGATCATGTATTTCAGTACACTTTTCTTTTTCGTGTTCAAGTGAACCTGATATTCGTTCAAATTTTCTACAGTTGTTTCTTTATCATGGAACTCTTGAGCGTTGTCCTCAACTGTATGAATTTCACGCGTTGCATATTCTCCCGTGTCTTGTTCAGTACTTGCAATCTCAAACACCTATATCACAGATGAAAGGATTATAAACTGTGACATAAGTTTCAAAAATAAAAGCTCATAAATTGTTTATGCTAATCTTACCTCCTCTACTTCAGTTTCATTTTCTTTTGTATCATTCATGGGCGTTGTCTCATCCTCTTTTGTGTAGGTAACTACTTCGGCCTTTCTGCTCGATGATTCTGTCTTACTTTCTTCAGGCATCTCATCCAGCAATTTTTCATGCCCCTCTACCGGTTCATATTTCTGCACGGCCTGTGGTAAACCTTCTTCATCATTTACATTTTCACTTGTTTCTGTGACTCTGACTGCACCATTATTGCCATCGGCCTCTTCGGCCACTTTGATAGAAAATGTGTCCTCATTGCTACCCTCCTCCCTTGAACCCGGACTGCTACTTTCTCTCTGCTCGCCGACTTGATATTTCACCAGTGAAGTACTAACAATTTCTTCAGACCTTTCAGCAGTCGTAGTTGTCTCGCATGTGATGCTCTCATCTACTCCATCAGTTTGTGGCTCTTTAAGAATCTGCACAAATATAACTTATATTTTATATATAGACATACACATACAAAAAGAAAATTCATGTAGAGACAAAGTGTGCCTTGTAAGCTGACCTCTCCCTCGGACTTCACTGCATCCTTTTCATCATCTTTCAACGTTTCACTTTCATCTTCTCGAATGTACTCCGGTGAGAGACCATCACCATTGCCTTCTTTTAAGCTCTCTATACAGCTTCCCTCTTCCTTTAATTTTTTCTTCTCATTTTCGTCTTCTTGAGATTTGTTAACTGTATCCTCTTCAATTGATTCTTGTGCAAAACTTGCGACATTACCTTCTACGATTTCTTCTTTGTTGAAATCTCGGCCTGTGATCTTTGGCTCATCAAAGACCTGTAGACATTGAATTTTCGTAAAGAATAAGGAGAGATATAGAAATATGTTGTTTAGTGTTTGTTTATAATTCTGTGTGTTCATGTCAGATGAATACATTCTTTCACATTTTCTATTGTGTACCTCTTCAACTATCGTGTTAGTCTTTTCAGGTTGATCTTCTGACTTGCAACTCTCCTCCTCGACTCCCACTTTCGGTTCTGCTTCTTCAAGAATTTGCACTCTAGGTGTGTCATTCAAAACTACATTTCCATGTGCTATCTTCCCTTCACCTTCATCAGATGCTGTTGGAATCTGCTCGTCTGAGAACTCTTTTGTGTCGGAATTTGCCTCTGCTTGCACATAAGCATCATCAATGTTCAAGGCCATTTCATCTTTCGAGATGGTTGGCAGAACCTTCTCTTCAAGAGCAATATCATTTTTGACCTGAACATCGTTTTCTGCTTCGGCTTCCCTCAAACGTGTTTCACCTTCCCCTGCTGCTGTTGGAATCTGCTCCTCCAGGTTCTCATTTGATTCAAAACTTTCATCTGCTTTTACATCAATATCTTTCAAGTCCAAGGATGTTTCATCTCTTAAGTTTGCTAGACCCTTATCTTCCGGGGCAATCTCACTACATTTTATTTGTTCCTTGGTTTCTGCTTCGGCTTTCTTCACGAAAGTTTCATCCTCATCTGCTGCTATTGGGATTTTCTCCTCGAAGTCCTCTTTTGATTCAAAACTTCTCTCTGCTTGTACACCAATATCTTCCACATCCAATGTTGCTTCATTTGTTGAGATGGTTGCTATACCTTTCTCTTCAGGAGAAATATCAGTATTTTTTATATGCTCCTTATTTTCTGCTTCAGCTTCATTCAAGAATGTTCCGCTCTCATGTGGTGCAGTTGGAAACTGCTCCTCCATGTTCTCTTTTGATTCGAAATTTTCATCAGCTTTTACATCAATATCTTCCACGTCCAAGGATGTTTCACCCGTTACGATGTTTGCTAGAACCTTCTCTTCAGGAACAATATCAGTATATTTGACCTGCTCCGTATTTACTGCTTCGGCTTCTTTCAAGCTTGTTTCATATTCATCTGCTGTTGATGGAATCTTACTCTCCAAGTTCTTGCTCGAGTTGAAAGTTTCCTTCGCTTGTAAACCAATATCTTCAATGTTCGAAGCCTTTTCATCTGTTAAGATGGTTGCTAGGCCCTTATCTTCAGGAGCAATATCACTAAATTTTATCTGCTCCTTGTTTTCTGCTTCGGCTTCCTTCAAGAATGTTTCATCTTCATCAGTTGCGATTGGATTTTTCTCCTCGAACTTCTCTTTTGATTTGAAACTTTCCTCCGCTTGCACACCAGTATCTTCTGCTTCCAAGGGTGTCTCATCTGTTAAGATGGCTGCTAGACCCTTCTCTTCAGGAACAATATCAGCATATGCGACCTGCTCCTTAATTTCTGCTTCAGCTTCTTGCAAGCTTGTTTCACTTTCATCTGCTATTGGCGGAATCTGCTTATCTATGTCCTCTTCTGAATTGACAGTTTTCTCCACTTGTACATCAACATCTTCATGAGCAATATCAGCATTTTTTATCTGCTCCTTGTTTTCTGCTTCGGCTTCTTTCAAGAATATTTCACCTTCATCTGCAGCTATAGGAAATTGTTCCTCCAAGTTCTCTTTTGACTCAAAATTCTCCTTTAATTGTACATCAATATCTTCAACTTCCGAGGCCGTTTCATTTGCTAAGATAGTTGCTCGACCCCTCTCTTCAGGAACAGTATCAATGTCTTTGTCCTGCATTTCGATCTTTGTTTCAGATTCCTTCAAAATTGTTACATGACTCAGTTCTCCAGACACGGATTCAGAATTGCTAGGTGTGGCGCCATCTTTCTCCTGAATATTTTTCTCAATCCCAGCCGCATATTCCTCAGTGGCCTCGTTACATGTTGCATGCCCTTCCTTTCCCTGTTGTCGATATGAATTGTAAATTTGAATTTGAAAGATAATGCTACAATGCACTAATCTAAAATTTTGATATCGTATGCTAGATTACCTCTTCTTCTAGAAGCGTGGTAAGGGTGGTGTAGGTTTCTTCTTCCTTTGGGATTTCGTTAGTTGCTTCTTCTACTACCAGCGGAGAAGAGAGTTCCTGAATGGCATGTTCCTCTAAGTTCTTTTCCTCTGCTGTTGTAATCAAATCAGCTGCCTCAGTACATGCCTAACATTGGAAGGAAAAGAAAAACACAAAGGTTATGTACTTGGAGACGAAGAAAAAAGGACACCACTTTTGTAGGCTTTATGTTTGTGTCCAGGTAAACCTGATGTTCCGCGGAGTTCCCTTCATTTGTTTCTTTATCAATGGAATCTTGAGGGGGTTCTGCGACAGTATGAATTTCGTGCACCACATGTTCTCCAGTTTCTTGCTCTGTACTGGTAGTCTCAAGCAACTACATTAAAGATGAAACCGTCATGGTATATAAGGAGAAAATAGACCGTTTGTGCCATTTAAAATAAAACATCATTTTTTCGCATGTTCATATCTATCTGTGATACGTTATGAATCCTGCATCTCGACCAATAACAAAACCGTGTAGGGAGAACTTGTTAGATGATAAGCCAGAAAGAAAAACTCATAAAAAAGTTTATTCGGATCTTACCTCCTCCCTTTCTGTGTCATCTTCTATTGTGTTTGTAATTTCAGTCACTTCTTCCTTTTCTTTATCTGAGGATTCTTGTGGATTCAAATTTTCCTCGTCGATCTGCTCCTTGGTTTCGGCTTTGACTTCCTTCAAGGATTTTTCACCTTCATCTGCTGCTGTTGGAGTCTGCTCCTCTACATTCTCTTTTGATTTGAAACTTTCCTCTGCTTTTACATCGATATCTTCGAGGACCAAGGGTGTCTCGGCTGTTGAGATGGTTTCTAGACCCTTCTCTTCAGGAACAATATCAATACTTTTGACCTGCGCCTTAATTTCTGCTTCGGTTTCTTCCGAGCGTCTTTCTTGTTCATCTGAGGTTGTTAGAATTGGGTTCTCCAAATTCTCTCGTGTAATGAAATTTTCCTCTGCTTGTACATCAATATCTTCAAGAGAAATATAAGTAGTTTTTTCTTCATCTGCTGCTATTGGAATCTGCTCCTCCACGTTCACTTTTGATTCAACATAGTCCTTTGCTCTTACCTCAATATCTTCGACGTCCAAGGATGTTGCATCTGTTAGGATGATTTCCGGACCCTTCTCTTCCAGAACAATATCCGTACTTTTCCCCTGCTCCTCCTTTTCTGCTTCGGCTTCTTTCAAGCTTGTTTCACAGTCGCCTGTTGGAATCTGCTTGTCCAAGTTCTCCTCAGAATTGACAACTTCCTCTCCTTGTCCATCAATATCTTCATGAGAAACATCAGTATTTTTTATCTCATCCTTGCTCTCTGCTTCGACTTCCTTCAGGATTGTTTCACCTTCATCTGCTCGTATTGGGATCTGCTCCTCCAAGTTCTCTATTGGTTTGACATTTTTCTCTGCTTGCACGTCGGTATCTTCCAAGGGTGTCTCATCTGTTAAGATGTTTGCTTCCTTCTCTTCAGCAGCAATATCACAATATTTTATCTGCTCCTTCTTTTCTGCCTCGGCTTCCTTCAAGAATGTTTCACCCTCATCTGCTGCTGTTGGAATATGCTCCTCCAACTTCTCTTTTGATTCACAATTTTCCCCTGCTTGTACACCAATATCTTCAACTTCCGAGGCCGTTTCATCTGTTAAGATGGTTGCTTGAGCCTTCTCTTCCGGAGCAGTATCAATATTTTCTTTTTGCTCCTCATTTTCTGTTTCAGCTTCCTTCAAACCTGTTACATGACTCACTTCACCCGACACAAAGCCAGAATTGCTAACCTCCAGGCCATCTTTCTCCTGAATATTTTTCTCAGTTTCCGTCTCAGATACCTCAGCGAGAGAGGAAATATTTTCAACAAATGTGTTGTTGCTTTCTTCTGAAATTGGAGCATTGAGGTCCTTGTTTGGCTCTGTTATGTCCTCTGTGGTTTCAGGTAGTGCTTCACGTGTCATACTCTTTACCTCAGCGGGCTCGTTACATTCTACATCTTCTTCCTTTTTCTGCAGAGGATACCAATTGTTGATTGGAATTTGTAATAGAATACTAAAATGTAACAATCAAAAATTCTGATATCATGCTAACCTCTTCTTTTAGAATCAAGGCATCGGTTTCTTCACCCTTTGGGATTTCCTTAGCTGTTTCTTCTACTACCAACGGAGAAGAGAGTTCCAGAATAGCCTGTTCCTGTAAGTTCTTTTCCGCTGTATTTATACTCAAATCAGCTGCCTCAGTACATGCCTAAAATTTGAAACAAACGAAAGGTCATATACTTGGAGATGAAGAAATAGGATAGCACTTTCGGTAGGGTTTATATTTGTGTTCAAGTAAACCTGATATTCTGTGGAGGTTTCTTCATTTGTTTCTTTATCAACGAAATCTTGAGGTGGTTCTGCGACGGTATGAATTTCCCTAACCACGTGTTCTCCAGTTTCTTGTTCTGTACCGGCAGTCTCAAGCACCTGCATTAGCGATGAAACCATCATAAACTGGGATGACAGATCATAAACCAGACATAAAAACTCATAAAAAGCGTTAACTCCAATCTTACCTCGTCCCTTGCATTGTCATCTTCTAAATTGTTTGTGTTTTCAGTGGCTTCTTTCTTTTCTTCGTCCAAGGATTCTTGCGTGTTCTGAGTTGTTGTTTCCTCTTTCGTGCAGGTAATTTCTTCTGCATTCTCCCGGGATGTTTCTGTCTTAGTTTCCTCAGGCATCACGTCCCGCAAATGTTGAAGCTCCTCTCCTGAATCACATTTCTGCAAGGTCTGTGGTGAACTTTCTTCATCACTTGGTGTTACTTTTGCACTCGTTTCTGTAATTGTGACTGGACTAGTATAGTCATCATCTTCAGCCACTTTGCCGGTAAATGTGTCTACATCTTTGTCATCCTTAGTTGGGTTGGTACCATCTCCCCGATCACCTTCGTCAAATTTCACAGTTGAAACATTAAGAACTTCCTCCTCCACCACTGAAGCCTCTCCTGTATCCAGTGTTTCACCTTTTTTCAGTGTATCTTCCTCGCGTTTCGTGCATGGAATTTCAACCTGGCATTCTGCATTTTCATTCTCCTTAACTGATTCACTTGCAGCGCCACTAGCTTCGGGAGTTTCCTCAACGGTTTCATATTGGTTCTTAACTTCTTTTGGACTCTCCTCAATGATATCTTCTGTTTGTGTGGCTAATGGAGTATCTGGGATGTTCTTCTCTTGGATTTCCTTTCCAAGTCCAGCTTTTTCTTCGTGGTCATCTAACATGGATGCACTTTCGAGCTTGTCCTCAGCGCTTTCTTTAGTTTCCAAGGTTACTTCAGGACCCTTTTCCTCATACACCATGGCAAAAGACTTCTGCGGTGGAATTTCATCCACGGAATCCTGTTGGTCCGAGATTACTTGAACGTGTTCATCAAGGTTTATCTTACTTCTCGATGCTTCCGCTGCTTCAGCATTTACAATGCCATTACTCTCAACATGTTGTTCAGACTTTTTCTCCGTTGCCTCCACGGCTTCCTTTTCTTCACTTCCTTTTTCTCCATTTTCCCAATCTGGAATCCCTGTTTCTGCTTGATTTGATTCATCAACTTGGACACTCTCCGCTACGCAGGTCTCTTGTTTGCCAACCTTTGGATCTGAGAGTGGTTCCAAAGGATTTCCGCACTCTGAGACTCCGTTCTTGCTTTCAACACGCGCCGTTTCACCCTCTACAAAGCATTTCACCGGTTCAGGATGTTGATCCTCTTGGCCTTCGGATTTTTTCAACTGTAATGGGGAACATTGGTCGACAGTTATGTCAAACTTCCCCGTTGACACATATCCGTCTCCCGCTTCTGTCTGCATTACAAAGGAATTGTTAATTTTTCATTAACTCCTATACTTTTCGTGTTTATTTTACGAAGAAGATGTTGCAAGAGATCGTTCGTTGCTCAGCGAAATGAGATAATTTAACTGTCATACAACGAAGAATATCAATCTAAGCATGGAATTCGAAACTAGAATCCCCTCATTTCTCTGTTCTTTTTCGTTGCGCAGAATGTCACGGAAATTAAAGCTTCTATAAATACGGATACTCCCAAGTTCCAATACATCGAAACTCATTGTCCATGGATAAAGAAAAACCGTTTCAAACATCAAAAACAACAAAAACCAGAGCAAACATATAAATAACATATTCTAAATTGTAACCGAGCATCTCCATTGGTTCCATTCCCGATCCATAACTCAAAAAGTTTTTAAGGTATTTGCTAATTGGGTTAAAACTCTGGAGATTAGAAATGACAAATAGGAATAACACTTGATACTATCAGAACTGCCCAGAAAAAATCATATTCGTAAAGCAGAAACATAGACGTACTGTTACTAATGTGAAAAATATACCATACTAATCGATTCGAATTAACATAAACTGCAAAAGAATCCATAAGTGTTTAGTCAAAACAACTATTTCCTAGATTCGATCTTTGATTATGAATCTAGAAATGGCAACATTTGTATTTTTCTATGAAAAAAAATGACTATATAACACTAATCTTAATTAAGAAATAAACAAGTTTAAGCATAACCATACTAGTTTACGTTGATATTTTTCACTTATCTACTTTCTATCTGGATTTAAACGTTTCTCTCTGACCATTGCAAGGCGGAGAGTCTTGTTGGCTTGGGGTGGTCTTTGTTTTTTATCTACGTTTCTATCTGGATTTCTTGCTCAAAAAACAAACTGCTGAAACTAGTAACACATGATCTTGCCTAAATAATATTTACGCACCACCGTAAGATAACACGGATCAATCTTTCGATTACCTGATTAAACTACGAAAACCATCGTATAAGATATAATTATATCCCACAAACAACGATCGATCATAATATTACATGAAGAAAAAAACACGGTATGTTAATTGACTGAGAGTGATGAAGAAACTGTACCGTGACGGATATGGATTCCGGAACATCAGCTTCCGTTGCCATCGGTGTTCTTCTGGATTCTGAGTCGCATGAAGAAACTTGGTTCTGATCAGAACTTCAAAAGCCAGCTTAAAGGTTTGCTGCTTTAAGTTGAATCCGTCGTGTGGGATTTAAAGTTGAAAGTTTGATAATTAGCTATCTGTACTATTCACTTGATTGGTATATAGGAAAAAAGCAGCCAAAGAAGTGACAAAATTGCAACTTTATATATATATAATATATATATATTAAGAAAAACTAATAAAAAAATGCTTGAAAACTTTGAGTTTTAACGATAAAGACAAAATAAAGGGTAAAGTGAATAGTACCATGATTAACTTTTTAGTGTAAAAATATGATTTTTTGTTAAAATGAACAATATTGTGAGGTTCTTGTTAAAATTCCCTGTATATTATGAATGTGTTTTATTGGTGTGAGTTGGCCACTAAGGCAATGGTCCTACTGCTACTGATTGATCGATCTCCCACATGGCCTTGTAACACTGATGCAGATTTTATAGAAGCTGTGGAAATTTATTAGGATCAATAAATTATAAGGAAAACTAACGAAAAGAGTTTGAAAACTTTGAGTTTTAACGATAAGGATAAAATAAAGGGTAAAGTGAATAGTATCACGATTGACTTTTTAGTGTAAAAATGTGGTTTTTCGTTAAAGTGAACAGTGCCGTGGGCTTTTCGTTAAAACTCCCTAAATTCTAAGGCTAATAAGATTGATTACAATGGCAAGCGTTGATGCAACGAAAAAGTTGCTTCTTTAATACTGAAAAGTCACGAGTTCAAAACAGCCGCTTTTATAAAGCAATGGTAAAATTTCTTACGATAGATGTCCGACTATAAAGAGTCTTGTTGACTTGTAATCGGTTTTTTCTTTAATAAGATTGATTAGGATATTTTAATCCACCTACAGATGGAAGCAGCCAGACTTCTTGACAGTTTCCTTTTTGTCTGACCACAGGTTTTCAACTGTACAGCTCCCCAATCTGCGTAATACAATTTGCTTTTGCAGAAAATCTTATTTAAGGTGAATATTTATACTTTCTGTTGCTAAAGGAAGTTGAGGTGCGATATTTTTAGACGCCTCTTTTTTGTGAGACTGTCAAGCTAAATATGTGAAAATGCATATCGGATGACTTTAAACATGTGTAGCACTTGAGCTTTATATCACGAAAGAAATTGAGATTCTAACTCAAAATAAAGTGTAACCGAACTCCTTATCCTTCTTTAACTTTTTTATGCAGGACAATTGTCGACGTGAGGTATTATTACTATTGTTGATCATTGATTTGAAAATTACTTGACCTGCCAATTTAAGTTACATTCCAAGTCTAATTGTGCATCATTCATGATATTTGAATTTTGAACTGACGAGGTTTTTCTAACAAAGTACTAAGTAGAGATTGGATGTCTAACCTGATCACTGTGATGGTTTAGCTGCAGACAGCCTTCGAAAGTTTTTGAAGTGGAAGTTGCACACATCAACATGGAAGATTACGTATGAAGTTACCAAATCGTCTTAAACTGAGTTATTTTAGTGAAAGAAAATATAAAAAAGCAGTTTTCCAGCAAGTGCTTCTGGTTGCCTGCTTTTATAATGAGTCCAAAGACTATATTCTCTCCTAGATAACGATCGTGATAATGATATTTAAACTTAAACACCCATCTGAAAATTTATGAAACAAATATAATATGAAGGTCCACGTTGGCAAGCCTGGAGACCTTCTATGGCTCAGAGACTTGGAGATTTGAACAACTCATTTTAAATTCTACGATTCTCGTTAGTTAATTTTATAGACCAACCTCAAGAATTTGGAACTCTCTCTCCCTCTCCTGCACAGTCCAAATTTCTCAATTCGTTGGCTCTGGACTGCGAAATGCAAAGATGATCTGAATTCCAAGAAACCATCTCATTGAATCTCAACATCCGATTGGAATACTAGTTTTGTTGTTAATTATATTGAGGGAGGTTGGTGTTATCAGGACAAAATTATTCAGTTGTATCATTTGTTCCCTCAATTATTTTTCCCTTTTGTTAAATCTTTTACTTATCACTTACTAAAGTTATTAGTGAATCAGAAGAAAGTTTACAGATTGAAATTGAAATGGATGGTCGATTAAAAATTAAGCAAATGTAATGAAATCAAAAACTTCAAAAAGAAACAAAGAAACCTATTTCAATTTGAGTTTAGTTTTCACTTTGTATGTCATTCGCCACGTATATTTCTTATTTTACATTTCTCCCATCCCTCTTCATCCATTGCTCCTCGATTGTCCTCGTGTCTTTTCCGTTTATTCTCTACCAACAAATGAAAGCAAATTGTTAGCAATATTTGCATCATGCATCTTATCTCTAGGAATTTTACAGAATTACCATAATAAGTATAGGAGTAAAACTTCGATAAAGCTGTCTGACTATACCAATTCTCAATTTTGATGGTAAAATCAAGTAATATCAAAACACATAAAGTATCATGTTTTCACAATAGATGACTAGTAAATGACGTGGTCTGATTGTTCTAACACAAGCTTTGGCCTTTTGGACCATAAACCGAAAGAGTATCGGGCTGACGTGGATTTTTTTTAGTGCATCATCCAGCTAGATGATCTGTACTGATGACCATGTACACCGTCCAAATAGGTAGAATAATTGTGTCAAATTAAAATTGCTCAAGAATTCAGATAGTATACCTAACTTTGTGTTTGGATATGAGAAAATTATCATAAAATTACAAGACAACAATCTCCATCAAAACCGACCAAATAAAAGCATAGGATTGCTTTCGTTCGCCGCCCCTATGTGGATAAGCAAAAGGAGATAGCAACTTGGGTTTACTTGTTCGAATTAGACTTGACAAACGGGTTTTGTTTGTTGTGTTCAAATCATTTTTGTGTCATATTTGTTATTTTAATAGAAATATCATTTCAAACTTATCTTAATAGGTTTTAACAAGTGATCCAACAACGACTTGATTCATTATCGTAACGTATTGTTTCGTGTTGGGTTAACGGGTCATACAAGAAATTGTCGTGTTTAATATCTAGATTTGACAAACGATATATTGTCGGGTAACAACCCAACTCGTTAACAGAGTTGATTCAAAACCTGTTATTTTCATATTATTTCATGTCGGTTTAATGGGTTGTATAAGAAATTGCTAGGCATATATTTCACAAAATGAATATATATATATATATATATATATTTTATATGTCAAGAAAAATAACGTTATTATTTTACACTTTGACCACTTCTTCCGGAAGAAACTTGCGGCCTTGCTTATGGTATGCAGCATGCTTATACGTCTTGCTTTAAAATGCTTTGAAAATGTTTAAATGAAATTAAAAAATTCATATTACAAAACAAAAACATTACTTGTTGGCTGAAATAGTTGGAAGTAAGAGATTTTACGTACAATATTGTATGTCATGCATTTCACATCCAACTGTAGTTTTTATTTCTCTACTCAAAGTGAAAACAATGAACTCGTCATTTCTGAAGATTAAAGAATGTTTGATTATTATACATTGTTCTATATATGCTGCGAGCAATAGTCCATGCATTTATAACAATAATTCAAATCGAATTAGACATTGTGTCATGTAACAAAAGAGATATAATATTCTCGTATTGAATGTTACCAAAATCACCATAAAAATGAAAACCCTAGGACTTAGGCATTGTTCAAATAAGGAGGTCAAACCGCGGTCAATGTCGCCATATTTAGGATGTACTGTCCAGTCCAACCAAACTCAAGAAGAATTAATGTCACGTCCCAAGTCACCAAGCTAATGCTGCCCCATATCCGACGGCTACCATTCTCTCCACGGCTTTGAGCTAACGAGCAGTGATGTGGATCAGCACCGTCCAAAGAAAAACAAAATGTTGTAGCTGGTAAAAGATGAGATCAAGCGCAGTGATGGGCCAACCGACACTGCCTTCTGCAATATCCGATTGGCCAGGGGTTATGTGGGCCCACTACGTAAGACGCACGTGATTTGAGTTGGGTGGCTGAGGTGGCTGGCCGCCCAGGGAGGGCCCTACACCTGGCATCGAAGAAAATCTCGCCTCTGATTTCTCCCGTATGCGAGTAAATCATGTGAATGTAGTTTGGCAGATTCATCCAACTGCAAATCAACATGCATAATTGTTTGCTAATTTTCTAAAAATATTGATAGTAACAAGGAATGTAAAACTGTGGCTTGTCATTAATTGTTTTATTTTATTTTTTTAAAAGCCAAGTTCTTTGCTAATTTCATAATGGAAGTAAAGAATTTCAACTAGACTAAATTTATAGTGTAGTTGTAAAGTGAATCAAAGTCCACACCGACACAGTGTTGAAAAAGCTATTATGATGTGTTGTAGATAAAGAGGAAATTGAACTCATTCCAATTCTCGTTTTCATGTATTCACTAAATTATAGGTATTTGAATTATTCTAATTTATAAACATTTACGAATATGTCTAGAACCGAAAAAACGTGTCTTAAAATATATAATCAAATACTTGTAAAATCAAGAAATATGCCAATAAAGAGGCCAAGCTGATCCGTACACATGCATTATTTTTCTTTTCTTGATTCATAACTCCCATTTGACTTAAGTAAATAGATGAATCACACTCGACAGCCATTCGCCATTGAAAACGCTACTTACTCTGCCTTTTGAGTTTTGACTATTTAATTTTTCTTTAAAATTTGTAAAGCGGTCTGTTATGAGAAAAGAACTCCATGCAGTTGTACTAGTTGACATTATCTCAAATCAATTATATAAATAACTATACATAATTAACTTGAGATGCTGTCAGCGTGGCACTCGGCCAACATGAGGTGTTCCCTTTTTGGACCTTACCAGATAATTCAACCAAAAGGCTGAACTGAAGTCTGAAGCCTGCTGATTTTGGCCCAGGCCCAGGTTAAGGTTGGTCAGAACCAGACAATAAATAGTACACCGTTGATTTAACCTTAACACGACGACGTTCCATATGCCGGTGATTGTGCACTGACAGGCCAGCACCAGTCCCCAGAAAGTAATAATTCTGAACAAGGGCAAAACCGTAATCTCACAGTTCAACCCATAGCGGGAAAAAGAGCCGTTGGTAACCAAACGTCAAAACTTTGGGCGCCAAAATCCATTTCACTCGGTTTGGGGCTGCCCGCAAAATCCCGGGCAGCTCTCTCTTTCAATTCCCACACTGATTAGCCTTGTTTTAACTTTTGCCAATACATATACATGTATCTGTATATATATACATCTTTATTCCTCAGCACAAAAGCTCTTTCTTTCTAATTTATTTTCTCTCTCTCTAAAAAACTTTTGTTTTCAATCAAACCGTCCAATTTCCCTCCTCTTTCTCTCTCTCCAGCCGCCTTAAAAGTCTTTAGCTTCCTCAAAGAAGAAGAAGCAAAGACCCTTTTCTCTCACTCTTTCTTCCAATCTTTCTCCCTCCGATTCTCTCAGCTTGTTCTCTTGGTTTGTTCCGATTCCCAGATCAAAACCCATCTTTTTTTTTCCTTGATTTGTTCTGATTCTCGCATCAAAATCCCACCTTTTTTGCTCTGTTCTTGCTCTGTTTTGGCTGGATTTCCGCGAGGAAAACAGCTTCAGAAACTGAGACATGGGTTTTTCGAAGAAGTCCCAGGTCGCGGACGGAGGCATGGAATCCGAAGGGAAGAAGTACGTAATCGCCGGAATCTCAGTCCGGACTTGCTTAAAGCCAGTGAACACGAAACCGGCGAGGGGGAAAGAGAGCGACGACGGAGAAGAAGAGGAGGCGTATTCGACAACCCCAACAACGAAAGAAACAAGAATACCGGAGATATTTTCGTGCCCGCCGGCGCCGAGAAAGAGCCGGCCTCCTTCCAGATGCAACTTCAATGGCGTGAAGGAGTTTTTTACTCCGCCGGATTTGGAAACGGTGTTCAAGCTCCATGTTGAGAAAGCAAACTGAGTTGAATATTTAGGCTGCCAAGAGCAAAGAATTAGAGCAGAGATTAGGAGTTTTTGCTGTGGTTTTTCTTTTATTTATTTGTCTTAGTGAATAGTGGGCTGTTGGTCTGTCTCTCTAAATCCTGGCGTGGCTCAGCAGAGCAAAAGCGCCTGTGTTGTACAAAGATGAAATCTTTTATGTAATGGTTATTTTCCAGATTAGTTTTTAGGTCAAGTTTTTATTCCCAGAGAGAAGCTGAGTTCATAACTTCATATATTTTGACAAGTTTTAATTTATAATTTTTTTGTTCTAGTTCATAACTTCATATAATATAATCATTCGCTAATTCATTTGGTACATTAAACTATACTGACTAATTTTAGTTGAAAATTGCAATATTGGTAATAACGCTGACTCTGATTACTATGGATTATCATAAAACTCATTAATGTTCAATATTTGAAGGGAATTGTTATTAGCATTTTAAAATTTTCATTTGGTATTTTAAACTTTTTATAATTAAAAAAAAAAAAAACACTTATGAGGAGTGTTGTGACATCTCACATCGCCCAGGAGAGTGATCCTTATATGTATATTCCTATTTCTACCTAACACAAGGCTTTTTGGGAGTTCATTGGTTTCGGGTTTCGTTGGAACTCTGAAGTTAAGCGAGTAACGCGCGATAGCACTCCCATGATGGGTGACCCACTGGGAAGTTCTTGTGTGAGTTCCCAGAAACAAAACCGTGAGGGTGTGCTGGGGGCCCAAAGCAGAAAATATCGCGCTACGGTGGAGTCGGGCCCTGGAAGTGGTCTCGCCCGGGGCGGGATGTGATAATTTGGTATCAGAGCTTAACCCTGGTCGTGGTGTGCCGACGAGGACGTCGGGCCCCTAAGGGGGATGGATTGTGATATCCCACATCACCCAGGGGAGTGATCCTTATATGTATATTCTCATCTCTACCTAACACGAGACCTTTTGGAAGCTCACTGGCTTCGGGTTCCGTTAGAACTCCGAAGTTAATCGAGTAGCGCGTGAGAGCACTCCCATGATGGGTGACCCACTGGGAAGTTCTCGTGTGAGTTCTTAGAAACAAAACCGTGAGGGTGTGCTGGGGGCCCAAAGCGGACAATATCGTGCTACGGTGGAGTCGGGCCCGGGAAGTGGTCCCGTCCGGACCGGAATGTGACAAGTGTAGAATAAGATTTTTACAATATTAATAACATTTCCCTATTTGAAAAATATAAAATGGCGAAAATTTCAAAAATGGATCCCACAGAAATGCTAAATATTTTTAGTTAAATAACTCTGCAAGTGAAAATCATTAAATATGTTTTAGTTATTATTGTTTTCAAAATTTTAAGCTACTGTAGTTTTTGAGATTGCTAAACATGGCAGCTGGCAGCCTGCAACAACCAGAAGTGAGCTCTCTCACTGGTTTACATGGATGCTGAATTTAGTGAAGCTGAAATAAACGGCTGCCAGAGTGCCTCTCTCTCTCTACCCTCCAGAAACAAATGAATGATTGGCATTTGAGCAGAGATATTTTGAGCTAAACTGAGAGATGGCTGGGAAACTAGCTAAGCCTGTGCCTCCAATACCTTCCTCTTTTTAGTGCACAAACACGCATGTACTGTATGCGTTGAGGGTCATAATTCCTACCATACACTTGTATGTCTAGCTGGTTGAGTAGCTAAACTTGTGTACGACGTTTGTTCTTTATAAAAAAGACAGATTATTGATAATATGTTAATATGTTTTGTTATTAATATATTGTATGCTAAACATTGTTGATATATACGATAAGACAATAACAAAGAATGAGCGTATTGTTGAGAGAAAAACTGGCTGAAAACCCTAATGTTTGCCCAAAGCATGGAAAAGTAAATCTTTTTCATGGCTGAGATGCTACAGCTGCTGCACGGATGCTTTGATTTTCAACTTCAAGTATCTTTTTAATTCCATGCTCTGCTTTTAATCTGCCAATCAGATGTCCCCACCTCAACTGGAAACCCTATCTCCATGTAAGGCTTCTTTCACTGTTAAAGACAAAGCACAATACAATATAAGGTGATAGATTAGAATCCTATGTGGGGCTGGAAGGCCTAGTTTGGTAGAGCTTCAAGTTAAACGTTTTCGGCACTTGATGACAAAGACAAGTTGTCGATTTGGTGTACTCTTTTTGGATAAGGTTAGGGCATGTTTATCTTGCACCCAAACAACCCATTTTTTATGGATTAGGGAGGATATGCTTTTGCATGATCAGGGGATTTGTTTAAAAACGTGATTAAGCGAGATTAAACAAAGGGGTTCTAGGGATTAGAATCCTTTAGGTTTTTCTTTTGGCTTTTAAAGAAAGTGTACAACAAGTTTTAGTTAAAAACAAGGAATTGAGATCCTTTTGGGATATCTATGTTCGGAGTTTAAGGATTAGGAGATCAAAGCCATTGAAGAAAGAGAGATTCAAACTCTTGATTTGTGTGAGATAAACCTGTGAAATAGACTAATAGGTGCCATAGTATTTAAAATAAGTGGTATGAATCTCCTAATCTTGGACTTCGGACTCAGAAATCCAGAGAGGATCTCTATTCAAAATTAAAGTCCTATTTTTGTTTTGATTGGGGACATTTTTCGGATTGGATAGACATCTTAGCGGTGTAGTTAGACTTGGATGTCACATGAAATTGATTGTTTATTAGGGTTTTTCTAATGAGAAGTCAGATGGTTAATTTTGACTTTCTGCTTTTCTTTTTTCATTTTTCATTTTTGGTTTGTATTGTTTATTGGATATTACAAAGATGCAATACTTTGATTCAATGTTTTAAAAGTCTCCGTCTAGCGCCGCCTAGGCACTAGGTGGCTAGTCACTGCTCCGATTAATGCCTAGGCATTTGAAAATTAAGAAATGGCTCCTAGACCTGCTGAGGCGCCCGCTTAGCTTGCCCAGACCTGCCTAAGTTGCGACTCACTTAGACAGAAAATAAATAACTTTAATTTTACATTTTATTTTTTACAATAAATTATTAGGGACTTGTTGTATACTTAAATGAACACACATTATATGTTTGTTCCCTATGTTGTCATTATGTTTGAATACTTCATAATATATATATATCATTCTACTTTGTAGTTTGTGATGAAATTATATATATTTTAAGTATAAACAGACACTTATATGCACGAAATATAATAGATTTACTTAAATCCACATAGTCTGCTAGGTCCCAACATGTCGTCCGACTAGTGTCTAGCGTTCTTGCTTTGATTGCATGCAATTCTCAAGAATATTTCTATATGGATTTTGGAGCAGTTAGAAATTGTAACACCAATATTGAAACCACCATTTTGTATGGAAGTGGACTCGCTCTCTTTCATTTTATCTTTGAAAATTTAACGTTAAACCTTGATTGTTTACAAATTTGAGCGTAATTAAGTTGACTTAAATAGTATGCTCTCACAAATCTCATTCAAATCCCTCTTTAATAATTTATATAAAATTAGAATATTGCTTTGTCCCAAAAAAAAAAAAAAAAAAAAAAACTTCCGTAGTGTCCAGAGGATGCATGTGAACATATCCCCTCTCTCCCTTTCTCGCTCATCAATTGAAAGCGAAAGGCACGGGATGTACTCCCGTCACATGCGAGTTTTTCTCCGCTTCTTCAAATTCACAACCTGCTTGTAAATTGTAATCGACAGTCCTTTTCCTTTCGTTTGGTATTTTTCCCCAGCATAGCACCAAGGCAAACAATCATTTTCAAATGGGGCAATTTGCAGATCTCTGAGATAAAACTGTTCACGAAATTGGAATATAGACCTGATGAATTGGACTTGTGCTTGTCCTCATGGAACAGCACTAGCCATGTCCTTATCCGGCTGGCTAGCTAAAATCCTCGACTTCTTGTCTGCGAGGATCGAAGTATAAATCGTCTCCTCGGAAGAAGACAACATGAAAGTTGCTTCTCAGTCTCCACAGAATTTTAGTTCAACTAATTAAAGTGATTGACCCTTTTTAATTGTCACAAATATCTTAATTAGGGTTTGAAACATCATTCAAATTCCACTTTCAAGTCTTGCTAGCCAGACTATACTATTTATTTCTTCTCGTTATGGTCAAATTAGTGATGGTTTGTCTCCTGATCAACGATATAATTACTTTCTTCTTGTTGATTTAAGAGAGTTTCTTAGTCCCTATAACATCGTTTGGCGGTATTATTAGTTCAATTACTGATAGAAATTTGCTATTGGTATTAAAAAAAGATCTCATTTCGCACTTCTCACAAATATATTTTTCTTTTTAAATAAAGAAGTTTGGGGTGCAAAATGAGAATTTTGACATGCTGATAACAATTCTTTTACTGTTATACTAGTCTTTGTATTTCAAGACTTTGTTTAGTAACATGATCGAACTTGAATGGGATAAGACACTATTTTTAAGGTACGGGAAAGAAGAAAAAAAAATAAACATTGTGATTAACTTAACGGTAGGAGAAGGATTACTCAAGAAAAAAAAAAATCCATTCCAATCCACTCAAAAAATGGGAGAATTAGAAGAAATAAGTTTTCTACACATCCAATCCTTTTTAATCTCATAAAAACGAAGAATCGTTCTCATTTACCTTCATTGTGCCTTGAAGAACTAAAGTTATTCCTTCCTATCCGATCCGTTATACCAAACAAGCTCCACAATAGTTTATGAGCGGTAGAGAATAATTGTTCCATGAACCATGCTTCCAAGGTAGTCAAAAGTTGGTTTGAGCTCCTTAAAATTTGATTAGGAAAGAGCACATGTATTAATCAAATTCTTTAATTATTGTACAAGCATGTATGCATTACTGAAACACAAGATCACATAGATCTTCGAAAGACTAAACAAATACATTACCCATGTGGGCTTCAACCAAAATACCAAAATATAATGCATGGTAGTTAGTGAAACATAGCACTAAGCATCATAAATTATAATTAATCATAATTAATTATTCAGTCTACCATATGTATATAGTAATGGTTTTTTTTTGTCGAGCGTCAAATTTTCATTGAATCTAAGACGAATATCAATGTTTTCTCAGCAATAATACTAAGCAGAATTTTCGAAAAAAGTAAACCCTATTTGTGATTGCCCCATTCTGTTTACCAACGAAGCCATCGAGTGAGTTACCCTGTTGCAAGCTCGAGGCACATAGGAAAACTCAACGGACTCCGCTTCTGTCGCTAGCTTTCGAATGTCATAAATAATGCTATCAATCATGATATCTGAATTGTTTCTCTCTTAAGCATAGTAATTTGAATAGTTTTCTCTCTTAAGCATAGTAATTTGAATAGTTTTCTCTCTTAAGCATAGTAATCAAATTACTTGAATCGGATTTTACGATCGCCTTTTTATAATTTCTGTCGTGAGGGAGGGCAACCAGGTTAGGGGGTAGGAGATAGGGTTAGGGTTGGGTAAAAAGAACGAAGGAATCCAATGAATGGAAAGAAAGGTGGTAAACACGTACACATGGTCCTTCCAAGGAATCCTAAGACTATCTCAAGATTCTAGTCCTAATGTTTTGAATAGTAACTTTTTTTTAGCGTATACGATATTATCTACATTACATGATGAAGGAAGCGGAATAAGCTTCAAAATGAGTTACTTTTAATAATAGAGTTTGAATTCGCTTGAATTAAATCTAAGATCTCTTACTTTGAAGTGAAGATAAATAACATGAGACAATAGTACTAACTAGTTAGAATAGTAACGTTAAACCAACTTTTCTCAAATTTGCAAAGGGTGATGCTATCTACACACCCATTTTACATTTCATATCCCTTTTAATTTTTGGTCATCGGATCAAATGAATTGAAGAAAATCTATGACGAAAATTACAAAGGTATGTGTGAGATAAAATCAGATATGTAAATATAGCACTACCTTTTCAAATTACATAATTACTAAATATTCATTTTTTTTTCCTGCAATTTTTTAATTAATTTTATTGAATTTCGTTCCGATTGGCCCGTTGGCCCTCACAAGCTTGACTTGTTTTCACGCGGTTTCAGCCGGCTCTTGCCCACCCCAATGTCCCCAGCAGAGAAGAGAGACCCAACCCGCCATGCTGCCTGCCCGAACTGCCCGACAATTTTGGCGGGAATTGCCCCTTTGAAAACCACCAATTTTTTTATTCATTTATTTTCGCGCCAAAAGTTTTGATGCCCCGCTAAACGTGAGAGCCGTGTGACGGCTAGATGCTTTTTCCTATGTTTCTCGAAGCTGTCACAGCACCGCTGATTTTGTGTTGGGTCCCACTGATACCAATTCCTGACCGTTGAAAGATTTGGTCTAAAAATGGGCCCCCGTGTGCACTGGTCCAAAAGGCCTCATTTAGCTGAAAATGGCCCAAGATCATGTCCAGTCATGGTCCACAATGAATTTGACTAAAAGATCCATCCCATATTTGGGCCAAGGGCAGCCTCAATTGGCAAGCTAGCCCAGGGCCGAATATTTCAATGGGCTCACTGGTATGTCTGTGCGTCAGTAAGTTAACGGTTTATGTAACTAGATCAACGGAGATAAGACACAAATAATGAGTACATTAAGTACAGTGGATTAATATGATTGACTTTCCTAAAAAGTAACAAAACCTTCTTATCAATATGGAAAACAAGCACTAAAAAATATCACCTACTCCTCTACCAAGTGGTCGAATTCAGTTTGAATTATCTTTTTAGCGATAGTTGACTTGCTTGCTTACAAAATAAATGTACCGTATTTACAAAAAAAAAAAAATATTACGAAACAAAAAGTCTCGCATCCATAACGTGTAAAAAGTTGCTCATTTTTTAACCGAATCGAATCTAATTTAATTGACGTTCTTTCATATAAGCACTATTAAAGATAAAGAAATCAAACTCGAGACCTCAAACGGAAAGGGCGAAGTGCTTAGCCCATTGAGCTGCCACAAATCCGTTGATTTACAATTTTTTTTTTTGTGACCAAACCCTCCATTTACTCATTAATGACAAAATTCTGGTTGGTTGGCTTTATAAAAGTATCCGTAACAGTTTAAGCGGTATGTCCCCACAACACACACCTACCGCGACAATGCGCGTGCTGGTTGTCACTGCGAGGACTCCAGATAAAATCAAGGTATTCAAAACCCTAAATCCCCAATTGTCCAACTTCCCCAAATCCTGATCTCCTGCGATCCAATTCGTACAGGAAAGAGGTAACTACACGATTCTGGGTCTTGCATCCTTTTGTTTCAGATAAACTTACATCTATAATATGTGTGTATGTATAGGTTGCCGTGAAGTGAAATTTGCGGTAACTAAGCTTTTATGCCGCTCAATTGTCACTAAAAGATAGTATCTTTGACTGATTTCTGTTTCCCTTTGAAATGAATTCAACGAATTTTGAAGCTTTTAATAGCCGAAATAGGATTCGTTTTGGCATACGATTGCTGTTGTATATAATGTATCTGATTTCCTTTAAATTTTGAATATTTGTAGGTAGATCATGAAGCGGAAACAAGCATTCCCGGGAACGGGAAGGGGAAGGCCACGAAAAAATCCGGCTCCGGGTGTGGTCAGTGAAAGAGTGGTCAGTGAGAGAGTGGTCAGTGAAAGATTGGTCAATGAGAGAGTGGTCAATGAGAATGAGAAAGCGTTCTTGAGTTTTGTTAACCAGAATGTTGAAGAAGAAAGAAATGATTTTGGGTGGAATCAATCTGATGACGAAGACCGTGATGATGAGGATTGTAACAATGAATTGGAGAATGATTCGGTTAGTGATCCTTCTTCGATGGAGAGTGACTGGTCAGATGGTGATCAAAATGCAAGCACCGTGGTGCAGAACTTGCTTAGCAGGTATGGTGAAGGTGATCTCCAGATGGGAAACTCATCCAACCAGAATGATCACGCACAAAATATGCCATTGACCGTCTTAGGTTCTTGGAGTAGAGTCCAGAATGAGCAAGTAATGCCGTTGCAGGATCCTCCCTGTAACAAGAAAGAATTGAGTGCTGCCCTGGCGGTATGATAGATATTTTGTAACAGGTTTCCATATCGTTTTGGTTTACAATTTCGGGCTCTGCTTGTATAGTCTTTTCTATATTCTTATGCTTAGTGTGATTGAACTTACTAGTTACTGCTGTTCTCGAACGATTTTACATTTTAGGTCATTAAGAAGGTTATGAAAATGGATGCAGCTGTACCTTTCAACACTCCCGTGGATCCAGTTGCTATGAGATTACCTGTGAGTGTGACTTTCTATATGCATAGTCTTAATCTTTTTCTTAAGTAATAACATGACTCGGTGATCATTTTGATGTACCACAATCTGGTGTCTGTCTTCTTTTTGTGTGTAAAAAAGTGAAATAATCCCTTATCTCTATTGGGGTATTAAGAGCTTCTAAGAGGGGATTGGGGCTTTTAGCATCAAGTATGTCAAGGTACCATGTCAAACATGTAAAAAACTTGCCTGGGGTAACAAACTTGACTACCATTAAGCTTGTAAATTTAGTGGAAAATTGACCCGAGTCTTTTGTTTTGTCTGCACCGAACTATGACTTAGCTATCTAGGTAGTAGGTATCAAAATGAGTTCTTACTTCTTGGTAATCACTATATAATGCTGAATGCCGTTATGCATGTCATATGTGTTCTGAAATGTGCTGTTGCCTTTCGATCATGATTATTTCTCTGCCTTACTGTTTTATCTTCTCTTTTGTTTCTTTTTGTCCTTTCTGGAACCAGGATTACTTTGATGTTGTAGAGACACCAATGGATTTTGGAACTATATGCAGCCATCTTCAAAATGGTACCAAGTATATGAACGCGGAGGATGTATTCAAGGATGTCCAATACATTTGGAAGAACTGTTGCAACTATTACAATGAGGGTAACTTTGTTTTGAACCTTATGAAACGCGTGGAGGAGAAATTCATGAAATATTGGACAGCTGCTGGTTTGTGCAGTAAAGAACCCGGGGCAAGTAACCGTAAGGGTTTCCCATTACTTTTATGAATTTATAACATTACCAGTGTGGGCTACCATCATTTTTGTTAAATTTTTGATTAGATTCTTTTTAGTTTTACTAAGCTCTAATGTGGGGAAAAGGAAGACGCGAGGACCTACCCGTAACCTTAGACTAGCTCAACTTCCTATCGGGGAAAGATTTGAAGTCAGCTGGAAGAACCGGAGGCCCGTAGGTCAAACCACCACTTTCTTCAAATCAGAGTGTACAGCCCTGGTTAGGCAAACCCGGGAGATACCCCTACAGGTTAAGTCATGGAAGGAAATCCCATCTGATATTAAACAGAAGGCATTTGAACATATGTTGGTTAGTACAACGAAAATCATAGAATTGGTTCAAACTGTAACAATTGATTTTCCCTTGAATCCCATTTTGCCATGTTTATTGTGTAATATATCTTCATGTATGTTTTTCAGAAGCGTTTCAAAGTCGAAGATCACATGAAATGGGTTTTGGATCAGATTCATAGATCCTACAACAGTTATCGGCATCACCTGAAGACGACGTGGTTTGAAACATGTGAGACGACTGAGGAAGCACGTGAAAAAGTACCACCAAATGTTACAGAGGAGGATTGGCAGTATCTTGTAAACTTGTGGACCTCACCTGAATGGCAGGTACTACCAAATGTTAGATATCATGATATCAAAGAAGATAACAAGGGGAAAAAAAATCAAGAACTACGTTATATTCCCTATTTTCCTTTCAGTTATCTACTCTGTTTGTAGTTAGATTGTTATACATTAATGGTCCCTTCCTTGAATGCAGAAAATCAGTAAGCAATACAAGGAGAATCGTTCCAAGAATACCATAATTCACACGTGTGGGTCCAAGAGCTTCTCGCAAGTCCTCGAGGAAGAGGTATGACCTGTTTCACTTACTGCATCTTGTGTTTAGTAATATTTTACTGGCATTCTCATCTCTCTTCTTGTTTTTTGGTTGCAATGGCAGAAAAAGAAGACTGGAAATGAGCCTGGCCGTACACTTTTCTGGGAACGCACCCATGTTCGGCCTGATGGACAGGCTCCAAATCCAGCTACACAGGAGGCATTGGTATATATTGAACCTGTAATTAAACTAAAGCTGCAAGCATGCCTAATTATTAGTTATTTTAATACGTGTGTTGAGTTCCATTTTGTGAACGCAGTCAAAGCTCAAGAAATTGTATGCTCAAATGGCTGCGGAGAACTCACAGATGACAGAAGACGAGATTTTTGTAAAGGTTTTTGGACCTGAGCGTCCCTCGAGATTACGTGGTTACGGTGGTGTAACCCCAAAAGAGTTATGGGGAACACCGTCATCGTCATCGTCATATACTGTTAGTGAACTCAAAAGGCAACTTGAAGAAGCAAAGCAGCGACAAGAAGAGTATGAACAAAAGAGTGCAGCTGAGATACAGGGCTTGAAAGAGCAATTTGGTCGTCTTGAGGGTTTGCTGTCAGATCAAATGAATAGGTTTGAAGGTTTACTAGTACAGTTGACGAGTCATATGCAGCCCCCTGCCCCGATCGAGAGGCCTACTGGAAATCTACTCACCCGAAATGGTATGCATCTTTGAACACTGACTCTCTATTTTCTAACGGGTTACTTATCATATATATTTTCGCGGAAATATGGATATATTGAAGCACAATTCATTTGCATTGGGAGTTTTATTTTTTCTTGTTTGTTAAAAGACTGATAGGGAAGAATAGGAGTCGGGCACCACGAACGTATACTGTTTCATAATTCCTAATTGAGAAACAGTCCAAAGAAGGATGCGTTTATGTCTGTTTTTTAGTTCAATGACCTGAAATGGCTTTAAAACTCCGGTTATAAGCATTTAGGTACCTGAAATTCGACATCTCAAGAGGCAAACTTTGCAACGGTCTCTTAACGGATACATTGGTTGTAACGGGGTCTTTTTTTCATATTTTGTTTCCATTTAGCTATTGTTTACACTGCATAAACTCGAGTTTATATCTGAGATTTTGCTCTTGGCGGAAGGCCCTGTGGTCCAGTTCGTGCATGATATAGTTTGGCACTCAATTCATACGGGGTTGGAGGTTGTAACTATGATTGTTTTCGTTCTCTATTCTCAGGCCATCCACGGAGTTTCCGATCCAGAAGATGAAATCTCATCACTTATCAGCTATGCCTCTGTCTTGTTGGGTTAAATAAGGCTGTTAGCGGAAAATCAACCTAGATACGCCGGCAATGGCGAAGGGGTTGGTGAGCAGTCGCCGACAGCCACCATGGAGAGCGATGAACCAATGACTCTTTGAATAGACTTAGAATTCACTAAAATCTTGATTGAATGAGTTCTCTGATCAATATCGAGCAGAGAACAACCATGTTTGCTTCCCAAGTAGGTCGTGTATTTCAAGAAAAAAACTTGTGTAGGAACATCCGGACCATGTATGCCGTCGGACTGCTCTCCTTCTTGCAAAACTTAAATCATTTGTTGTTAATTTGTTGAGTTTTCGAATCCAACCAACCAACCAACCAAGAGAATGACTTTTAATCCAGAAATCCAATCAAATGGGAACGACTTTGCATCTTTAAATGCATCCATATAGAATCAACCAACCAACCTAACTAACAAACAGCCGGAAACCAGGGGAGACGGAACCACCTAAGAACCTGAAAACAGAGTCTTACACAATCAGTGGCTGCACGATCAGGGTTTAGGAACTGAACAGATGCTCAGTTATGCATTTTGAAACGTTCAAAGAATTCCCGATGAACCATTTACAAGCACAAGCATGAGACTATCAGAGCCGGATCAAAATTCAGCTCGAAAAGATAAACTTCGCGGCATGTTTCATCCGCTCTTCACTAATCATTCGAGGCCAAACAGCAGCGCATGGGTTCTTAAGATAAAATCTTATACAACCGGAGCAACATACTACTTTTCTTAACTGCAGAACCAAATCATATATTTTGTTTCAACTGGTTTGCTTCCAACAAAACCGGATAATTAGATGTAACTGATGCAATACTCTTATGATTTATAAATAATCAACATTCATACACATACAAGTACCATATTCAGAGAGGAGCACGAGCTGCTGTTCTGGAGTTCATCTCCAGACAACAAACATACATACAATTTAAAACAGAACAAGTATAGTGAATCGATAAATACCTGTTTCGCTTCCTTGGAAACATGTTATTAACATAAACATACATTTGTAGCTTTGCCGAATCAAGCATCAGCCGCAACGAACTCACATGAGGCCCAAGTCTTTGCGACATCCGTTACCTTGCTTTGCTCCACCTGCACCTGTCTCAGCCGAGGGCAGCTGAGCACCAAAAACTCAATCGCGTCAGCTTGAATCTCAGGACAGTGCATGATATCAACACTCTCCAAATGCTTACAGCTCTTAAAAATCGAAACCATGGCTGCATAAGTAAGCCTTCTGCACCCTTTCAATCTCAAATCAACCAAATTATTACACGAAACTAACATCGATACAAACTCTTTATCCACCAACATTTCGTTATAAGACAAATCCAGCTTCCTCAATTGCCTCAAATTCTGTCCTAATGTGGCCAACAACCCCGGTTCTCTTTCAACCACGTCACAATTCACCAGTGCCAATTCTTCGAGGCCAGAACTCGCAGCGATAGCAAGAGCCTTGATGCCTTCACCACTCACAAGACAGCAACTTTGAAGCTTAATACTTGAAATGCTTCTGAAATTCTTCGCCACAGCCAACAGATGATCGTTATTAAGGTCGAGAGGCAATCGAAAATCGAGTTTTCGCAGGTTACAACGCCTTCGGCTGAAGAATCTAAGCAGACCATCTCTGCTGCCACCATCATAAACCAAAAGTGAAGTCAGAGAATCACAATTCTCCGCCACTTTCAGTAGAACGCCGTCGATTATCGCCCTACAAGTCCGGAGCTCCAGCTCCTGAACACCCTGCAAACACATGGCAAATGACGAAAATGACCCTCGATCCCCAATCCCTTCACAGCTCTTCAACTGCAGTTTCTTCAGCTTTCTGCAGCTCCTCCACAGCCACCCAAAACCCCTATCGTCATCTCCGATTCCAGATAAACAGAGACTCTCCAAACCTAATTCTGCAGCCGAATCCTCCTCTGCAGAAAACCCATGTTCCCAATTGGGGTCAACGCCGTCCCCAGAGCAAACCCTGATCGACAGTTCCTTCAAAGACCGAAACTTGAGGACCCACATGAGGAATAGAGGCCTGGACAGATTGATGCAGAGAGAGGTGAGGTGGGTACATGATGAGGAGAGAGAAGTGAGGGAGGAAAGAGAGACAGGGCCGGCTAAGAACCTGAGGCTGTGAAGCTTGGGGCAGAAGGAGGAGACTAGGAGGAGGAGGTGGTCGGAAAAAGCGGTGGATTTTCCGACAGTGGGAGGGTCGGGGGGTAAGAGGAGAGAGAGGGTAGAGAGGAAGGGGTAGTGAGAGAGGATGGAGGAGAGAGAAGGGAGGGTGGAAGGATGAGGGGTGAGACGGAGAGAGAGGGAGGTGGTGGAGGTGCGGTAGAGGTGGAGCCACCGCTTGGAGACCAAAGAAACGGTGGAGGACGTTGATGGAGGCAGCCTTTGGAAGACTTCTTGAACTAGTTCATCACATAGCGCCTTGTCCATCTTTCTCTCAATTTTTCGTAACCTTCATCATCTAAATATATTCTTCTATAAAACTACTTTCGAGTCACCACCTACCCAAATGGAGATGAGAATCTTCGGATGTGAGCCCCTTACGAGTATTACCGCCGTCGTAACATTAGTGTCTATAAAATCACAAATCGGTAACTATATATTATTGGCACGTAACGTCAGAATTGCAGATGCAAGTGTAAAGACTTTTTGGCAGCATCAACTATTTGGTTATTTGCTTTGCTGGTGCTTTGTTTTCATTTGGTTTTGCTTACTAGATTCTGTGGGGAGTTTGCTTTAATTGCAGTTCAAAGTTTCAAGTGCGTTCACACACCAATGAGAGATTTTTCGATGTGATCGTTACACGAGATGATACATCACATGTTTTTATATAAATTATGTAATATGTGTGTTAAGAGGTTAATAACTTAAAAATTAAAATTTCTCACTACTTACATAAAACCACGTGATGTACCATCCGTATTTTCATTACAACTAAAAATTTCTTCATACCAACGTTCTCAAGGGGTTACGTGACCCACACACGCGACAAGGCATGTGAAGTGAGGGGCAGTGGGACCAGAAAAGTAACTAATGATAGACTCTACCATCATCCAACGGCAGCCGTAAGTTTGTGATTCTCGTGTACCCCGTCCCAAGCAAATTCAACCACTGAAAAGGAAAGCCTACAACACGAGTATGATAAATGTCCTAGAGATTCTCCCATGCCTGTATTTCTTTTAGAAAATCTTTTAATTATTTCCGAACAATTAGAAAAAAAATTCTTTAATCAGGAGAATCCAATTCAGATGTAAGATACTTATCTAGAAGATCTCTCATCATAACTGTTATCAGGTCGTGCCGTAAATGTTAAATCTTTGAGTTGAGAAGATCCATAAAATGTTAAATCTTTGAATTGAGAAGATCCGTCGACCTAACACGATGAGAAATATCTATCTATTTAACTATTCAAGGTCACTAATTTTTTATATCGATAATCATTCAATTAGATTGATAGTGCATTTTTAACATGTAAGTATTTATACTAATTTTATTGAGACCATTTGATATTACGGTCTAGTAGTATTCATCTTTACTTGCAAGTAAAAGGTCTTAGATTTGATTATCACCAAAAGCTAAATTGAACCACATTATTATGGCTGGTTCAGTGTAAAACTTAGTTCACCCCCTACTCCCTTAGTAAATACTATCGTTTGTTAAAAAAAAAAAAAAAAACAAAAACAAAAATATTCATTAAGACTAATCCTGATCGTATGAAAATATCTCTGCTTAAGAAGAATTCACGCACAATGTGTTTACATAAAACTTGTAGCTCAAGCGGTTAACAACGTATATTCATTTACCCCTTGAATGTAGTAGTATTTAAGGTTGTCCTATATTTGATTGACACCTTGTTATGCGACGGTATAGCAATCACAGCCGTAGAACTCTTGAATGTGTATTTGTATATCTAAAGTGACACTAAACCAACCAAAATACAAAAAGAAATGAAACACTAGCTGTGTTGTGTAGGACCTTCGAACCACAACCATCTTTATTCTGCGGCCTAAATTCCTTACCTGGCAAATGGCCTAAGCCAGCAGGCAATAGGTCCTCATCAGTCTCTTTTACTGCATTTAATTTCCATCCTACTTGTTCAACGGAGATATCAGTATCCCAAGTCAATCACGCATGCACTGGTCTAGCCTATGAGAAAGTTAAAACGCATTGTTTTGAGTGATTGATGTGGGATACCGACACAATGACATCCCATTGCAGGTAAGTTTTTCTCATGTATTACATGGAAACTAGCCTCAATTTTATGCCCAATGATGCATTCTCTAAACCCATCCCACACTTGCACAACAGTCACTACACACATATTATAGACACACAAAAGCAGTAATCTTCATTTTCTAATTCTCTGCAGGTCTAACCAGCTACAAATTCATGTGAACGTTGTTTATAACGTGTTAAGAACGACGAAACAAAATATGAATACACAACGCCCAGCATGGCAGGTGAACCATACCTATGTAGAGGTAAGTAGCACTGTTCCAGGCCCAGAGAGACTCCACCCAGGACCAGAAGTCACCAACATTAGTGCTGCCGGAACCTTCGAATGCAGCTTTCAACACTATAAAAGCAACTGGCGGGAACCCAATAAACCCCAGAATGAGATTGCAAACCGCCCTTGAAAGTGTTCTTATGCTCCTAGCTTTAACATCGGGCTTCAACGGATGAGCCATCAAGCACATTGGTACCATCAGTAACCCCCCAATCTCTGCTGTAGCAAAGTTAATGACCGACATGAGACACAAACCAGTGAAGGCAGCTGAAAGAGTCACTGATTTCAAGATGGGCCATTCTTCTCTTTGAGGTTGAGATTCATTGGCATGAGAAGACGGAGAAGCCAAAACCATGTACATGACCACAAGGCTGAGAACTGAAAGCGAAACCCAGATTGCAAAGCTGGTTGTTGGGGTGCAACTCGGTATTTGACAGATAAAATACGGGAGTAATGAAACAACAGAACCCCACAAGTGGACAATAAAAGCCTTCTTTGTTGCATATAGCCATTTCCATGATTTGAGAGTGACGATGGCCGAGGAAGCAGGTTTCCCTTTTTTCACACTAGAATCAGAGTTACTAGAATTAACATAGAGAGAAGCTGCTACCAAGGGGAGTGGGGCAACTAGTAGGGCAAAAGCAATCATGTAGACTCCCACTGACACAAATTTAGCCGGAGAAGTTAATAGGTACAGAAAAAATGACTGGTGAAACTTCTCTAGAAGGTTGTTTACTGACCGAATGACTCCTTCAATTAATCTGCATAAATAAAAAAGAAACCCACAACAAAAATTTCCACTCAAATACTGAATATTCATATTATTGCATGCCATAGATGCATACGCAAGTACAATAAGAAATCATGAGTATGACCGGAGGAAAAGATAATAGTAGAAAACAAAAAGAACAAACTGTAAAATTGAAGATGCCCTAAAAAGCTTTAAATGCTTACAGAAACCAAAAAAAAAAAAAAAAAAAATCTTATATATGACATATCAAATGAAAATGAAAATTGCAAGGATCAACTTATTAGGAATCAATATTTCTAGGAAGTAGATGCTATTCAGCACTAACCGGGCACTTCGTAGAAGTAAGTCATTTTGCCTGGCTATGTTCTCCAAAGAAGAAAATTGGGGGAAAATTTCCAACGTAATTGCATCAACTTGGTAATCACGGAAGGCACCGTGAGGACCAGTGGGGATACCCAAAGCCTGGCATCATGAAGAATTTGATATAAGTATAAATATCTTTGTTTTATATCCTTTTACATCAAATTCAAAACTATAAACAAAGATTTTTAGCATCTTAATTTTAAAAGTATCAACAAAGTAATCTAAGACAACAAAAAGAAAGTTGACTGACCTGGTTGTACAATGAACTTGCAAGTGTAGCACTGCCCTCGACATAATCAGCAGCTGGGATACCAAATTTCCAGTCGGGATTTAAGCTTCTAGCAAAATGTCCTAGGGATTCTAATATTTCACCCAAAGTCTTGAGCCACTTCAAGCCAAGTAAAGACCAAAGTTTCTCCACCTTTACCCGCAAACCTTGCCTATGCACTGCTAAGTAATTCACAACATTGATGAGGTCAAGATTTGGCATCTGCCCATTGGATGCCTCAGCATAGATGCCTAGACTATCCTCAAAATGTTCACTTCGATCTGCTACCTTGATGACAAGAGCTGCAGCCATGGTTCCAGCACGTTTAAATCCGTCGTAAATCGCCCTTTCTGTTGACAGGTTCTCATTCATTTCATACAGATTATTGCTTTCAGGACACATTTCTGCATCTAGCGTACCCAGTCCACTAAATACAGGCGTGTGATAGTCTCTTAGCCAAGCAGAAACTGCAGCATACTCTCCAAATTGGGAATCGGCAATGAGCCATATAACATCCTTGGCCAGCCAAGGAACTCTGTTGAGCAAGGAAAATACCGAGTATGCAATGCCCAAAGAAAAGGCTTCATTCGGGTTCACTTTAGCTGAATTGAAAGGAGTAACTAAGACAATAGCTTCCTTCCCATCACCACGTGGTGCTCTAATAATTCCAACAGTATTGACCCCATGCAACGCACAACTGACGTTCTGCTCAACTCTTCCAGAATCAGGGCTAGAAAAGAAGTGGAGCGGGTGAAATTGGTTTAACTGAGGATGGAACTTGTGAAAACTAACTTCAGCACCCAAGTTCGACATATGCTGGGCAATGATTCTTTGACTTCCTCTGAAACATACCGTAAAAGTTTGATAAATCTGACACGATCAATTAATCTACTTTCAAAGTCGAAAACTTAAGATGTAATGTGCCCGATCGAGCAATCTACCATGGTACTTAAATCAACCTCTAAATATTAGACAGTAGTTTCCCTTTCCAGTGCCGGAGCCCGAAGCAAAAAGTTTAAATTTTGGCTTTTTAAGTAACTTCGAACGGTAAACAGCAATGTCTACACTCTACAAACTACAATCAACATAAACAATAAAGTGCACCGAAAATTTAAACGAATGACATACATTGCTGAACCCAGAGTCTTCGAATTCGAATTAGTCAAATCGTTTACCAATCTATTCGCCTCTGCAACCTCCTGATTCGAAAGCATAGACGCCACGGAGCCTGCGAATTAAGCAACCACATCAGCAGCAACAGAACAATGTTCATAACCGAATACTTTTCGATAAATAACCCAAACGGAAGTGAAAAATAGAGAGAAATTGGAGAACTGACCAGGCATGAGGGCATTCTCGGAAATATAAGTGTTCTTGGCGAGAACCGGAAGCAGCAAGAGCGCCACCACCCCGGCGGCGGAGAAAACGACACTGACAAAAGAGAAAAACGACCGCCAATTCATCGTTATCAGCATTAGCTGGTGACAGCCATGATAATTTAGTATGGGGATGTAATATATAGAAATAAATTAAATTAATTACCTGAACAAGAAGCTGTGGGAGATGAGGAAGATCCCCAGCCATACGATCGGTTTACGTTTAGGTTTAGCTCCGGTGGCGGTCTCGCTACCGCCCTCCGCCATTGTTCTCCGGAGTGGATTCGAAATCCGATGGCGGATGGGATCGGTTGTTTCTGTTAGGGGAAGTGTGAGTTTCTCAGTCGATCAGTCGGAGTCCATTTGCAGGGAACGAAGAGGACGAGCCGAGCTGAAAGCCGCAAGTGAGTCAGAGAAGACGAGATCCGAGTTGGCGGGTTGGACTTGAGGACTTGAGGGTGGTATCGGGCTTTTGGGCTGATCTGATATAATATAGGCCATTTTGGCAAAAAGATTGATCAGCAGGCCAGCCACCACTTCGTTTACCTAAACCAACATGCCGGTTTAGTTTGACGTAGAATATAACGTAATACCACTACACTATAGTACTGACTGGCATGCTAGCGATATTCTAAAACACAGATGTAGGATTTGAACTAGGAAGCAAAGTATGAAGAATATATGACATAGGCTATGAGCTCGTTTAGATATGCTTTTAAAATGACTGAAAACGTTATTAGAAAAAATATTTTTGGGTTTCAAAACTACTTAAAGTGCTTAGTGCTTCTTTCAGAGAGCACTTTAAGTGTTTTTCCAGGATTTACTAGCATTTTTACTAAGGATTGTTTCCAAAAACACTTTCACCAAAAGTACTTTTAATCATTTTAAAAGCATATCCAAACAAGCTCTATGTAATCATGTTCAATAGTTTGGGCTAGAGCTTTAATTCTCTCACTGGCCTCTTCTCTTATCCCATTTCCTCCTTTTTTCTTCAAACGTTTTAACAAAACCAACGGATTTTTCTAGTATGCACCGGAGTATAACGTCAATTGCACTACGGCCTTTGATAACCATTGGTAAATCACGAAACTACTTTCACGTCTCATGAAAAGAGCACACACGAATCGAATTACATGCTGACGCTGCGGTCACAAAATCATTCATTTACGGAGTTCATTAACATTCATGCCCAAAACTAATTCGATCTTCGGCACGCAGCAAAAACAGTTATTCGTTAGAAAAGCAAAACATCCTCAATGGGTTCCAGAAAATCGATTTTACAGACATGCAGAATGTATATAACGTACAAGTAAAAGTGGCCTCAACACCGTCTCAAGGTAGAACCGGGAAGAACATAGGCATAGCCCATTTTAAATAATACCTACAACTACATAAGGTGCACCAAGATCGGTGAGATATATGATCAAGCAAAAGAACCGCAACACCCCTATAGCACCTAAACAATCCTTTCGAAACAAACATCAACTACGACAGTGAGTATACAGAAACACTACGTAGAAAGCTACTTAAGTCGACCATGTAACTAGCTAATTGTTTGATTTTCAGCAAGCACATGCTACTCAGAACTACTAGTGACAAAGGTTAAAGACGATCATAGGCTAGCTACATAGAATGCTACTTAAGAGCTCGTTTGAATGTGTTTTTGGTGAAAATGATTTTAGAACCAATCATTAGTAAAGATGCAAGTAAATCCTGAAAAAGTACTTAATGTGCTCCCTAAAAGAAGCACATAACTAGTGCTTCTTGCAAAAAGCACTTTTTTGAAATCCAAAAATATTTTCTTTATAAGCGATTTCAGTCAATTTAAAAGCACATCCAAACAAGCCCAAAGTGGACCCTGTAGCTTGCGAATTGGCAACAATGCCAATATGTCCCCATGTTCTTTCTTAATCTATCAATCATTTCACTTCGCTTGTATAACTAATTACCCAAAAGCAAGCACGGAATCAAATATACAACCAAAGATAGGGAAACCAGAAAACCCAACAAACTCAAAATCCAAATTCGAATCGAGTCATTGACCTACAAAAGTTAGCTGAGCAGAGCAGGTTCAGCCTGCTAATTGCCCGTGTTCAAACATCACAGAGATGTCCCAGAGTTCTTAAGCTATCAATCATTTCATTTTCATTGCATAACTAATTCAAACAAGCAAACACATAATCACGTACCCAAACAAACAAAGTTCTAAAAGACGCTAGGCACTAGTTGGACAGCGGGCTGAGGCCTAGTGCTTAGGCAGCTAGGCAGGGCCTAGGTGGTCGCCTCAGCAGGCTAGTCAGATTTTAGTAAATCTATTATATTTCGTGTAAATAAATGTCTGTTTAGAACAGTGCAAACAAACATTCCGAAAATCGAAACAAATTCAAATTGCAAGTAAAAAGTAAGTCAACAAAACCCATTTCATTCTCTGTTTGCATAAAACAACAAAGACGATCTAACAGTAAGCAACAAAATCTAATACCGTATCTCAATAATAAAGTAGCACATTATATAAGATAGCGAAAAACTCCGAAAAAACGACCAGAAATAACAAATCGGTTGAAAAAACCTAAGCGGTGAGCACGACGGCGCCACCGGCCTCCTTGATCTTCTTCTCGGCGGTCTTTGAGATCAGCTTGGCCTTCACTACCAACGGCTGAGACGGCAAAACGCCCTTCCCCAACACCTTGAAGTAGCCGAACTGAGTGACGTCGAGCAACGGCGCCTCGCTTCCTCCCTTGGCGGCGGCGGCCTTGTCCTTCACGTCCTGGGGTACAAGCGACCACAGCTTGTCGAGGTTGACGATTGGGCAATGGAACTTGTTGCGCAGCCTGTGGAAGTACCTCATACCGACCTTACCGAAATACCCTGGATGGTACTTGTCGAAGAGGATCCGGTGGTGGTGCATTCCTCCGGCGTTACCGCGACCGCCGGGATGCTTGCGGTGCTTGCCGATACGCCCGTGACCGGCACTGACGTGGCCCCGCTTCTTGCGGTTCTTCTTGAACCTCGTCGTCATCGTTGTCCGCTAGGGTTTTTGGGGGGCGGCTGCTGGTGAAATGGAGGAGCTTAGGAGCTAGGGTTTTTTTGGAAGAATATATAGGGAAGAGGAGAAAATGGATTGTCGAAAGACATGAAACGCCTCGTTTCGAGTTTGGGCCGTTGTTTATTTTTTTCCCGCCTCCATCGCGGGTTTCCTGGAAAGTTGGGCTTTTCTGTTAGAGCTTGGGATCAACGTAAAGTTGAAATTGGGCCTCACGTGGAAATATCAACTTTGCTCTCTAAAAATATTTAGAAAACTAAAAATTAACAAACATTTGATATTAGATAGCGTCGGCATCAAAATATGATAGCTAACTCATTCTGTGACGATCCTTCAAATTTTCATTACACGCAAAAATTATCATTCAAGCCTCGTGAATATCGTCATTGGATTAAAAATGCCATCAAGTAAAGATCAAAATCGATTTGCAAAAAACGAAATTCCAAAATTGAAATCAAAACACGTATTAGGAATTCATAAGAAAGAGAGAGAGATGAACATGAAATTAAATTTGAATAGGGTATTATGAAGGTGATAGTTGGAGATGAGGGAGGTGGCTGAGTAGGTAGCTCGGTTAGTTTTTTCATCTATGTTTCTAAAACCCATAAAATGTGAGTCTCTTCTCGATTTGAAGAAACTTTTTTTTTCTGTCGGTGTTATGAACTTTTGAAAGAGTTGGGTGGGTCGTGTTTTTCTATTTTCAGAGTTTTGTTAATGATTTTAAATCTTCTCTCTTTTTAAAAAAGTTTAGTCCATGCAGCACCACATAGGTCTGACACGTCATCAAAGTAATAGTAAAATAAACGGAATGGGATGGTAGGGACGATATTCATTTGTGATACCAAATTTCAAGGACGGCATTGATCGATTTTCAATTTTAAAAACTAAAATAAAGAGTGTGGTCAATTTCAAAGATCATTTATGATAAAAAAAAAATCCTATTTTATAATACTGGCGCAAAATTTTCGTTATAGTGTCATACTTATGTCCAAATTAACTAGTACTTTTGATATTAGCTTCTCTATAAATATTGTACGCAATTGATTGGGGATTTGTTTCTTTCTTACATAGGAAAATAAAAATACAAATATATTTAATTCGTGAGACTTGAGACTTGAGACTTGAGAGGGTTTAAGATCCTTAGCAGCTAACATTTCCTTTCCTCCTACTTTATTAGGTCGTCTTCTTCTTTTTGTCGATTCTAGGTCTTCCTCTTCGCTCTCTGTACTTCCTCCTCTCAGAATTCGAAACCCTCATGGATTCGCATACCGGCGACCCCAACCTCGACGGCGAAGCTCACGACATTAACGGGCCAGACCACCGACACGAGCCGGCGGAGGATGACGACTACAGCAGGTCCCAGCCTCACACTGGCGACGGCGCCAGTCCCGGGTAATCTCTCTTCTCTTTTACTTTCACGCCACCGTTTGGTTCCCGAGAAAATTTAGGGCAAACCCAGAAAAAATCGAAATCTCAGCTTAGCTATCTTTCTCTAATTCCGTAGGAAAATCTTTATAGGGGGTCTGGCAAGAGAGACTACCACAGGTAGGATTTTCAATTTTCGTATCTGCTTAGTTGATTGATTACTGTGATTTTTTAGTTTTTAGGGTTTCTGATTGGGAATCTGTTCTGGTAATGCAGCGCAATTTATAAAGCATTTTGGTGCGTACGGTGAGATTATAGATTCGGTGATAATGAAGGACCGGAAGACGGGGCAACCCCGTGGTTTCGGGTTTGTGACGTACGCAGACCCTTCTGTGGTTGATAAAGTCATTGAGGATGCTCATGTTATCAATGGCAAACAAGTAGGTATTTTTGAGCTGTATACTTCTTTTGTTTGTAAAAAAAGGAACTTGCGTATGAATTTTTATTTTATTTTTTTAATAATTTGGAGGTCGAAATCAAGCGAACAATACCCCGGGGAGCAATGGGTTCTAAGGATTTCAAGACCAAGAAGATTTTTGTGGGTGGAATTCCAACAACTGTAAATGAAGGTGCTCTTATTTGTTGGTGCTTGTCCCTTTTCAGTCTCTAGTTCTTGAGTATAGTTAATGAGGTACTTATGTTTTTTTGTAAATGGGCAGAGGAGTTTAGCGACTTCTTTTCACAGTACGGAGAGGTCAAGGAACATCAGATTATGCGGGACCACTCCACCGGTCGCTCCCGTGGATTTGGATTTGTTACCTTTGACACAGAGCAAGCAGTGGATGAACTCTTGGACAAGGGGAACAAGCTTGAGTTTGCTGGAGCTCAGGTGAGTTGTCTACTGATAAACATTTGTCTGTGCCCTTGTATGCTTTATGATTATGCCACATGGAGCAAATTCCTAAATAGTTATCGTATGCATTATCTGTTGCATTGGTTGTAGTTTAGGATTATGGTGTGCCGAATTTTGCATTGATGTTCCACATATCCTCGTTAATTGTCATATTCTAGTACTAGTGAGTAGTGACATACACGAATGGCCATCTCAGTATCTTGTTTTTCAAGATTTTGTGTTTATTATATGTGTCATCTCATGTTGTCAATTGAGTGTTTGCTCCCTCTTTTTAATTTTCTGCTTTTGCAGATCGATGTGGAATAATGGTTTTGTAATGGGTTGCACTAAATTGTTGCTTGGTTTGGTAGTACCTGTAGATTACTTAAAAGTTACTTATTGTTTTAATTACCAAAAAAAAGTTCGCATTGCTTTGTTCACTTTTGAAGTGATGAATAAGGAAACCATGGTACAGTATGCTTGACAAAACAAAACAAAGGTAGAATTCACTTACGTACAAGAAAATAGTTTACTTGTACTCAGACGGTCTGGCCATATAGTAAATGCATCTATGATCATTCAAGAATCTTGATAATTTGGATTCATCTGTTATTTCTTGTAGGTGGAGATAAAAAAGGCGGAGCCAAAGAAGCCAAACCAACCTGCACCACCATCGAAACGTTATAATGATTCTAGACCTGCATATGGTGGTGGGTATGGAGAAAGCTATGGTGGATTTGGAGGTAGCAGTTATGGTGGTGCTGGTGGTTATAGGTCAGCTGCTGCTTATGGTGGTAGAGGCAGTGCTTATGGAGGATATGGTGGCGGTGAATTTGGCGGATATGGAGTATATGGTGGCGGCGGCGGTATAGGGGCTTATAGGGGAGAATCTTCCATAGGATATTCAGGCCGTTATGGAGGAGCCTATAGCAGGGGTTACGATATGGGAGGTGGTTATGTTGGAGCTGGTGAGAGTTATGGGGGATATGGAGGTGCTGGCGGGGCAGCAGCTGGTGGTGGTGGTTATGGGAGTGGCTACGATGCAGGTTTTGGAGGTGGTTACGGGGGTGGCTATGGAGGTGGTAGTGGAGCTTCCTTTTACGGTAGTAGAGGAGGGGGATATGGCGGTGCAGGTAGTGGCCGATATCATCCATATGGGAGGTAGAAGGGGCTGTTGTATTTTATGATGAAAGAAGTCTGCGGCTAAATGAACCTAACTTTGTAGCTATTGGCTTCAAGCCTACAGGCGTGTGTTTCCAGTTTCTCACTTGGTCTCATTTCTCTCTCTTTCTTTCTTTTGCCCCGGCGGCAATGGAGGCCGGTAACCTTGTGTCAAGGACGTTCCGTATAATCTTCTGTTGAATTCTTTTTATTTCATTGAAGCCCTTTATTTGTACCAGGACTATGAGATTAAAGAGACCTGGCAATTGACATTAACAGGCTGCACATTTGTGCAGATGTTTGCATTCTCGCACTGAATTTTATTTCGTACGACGGCTTAGAGACTGCCATTAGTTCTTTTTTCGCTTATTTTTTTCGCGGAATCCGCTATTGGGTTAGCCATTTTTGTTATTACTTTCCGAGTCCGCGGGACTTATACGATCTCACCCATTGGAGATGTTCTTACAAATTTTTCCATGATTTGCTAGTTTTTGTTTGGAAAGCATTTCACCGTCTTCCATCTTTTGTGATGCTTGTACGTCTTGGGCTCTGCCCTTTGTGTCAATACATGCTTTTAGATATTTTCTTTTTAACTCGTATGAAATTTTTGGTTAAACCCAAAAAAATAATAATTAGACAACCAGTACCAATTAACCTTTGATTCGGTGATGCTTCTCTTCCTAGTGATGGAAGCAGTTTTAAGTTCGAATCACTTGACTCCTACAACCAAAACAAAATGATTAAGAAAATAGTATATTGTTACTAATAAAACAATTTTGTTAACTTCATAAGGGTAAAATGGTTTCGATCAGTATTCAAAATATCATTATTATTGAAAATATTAATATATAAATTTGTAAAAATATCGATGCATCTTTTGACCCGTATAAGTAACCCAAAAAAAAGAGAAAAAAGATGAAACTATTTTTCTGGTAGGCATGCCTTTTCTCCGAGCTGGTCTGTGTCAAGTATTAATCACATATAGGAGAGATTTTTTAGTGTGACCGGCATATGAAGCTATTTTTCTGGTAGGCATGCCTTTTCTCCGAGCTGGTCTGTGTCAAGTATTAATCACATATAGGAGAGATTTTTTAGTGTGACCGGCACATGAAGTGGTACACTACGTGTCACTATACAAATGATGGAATATAATGTGTGTTAAAAAGTTATTAACTTAAAAAATAAAATTTCTCACCAATTACATAAAATTACATGAGGCATCACAATTAAAAATTTCGCACGCGCGATAGAGAAAGAATGGCGACGGTGTCCTGGAATCTGAGCCCGAGGCCACGCCCAAAGGTGCACACAGACTCATAGATTTATTTATTTATTTTACATTTTTTATTTATAAAATAATAATAACTGCTAAAATCTCCATTTGGTGTCGCCATTGTTTGTTCTCGTAGCTGCTTCAGGTCTCCTGCAGAAAGAGAGATAAGAATCGAGATAACTATAACCCTTACAAAGTCATCAAAATTACGCCTCCGCCCAAGAATCTCGGCCTTCGTTGCTTTCCCTCCGTAAGTCCTACCTCATTTTTGCAAATTATTAATCTTTTTCTGCGAATTATTTTTTAATTACTTTTTGTATGAGGAATTGCAATTTCATAATTGGATAAGAAAACTAGAGAATATGTTCCAATTAAAATATAAAAAAGTACCCGAGTTTTTATGGGAAATGAATATTTCTTAGAGCTGATTTGGTATTGTTGTACTTTGAAAAAAAACTGATTCTGCTGTGCTGTGAGAATAAGCGGCTGTGAAATAAAGCAGCAGAGTGTTTGGTAAACTTTTTTTTAAAAGTGCTTTTGAAAAAAAAAAAACAGTATTATAGTGTTTGGTAAACTTTTATGTAAAACAGATGTGAAAAAAAGCCGATTTTTCAAAGCTAGGTTTTGCAGCTTCTTGTTTTTGGCTTTTTTTCACCCAAAACTGTGAAAAAAAGCTGAAGCTGAATGTTTACCAAACACAAAAACAACTCCCAGCTTTTTTTAATACCAGCTTTTTTCAGAATCACCTCAGTACCAAACCAGGTCTTAATCTCTTCCTCCTAATCCATTAAATTTAGAGGTTTGAGCTATTGGAATTTAATCTAACAGTAAAAATTATTATAAGTTTTAAAGTGGGCCTCTATTTATAGCAGTTTGATCAAATCTCAATAATCCGAATCTCCGGACTTGATGGATTAGAAGAGAGGGATTCAGAGAGGATCCTTTTCTGTTTTTATGAGTCCACTAAATATGGTATTTCAAGTTGAACCGTTTATGTTTTAGGTCTTTTCTCAAAGATCACATATTCAAAAAATTACCCTACTATGAAGCCATATGACCGTTGAATTAAGTGTTTAGAGTTTTTTTTTTTCTTCAACAAATGAATGTGTTAATGTTTTAAATTTGTCTAATTTTTTGCAAGGATGATAAAAGTGATGATTCGGATTATTAAAATACATTACAGAATGAACCCAAAATAATGCATATCAAAAGATGTGTAAAAAATAGAGTCACGGATCAGCTCCCTGTAAAAAGAAGCTATTAAAATGAGAGGCACAAATGTTTCCCTTTGCTAGACAGATTGGGGACTTGTGGCAAAAGAGCTTCAAATCCCACTAATAATTTTGGGGATCAATTCTGAATCTGTGAATGTCTGTTGAGTGGGAATTATGCATGTGCTGCTGCTGCTGCATTTGCTCTTGCTTATTATATTAATTGTATTATGAGCTGTTTAAGCTCGATTACTGCAATGATTAAGCACTAATGCCGTCGATTAGGATGTCACAGATGTACAAATTGACTGTAAAAGGAAGTTTTTCGAATGTCATGAATTTGGTAGAAGCTGCGTGATCGATGTATTGAAACTTGAAAGAGTTGGTCACTGAAATCCCTTTTGCTCTAGGGGGCCATATACACATGTTCTGATAGATTGGTGTTGGCGATGACTTTGGGAAGTGTCACAAAGAGGAAGCCCTTTATGGTTTTTGGAGGAGGTTGAACCCCAATGCGTCCCACTTTTCCTCTTCTTTTCTCTTTTGGCCAGTAAGCATCACTGTGCCGTCGAGAAATGCAAAACCATGCCGAGGATGTGAGGCATCCTCGTTTAAATGTGTATCGATAGCTTGTCATGTAGGCATCAGATGGCTTCTTCTGGTGTGAAAACATTTCTAAAGTAGTGTTTCGCTTGGGTAAAGACATAGCATAGACCGTGCACTCAGTCGTCTTGGATCTTTCAGAAACTGTAAGAAACTAACAGATTACTTGGACAATACTATGTCGAAATGAAGATAAGCAATGTAATTCACATTCGCGGCTAACTTAATTAAGCGTGAAGTTAAGAGCACAAGTTTTTCGATGGTTTGGAAGACACAAGTTTCAGTGTTTACTGCACACACCTAAAGAACACAGTGACCGAGCAATGGTGAATGGCATCACAAGGTGATCAAAGTCTTTGCGTTGCGGCATTTTCTTTTCTTAAGTGTCTAAACGCCGTTTTATGTTGTTCTCAGATGTACAGGCATGGAAGATGATTCACGTACGGGATCAAAGTTGGTCCTTTTTATTTGGCTAAGCAAATGATCACCATCTATGAGATTTGAAGTTCTCACACTGTTTCATTCTCCATCACATTTGTGCGGGTAGAGGGCACCCCTTCGCACGAGTTCAGGAAACTGCACCGGAACCTTCCCTAAAACTACACTTGCATCCAAACTGATCGTTTCTCTCTGGCATGCTGTCAGTATCACTCTGTTGTGTTGGTTTCGTTTATACGAACAACTATGATTAATGTGATTACGTCTGTCTTGCTGTCTATATTACTCTGTTTGCTCATCCATCGTGGAGCGGCAGGCCCTACGGATGTGTGTGATACATCGAATTTGCGACCGAATATGCTATTTTCTTCTCTTTTGATTTTCCTTGTGTGTATTCTTATTGCACCTTCCATGCTGTAGAACCTACATTGCGGGGACAGTGTGACAATAGAAGGCCAAACTTACACAATCTCGGCCGTAACTCGTCGGTACTGGCTCCGGAAGGGAAGTATGAACCGAGCGAGAAGAGGCTTGACGTTTTGTCAACGGCGAGATACGTCTTAAATTTGTACCTAGAAAACTTGTTAGAACAATCTTGACATCTTGTTTAATGTTAGTTTCCTCATCACATTCCTTGCTAGTTCGCCCATGCACAGAGAAGGAAAGGAATGTTTAGTTTAATGCTTCTAGTTTGTAATTGTATGGAGAATTCTTTGGTGGGACATCTACGTCGTGATGTTACTAATTCACGTATACTAAATGTTATAGTTACATATGTTATAATATGAATAGATCCGTAAAACCAATTGATAGTGTAAGTGCTTGACTGAAAAAGTTACTCGTTCGTATATGGAGCATGTGTAGTCAATGAGTTTCACACATGAGTCAATATGTTGTGATGCCACAAAGGGATTTGTTTGGCATGATGGGTGAGATTAGATCATAGGGATATGATTGAATTCGCAATGACGTATAATTCACTCTATTATGAACTCATAATGCACTAATATTGTCCATCTCACATTTGACACAAAAATAATGGATTGAACTGAAGTTTATTTTCATTGATCACAACTTATTCCATCCAGCTCATCAGAAAATGCCTTAAGGTTTTTTAGTTTGGAACTGATCTTGACATCTGTATGTTAGTATTGTGTGGCTATGTTTTAGGTACATTGAAAGATTGCTCACCGAGAGAAATGGAAAAGGAGGCGGATTGTCTGCCCTCCTGTTTGGGTGCCCTTCCCTTCCCCTCTGATTTTATGCTGTCACGGTTAAACTAATTTTTTTTATAGAGATAATAAGAAAAAAAAATAATAAAAATATAAAATATTAACGTGACTTAATCGTGACGGTACAAATAGGAAGGAATGTGAATAACACCCAAACAGGAGGGACAGACAATCTGCCTCCAATGGTGGTCCTACTAGTCAAGATATTGTCTAAATTCCCTCCTAATAATTATCTGTGTCAGAACCAAGTGTTCTCCACCATATACAACCGGGAACGGATTCCTCCTAAGCGTAGGAAGCTGAGCTTCCTGAGCTTAGGAGGCTGAGCCTCTTGAGCAAATCATACGGATGATTGGATTTTAATCAAACGGTTACAATTATTATAATTTTCAGAGGGGCTTCTTGTTTGTAGTAGTTGGATTAAAATCTAACGGCTCGTGTGATTTGCTTAGGAGGCTACCTCCTAAGCTGAAGAGGGGATCCGTTCCCTATACAACCGTCCGATGAACGTATAATTTGAAATGGGTTTTTTCTAGGTCCCACATCGTTAGGAAAGCATGTTACATGTATCTGGTCACCGTCACGAGAATGACTTTTTTATTTTTTACTTTTTTACATTGATATTATTACACGAATGAAAAGGAAGTGAATTTAACTTTACGAGAATAACTTGTACAACTCGTGTTTATCGCAATTAGGACGTTCCGATACTAATACACAATGTCAAATATAGGTTTGTTTTTCACAAAACATTGTGTAGTAAAATTGATTTTTACAATTAAAATACTTGTTTTATATAAGTTGTTATGGAAATCTCATAGCACTTACGCACTAGCGCACCAAGTTTCATAACATAAATAGTTGAATATTTGGAAGAAAAAAAAAAATTAACTGCTTGTACAATGACATTTTGTTTAATAAACTGTATTTTCAACACATTGAATTTTTTTTTATGATTGTAGACCCTTGTACCCAAAGTTTGGTAACATTTGATACGGACGGCCGGTCCTTCCAGATTAAACATAACTTTTAGTTTCGCCGCGGGCATACCGTAGATTCACGCGACGGCCATGACAGCCGTCCACGTGCTTTGTCGCTGGTGTTCACGTGCGCGCATGTGCGGCCTCTCTCCTGGTTCCCGCGAAAGGAGTTGACGAGATTTGTGCGGTTACTTAATCCCCATGTAATTACGACTAATTATAATTTAATTTAATTATCTTGACCTAAATAATGTTTTAAAAAATGAAAATTAAGTCCAATATCTGCTTCCTCAATTTTGGTGTTGTGGTCAATCAAAAACATTGTCTAGGTACATTCTAGATGTTGGATATTTTCCACGCTTTGGATTAGATTCCATTAAAAAATAATTATTAGCATTGTATTATTGGAATCTAGGGAGAAAATAAAATAATATTTGAAGAGAAAGAATGCTGGAAAATTTGACAATGTTGAGGATCTCTGCTCTCACTTATGGGATAAGATGAATAACATAATCAATAGCGGTTTTAAGATGTCGATAGATAATGACATATGCTGAAACAGTCTGATGAGTGATATCGAAAGAATCTGTCGAGTGATATCGACTCATCATCTCAAGATATGCTGGCATGCATTGCATCAAATGGGCACAAGAAGGATCGGAACCAATCATTTCTCAAAAGACATTCACATGTATATTTTCTGAACTCCTAGTGGTCCTAAAACCACTTTGGTCTCAATGTACATTCGTCCTTGGACATAATTGTCTTGAAAAAATGTAGGAGCCATGTGATGTTGATAGTTGCATTGCTCATATAAAATGTAAGTGGAGTTGTTATTAGCAGCTCGAAAAATAAGTTACATTTTGAAGACTATGATAAAAATTGAAAATTAATAAAAGAAAAATGAGTTTGATATTGTTTAATTGCGTATGATATTGCATTTGAGTATGTAGTTGTAGAATGAGGCTATTGCAAAATTTGGGTTTGGTTTCTTCATTTAAATTCCTCATATCTTATAAATATACGTTTGAAAAATCTACATCCTTGCCAGGTAGGTTCGATTGAGTGCCTCAAAATATATTGTACTGAGAATTCAAACATTGAGAAAAAAAATGTAACACTAGTCAGATCACAACTAATAATTCTTAACATTCACAAGACCAATTCATTCATTCAAGATTGAATTCTCCAAGCGGGTTATTGGTTAAGAGAGCACTCAAAAAATTTCATGCGAGAAATTTTTTTTTTGATTACGGACATTACATACCTTTTTTTTGCGCTGGTTGTTTTCATTGTAATTGTTAAAATACCTCAATGAACAAATTGAAATCAACTTTTGCAACACATCTTTAGAGGCACACGGTTTGATATACTATATGTCATATTAAATTTTTTCAACCAATTGTATTATGACATTTAACGTATCGGATTGTGTTTCCGACTCACTTTAAAAGCATACGATTTGATACACTATATGTCACATGAAATTTTTTCAACCAATTATATTGTAAAACTTACCGCATCAGACCATATTTTCGACATACTAAAATATCTCTGGCGTACAATGAGAATGAGCCATGGTACAACTAAAAAGTTTGAGTTTACTCACAAAAACAAGAACAAAGCAAAGAGACGTTCTTTCCACCATATTTTCGTCTCGGAGAACAAAATACAGAGGAAAACACATCCAAAGACAAAGACGGCTTTTTAAGCTTTACGCTATGCCTGCGAATTTTGGCTTCGTTTTTCTCTCAAATCCACACCGCGACGAAAAAATCCAGAGAAACTCCAACTTTCTGCTCTCCCCGGAAGTTAAAAATTAATAAATTTATTCATATTTTTTCTTTCTTTGTTGTCTTGTTGCTTGATCCTCCTCCGGTTTTCTTGTTCGATCGGATCTGAAGCTCTTCAGTGAAATCCAAAAGATAAAAAACAGAAACAGAGACCCCCTCTGAGTTGTTTCACTTTCTCCGTGAGCTCTCGCGCTTTGGGTTTCTCTCTCTCTCATTGTGCCCACCAGCCATGCGAGATTGCTTGCTGTCGTCTGCTTTCTCTCTTCTCTGATCAGGTAATTTTTCTAAGCTCTCTTTGGCTAATTGGGTTCTTTGCTTTGAGGTTCTTTTGCGTTGTTCTGCTGTTTGGTTGCCGAGAAACTGTGGGAAACGAAAAGAAAATGAAAGTCGGGTTTGGTTTTGAAAAGAATCAAAATTAGAACTTGGGTTCAATCACTGGAGACTTTGGGTTTCGGGGTTTTATAAAAAGATAAATTTGTGTTGAAAATTTTGTCAAATGACCCTTTTTTGATATATTTTCCCCCCTTCAACATTTTCTTGCCACCAAAAATGGCGTTTGGGGCATTGGCAGCCATGGATTGTCGAGGAAATGCATTTTTTCTCCTTTCGCGCTGCCATTAATTAGATTGTGAATTAAAGCTTGTATCTTGAATTTCGGTTCATCTGGGATTTTCTTTGACTGTATATTGTTGCAGATTTTTTGTTGATTCTGTGTTTCGAATTGACTGCTCTGATGCAATCTGCCTTGTTAATTTGAATTTTGGGAGACAATTTAAGTTGATGATTATGTACTTAATGCCTTTAGTGGTAAGATTATTACATATCATAATATCATAGTGCTCAGTTGAATTTTGCAGTGATAGTGCCTGTGTGAAAGCCATGGGGTCACTGGTTGATGGGGTTAATTCTTTGCCCAAAATTCGCTATTCTGCACCGCCTGAGGTAGGCAAGAACCTTCCTTCCACAACTGGGACTCCTCGTCCTTCTCAGCCTTCATCTCCAAAACAATCAAGAAGCGAAGGGGTTTCGTCGCCATCCTGCATGACTGCGCATACTTATTCGGTGAAGACAGACAGCTACTCAAATAGTTCCGTAAATAATCAAAAGAACCCCAACAAGACAACTAATCATAGCATGCAGCAGGAAGAGTTTCTTCATATGGGGAAACACTACCACAATTCGAATAAAGGAACACTCGAACATGGAGGCCCAAATGATGTTCTTAACAAATCTGCCGAAACTTCTTATCTGAACAAGGTTTCCGTGCTGGAAGCAAAATCAAGTTTCAAGCATCCAGTTAATGATTGTGATTCGAGTAGATATCTGGAATCTAGTAATCACAGTTTGGTTCCTTATAAAGGAGTAGCCGGGCAGACAAATAGCCACCTCATTTCTCACTGTGCAAGCCCTCAGAACAGTTTATATTCTGCCTCTCTGTATTGTGAAGCCAAGCAGAGTTTCACCAATACAGAAGTCAGTGAATGTATCAGCAGTGTGGAGAAGTCTGTTGAAAGCAGCGAAGTTACTAATTCCTGTGATCTTATTGAGAGCAGGACGACCAGCATCTATAGAGGCAGCACTGGCAGCGATGTTAGCGATGAGAGCAGCTCCAGTAGTTTGAGCAATGCCATGTACAAGCCCCACAAGGCAAATGATATTAGTTGGGAAGCGGTGCAAGCTGCGCGATCTCATCATGATGGAACACTGGGTAAGGAGCATTTCAAGTTGCTGAGGACACTGGGATGTGGAGATATAGGCAGCGTTTATTTGGCTGAACTGATTGGCACTAAAACTTATTTTGCCATGAAGGTTATGGATAAAGCATTACTGGCAAGTAGGAAAAAACTTCTTAGGGCTCAGACAGAGAGGGAAATACTGCAATCTCTGGATCATCCTTTCCTGCCAACATTGTATACACACTTTGAGACGGCAAAGGTATCTTGTTTGGTGATGGAGTTTTGTCCCGGGGGTGACCTGCATGCACTCAGACAAAAACAACCTGGGAAGCATTTTTCGGAGCATGCTGCTAGGTTAGATATTCCTTCATACTTCTCCTTTCAGTTTAGGTTACAATAGGAATCATATTTCAATAGCCTGCAGAGAAAAGGGAGGAGTAAACCTATAAACTAGAAGGACATCAAGTGTTTTGCACACGTTTATTTGCCATTGCTGGGGACATGCTAAAGATAATAATTCTAGTGTGTTAATCTCCCGTTTGTTTTTGCAGGTTTTATGTGGCTGAAGTTCTTCTAGCCTTGGAATATTTGCATATGCTCGGGATCATTTACAGAGACCTCAAACCAGAGAATGTTTTGGTGAGGGAAGATGGACATATAATGCTTTCAGATTTCGACCTTTCTTTAAGATGTGCCGTTTCCCCCACCCTGGTAAGATCTTCAAACTTAAGTTTGGAGACAAAGAAATCAGCATATTGTGTTCAGCCTGCATGCATCCAGCCAACTTGTGTAATGCAGCCGGATTGCATTACGCCCACATGTTTTGGTCCACGCTTTTTCAAGGGCAAACCCAAGAAAGATAAAAAGATCAAAGTGAAGAAGAATGATAATGATGTATACAATCAAGTGAGCCCTCTCCCTGAACTCGTTGCAGAACCGACAAGTGCTAGATCAATGTCCTTTGTGGGAACACACGAGTACTTGGCGCCTGAAATCATTAAAGGTGAAGGCCATGGCAGCGCTGTAGATTGGTGGACCTTTGGGATCTTTCTCTACGAGCTTTTGTTCGGAAGAACTCCATTCAAGGGGCAAGGAAACCGGGCTACTTTGTTTAATGTGGTTGGCCAGCCTTTGAGATTTCCAGAGCTGCCTTCTGTCAGCTTTGCAGCCAGGGACTTGATCAGAGGTTTACTTGTCAAGGAGCCACAGCATCGTCTTGCGTATAGGCGGGGAGCAACAGAAGTTAAACAACATCCGTTTTTCCAAAGCGTGAATTGGGCACTAATTCGTTGTACAACTCCACCCCAGGTGCCAAAGCACTACATATTGGAGACTCCTGACACACCGAAAGAACCATTAAACGGGAAGATGCCGGGCGTTGATTTGAAGCCTTCGGGTAATTATTTAGAGATTGATTTCTTTTGATTCTTAACCCTTTGTTTTCCTCTGATGAAAAACAAGTCTCCTACCGATTCATGTGGTTGCTACATGTACACAATGGTTCCTTTCCATTGCAAGCATTACAATCTTGTAGTTCCTGAGATTTGAGGAAATGCAATTGCATTGAAAATTTTGAGGAATGTATACTTGATGTTTATGAATCCCTACTTCGAATAACCTGTTTATGTATCGTTCGCCCTTCGCCCTACATATTGCTCAGAACAGTCAAATATTCAGGAATCTCTGGATCTGCACTTATTTTTCTAACTCTCCGAAGCATTTCATTGCTTACTATGCCCTTTCTCGTCTCTGGGTGCCTAGGTATCCACTGTAAAGCCTTTATAGGTCAGGCGAACAAGATCTTTTTCAATTAGGGTTGTAATTTGACACTGCCAAGTACAAATTATTTCCTTACTCTCAACATAAATAATTGAAAGACCAACATAAACAACACGAAAATGTATGAACTGAAATGAATTTTACACACCTCTTTCTTTTCCTTACTCTCAACATAAATATTTAAATACCGTCCCCACCCTACACGTCTTTATTTTTTTGTTGGAAAAACGATAGTTTTTTCAACTGAAAACGGCTCATTTCAAACTCAAAAACAAAAAGCTTCATCTTAAAAATGAATCGTTGTTTGAAATCTGCACTCCGTCATATTAAATTGCAGGGGTGTGCTATTCAAACACTTTTTTACGTTCCATACAACCCTCTCAATTTTCAGCCATCGAATTAAATGAATTGAAAAAGATAAAAGATATAAATTAACAAAGAATGTTGAGAAGTAAAAATAGTTGCGTAAGTAGCACCACCCTAAATTGTGTCATTGACAAATTGAGCCATTGACAAATTAAATTCAATAATTAACCAAAAAAATTTAAATCAAATATTAAAAGTCATTCTCAAGAAATAAATAAATGAAAGAAACAAGACTTCTAGAAGTTGTCCACGTCGGACCAGGCTTACGGCTTGACATAGTCAACGAAGTGACCGGCCTGTTTCTTGACAGAATGTGAAGGCCGAATTACAGGGAAATAGATCGAATCTCTTTCTCTTAATTCATCAATTTTAAGGATTTAGTTCGTTGAAATTTGATTTAACGGTTAAAGTTATTATAACTTTTAAAGTTGACTTTTTTTGGTAGTCGTTTGATCAAATTTCAATAATTTGAATCTCCGAACTTGATAAATTAGGAGAAAGAGATCCGAAAAACATATGTTCAGAATTACAGGTCGCCACATCATCAAGTTGCGAGATTTTACAATTTTGCCCTCATTTAGTTCCCTCCAACCAAAAATCCACAGGCAGCAATGAATCACAAAATTAAGGACTAGTTTGGTATTGCTGTGCTTTGAAAAAAAGTTGCTTCTGCTGTCCTGTGAGAATAAGCAGCTGTGAAATAAAGCAGCAGAGTGTTTGGTAAACTTTTTTGTAAAAGTGCTTTTGAAAAAAAAAAGCAGTATTATAGTGTTTGGTAAACTTTTATGTAAAACAGATGTGAAAAAAAGCCAGTTTTTCAAAGCTAGGTTTTGCCGCTTCTTGTTTTTGGTTTTTTTTCACCCAAAACTATGAAAAAAAGCTGAAGCTGAATGTTTACCAAACACAAAAACAACTCCCAGTTTTTTTTTATACCAGTTTTTTTCAGAATCACTTCAGTACCAAACCAAGCCTAAATCCCACGCCCTTGTACCCCACTTCCCGGGTGCAGAGAGTGGTCCTCCTCCGTTTGTAGGACCTTCCATTTTTGCGTGCACGAGTTATCATTTAGCTTCAGTCCAATATGATCGGAGATATCAAAAGAGGTATACATGAACTACAAATCAAACCGCACGCGCCCAATCCCACGGGTCCCGACTCCAACCTTTAGAAACCCCATCGTGCGCCGTATGCGCATTGCGCACCTACACCCATACCGCCACCGCCGTTCCCTCCTCAGCCTCCTCATTACATCAACACCAACAACCAAACAACTTTGACAAAAAAAGAAAAAAAACCACCAAACAACAACGCTCTTTCTCTCTCATCTTTTCCCTCTCATCGTTTTCAACTTCGACTCCCGCTAAACCCCTCCTTCCTCCTCTCGGAGCCCTAGCAATGGCCTCCGACGACCTCTCTGCCGCCGTCACCGCCGCCGAAGACGAGAAGTTCGGCTTCAAGAGATCGGAGATGTTCAAGGAAAAACTTGCCGGTACGGTCAACGCCTACGACCGCCACGTCTTCCTCTGCTACAAGACCCCCGAGGCCTGGCCGTCGCGCGTCGAAGGCTCTGAGTCCGATCCACTACCTAAGCTCTTCGCCTCCGCTCTCAAAGCTCGCAAGAACGACATCGCCGTTAAGGTCCGTTTTGCAGCTCAATTCGTCGGCGTTTCTGATCGCTTTTTCTTACCGTTTCTTATTCCCTGGAGCTACTGAGTTCTGGTGTTGAGATGAGTTGACTCCGTTACTCACTTTGTTTCTTGGTTTTTGATAGACGTTGCTGACAGTAATTGAAGGACGCGAAGGAACTGAGTTTTCCGATGGCGATGTATTGATTTTCCCACAAATGATCAAATACAGGTAAATTCACGTTGATTTCTTGAGGTCTTTGTATTGTAGTTGCTTTAACTTTAATCGGAATTTATAGGATTTAGATAATTAACTAGTGAGTGGTGTTTTGATTCTTCAGATTTTCATTATTTGACTTGTAGATTTCGATGATTGCTAGCTAGAGACAGAGTTTATGATTTTTCAATTTCGATGTATGAAGTCTCAAATCAAGCTAATTTAGTGTGTTTTGGACTAGTTTTGGTGTTGATACCTTGAAATTTTCCTTGTTTAATCTGAGCTGACGTTATAGTGATTTTCAAGAGATTTCTCAATGTGCCGGAACACGGCCTGTACCCTAAGAGTAATAATACAATTGGTTGTAAACTTTCAAGTTTTCAACCAATTGTATTATGACATTTGGTGTACCGGGCCATGTTCTTGGACCTAAAAAAGTTCTCGTGATTTTCATGGAAATTGATTGAATGGAAGTTACGACCGCATTTAGTGTTTTATTTCTGTTTCGACTTCTCTTTTGATTACAAGATTGTGCTAAATTTACTGAATTAAATAGATAAGTAGATATGTGTTAGCTTCTGAAATTAGTTCGAGGAATTGAATTTAATGGCTCAGTTTATGACTAATTCCTTGCCTTACAAGGAATTGAAGAGTGTTAGGTTTTTGTTTACTGTAAATTTCATTTTGTGATTCTGAGGTTGTTTTTGTTTCTCGATCAAAGGGGCTTGAAAGAGTCGGATGTGGACAGCTTTGTTGATGATGTCCTTGTGAATGACAAACCGTGGGCTTCCGGAGTGCAAGAGGCATTGACTGGCTCCCATGTATTTGTATGTGCACATGGTAGTCGAGATAAAAGATGTGGTGTTTGTGGGCCTGTTCTCATTGATAAGTTCAAAGATGAGGCTGAGCTGCGAGGATTGACGAATCAGGTATTTGTTACTGCTTGCTCTCACATTGGAGGCCACAAGTATGCTGGAAACTTGATTATCTACAGCCCAGGTTCAGATGGAAGCATAACAGGCCATTGGTATTATCCGGATCATAACAATTTAAAATTTATTGTATTGGGATTGATGAAGGAATGTGAATATTATGTATTATTCATTGCAGGTATGGCTATGTCACTCCTGATGATGTGCCAGAATTGCTTGATCAGCATATTGGGAAGGGAGAGATCATCGAACGACTTTGGAGGTTTGTGCGTTTTAGGTTTTGCTTACCCCCTTCTGATGAAAATTTCACTGGAACTGAAGCGTCTGTCATATTTTTCAATTGCTGATTATTTCTAGTGTTGTATGATAGATAATTGACATAGAGTTGCATTAACATCGAGGAACCAAATCAAACTAGTGTGAACCAAATCAAACTACCTTTTTTTGTTGATAAACCAAACCAGAGGTGGTTTGGGGAACGGGGGATGGGGTCAAGTAGACACTTTACAGAGATGGAGAAAGCGAAGTAGATCTAGCGAATTGGATATAATGGCATTACCCTGTATATGTTTCTGTTTTGTAATGTTCTTTTGATTAATTGTTGTCAAATCTATACTAATTAATAAAACACTCATTGTCAACCAAAATCCTATGAAATTACCAGTTGAACCCTCTAATTAAAACAGAACATGAATAAGAAATATGAGGCAGAAATGTAATTTCATGCAACCAAATTTTGTTTTTTTTTTTTTTTTCAAAGCCTCACCTACATGTAATCCTAACATATCTTTAATTAAAAAAAATTAAAATTTAAAAAAAATAAAAAAAACTTTCCACTTCCACATTCTCTATTACTCTCTTCCTGTCTCCTTCTATTTCAAAAAACAAAAATAAAAAATTTTCTCACACACTTTGTGTGTGCCCATATGCTAGTTGTTTATTAAGCTTGATCATACCTGTTCTTACGCAATAGCTATTGTTGAAACTTAGAGTTGAACTTTAAATAACTGAACACGAAATTCAATTTCATTCCTTACAGGGGCCAAATGGGAGTATCTTCTGATGAAGCTGAAAAAATTAATGACCCGAAGCTTTCAAATGGAGGAGAAAGTAAGAAAATCCAGGAGAAGCCACAAGAAAACGGCAATCAGATACAGAAAAATGAGAACTTTTCAGGCTGTTGCCAAGGTGCTAATAGTAATGGATTTACATGCTGCAAAGAAGTAAGTTTGGAGCAGAATGGTGGAAGTGAGAAAAAGAAGCTGAAAGAAACCAGAGAGTCGTGTGCCAGGAAGGATGCCTTGGGGAAGCTGTCAAGCTTGATTGGGAACTGGGAGCAAAGCGATGTTCTTGCAGCTGCTGCTGTGGTTGGAGCAGTGGCAACAGTGGCCATGGCCTATAGCTTTTATAGAAGGTCAGGCTGAAACGTTCTCTAATCCATGTCGGGTTCTGCCACAGGTGTAGAGGCCCTATATTTTTTTTCCTTTGTAGAAAGATGCTATAACGTCAATTAAATAAGCTCTTATATGACAGGAGAATATGGTAGCTACACTATATGTTCGTTTTTTGAGGGTGGGATGATTTCCCGGAGCTAAGCTGTATATGGTTGCAAAAGTTTTCACTATTCCTTTCCGTAGTTGATTGCTTACACAGCTGATTTGTTGTTCCAATGTACTGTTGAATGGCTTTATCTTGATAGTGGGATTTGTTCTGAGACTGCTTTGATGTGGTGTTTTCTAAGCTCTTGTGATTGTTTTCGATTTGCTTGCTGGACTTCTAATTCAACCGTTGATTCTGTCAAAATTTATGATAATTTTTGTCAAAGAAATCTCAAATTTCAAAAGAAAGAAAAAGGCGGCGGCGGCGTCCTCGTAGATGGCAAATCTCAGAGTTTGGGCGAGATCATCGTCCACTGCTGATCTTTGCAAGCATCTCCTCCACCAGCCTCAGTACCGTTGTACTCATCCCATCAACTCTCCCCCCCCTCCCCCCGGTATCAATGTCCTGCATAAACTGCTCTACATCCTTATTCCTCGACTGCTTGTTTCTCGAACCATAATTTGAACAGTCTTTCAGGAGAAACAGCAACTCCTGTGCCGTGGCTTTAGCCCTCCACGTCCCATCCACGCTCAGCTGAAGCAGTCTGGGCATTGCTCTTCTCACAGTATTAGTCCTCCGTACTTCTCTCTGCAGCTCTGGCACATAAGCAGGAAGATACTCGCAGCGTGCTCCTTGCATTTCATCGATTCCTCTTCAATGGTCTCAACCAGCCCCCAGATTGTGTCGCACGTACCTGCAGTTTCCTTGAGCAGAGTCTTCGATGAAGAAACAATGTCGTCCAGTTGGCTTGATTTTTCCAAGCCGTGGATTATTTGTAACAACGAAAACACTACGCCCGAAGAGACGTAGTCTGATGGCAGGCCGAGGTAGTGTGGCTATGCTGTCGAGTCTGGCTTGCATACCGATGCCTTCTGCATAATCTTGATCGAGAAATTCAACTATTAGTTGGATGCCTCCGTGTGGTGCAATTGGTAGCTTGTTTCCCTTGCAAGATGATAGGATCAAAAAAGCTGCCATAGTGAGCTCGACCATCGCCTTGCTTTCGCAGCTAAATTGATCCTTTATTATGCAAGTCAATTACTTATTTTACGACATTGATCCTTTTGACGTAAGCTACAAATGTCTCCTCCTAGCTAAATATAGTTGGTTTCTATTCACAAAGTAAAGACAATCATTTAGTTAGCCTGTTGGAGCTTAATTTTTTGCATCTTTTGTTAAGTTGGGTTGTTGGAGATGAGGTCTCTTCCCATTGATACTATCTAGACTGACTCCAACAGTTGGAACCTGCTTTGCACCGAAGATCACTGTCGTGACGTCCACCAGCAGCCGCAGTCGAACCTACCTGCGGCACCAACCTTGAAATACAATAAGGTCGTCACCTGGTCAAAGTTGGGCGGCAGATTTCTCAAAAACTACAGACGAAAGGAAATTGCATCGTAAAGCAGTTATACAGTTTTTATTAAAATTTGATGGTAACATTTATACAAATTAAATTGTGGGAGGAATAGCACTCACGCGTTATCGACACGGCAGTGACATCATTGGCTCATGCAAAAAAATTTAAAGGGCCGCCTACACCGGTGAATCTTGGGAAAGACTTGACCTTGGTTATTTGAAAGCCCTGCTGCACTTCTACAGGCTGCAATGGATACCAGCAGCTCCGCCCATAGAGCCGCTGCTGCCACCTCTTTGTCTTCCTCGCGGCGCTCAAACCGCTGGAAGTATGAGGTGTTCCTGAGCTTTAGAGGCGACGACACGCGCACTACCTTCACAGACCACCTATACATTGCATTACGCAAGGCCGGAATCAACACATTCATAGACTACCAGCTCAGAAGAGGGGAAAACATACAGAGTGAACTTGACCAAGAAATTGAAGGGTCGAGAATCGCCGTCATCATCTTCTCGAAGAGGTACGCGGAGTCCCGATGGTGCCTGAGGGAGCTGTCGAAGATCATGAGGTGCCTAAAAGATCAAGAGGGGAAAATAGTATGTCCAATATTCTACGACGTTGACCCTTCTCAAGTCAGGAAACAGAAAGATAGTTTTGGGGAAGCATTTCAGAAGCATGAAAAGGATGAAGATCCAAATGAGGTCAAGCAGTGGAGAGGGGATCTTAAGGCTTCGGCAGATTTGGGCGGCTGGAACCTCAAAACCACGGCCAACGGGAATACTTTTTTGTTTACTTCAAATTTCATATCACCATATTTCACTAATCAACCAAAATTAAGATATTATAAGTAAGGCATTGGATCTGATTTTATATGTTAGAATAAAAATTGGATCGTTGATCCCTGAACTATGGTAGAACTGTAATTTTGGTCACTACATAAAATTTTTATTATAATTGGTATATGTATTTTATAAAAGGTAGAGCATTTGCATATGAATTTCCGTTAAAATTAAGGAAGTGAAACGGAGGGTACATGCTTCGTTTTTTATGGGTGTGTGAAGAACAAATGCTCCACTGTTTATCAAATTAAAATACCAATTGTAATGGATTCTGAATTATATAACCGAAAGCTACAATTGTGTAATAGTCCAATGACCAATGATCTAATCTATTCACATTATAATCGAAGATTAAATACATGGTTGAATTGAGCTCAGTAAATCACAATTTATTCAAACCTGTTTCAATATGTAAATATATATCATGATGAATAAGTCATTTAGTATGGCTCTCGTAATTTGGAATTTCTATTTGTAGGCACGAAGGAGTGTTTATCGAGAAAATTATTGGGAAGATCAAGGGACTATTGAAACCCACAGACTTAAAAGAAGCCAAGCATTCAGTTGGAATAACTTTTCGCGTGCAAGAATTCAGCATTAAATACTTAGACGTTAGAGGTTCACTTGATGTTCAAATAATTGGAATTTGGGGTACAGGCGGTATAGGTAAAACAACACTTGCCAGAGCCATTTTTAGCAAGTATAAGCATAGTTTTAGTAGTCAATGTTACCTTGAAGAGGTGAGGAGTAACAAGAAAAATATGGTTAGTATGCAAGAACAACTTCTTCGAGATATTTTGAAATAGCATGACATTAAGGTAAGCAGTGTTGCCGAAGGAACTGAGGAGATAGAGAAAAGACTTGGAAGCATGAAGGTATTTGTCGTGGTTGATGAGATAGATGATGTGGACCAATTAGATAAATTGGCGATAACACATGACATGTTTGGTCTAGGGAGTAGGATTATTATAACGACAAGAGATGAACAAGTGCTGAATATACAAAAGGTGGATAAAAGATATAAAGCACAAGGAATGACTGATAACGAAGCTTTTGAGCTCCTTAGTTGGCATGCCTTTGGAAATCCTCGTCCCGACGAAGAATATATTGAGCTCGCAAGAGATGTTGTTGATTATTGTAGAGGATTGCCCCTAGCTCTTGAAGTTGTTGGCCGTTTGTTGGCTACGAAAAAGAGTAAAAGCATATGGAAAAGTCCATTGGATAAATTGAGAAATATTCCAGATCGAACAATTCATGAAACGCTTAAATTAAGCTACGATGGGTTACGTGATGATCATGTGAAAGGTGTGTTCCTTGACATATCTTGTTTCTTTATTGGAAAGGGTAAAAGTTTTGTCATGGCAATATTGGATGGTTGCAGTCGTTTTTCTGTAAAAGCAGAAATTACCACACTCTGCGATTGATGTCTCTTATATTTTGGTGAATACAAAGAATTGACGATGCATCATTTGATTCGAGATATGGGAAGAGAAATTGTGCGGGTAAAATCTCTTATGAAACTGGGAAAATATAGTCGATTGTGGTATAGTGGAGATGCAAAAAGCGTGTTAAGAAACAAATCTGTAAGTACTTTTGCAATAAAAAGATGTTATGTTAAGCAAATGTAAAGAAAGAGAAGTATATACGCATATCTGCGTATATATATATATATATATAATATGTATTGCCGTACATAGTATATTTGAAGAAAAAGAAGAAAAGAAAAGGCTTTCATCCACTGTAAATTGAAAGAGAAAATACATAATTATGTTGTATGCCCTACGTTTCTAGTAGTTCATTCATCCAATTCATGGCTCTGCTTCGTGTGAATATTATCCTTTTCTTGTTTTTTTTTTTTTTTTTATTTTTTTTATTTTTTTTTTTATCTCTAACAGGGAACAGAAGCAGTTGAAGGACTAACCTTATTTTTGCCAGAACATTCTGATGACGAGCAAAGCTTCAGTACGGAAGCGTTTAAGAAGCTGTGGCGTATGAAATTTCTCGAGCTGAAAAATGTAAAGCTGACTGGAAGCTACAAACATCTTTCCATGGAGTTAAGATTGTTGTATTGGAATGGATTTCCTCTTGAAGCCATACCAGCAGATTTTGATCAACGAAACCTAGTTTATATGGAACTGGGGTACAGCAAGATGGTACGAGTTTGGGAGGATTCGGAGCTGGTACGATATAATTATCAATGTCCTTGTAAATATGAACATCAGTCATCGTCATGCATTCTCTCTTTTATTTATTTGGATTTTTGTTATTGTTTTCTCCTTTTGAGTAACAGTTGCCTAAGAAGTTGAAGTATCTCATTCTTGGAGACTGCCATAACCTGACTGAATTACCAGACTTTTCAAAACTCCCACATCTCGAGGCATTGTTCCTCAGTGGCTGTAAGGGTTTGTTTGGGGGTTACCATTTTTTAGCACAATTGAAGATGATTAGGGTATTAGAATTCCGCGACTACAATATAACAGATGGTGCCGTTCACGAAATAATTGGGGGTCTATATTCTTTAAGACTTTTAAATCTAGGTGGGAATGGTTTTAATAGGCTACCCATTCTCAGTGGCCTTTCTCAGCTTTGGTTTTTATTTCTAAATCATTGCACAAACCTTCAGGCAATCCCAGATTTGCCGACGAGTTTGATTGAATTGCATGCAAATTACTGCACTGCACTGGAAATAATGTCCGACTTTTCAGAGATGTCGAATATGGGGAAATTGGAACTGAAAGACTGCCGCAAACTCAAAGATATTCCAAACTTGGAGAGCTCAATGGACTACATGGATTCAATTCATATGGAAGGGTGTACCAATCTCACTGATACTTTTAAGGAGAACCTCCAAACGGTATGGTACTCTCTCTCTCTCTCTCTCTCTCTCTCTCTCTGCTTTTTGTATTGTTGCTTATACTAACTTTGCACCACATGGAATAGAAAAATGCATTTGGTGGAATTTTTCTCTCTGGAAATGATATTCCTAACTGGTTAGCCTATGTCGTGAGAGAGGATGAAACTGTCAAATTTGAAGTGCCGCCAAGTATTGATTATATAGGAGGGTTGGCTTTGGGCATCGTTTATTCTTCGGACAACTCCGACTCTACTGGGTCTCTATGCATTGATGTTGTTAATCGTACCCAGTGAACTATTTTTCGCATCAGATCAATGGAGGCCACCACTGTAACTGCTTCCCATGAATATTATCTTTGGTTGGGAAATCTTTCAAACAAGAGCTCAATCAGAAAGGCGGCGACATGGTTCTTGTAAAAGCAAAATTTTATGGACGAGATAATAGAATTAAGGTGAACAATACAGGAGTGGATATTGTAAAATGGGATTTGTTTGATGATGGTACGAATTGGGACAACTATGAGACTATGTCGTATGAGTCTGATGAAGACACTACTATGTCATATGAGTCTGATGAAGACACCAAGGACAATACACAGTTGAGCAATCGCCACGTTTTCCTCTGCTACAAGACCCTCGAGGCCTGGCCATGGCGCATCGAAGGCTTTGACTTCGATCCACTCCCTAAGTTCTTCGCATCTGCTCTCAAGGCTCGCAAGAACGACATCAACGTTAAGGTTCGTTTTTCAGCTCAATTCTTCGATGTTTCTGATTGGTTTTTCTTACCTTTTCTTATTTCTGGAGCTGCTGAGTTTTGGAGCTACTGAATTCCGGTGTTGAGCTGAGTTGACTCCGTTACTCGCTTTTTTCTTGGTTTTTGATAGACGTTGTTGACAGTAATTGAAGGACGCGAAAGAACTGAGTTTTCCGACGGCGATGTATTGATTTTCCCACAAATGATCAAATACAGGTAAATTCGCATTGATTTCTTGAGGTTTTTGTTCTTTAGTTGCTTAAATTTTAATATGAATTTATAGGATTTATATAATTAACCGGTGAGTGGTTAATTTTAATCCGATTCATAACGATGAACTGAAATTGCAATTGAGTATTTCTTAACAATACAACAGTAATAAGAATAAGTATATTAAGCAAGCTTGAGAGGTAAGCAAGAGAACAAAATCTGAAGCAATAACTTGTAACCATTCAAGATGGCACATAAAAGCTTTCCCTTGGTGGATGAAAAAAGTTCAAATGGTGGTTTGATTATGGAATACTGAGAGTGTTGTCTTACCAGTATCACAAAGTAGAATTCAAAGAAATTTAAAGAGACCTAGATTCAAGCTTTTTGATTATTCAAAAGATATACAGAACCCCATATAACAAAAGCAAATTTATGACACAAAAGAATTGATAAGGAAGAGTGCAATTCCATTTCCTGTAAAAACGAAGAAACAAAGCATTAACAAACACACATGCGCATATCTCAAAGGAAATTGGTAAGAGATAATACCAATTGAGAAAATAATCAGAAAACCAAAGAGGAAAGTTCTAGAAGTCAATAAAGACTCCGAGGAAAACCTTCAGAGTTTTTTTTTTTTTAATCTATTTCAACCAAATATTGAAACGAAAGAACCCAGTTGAGAAAAAACCTTAAGAGAATCATGTAGTAGCCTTTCTAGCTATGTCCTTTACTCCCTCACTCTTTCTCTCTGTACCCGTTCCCCTCAACCCCATTCCCATACTTTTCCCCATCTCTCTCCCTCTCTCTGCAACCAACGTCAGCGGACATAACCCACCCCCACCCCCACTCCCTCTCTCTAGCTCCTACCCTTCCCATCAACCCTCTAGCCACCCCCAACCTTCCCATCGGAGGTGGATTGTCTGCTTTCCCATTTCCATACTCTCTTCATGCCCTCCTGTGATGTGTGATTACTGTTAAGCCACGTCAACATTTTATAGTAATTTTTTTTATAGAAATACTAAAACAAAAAGTAATAGAAATATAAAATGTTGACGTGGCTTAACCGTGACCACACAAACAAGAGAGCATGGGAAGAGTATGGAAATGGGAGGGCAGACAATCCACCTCCCTTCCCATCAACCCTCTGCAAACCCTAAACTCGATGTCACCCTCTGTCTCTCTGCCTCTCTGCACGATCTCCTTGACGAGATCGAAAGCAACCTAACCCCCTTAACCAAATTGCAGAACACAAACGCCCCAAATGGTGGCCGTTGGATTAGGGCTGAAGGGGGCAAAATAGTCATTTGATCTTTCGGCGAAACCCAGCCCAAAACGCGTGAAAGCTGCACTTGGGCCCAAATGCAGCAACCCAACCCAGTTGTTAAGCACGACCCACACTAAGGCACATAATGGCAAACCGTAATTAATTCATAATCGATGACCCATTCCATAACCAACATGAGCAGTGCAATTGATTTTCCTAGTTTAGAATGAAGTAATTTCTGTTTCGACCTCGCTTTTGATTACGAGATTATGCTGAATTTACTGAACAAAATAGATAATTAGATATGTGTTAGCTTCTGAAATTAGTTCTAGAAATTGAATTTAATGGCTCAGTTTACGACTAATTCCTTACCTGTAAATCCCTTATTGTGATTCTGAGGTTGTTGTTTCTTGATCAAAGGGGCTTGAAAGAGTCGGATGTGGACAGCTTTGTTGATGATGTCCTTGTGAATAACAAACCATGGGCTTCCGGAGTGCAAGAGCCGTTGACTGGCCCCCATGTATTTGTATGCGTACTTATGAGTCGAAATGAATGGAATCGTGATAGTGCACGTGTTCTCATTGATAAGTTCAAAGAGGAGGTAGAGTTACGAAGATTGACAGATCAGGTATTTGTTACTACTTGCTCTCACACTGAAGGCCATAAGTATGCTGGATGATGAAGCTAATGCTGTCCACTAATAATCCCTAATGCTGTCCACTAATAATCCCATGCTGTCCACTAATAATCCCACTAGCTGCTGTACAACCTGGACAACAGAAGGAATACTCCCAGCCAGACAATCACATGTTGCTGACGCCTTTATTGTTGTTTAGTTTCTGCCACCTTTATTGTTGTTTATTGCATGCGTGTATATGCAAACTGTATATAAACCATGCTGCCATTGCAGCATTGGTGAGCAAAATATAAGTCATCAAAGACAATATTCTTTATGGTATCCAGAGCCATTTGTCTAACGACAAAACCTCCTGCATCTGTTTCCTCCTTCCTCTAACCCAGCAAGCTTGCGACTGTATTTTTTTTTTTTTTTTTTTTTCTGCCTTCTCTTCTTCTCAAATTTTCTTCCGCTTCCATGGCTGCTTCTTCTTCTCTTCTTACCAGCTCGCTTCCTAATATTTCCTATCTGGTTTCCATCAAACTTGATCGAACCAATTACATGTTGTGGCTTGCCCAGTTTAATCCCTTACTTTAAAGTAATGATCTTGTTGCCTATGTTGATGGTACAAAAACATGTCCAACCAAGTTTCTTGAGAATACTACTACTCTCAATTCCGAGTACGTAACTTGGCAGCGACAGGACCAACAATTGTTGAGTTGGATTAACTCAACTTTGACACCCAATGTGCTTTCCATCGTTGCAACCTGTGACACATCCCGAGCTGCTTGGAATACTCTGAAAACACGTTTTGCTTCTCAATCTCGTACCCGTGTTCTTCAACTTAAGCACCAGATGCAGTCCACTAAAAGAGGTAACATGTCCATCACAGACTATGTTGATAAATTAACTAACTTTGCTGATCAATTGGCTCTTGCGGGAAAACCTGTTGATGACGATGATCTTATGGAGCTGATTTTGAATGGTGTTGGTCCTGCTTTCGAAAGTATAGTTACTTCGGTTCAAGCAAGAGAAAATCCTATGAGTTTTGACGATATGGTTGCTTTGCTCTTGAGCGCTGAAAGCCGTATGGACGACTATAGCCCTACTTTCAGTCCTGATCACACCACTACAGCTCTCTTTGCCCCTTCTGGCTCCACTCCCAATCCTGGTCGTGGAACCACACTTCACAGAGGAAATGGTCGTACATCCTCATTCCGTCGTGGTGGTTTTCAAGGTCGTGGCTTTTTTCAAGGTCGCGGTGCTGGTAATCCTTTTGTTGGCCGTCGTGGTGGTTCAAACAGTGGTTTGTTTCATGGTGGATCCGGTCGTGGCTCATTTCAGAATCGAGGACTTCTTCCTACACCAAATGCTGGTCTTCGTCGCTCTTCCTATCTTCCCAACCATGCTGCGGATGCTCCCTCTTCCTCTAATATTTGTAACTATTGTGGTGATCATCGTCATTCTACCGCAAATTGTTTCAAGTCTCATTTTTCCGAAGGCCGCTATCCACAATCTCATGCTATGATGGCTGCCTCTCCTGTGGTTAATGCACGGTCCCCTATATGGTATACCGACAGTGGCGCATCGTCACACATCACCAATGATTTAGCTAATTTGAGCCTCTCCACAGAATATATTGGCCAAGACCAAGTCGCGGTTGGTAATGGTGCAGGTTTGTCTATAAAGCATATTGGTTCCGGTTTCGTGTCTCAATTTCCTTTAAATTCTGTGTTGCATTGTCCTTCTGCTTCTGCTAATCTACTGAGCGTTCATCGCTTTTGTTGTGATAATCATTGCTACTTCATTTTCACTCCTACTGATTTCTTTGTGAAGGATCTATCCACGGGGAAGACGTTTTTCCACGGCAAGAGTGAGAATGGATTGTATCCGTTTCGTGTGGGTTTGTCGAAGTTTCCTTTCAAGAACGTGGCATTATTTGGACAACGAACCTCTTCATTTATGTGGCATCAGCGTTTCGGTCATCCATCTCCTGCAATTTTTAAAAAAAATTATGTCCTCTATTCCTATTAAGGATTCTAAGTTCCCTAGTTTTTGCCCTACTTGCCCATTGGGCAAAAGCACTAAATTACCATTTGCTTTGTCTCCATCAGTTTCAGTTTGTCCTCTTCAATTGATTCATTGTGATGTTTGGACTTCACCAATTGTCTCTGTTAAGGGTTCCAAGTATTTTATAATATTTCTTGATGATTACTCTCGTTATACTTGGATATTTCCTATGAGATTTAAACATGAAGCTTTTTCTTATTTTAAAAAATTTAAATTGCTTGTTGAAAATCTTCTATCTATCCATACTGTTTATAAGATAAAATCTTTCCAAACTGATGGCGGGGGTGAATTTATGAGTAAGGATTTTCAACAATTTTTAATTAATAATGGTATTGAGCACCGGTTAACATGCCCTCATACTCCTGAACAAAATGGTGCTGCTGAACGGAAACAACGCCATATTGTTGACATGGGTCTTACTTTACTTGCCACTGCTAAAATGCCTTCTTCTTTTTGGGTGGATGCTTTCAACACCTCAGTTTATTTAATTAACCGTCTTCCAGCACGCCAATTGAATTATATTTCGCCTTATGAAAAATTGTATAGTCGCAAGCCCTCTTATTTATGTCTTCGTGTTTTCGGTTGTGCTTGCTTTCCCTATTTACGCCCTTATAATAAAAATAAATTGGAATTTCGTTCAAAAAAATGTGTTTTCATTGGTTACTCACTTCATCATCAGGGTTATCGCTGTTATGATATGTCAAATGGACGAGTTTATTTGTCACGTCATGTGGTTTTTGATGAGGAAACTTTTCCATTTGACAACCCTACACAATTCTCCTCAGTCTTGCCGTCAGAAGCTTACTCTCCCGTGGTTATCACTCATTCTCCCTTACCACCTCTCCCTCAGGTACCTTCATCATCTCATATTTCTATTCCTCATACTCTAACATCCTCTTCTAGTGCAGCACCTCTCTTCCCCTTGCAACCTTCCTCAAGTTCACCATTATCTACACCTTCACTTTCCTCGCCACCTCATTCTCAACCTGCTCCTGAAAGCTCTGACAGTTTGATTTCCATTAATGAGGCTCCTCCACCTTCCCCCGCTTCTGCTCCCCATCCCATGCTCACTCGGTCTAAATCTGGCATTCGAAAACCAAACCCCAAATATGCTTTATTGACATCATTACAAGCTCCTGATTCTGAACCAACCTCGTTTCGCGAGGCGAATCAATTATCTCATTGGCGTGATGCAATGACATTGGAGTTTAAGGCCTTGAAAGCTGCTGGTACATTGGAGTTAGTACCTTCTTCAACTGCTACTCATGTTCTTCCTTGCAAGTGGGTCTATCGCACAAAGCGGAAATCTGACGGTACAGTGGAGCGATATAAAGCTCGTCTTGTTGCCAATGGATTTCATCAAACGATGAGTGTTGATTACACGGAGACGTTTAGTCCGGTGGTTAAGCATGTCACCATTCGTCTGGTTCTTGCCCTTGCAGTTTCTTATAATTGGCCTATACGCCAACTTGATGTCCAAAATGCGTTTTTGCACGGGAATCTCTCTGAAGAAGTTTTCATGAAACAACCACGTGGTTTTGAAGACCCCGAGTATCCTCATCATGTTTGTCGTTTACGCAAGTCCTTATATGGCTTGAAACAAGCCCCAAGAGCATAGTTTTATCGCTTTTCTGAATATCTTCTTGATTTGGGTTTTGTGGCATCACAAGCAGATCATTCTCTCTTCATTTTTAATAATCATGGAGTATATTTGATTCTTCTAATCTATGTTGACGACATCCTTATCACAGGCAATCAATGCTCTCATGTTGACTCCCTTATCCATGCACTTGGTCAGAGTTTTTCTATGAAAGATTTGGGACCCCTCCATTTTTTCTTGGGTCTTGAAGCAACTCGTGGAGCTGATGGGTTACATCTAAAGCAGACAAAATATGTTCTCGATTTGTTGCAGCGTGTAGATATGTTGGACGCCAAGCTTTGTGCTACTCCAGCTCAATCTAGCTCCCCACTTCATTCTCTTGATGGTGTTCCCTTGCCTAATCCTACTAGCTACCGCAGTGTGGTCGGCGCTCTGCAATACTTAACCATCACCAGACCTGACATCACGTATGCAGTAAATCAGGTATGTCAGCATATGCACCAGCCCACCTCAGTTCATTGGATTGCAGTAAAACACATCCTTCGTTACTTAAAAGGCACACCTGAGGACGGGCTTCAGTTTAGTCGCGGTGGTACTGATTTGGTCGGATTTTCAGACTCGGACTATGCCGGGGATCTAGACACTAGACGCTCCACTGGTGGTTTTTGCATATATTTTGGTCCAAATTTAATATCTTGGAGCTCCAAAAAGCAACGCACAGTTGCTCGTTCAAGTACCGAATCCGAATATCGACAGTTGGCCATCACGGCAACTGAACTTGTTTGGATCCAACAACTGCTGCAGGAGCTTTGCATCCGTATTTCGACTCCTTTAATTTGGTGTGATAACACAAGCTCCATTGCATTGGCATCTAATCCCGTGTTCTCATTGATAAGTTCAAAGAGGAGGTAGAGTTACGAAGATTGACAGATCAGGTATTTGTTACTACTTGCTCTCACACTGAAGGCCATAAGTATGCTGGAAGACTCTGGATCTACATCCCAGATTCAGATGCAAGCTTGACATGCTATTGGTAATATCCGGATCGTAACAATTTAAAATTTATCGTATTGGGATCGATGAAGGAGTTTGAATATTATGTATTATTAATTGCAGGTATGGCTATATCTTTCATGGTTTTGTGCCGGAATTGCTTGATCAACATATTGGGAAGGGAGAGATTATAGAATGAAATTGGAGGTTTGCACGTTTTTGGTTTTGCCTACTGTCTTTGGATGAAAATTTCACTGGACGGAAGCTTGTGTTGTCATATTTTTTCAATTGTTGATTATGTCTGGTCTTGTATGATAGATTAATTGACATAGAGTTAAATTAACATCGATGAACTTTTGTGGAGAAAGCACAAAAGAATTGGATGTAACTGCATTACCCTGTATATGTTTCTGATTTGTAATGTTGTTGTGATTTTGTTTATTAAGCATGATCATACCTGTTCTTACTCAATTGCTATTGACGAAACTTAAGAGTTGAATCTTTAAATAGTTGAACACGAAATGTAATTTCATTCCTTATAGGGGCCGAATTGGAGCATATTCTGATGAAGCTAAAGAAATTAATGACCGGGAGCTTCCAAATGGAGAAGAAAATAAGAAAATCGAGGAGCCCCAAGAAACCACAAAGGCATGTGCCAGGACGGACGCCTTAGGGAAGCTGTCAAGCTTGATCAGGAACTGGGAGCAAAGCGATGTTCTCACAGCCACTGTCGTGGTTGGAGCAGTGGCAGCAGTGGTTGTGGCCTATAGCTTTTTATAGAAAGTGAGGCTGAAACGTACTCTAATCCATGTCGGGTTTTGCCACGGGTGTCGAGGTCCTATTTTCTTTTTCGTGTTTTCTTTGTAGAAAGATGTTATAACGTCAATTAAATATTCCTCCGAACCATGCTCTTATATGAAAGGAGAAATCTAATAAACTGTTGAATGGTTTTTTCTTGATTGGGATTTCTTATGAGACTGCTTGCTAAATGTTGATGTGGTATTTTCTAAGCTCCTGTGATTGTTTTTTATTTGGATGCTGGACTTATAATTCAACAGTCAATTTTGTCAAAATTTATGGTAATTTTTGTGAAAGAAATTTAAATTTTGTTGTTTATGAATTTCGAAAGAGAGAAAGCGACATTGTTTTCTCCGTCCTTTGTTCAATAAACGAGATATTTTTCAGATATACGGCATTGTTGTCACGAGTTTTACCTTCATTCTAGAATAGTTTTTCTTTTTTTCTTATTGTGGTTCCCAAACACAATCTCATGTGGTACTTCAATTATATCCATTAACTCAATTTATTTTTCTATTAAATATAGAGGGCATAGCAAGGATTTTGTACATCCACCTTCTTATTTTCCTGTAGTTGCTTAATTTTAACCAAAATTTATAGTATTTAGATAATTAACCAGTGAGTGGTGTTTTGATTCTTCAGATTTGCGTTATTTGACTTGGAGATTTCGATGATTGCTAACTAGAGATATAGTTTATGATTTTCCCATTTCAATTTACGAAGTTTCAAATTGAGCTAATTTAGTGTGTTTTGGACTAGTTGCGGTGTTGATACCTCGAAATTTTCCTTGTTTACTTTGAGATTGTGTGCTGGTAACACGCTTTGGTTTCCAACCATTTGTATTATTACACTTGTTATACCGAGCCGTGGCACACAAAAAAATTACTCGTGATTTTCATGGAAATTGATTGAATGCAAGTTACGACCGCATTTAGTGTTTTATTTCTGTTTCGACTTCTCTTTTGATTACAAGATTGTGCTAAATTTATTAGATAATTCAATACATGTTAGCTTCTGAAATTAGTTCTAGAAATTGAATTTAATGGCTCAGTTTATGACTAATTCCTTGTCTTACAAGGAATTAAAGAGTGTTAAGTTATTGTTTCCTGTAAATTCCTTTTTGTGATTATGAGGTGGTTGTTGTTTCTTGATCAATGGGGCCTAAAAGAGTCGGATGTGGACAGCTTTGTTGATGATGTCCTTGTGAACGACAAACCATGGGTTTCCGGAGTGCAAGAGGCGTTGACCGGCTCCCATGTATTTGTATGTGCACATGGTAGTCGAGATAAAAGATGTGGAGTTAAAAAAGCTGCTATCGCAAGCTTGTTTCCCTTCCAAGACGATAGGATTAAAAAAGCTGCTATCGCGAGCTCGATCATCTCCTTGCTTTCGTAACTAAATTGATCCTTATTTTGGGCAGGTAAATTACTTATTTTACGACACTGTAACTTTTGACGTAAGGTAAGCTACGAATGTCTATAGTCATTTAGTTAGCCTTTTGGAGTTTAATTTTCTACATCTTTTGTTAAGATAGGTTGTTGGAGATGAGGTCTCTTCCCATTGATTCTTAAGTCCACCAGCAGGGGCAGTTGGACCGACCTGCGCGCCACCCTTAAAATAAAATAAGGTCTGGCCAAAGTTGGGCGGCAGATTTCTCAAAAAAACTACAAGAGAAAGGAAATTGCATCGTAAAGCAGTTATACAATTTTATTTTATTTTTTTTAATTTGATGGTAACATTTATACAAATTAAACTGTGGGGGAAAACACTCACGCGCTGTCGACACAGCAGTGACAAATTTATAAGGGCCACCGAGACTGGGGAATCTGGGGAAAGACTTGACTTTGGTTATTTGAAAGCCAAGCTGCACTTCTACAGGCTGCAATGGATGCCAGCAGCTCCGCCCATGGAGCCGCCGCTGCCGCCTCTTCATATTCCTCGCGGAGCTCAAACCACTGGAAGTACGAGGTGTTCGTGAGCTTTAGAGGCGAAGACACCCGCAAGACCTTCACAGACCACCTTGACATTGCGTTTCGCAAAGCTGGAATCAACGTGTTTATAGACAACCAGCTCACAAGCGGGGAAAACATACAGAGAGAACTTGACCGACAAATCGAAGGGTCGAGAATCGCCGTCATCGTCTTCTCGAAGGGGTACGCGGACTCCCGGTGGTGCCTGAGGGAGCTGTCAAAGATCATGAGGTGCCTAAAAGATCAAGAGGGGAAAATAGTCTGTCCAATATTCTACGACGTTGACCCTTCTCAGGTCAGGAAACAGAATGGTAGTTTTTCGAAAGCATTTCGGAAGCACAAAAGGAATGAAGATCCAAATGAAGTCAAGCAGTGGAGAGAGGATCTTAAGGCTTCGGCAGATTTAGGCGGCTGGAATCTCAAAACCACGGCTGACGGGTATATATACTTTCTTGTTTACTTCAAATTTCATATCACCATGTTTCACTAACAAACCAAAATTAAGATATTATAATTAAGGCATTGAATCTGATTTTATATGTTAGAAGAAAAATTGGATCATTGGTCCCTAAACTATGATAGAATTGTAATTTTGGTCACTACATAAAAATTTATTAGAATTGGTATATGAATTTTATAAAAGGTAGAGCATTTGCATACGAATTTCAGTCAAAATTAAGGAAGTGAAACGCAAGGTACATGCTTCGTTTTTTTATGGGTGTGTGAAGAACAAATGCTCCACACTTTATCAAATTAAAATACCAATTGTAATGGATTCTTAATTATAAAACTGAAAGCAACAATTGTGTAATAGTCCAATGACCGATCATCTAATCTATTCACATTATAATCAAAGATTAAATATGTGGTTGAATTGAGCTCAGTAAATCACAATTTATTCAAACCTGTTTCAATATGTAAATATAAGGTCATGATGAATAAGGCATTTAGTATGGCTCTCGTAATTTGGAATTTCTACTTTTAGGCGCGAAGGAGTGTTTATCGAGAAAATTATTGGGGACATCAAGGGACTATTGAAACCCATAGACTTAAAAGAAGCCAAGCACTCAGTTGGAATAGCTTTTCGCGTGCAAGAATTCAACACTAAATACTTAGACGTTGGAGGTTCACCTAATGTTCAAATAATAGGAATTTGGGGTACAGGTGGTATAGGTAAAACAACGCTTGCCAAAGACATTTGTAGCAAATATGGTCATAGTTTTAGCAGTCAATGTTACCTTGAAGAGGTGAGGAGTAACAAGAAAAATATGGTTAGTCTGCAAGAACAACTTCAAGATATTTTAAAACGGCCTGACATTAAGGTAAGCAGTGTTGCCGAAGGAACCAAGGAGATAGAGAAAAGACTTGGAAGCATGAAGGTACTTGTCGTGGTTGATGACATAGATGATGCGGACCAATTGGATAAATTGGCGATAGCACATGACTCGTTTGGTCCAGGGAGTAGGATTATTATAACAACAAGAGATGAACAAGTGCTGAATATACAAAAGGTGGATAAAAGATATAAAGCACAAGGAATGACTAATGAGGAAGCTTTTGAGCTCCTTAGCTGGCATGCCTTTGGAAATCCTCGTCCCGACGAAGAATATGTTGAGCTCGCAAGAGATGTTGTTGATTATTGTGGAGGATTGCCCCTAGCTCTTGAAGTTGTTGGCCGTTTGTTGGCTACGAAAAAGAGTAAAAGCATATGGAAAAGTACATTGGATAAATTGATAAATATTCCAGATGGAAAAATTCATGAAACACTTAAATTAAGCTTCGATGGGCTACGTGATGATCATGTGAAGGGTGTGTTCCTTGACATATCTTGTTTCTTTATTGGATGTGGTCAACGTTTTGTCATGGCAATATTGGATGGTTGTAGTCGTTTTTCTGTTGAAGCAGAAATTACCACTCTCTGTGAACGATGTCTTTTATATATTGATGAAGTGGAAAATTTGAGGATGCATGATTTGATTCGAGATATGGGAAGAGAAATTGTGCGGGCAGAATCTCCAGTGGAACTGGGAAAACGTAGTCGATTGTGGAACAGTAAAGATGCAAAAAGCGTGCTCAGTAACAAATCGGTAAGCACTTTTGCAATAAAAAGATGTTATGTTAAGTATATGTAAAGAAAGAGAAGTATATACGCATATCTGCATATCCGCATATATATAATGTAAGCTGTACATAGTATATTTGAAGAAAAAGAAGAAAAGAAAAGGCTTTCATCCACTATAAATTGAAAGAGAAAATACACAATTATGTTGTATGCCCTACCTTGCTTGTAGTTCATTCATCCAATTCACGGCTCTGCTCCGTGTGAATATTATCCTTTTCTTGTTTTTTTTTAATCTCTAACAGGGAACAGAAGCAGTTGAAGGACTACGCTTATCTTTGCCAGAACATTCTGATGACGAGCAAAGCTTCAGTACGGAAGCATTTAAGAAGATGTGGCGTCTGAAATTTCTCGAGCTGAAAAATGTAAAGCTGACTGGAAGCTACAAACATCTTTCCAAGGAGTTAAGATTTTTGCGTTGGAATGGATTTCCACTTGAAGCTATACCGGCAGATTTTGATCAACGAAACCTAGTTTATTTTCACCTGAGGCACAGCAAGATCGTACGAGTTTGGGAGGATTCGAACATGGTACGATATAATTATCAATGTCCTTGTAAATATCAACATCAGTCATCGTCATGCATTCTCACGTTTATTTATTTGGATTTTTATTATTGTTTTCTCTTTTTGAGTAACAGTTGCCTAAGAAGTTGAAGTATCTCCTTCTTATAGACTGCCATAACCTGACTGAATTACCAGACTTTTCAAAACTCCCACTTCTCGAGGCATTGATCCTCAGTGGCTGTAATGGTTTGTGTGGGGGTTACCATTTTTTAGCACAACTGAAGGTGATTGAGGCATTAGAACTCAGCGACTGCAATATAACAGATGGTGCCGTTCTCGAAATAATTGGGAGTCTATCTTCTTTAACAATTTTAGATCTAGGTGGGAATGGTTTTAATAGGCTACCCATTCTCAGTGGCCTTTCTCTGCTTCAGTTTTTATATCTAAATCGATGCACAAACCTTCAGGCAATCCCAGATTTGCCGAACAGTTTGATTGAATTGAGAGCGAATTACTGCACTGCACTGGAAATAATGTCCGACTTTTCAGAGATGTCGAAAATGTGGAAATTGGAACTGAAAGACTGCCACAAACTCAAAGATATTCCAAACTTGGAGAACTCAATGGACAACATGTGTTCAATTCATATGGATGGGTGTACCAGTCTCACTGATACTTTTAAGGAGAACCTCCAAACGGTATGGTACTCTCTCTCTCTCTCTCTCTCTCTCTCTCTACTTTTTGTATTGTTGCTTATACTAACTTTGCACCCCATGGTGTAGAAAAACGCATTTGGTGGAATTTTTCTCTCTGGAAATGATATTCCTAACTGGTTAGCCTATGTCGCGAGAGAGGATGAAATTGTCAAATTTGAAGTGCCGCCAAGTATTGACTATATAGGAGGATTGGCTTTGGGCATCATTTATTCTTCACACAACTCCAACTGTACAGGAACTCTAACCATTGATGTTGTTAACCGTACCCAGCGAACTAATTTTCGCATTTGGGCAATGAAGGCCACCGTAACTACTTCCTATGAATATTATCTTTGGTTGGGAAATCTTTCAAACAAGAAGCTCAATCTGAAAGGCGGCGACATAGTTTTTGTAAAAGCAGAATTTTATGGACGACATAATAGAATTAAGGTGAACAAAACAGGAGTGGATATAGTAAAATGGGATTTGTCTGATGGTCATACCAATTGGGACAGATATGAGACTATGTCATATGATTCTGATGAAGTCACTAAGGTCGATACACAGTTAAGCAACCGACACATTTTCCTCTGCTACAAGACCCCTGAGGCCTGGCCATGGTGCATCAAAGGCTCTGAGTCCGATCCACTCCCTAAGTTCTTCGCATCCGCTCTCAAAGCTCGCAAGAAAGACCTCACCTTTAAGGTCCGTTTTCCAGCTCAATTCGTTGGCGTTTCTGTTTGCTCTTTCTTACCGTTTCTTATTTCATGGAGCTACTGAGTTCTGGTGTTGAGCTGAGTTGACTCTATTACTCACTTTTTTCTTGGTTTTTTACAGATGTTGCTAACAATAATTGAAGGACATGAAGGAACTGAGTTTTCCGACGGCGATGTGTTGGTTTTATCACAAATGATCAAATACAGGTAAATTCGCGATGATTTCTTGAGGTTTTTATAGTTGCTTTAATTTTAAGAAAACTAATGAAAAAAGTTTGAAAACTTTGAGTTTTAACGATAAGGATAAAATAAAGGGTAAAGTGAATAGTACCAGGTTTAACTTTTTAGTGTAAAAATGTGGTTTTTCATTAAAGTGAACAGTACCGGGCTTTTCATTAAAACTCCCTTAATTTTAATCCGAATTTACTGGTTAGTTATCCAAGAGAATCATGTAGTAGCCATTTTAGACTCCTTTCCCGAACAGTAAATTCGCATCCAAGAGTAAAGAATGAATTGAAAATAATTTGTTACCTTTTGAATAGGAAGGATGCAGCAGCCCTTGACAAATCAACCCATACCTCTACCTCCTATGTCCCTTACTCCCTCACTCTTTCTCTCTGTACCCGTTCCCCTCAACCCTACCCCCGTACTTTACCCCATCTCTCTCTCTCTGCAACCAACATCAGCGGACATAACCCATCCCCATCAACCCTCAGTCCACCCCCAACCCTTCCCATCTCACTGTGCAAACCGTAAACTCGATGTCACCCTCTGCCTCTGTACACGATCTCCTTGACGGGATCGAAAGCAACCTAACCCCCCTTCTCCCCCACCGAATTGCAGAACATAAACACCCAAAATGGTGGCCGTTGGATTAGGACTGAAGGGTGCAAAATAGTCATTTGATCTTTCAGTGAAACCCAACCCAAAATGGATGAGAGCTGCACTCTGGGCCCAAATACAGTAGCCCAACCCAGTTGTTAAGCACGGCCAGCACTAATTAACACCCACAATGTCAAACCGTAATTAATTCATAATTGAGGGTCCATTCCATAACCAACATGAGCAGTGCAATTTCTTTTCCTAGTTTAGACTGACGTAATTTCTGTTTTGACTTCACTTTTGACTGCGAGATTGTGTTGAATTTACTGACCTAAATTGATAATTAGATATGTGTTAGCTTTGGAAATTAGTTCTCGAAATTGCATTTAATGACTCAGTTTACGACTAATCCCTTGCCTTACAAGGAATTAGAGTGTTAGGTTATTGTTTCCTGTAAATTCATTTCTATGATTCTGGAATTGTTTTTGTTTCTTGATCAAAGGGGCTTGAAAGAGTCGGCTGTGGACAGCTTTGTTGATGATGTCCTTGTGAATCACAAACCATGGGCTTCCGGAGTGCAAGAGCCGTTGACTGGCCCCCATGTACTTGTATGCGCACATATGAGTCGAAATGAAATGAATCGTTATCATGCACGTGTTCTCATTGATAAGTTCAAAGAGGAGGCTGAGCTGCGAGGATTGACGAATCAGGTACTTGTTACTGCTTGCTATCACATTGGCCACAAGTATGCTAGAAAACTCAGTATCTACATCCCAGATTCAGATGGAAGCATGACATGCCATTGGTAATATCCGGATCATAACAATTTAACATTTATCGTATTGGGATATATGAAGGAGTATGATTATTATGTATTATTAATTGCAGGTATCCCGTCATCACTCCTGATGATGTGCCGAAATTGCTTGATCGGCATATTGGGAAGGGAGAGATTATAGAACGACATTGGAGGTTTGTACGTTTTTGGTTTTGCCTACTACCTTTGGATGAAAATTTCACCGGACGGAAGCTTGTGCTGTCATATTTTTCAATTGCTGATTATGTATAGTCTTGTATGATAGATTAATTGATATAGAGTTACATTAACATCGAGGAACTTTTGTGGAGAAAACACAAAAGAATTGGATATAACTGCATTACCCTTTATATGTTTCTAATTTGTAATGTTGTTGTGATTTGTTTATTAAGCTCGATCATACATGTTCTTACTCATTGCTATTGACGAAACATAGAGTTGAATCTTTAAATAGCTGAACACGAAATTCAATTTTATTCCTTACAGGGGCCAAATGGGAGCATCTTGTAATGAAGCTGAAGAAATTAATGACTGGGAGCTTCCAAATGGAGAAGAAAATAAGAAAATCGAGGAGCCCCAAGAAACCACAGAGGCGTGTGCCAGGATGGATGCCTTAGGGAAGCTATCAAGCTTGATCAGGAACTGGGAGCAAAGCGATGTTCTCACAGCTGTTGCCGTGGTTGGAGCAGTGGCAACAATGGCCATGGCCTATAGCTTTTATAGAAGGTCTGTCTGAAATGTACTCTAATCCATGTCGGATTCTGCCATGGGTGTAGAGGCCCTACTTTCTTTTCTTTTTTTTTCTTTGTAGAAAGATGTTATAACGTCAATTAAATGATCTCTTATACGAAAGGAGAATATGGTAGCTGCACTACATGTTCTTTTTCGGAGGGTTTGATGAATTCCCGAAGCTAAGAAAAATGGCAATCAGAGGTGGACGAAGCGGAAGCGAGAATGTTAGCTTGAGTAACTCAAACATTGGTGAGAATCCAATGCCCCGAAAACCTAAGGGTTCCTCCGCAAGGTTCCTCCACGGAGGGTGAGTCCGGGCCTAAGATTAGGCCGAAAGGCGTAGTCGACAATAGGTGAATATTCCTGTACTACCCCTTGTTGGTCCCGTGGACGGAGGAGGCATCAAGAAATCTCAATTTTGTTGTTTATGAATTTCAAGAGAGAGAAAAGGGCATTGATGTCCTCGTTGTTTGTTTAATAAACGAGATAAACGACTGTGTGCTAACATCTTAATCTGCTTGAACTATTTTTCAGATATATACAGCATTGTTGTCACGAATTTTACTTTCGTTCTAGAATAGGTTTTTTTCTTCTTCTTCTTTTTTTTTTTTAAATTTTTTATTCTCTTATTGTGGTTCTCAAACTCAATCTCATGTGGTACTTCAATTATATTCGTTAACTCGATTTATTTTTCTGTTAAATATAGAGGGCATAGCAAGGATTTTGTACATCCACCTCCTTTTTTCTTTTGTTTTTTTCCATTTTTTAGGTTGTGGGATGAATTTTAAGTTTATCATCTCTACTTAACAGAAAAACAGATGAAGTTAACGAAAAGAATATAAAAATAGTCTTGCTATAGCAAGTTTGAAGATCATATAACATATGCATCGATAATATTACCGATTCACAAAAGAAATGGAACGTGGGGGATGTATTTGGTGGAATTTGTCGCTCTTGAAATGTTATTCCCTAATGGTTAAACTATGTCGTGAGAGGGGAAGAAAATGTCAAATTTGAAGTGCCGCCAAGTTTTGATTATGTAGGAGGGTTAGCATCCCTGGGTCTCTATGCATTGATGTGGTTAATCATACCCAGCGGACTTATTTTTCCATCTGGCGAACGGATGCCACCATAACTGATTCCCATGAAGATTATCTTTGGTTGGGAAATCTTTCAAACAGGAAGTTCAATCTGAAAAGTGGCGACAAGGTTTGTGCGCATGCAGAAATTTTTGGAACAGAGGATGATCATCAAATTAAGGGGAAGAAAACAGGAATGAATTTTGCAGGATGGGAACATGTTGACCTCCAGAAAAAAAAAAAAATTGTGGACTATGAGCGTGTACCATATGAGTCTGATGATGATACTGATCAAAAGGACTATTAGACTATACCATATGAGTTGGATGACAATGATGACGGTACAAAGTTAAGCGATCACTCATCTGATGAGGTCTGCAAAATATTAAGGTTTGATCTCAATATCGAAAGCTTTGACGATGAAGAAACAACAATGAATTGAAGGAAAGCGCAGCAAAGAGAATTGTAAGGAAGGTACATAGACATTTACTACAAACTGCCAAGTAACTGTTGCAATTATGAAGCACGAAGCAACTTGTTTATAAATCTCACCCAATTAGGTCATTTTTCTCTGTCTTTCTCCTCTGTAAAGACCATGAAAACATGTATTTACGTCTCAATTTCATTGTTTCTAAGAGTAATATTGGAGGTTGGGGCCATGCTTGCTAGTTAGGGGTCTGTTTAAGATTGTTCATATGGCTCAAAGAAGCGGTTCATGGAGAAGCATACGCCATTTTTTTTTCTTTTCGAAAAGCATCCTGAAGTGATTTTTTAGAATGTACTTGAGTTTCTAATAAAAATTTCAATGTGGTTATAATAGAAACACTTCTAGCTTCAGCACTTTCTAGAGAAGCAATGTCATGAGTACTTAATTAAACATAAGTAACTTATCATCTTATCAAATATAAATTAATGATTTCCAATTTCATCAGTAACATTAGAGAAATTTACATTTAAGTGTGTCTTTACACACCATTAATTAGAGACATATCTTAGGGGGTGGCTTGAGCCATGAGTGTTCTATAAACCACCTCATTTCAAGGAAATTTCTCTCTTCACCTATCATAGATGTAAGTGTTCTTGCCTGTTACGTGTGAAAGAGGCAATCATGGAGCAACAAGAAATAACATTTTTCTCTGCAACCGGAACAAGCTAGCAACGGTTTTGACAGAACCCATCACCAATGCATTAGTTAAAGGTACATCAGAGTTGAATCCGTTCCTAACAGCAACACCGTGCCCACAACTTCCAAGTCCAAAATAAAAACTGAGAACTAACAAGTGTATCATCGTCAGGGTTTACGTGTTTGTGCAATAAGTGGTTAGAGCTATGTTGTACAATTGAGAACAAGAATTTTTTTTTTTTTTTTTTTAAATGTCATATATGAACTTACGTACTTTTTTTATTTTTTATCAATTTGTCATATAAACTAATTTTCAACTTTTAAGACTCAATCCATCCGATCCTGAAATGTTGGTATGTGTCTGCATGGGACGTGACGGGTTAAGTACCGATCATGTGAAGGGTGTGTTCCTTGACATATCAAATTTCGTTATTGGATGGGATATAACTATTGTCATGGCAATATTGGATAGTTGCAAAGCAGATAGTCATAAATACTGATAGTACTATGTCCATAAAAATTAGGGTGTTACAATATTTTGTAATAAATTTATGCAATGCCATATGTTGGAAACCTGTGTTACCTACCTGTGTTATGTGGGACTGCCAGTCCCACATTGCCCATACACCATCTACAACAACTCTTTATAAGTGAGTTCACTCACTTATAGTTTGAATTGAATTGGGCCAAAGCCATGGACCTTGGGCCTTAGACTTGAAGAGTTTGGGTGTATATATTAAATGTCAAAGATGGGCCTTGGGGCTCTTGGGCTCTTGGGCTCGGATGGACTAAAAACACAAGTTACGTTTTTGATTTTTTGGATTCAGTTTTCCCGAAACAGTTTCATTCAGTTTTTAATTTGAATGAACAGTTGCATTCAGTTTTCTTTTTAACAAAAACTGATAAGCATGAACGGTTGGGAAGTTCAAATGATGCCATTATATATATGGTTTGCATTACAGAAAATATGAATCAATTTCGTATAATCATTCCTCAATTTTCCTCTGAGAACAACACAACCAATTCGCCAAGAATCCGAGTTCTAGTGCAAGAACTTGGATTAGATAGTTGTATCCTGCAAGATAGACGTCCAAGGACTGCTGCACTGGTGTAGGGATGAATTTCTGTCTTAGGAGATTGCTTCTGCAAGCCTCTATCTGCAAGAAACAAGTCAGTGATTTGTGTGTTTATATATAATCTCATTAAGTGTTTATGTTCTAATATATTGTGTTTGTCGTTGAGCTTTTACATTCGAAATAAAACTGTGCAAATTGTTATATAATATACACTTGACGTTTGGTTGGTTCTAACAATCTAAGACAGAAATTATGGATCAATCAAATGTTGGTGTCGTCAAGCAACACGTTGAGAAACCTGAGAAGTTCAAGGGAGTTGATTTCAAACGTTGGCAACAGAAGATGTTGTTCTACTTAACAACTCTGAACTTGAGTCATGTGATTACTTCTGAGTCCCCCAAAGCACCAGAAGAGGGAGACATTCCTGCCGAAATTCTGCAGGCTATAGAGGCCTGGACTCACAGTGAATTTCTATGCAGGAACTACATTCTGAATGCACTAGATGACTCTCTGTATGATGTTTATTCATCATATAAGACAGCGAAAGATCTGTGGGAGTCTCTGGATAAGAAGTACAAGTCTGAAGTGGCAAGTTCCAAGAAGTTTGTAATTGGAAAATTTCTGAATTACAAGATGAGTGACACCAAGTCTGTTGTCAAGCAAGTTGAAGAACTCCAAGTGATTGTTCATGAGTTAGATGAAGAAAACCTTGGTCTGAAAGAAGGTTTTGTGGTTGGCTCTATCATAGAGAAACTGCCTTTGAATTGGAAGGACTTCAAGATTTATCTGAAGCATCTAACTGAAGACATGAGCATGGATCAGTTGATTCTCAAACTGCGTATGGAGGAGGATCATCGAAAAAATGAGAAGTATGATGTCTCATCGCTGGAGGCAAAGGCCAATGTTGTGGAAGGAGGTGACTCACACAAGGCAAGGCACCATCAGAAAAACAAAGGCAAGGATGTTGCAAAGAAAGCAATGACTGCTGTGAAAGGGAAAACCTTCAAGAAAATCAAGGGAGGTTGCTGGGTTTGTGGAAAGACAGGTCATAGGGCAAAGGACTGCCGCCATAAGAAGGATCAGAATTCTAGAAGTTCCAATCAAGCAAATGTTGCAGAAGACACATTTGTTGTTGTTGTCTCTGAAGTCAATTTATTGACTAATTCAAATGACTGGTTTGTTGATACAGGAGCAACAAGGCATGTGTGTGCTGATCGAAATTTATTTGTTACTTACCAATCTGTTGATGGTGGAGAAAATCTGTACATGGGAAATGCAACTGCGTCTGCTGTTGCAGGGAAGGGAAAAGTGACGCTCAAACTCACTTCCGGAAAAGAGCTTTCACTTACCAATGTTCTGCATGTTCCAGATATTCGTAAGAACCTGATTTCTGGATCACTTCTGAGTAACAAAGGTTTCAAAATTGTGTTTGAATCTGACAAGTTTGTAATCACCAAAGGTGGGATGTATGTGGGAAAGGGCTACCTGGCTGAGGGGCTCTTCAAAATGAATGTACTTTCTGTTAATGCTATGAATAATAATAACAAGCCAAGTGCTTCTTCTGCTTACTTGATTGAGTCCTCTACATTATGGCATGCAAGATTAGGTCATGTTAATTTTCGTTCTCTTCAAAGAATGGTTAACTTAGGCCTATTGCCAAAATGTTCCATGAACAAAGTATCTAAATGTGAGATATGCACAGAATCTAAATATGCAAGACACTCATATAAATCAGTGGAAAAATCAAACGAAATACTTGGTTTAATCCATAGTGATCTTTGTGATTTCAAATCCACACCAACTCGTGGAGGAAAGAACTATTATATTTCCTTCATTGATGATTGCAGCAAGTATTGTTATGTCTATTTGATTAATAGTAAAGATGAAGCTTTAAACATGTTTAAGACATTTAAAGCCGAAGTCGAAAATCAACTAGACAAAAGAATAAAAGTCTTAAGATCGGATAGAGGTGGTGAATACGAATCTAATGACTTTGCAGAATTTTGTTCAACACATGGAATAATACATCAAACAACAGCACCATATACTCCTCAACAAAATGGAGTGGCTGAACGGAAAAATCGTACATTGAAGGATATGATTAATTCTATGTTGAACAGTTCTGGTGCACCACATAATTTATGGGGTGAGGCACTCCTTGCTGCAAACACGATTTTGAACCGAATTCCACATAAGAAGACTAATCAATCTCCTTATGAAATCTGGAAAGGGAGGTTACCTACATATAAAACCTTGAAAGTGTGGGGTTGTCTTGCAAAAGTTCAAGTGCCTCTTCCAAAGAGACAAAAACTTGGACCAAAAACAGTGGATTGTATATTTCTTGGTCATGCCAATAATAGTTCGGCATATAGATTTTTGGTTCATAAATCTGGAATTGCAGACATTCATATAAACACTATACTTGAATCTGCAGAAGTTGAGTTCTTTGAGGAAATTTTTCCTTATAAAGATAGGTCATATGTTTTGAACAAAAGAGTACATGAGGTTACTACAAGAAATGATGACGATAATCATGCTTCAACTTCGAGAGTTCAAAGCCAAGATTTGGAACCACGAAAGAGTAAAAGAGCAAAAATTGCAAAGGATTTTGGTCCTGATTTCCTCACTTTTGTAACCGAAGATGAGCCTCAAACTTATAAGGCTGCATTAGAATCGTCTGAAGCACCTTATTGGAAAGAAGCTATTCAAAGTGAAATAGAATCCATCATGCAAAATAATACATGGGAATTGGTTAATTTGCCTCCTGGAAATAAACCAATAGGACACAAATGGATTTTCAAGAGGAAATTGAGACCGGATGGTACCATAGACAAGTACAAGGCTCGTTTAGTTGCCAAAGGGTATCGTCAAAAAGAAGGACTTGACTACTTTGACACTTATTCACCAGTCGCTAGAATAACATCTATAAGGTTATTAATAGCTATAGCGTCTGTGTACAATCTTGAAATACATCAAATGGATGTCAAGACTGCATTTCTAAATGGTGAATTAGACGAAGAAATATATATGGATCAACCTGAAGGTTTCATTATCAAAGGTCAAGAAAAGAAAGTTTGCAAGTTGATTAAGTCATTATATGGACTCAAACAAGCGCCTAAGCAATGGCATGAAAAATTCGATCATAATATGATTACGAATGGATTTGTAATCAATGAAAGTGATAAATGCATTTATGTTAAGAAAACGAAAAATGCTTGTGTTATTGTATGTCTATATGTTGATGACATGCTTATAATGGGAACAAACAAAGATGTGATTAACTCCACAAAGAAAATGCTAAATTCTAGTTTTGACATGAAAGATATAGGATTAGCTGATGTGATTCTTGGAGTTCGAATTCTAAGGAATTCTGATGGATATGTCCTAACTCAATCACATTATGTGGAGAAGGTTCTAAAAAGATTTGGACATTATGATTGTAAACCTGCAGTAACTCCTTTTGATCCCATTCATAAACTTACTAAAAACGAAGAAGAGAGCGTATCTCAATTGGAGTATACCCAAGTTATAGGTTGCTTGATGTACATTATGAATTGTACAAGACCTGATCTTGCTTATTCAATAAGCCGACTAAGTAGGTATTCAAGTAATCCTGGAAGAGATCATTGGAATGCTTTAATAAGGGTATTAAGATACTTAAAGCATACAATGCACTATGGCTTGCATTACACTCAATATCCCCCCGTATTAGAAGGATATAGTGATGCAAATTGGATTTCAGGGAGCACAGACAGTAAATCCACAAGTGGATATGTATTCACACTTGGTGGAGCAGCTGTGTCATGGAAATCATCCAAGCAAACATGTATAGCACGTTCGACAATGGAATCAGAGTTTATAGCCTTAGATACAGCTGCTGATGAAGCTGAATGGCTTAAACATTTTCTGGAAGATATTCCATTCTGGCCCAAGCCTGTGACTGCAATATGTATACATTGTGACAGCATGGCTGCACAAGGTCGAGCCAAAAACGCTGAATATAATGGGAAGTCGAGACATATAAGGCGACAACATAAAACCATTAGACAACTACTCAAGAATGGAACTATTTCCATTGATTATATTAAATCTAAGGAGAATATTGCCGATCCTTTGACAAAAGGCCTATCCAAGGATCAAGTGGCATTTACATCGAGGGGAATGGGTTTAAAGCCAACTCAATGAGTTATAACTTGACGGAAACCTAACCTAGCTGATTGGAGATCCCATGGTCTAGGTTCAATAGGCAAACTAGTTGAGGGAAACTCAAAGTAAGATACACACAATCTTTACTCATTCTTATGATGGAAAACAGTGTGTTGCCTGTTAGACGAAAAGGGTGAATAACTATTCTTAATAATGCTAATATCTTATGATTAAGATGAATAGAACAGGATATTCTTTATTAGCATTACCTATATGAGATTGATGTGGGGTCGCATCTTTGAGAATTGGTATGGCTACAATTCTCTAAAGGTCTCATGAAATCAGGATATGTTCAGGACCAAAATGAACTCAACCGTATGAATTGACGTGTGTTCAGATGTGATATGTGTGGTACTTATTGTTTCGATTTTACTATTAGAATGATCAGTTCAAGATAGTAAATTCACTGCTTCATTAGGTAAAACCGATAAGTACTCACTAGAGAAGGTTCAAGTCCAAAAGACACCTATCCCGATGCGTATCATATCTAAGTTCTCTGGAAGTACATTACTACTAATGTAGCTAGTATCTTATTTTCAATTCAAATGTGGGGTATTGCTAGAGTTTGAATAGAAAATGTGGGGTATTGTTGGAAACCTGTGTTACCTACCTGTGTTATGTGGGACTGCCAGTCCCACATTGCCCATACACCATCTACAACAACTCTTTATAAGTGAGTTCACTCACTTATAGTTTGAATTGAATTGGGCCAAAGTCATGGACCTTGGGCCTTAGACTTGGAGAGTTTGGGTGTATATATTAAATGTCAAAGATGGGCCTTGGGCCTTGGGGCTCTTGGGCTCGGATGGACGAAAAACACAAGTTACGTTTTTGATTTTTTGGATTCAGTTTTCCCGAAACAGTTTCATTCAGTTTTTAATTTGAATGAACAGTTGCATTCAGTTTTCTTTTTAACAAAAACTGATAAGCATGAACGGTTGGGAAGTTCAAATGATGCCATTATATATATGGTTTGCATTACAGAAAATATGAATCAATTTCGTATAATCATTCCTCAATTTTCCTCTGAGAACAACACAACCAATTCGCCAAGAATCCGAGTTCTAGTGCAAGAACTTGGATTAGATAGTTGTATCCTGCAAGATAGACGTCCAAGGACTACTGCACTGGTGTAGGGACGAATTTCTGTCTTAGGAGATTGCTTCTGCAAGCCTCTATCTGCAAGAAACAAGTCAGTGATTTGTGTGTTTATATATAATCTCATTAAGTGTTTATGTTCTAATATATTGTGTTTGTCGTTGAGCTTTTACATTCGAAATAAAACTGTGCAAATTGTTATATAATATACACTTGACGTTTGGTTGGTTCTAACACCATATACATGTACATTCATATCGCTCCACGCATTTCGTTTCTCTATAATACTTAGGCGATGACGTTTGACTTGGCTTTGGCTATCTGAAAGCCAAGCCGCACAGCCTGCTGCACTCCCTCTAGTCTCCCAACGCTAGTACCAATTATCAATGGATACCATCAGCTCCGCCCATGGAACCGCCATCGCAGCCTCTTCGTCTTGCCCGTGCCGCTCAAACCACTGGAAGAACGAGGTGTTCCTGAGCTTTAGAGGCGACGACACACACTACCTTCACAGACCACCTCTCCATTGTGTTACGCAATGCCAGACTCAACACGTTCATAGACTACCAGCTCAGAAGACGGGAAAACATACATAGTGAACTTGACCAAGAAATCAAAGGAACGAGGAATACCGTCGTCTGTCTTCTCAAAGAGGTACGCGGAGTCCGGATGGTGTCTGAGGGAGCTGGCCAAGATCATGAGGCGCCAAGAAGATCAAGTGGGGAAAGTAGTCTTCCAATATTGTATGACGTCGACACTTTTCAAGTGAGGAAACAGTGGTATTTTTGGAAAAGCATTTCGGAAGCATGAAAGGGATGAAGATCCAAATGAGGTCGAGTAGTGGAGAAAGGATCTTAAGGCTTCTGCAGATTTGGGTGGCCGGAATCTTAACAAACGCAGTCGATTCATGTTTTATCGCCAATTCATGTAATTAGTCCGCATCATCTATGTCATCAACGACGACAAGCACCTTCATGAGTCCAAGTCTTTTCTCTATCTCTTTGGTTCCTTCGGCAACATTGCTCATATTAATGTCCACCCGTTTCAAAACATCTTGAAGAAGTTGTTCTTGCAGAGCAATCATACTTTTCTTTTTTACTCCTCACCTTTTCAAGGTAACATTGACCACTATAACAATGATGATATTCGCCGCAAATAGCTCCTGCATGCGTTGTTTTACCTAACCTCCCATACCCCAAAATCCAATTATTTGAAAGTCAGGTGAACCTCCAACGTCTAAGTATTCAGTACTAAATTCTTGCATGCGAAAATCCATTCCTACTTGAGCACTCGACTTGTTTTCAGTAGTTCCCCGACGTCCCCAACAATTTTCTCGATAGACAATCCTTCACGTCTGGCAATTAAAATTCAAAATTATACAAAAGTAAAATTCATCATGCAACTGCAAGAGTCATATGAACTAAATGCCTTATTCATCATGACCAGATATTTTCAGAGCAAAGAAGATTTGAGTAAATTTGATTGATCCATGTGATTTAACTAAGCTAAATTTCAACAACGTGTCGAAGATCAAATTCTACTTTCTTACTTTTTTGTCATACTTCGAATTAAATTTTGTAAAATGGAATTAAGGATGCAGAGACCGACGTATAAATAAATTAAACAAAATAATAAGAAATTTTGTAAGGAAGTAAAGAAGAAATTATACCCGTCCGCCGAGGTTTTAAGATTCTGGCCACCCAAATCTGAAGAAGCCTTGAGATCCTTTCTCCACTGCTCGACCTCATCTGAATCTTCATCCCTTTCATGCTTCCAAAATGCCCGCAAAACCACCACTCTGTTTCCTGACGCTAGAAGGATCAACGTCGTAGAATATTGGATAGACTATTATGCCCTCTTGGTCTTCTCGGCACCTCATGATCTTCGACAGCTCCCTCGGCCTCAGGCACCATCGGAAATCTGGGTACCTCTTGGAAAAGACGACGACGACGGCGATCCTCGACCGTACGATTTTTCGGTCAAGTTCGCTCTGTATATTTCCCCCCCTTTTGAGCTGGTAGTCTGTAAACGTGTTGATCCCGGCATTGCGTAACACAATGGAGAGGTGGTCTGTGGAGGTGTTGCGGGTGTCGTCGCCTCTAAAGCTCAAGAACACCTCGTACATCCAGCGGTTTGAACGCCGAGAGGAAGATGAAGAGGCGGCGGCGGCGGTTCCATGGGCGGAGCTGCTGGTGTCCATTGATAATCAATTGGCGTGCAGCTGGTTTCAAGAAAAGTAAGTCAAACTCTCCGATCGTTTCAGTGTGATCGGCATTTCTGAAGCCAATGGTGTCACTACCGTGTAAATAACGCGAGGGTGTTATTCCCACAATTTAATGGGCTCTCATGGTTCATAAGACCCAGGTCGAATTCGGCTACTTACAGTTTTTGAGCCCATTAATTTCTATTGGGCCCATTAATCTCACCCGTCTTAATTTTATTATGAATTTTTACTTTCTAACTTCCAAATTCCAATGCATATATTTAGCACATGTTAGTTACAAGTTTTTGCATCTCTTTAGGTTCCACTGAGGCCTTTGGTTTGGATGTTGTGCAAGACGCGGCTACAAGGAAGATGATTGGTCTGGGAAAGTATCATGATGGTCTTTAGTACTTGACACAAGACCAAAACCCACATCTAGCCTACAACATCCACAAACACTTCAACCTTTGACACCAACGTCTTAGACATCTCTCCATCGGACCGCTTCAAGCCTTAAATTAAATAATTCTTGATATTCATTTTGATTCTAATCATATATGTGAAATTTACCACCTCAAACCTAAAATAGTAAAATGTAACTTACCCTATAATTTAAACTACCTATTAACGAAACTTTTAATTATCTATTAACGAAACTTTAATAAATTAAAAGTTACGTAGAAATACAATAAATTACACACAAACGAAACACACTATTGCCTGACGGAGACTTGTTTATATCTGGATCCAGAAGACAAGACAGTAATATTCCACACGCGGAGAAGGCCAATAAATTAATCTCAACTGAACTCGCTTCCCACCCACCCACGGCCACCGTTCGCCGCCACCATATTCCCAAATCTCCCCACCTGGATCCTCTCAATTTCATCCTCCTCTGCCTTGCTCAACTCTATCTGCTTTGCTCTTCTACTGATTTCCTCTCTCTCCCCCCAATTCCCAATCATAAATCTAATGCACTCCCACTGAAGGAGTTCTCATCAGTGGCCATTTTAAAATTGTGGGGTTGTCAGTGGGTGCCTCTGGGTTTTATTCTTTGCCCCCTAAACAAAAGGCACGCCCTATATTTGTAGGATCCTCAACCGTGATTCCGGAGATGGGTATGTTTTCTGAAACCTACAGTACGAAGCAAGTCCTTTTATTATAGAAAGTCTTCATCTTTCTTCCTCTTCAATCATACAAAGTCTCCTTACTTCGTTAGTTTTTTCCATTTTTATCTAGACCAAAGCTTCCATCTTTACTTCAAATGTAGTCCTACGAATAAAGGGTACCCTTTGTTTTGGTTAATTAGTCAGCTGCGGATTTCGATTTGGATGCCAAGTGGCTGATCGATCCAAAACATCTTTTTGTTGGTCCGAGGATTGGGAAGGCGCATGCCAAAGTGTACGAAGGAAAGTAAGTAAAACGTCTGTGTTTGTTTTGTCTTAGATTCTGTAATTCTGGTCTCTCAAGTTTAGCAATTTAATATGATGTCTTAGATCTTGTTAAATATAAATGCAAAATTAAGTTGGGTTTTTGCAGAACTAACAAAGATCAAAACTTGATTTGGCGTTGTGCAATTATGGTGTTTATGATGCCGAATATGTGTTTTTCGTGTTGAGTTACAACGATGATGTTCTGTTCTGTTGTGTTCTTAATCTGTTTGTTTGTTGCGTTTTGTTTCTGAGGTTGTATTTGTGATTACTAAATGGGCGTATTTGCGATATCTGATGGGGGATTTTGAACTTTATGATTCTGAGGTTGTTTTTGTTTCTCAATCAAAGGGGCTTGAAAGAGTCGGATGTGGACAGCTATGTTGATGGCGTCCATGTGAATGACAAACCATGGGCCTCCGTAGTGCAAGAGGCGTTGTATTTGTATGTGCACATGGTAGTCGAGATAATAGATGTGGTGTTTATGGACCTGTCCTCATTGATAAGTTCAAAGAGGAGGCTGAGCTGCGAGGATTGACGAATCAGGTATTTGTTACTGCTTGCTCTCACATTGGAGGCCACAAATATGCTGGAAACTTGATTATCTACAGCCCAGGTTCAGATGGAAGCATAACAGGCCATTGGTAATATCTGGATCATAACAATTTAAATTTATCGTATTGGGATATATGAAGGAATGTGAATATTATGTATTATTCACGGCAGGTATGGCTATGTCACTTCTGACGATGTGCCGGAATTGCTTGATCAGCATATTGGGAAAGGAGAGATCATCGAACGACTTTGGAGGTTTGTGCGTTTTTGGTTTTGATGAAAATTTCACTGGAACTGAAGTGGCTGTCATATTTTTTGATTGCCGATTATTTCTAATGTTGTATGATAGATTATTGATATAGAGTTGCATTAACATCGAGGAACCAAATCAAACAACTAGTGTGAGCCAAATCAAACAACCTTTTTTTATTGATAAACAAAACCAGAGGTGGTTTGGGGAACGGGGTATGGGGTCAAGTAGGCACTTTACAGAGATGGAGAAAGTGAAGCAGATCTAGCGAATTGGATATAACGGCATTACCCTGTATGTGTTTCTGATTTGTAATGTTCTTCTGATTAATTGTTGTCAAATTGTGTATTAAGCATGATCATACCTGTTCTTACTCAATTGCTATTGACGAAACTTACAGTTGAATCTTTAAATAACTGAACACAAAATTCAATTTCATTCCTTACAGGGGGCAAATGGGAGTATCTTCTGATGAAGCTGAAAAAATTAATGACCCAAAGCTTCCAAATGGAGGAGAAAGTAAGAAAATCAAGGAGAAGGCCCAAGAAAACAGCAATCAGATTCAGAAGAATGAGAACTTTTCAGGCTGTTGCAAGGGGCTAATAGTAATCGATTTTCATGCTGCAAAGAAGTAAGTTTGTAGCAGAATGGTGGAAGTGAGGAAAAGAAGCTGAAAGAAACCAGAGAGTCGTGTGCCAGGAAGGATGCCTTAGGGAAGCTGCCAAGCTTGATTGGGAACTGGGAGCAAAGCGATGTTCTCGCAGCTGCTGCCGTGGTTGGAGCAGTGGCAACAGTGGCCGTGGCCTATAGCTTTTATAGAAGGTCAGGCTGAAAAATACTCTAATCCATGTTGGGTTCTGCCACGGGTGTAGAGGCCCTATTTTTTTTTTTTTCCCCTTGTAGAAAGATGTTATAACGTCAATTAAATAAGCTCTTATATGAAAGGAGAATATGGTAGCTACACTAAACGTTCATTTTTGGAGGGTGGGATGATTTCCCGAAGCTAAGCCATATACAGTTACAAAAATATTCACTATTCCTTTCCGTAGTTGATTGCTTACACAACTGATTTGTTGTTCCAATATACTGTTGAATGGTTTTATCTTGATGGTGGGATTTGTTATGAGACTGCCTTGACGTGGTGTTTTCTAAGCTGTTGTGATTGTTTTCGATTTGCCTGCTGTCGATTCTGTCAAAATTTATGATAATTTTTTCAAAGAAGTCTAAATTTCAAAAGAGAGAAAAAGATGGCGCTTTCCTCGTAGATAGCAAAGCTCAGAGTTTGGTCGAGATCATCGTCCACTGCTGATCTTTGCAAGCATCTCCCCAACGCCTCAATACCGTTGTACTCATCCCATCAGCTCTTTCTCCTCCGCCACCACCCCTCCACGCGGCTGCCGCCGCTGCATCGATGTCCCGCATAATCTGCTCTATATCCTTATTCCTCGACTGCTTGTTTCTCGAACCATAATTGGTACAGTCTTTCAAGAGAAACAGCAACTCCTTTGCCGTGGCTTTAGCCGTCCACGTCCCATCTACGCTCAGCTGAAGCAGTCTGGGCATTGCTCCTCTCAGTATTAGTCCTCTGTGCTTCTCTCTGCTGCTCTGGCATATAAGCAGGAAGATACTTGCAGCATGCTCCTTGCATTTCATCGATTCCTCTTCAATGGTCTCGACCAGCCCCCAGATTGTGTTGCACATACCTGCAGTTTCCTTGAGCAGTCTTCAATGAAGAAACAATGTCGTCAAGTAGCGCAATTGCCTTCTCAACCAGTTGGCTTGATTTTTCCAAGCCGTGGATTGTTTGTAACAACGAAAACACTACGCCCAAAGAGACGGAGACGGAATAGTCTGATGGCAGGTCGAGAGGTTGTGTAGTGTGGCTAGCACACTGATGCCTCCAGCATAGTCTTGATCGAGAAATTCAGCTATTAGTTGGATGCCTCCGTGTGATGCAATTGGTAGTCTTGATCGAGAAATTCAGCTATCGTGAGCGCCTTGCTTTCGCAGCTAAATTGATCCTTATTTTGGGCAAGTAAATTATATCTTTTACGTCATTGATCCTTTTGACGTAAGCTACGAATGTCTCCTTCTAGCTAAATTTAGTTAGTTACTGTCCACAAAATAAAGACAGTCATTTAGTTAGTCTGTTGGAGTTTAATTTTCTGCATCTTTTGTTAAGATAGATTGTTGGAGATGAGGTTTCTTCCCATTGATACTCTCTAGGCTGACTCCAACAGTTGGATCGTGCTTTACACCAAAGATTCTTACGCCCACCTGCGCACCACACTTAAAATACAATAAGGTCGTCAACTGAATTAAAGTTGGGCGGCAGATTTCTCAAAAAGCTATAAAAGAAAGGAAATTGCAGTGACATCATTGGCCCATGCAAAAATTTGATGGTAACATTTATACAAATTAAATTGTGGGAGGAATAGAACTTATGCGTTATCGACACGGCAGTGACATCATTGGCCCATGCAAAAAATTTAAAGGGGCCGCCTACATTGGGAAATCTTGGGAAAGACTCGACTTTGGTTATTTGATAGTCAAGCTGCACTTCTACAGGCTGCAATGGATGCCAGTAGCTCATCCCATGGAGCCGCCGCTGCTGCCTCTTCGTCTTCATCGCAGAGCTCAAACCGCTGGAAGTACGAGGTGTTCCTGAGCTTTAGAGGTGAAGACACCCGCAAAACCTTCACAGACCACCTCTTCCTTGCGTTACGCAATGCCGGAATTAAAACGTTTATAGACAACCAGCTCAAAAGGGGGGAAAACATACCGAGGGAACTTGACCAAGAAATCGAAGGGACGAGAATCGCCGTCATCATCTTCTCGAAGAGGTACGCGGACTCCCGATGGTGCCTGAGGGAGCTGTCGAAGATCATGAGGTGCCGAAAAGATCAAGAGGGGAAAATAGTGTGTCCAATATTCTACGACGTTGACCCTTCTCAAGTCAGGAAACAGAATGGTAGTTTTTCGAAAGCATTTCAGAAGCACAAAAGGAATGAAGATCCAAATGAGGTCAAGCAGTGGAGAGAGGATCTTAAGGCTTCTGCGGATTTGGCCGGCTGGAACCTCAAAACCACGGCCGACGGGTATACTTTTTGTTTACTTCAAATTTCATTCACCATATTTTACTAATGGACCAAAATTAAGATATTATCATTAAGGCATTGAATCTGATTTTATATGGTAGAAGAAAAATTGGATGTCCCTAAACTATGATAGAACTGTAATTTTGGTCACTACATAAAACTTTATTAGAATTGGTATATGAATTTTATAAATGGTAGAGCATTTGCTGCAAATGATTTGCATATGAATTTCCGTCAAAATTAACGAAGTGAAACGCAGGGTATGTGCTTTGTTTTTATGGGTGTGTGAAGGACAAATGTTCCACACTTCATCAAATTAAAATACCAATTGTAATAGATTCTTAATTATATTACCGAAAGTTACAATTGCATAATAGTCCAATCACCAATGATCTAATAATCAAAGATTAGATACGTGGTTGACTTGAGCTCAATTAATCCAATTTATTCAAATCTGTTTCAATATGTAAATATCTAGGCATTATGAATAAGGCATTTAGTATGGCTCTCGTAATTTGGAATTTCTACTCATAGGTGTGAAGGAGTGTTTATCGAGAAAATTGTTGGGGACGTCCAGGGACTATTGAAAACCACAGACTTAGAAGCCAAGCACTCAGTTGGAATGGCTTTTCGCATGCAAGAATTCAGTACTAAATACTTAGACGTTGGAGGTTCACCTGATGTTCAAATAATTGGAATTTGGGGTATGGGCGGTATAGGTAAAACAACGCTTGCCAGAGCCATTTGTAGCAATTATCAGCACAATTTTAGTCGTCAATGTTTCCTTGAAGATGTGAGGAGTAAAAAGAAAGAGATGGTTAGTCTGCAAGAACAACTTCTTCGAGATATTTTGAAACGGCCTGACATTAAGGTAAGCAATGTTGCCGAAGGGACCAAGGAGATAGAGAAAAGACTTGGAAGCATGAAGGTACTCATTGTAGTTGATGACATAGATGATGCAGACCAGTTAGATGAGTTGGCGATAGAACACAAATCGTTTGGTTCAAGGAGTAGGATTATTATAACAACAAGAGATGAACAAGTGTTGAATATAATGAAGGTGGATAAAAGATATAAGGCACAAGAAATGACTAATGAAGAAGCTCTTGAGCTTCTTAGTTGGCACGCCTTTGGAAATCCTTGTCCCGACGAAGAATATATTAAACTCACAAGAGATGTTGTTGACTATTGTGGAGGATTGCCCCTAGCTCTGAAAGTTGTTGGTCGTTTGTTGGCTACAAAAAAGAGTAAAACCATATGGGCAAGTACATTGGATAAATTGAGAAATATTCCATATCAAAAAATTCATGAAACACTTAAATTAAGCTACGATGGACTAAGTGATGATCATGTGAAGGATGTGTTCCTTGACATATCTTGTTTCTTTGTTGGATGGAGTAAAAATACTTTCACGGCAATATTGGATGGTTATAGTCATTTTTCTATAGAAGCAGAAATTAACACACTCTACGATCGATGTCTCTTATATATTGATGAAGAGGGAATATTGAGGATGCATGATTTGATTCGAGATATGGGAAGAGAAATTGTGCGGGCAAAATCTCTTCAAGAACTGGGAAAAAGTAGTCGATTGTGGTATAGCGAAGATGCAAAAAGCGTGCTAAGGAACAAATCTGTAAGTACTTCTACAATAAAAAGATGTTAATGTTAAGTACATGTAAAGAAAGAGAATTATATATGCATATCGGCATATATATAATGCATGCCGTACATAAGTATATTTGAAGAAAAAGAAGAAAAGAAAAGGCTTTCATCCCCTGTAAATTGAAAGAGAAAATACATAATTATGTTGTATGCCCTGCCTTTCTATTAGTTCATTCATCCAATTCACGGCTCTGCTTCCTGTGAATATTATCCTTTTCTTGTTTTTTTTTTTTTTTTTTTTTTAATCTCTAACAGGGAACAAAAGCAGTTGAAGGACTACAATTAATTTTGCCAGAAGATTGTGACGAGCAAAGCTTCAGTACAGAAGCGTTTAAGAAGATGCGGTGTCTGAAATTTCTCATGCTGGAAAATGTAAAGCTGACTGGAAGCTACAAACATCTTTCCAAGGAGTTAAGATTGTTGATTTGGGATGGATTTCCTCTTGAAGCCATACCAGCAGATTTTGATCAACGAAACCTAGTTTATTTAGGCCTGAGCTACAGCAAGATCGTACGAGTTTGGGAGGATTCGGACCTGGTACGATATAATTATCAATATCCTTGTAAATATCAACATCAGTCATCGTCATTCATTCTCTCTTTTATTTATTTGGATTTTTATTATTGTTTTCTCTTTTTGAGTACAGTTGCCTAAGAAGTTGAAGCATCTCATTCTTGTAGACTGCCATGACCTGACTGAATTACCAGACTTTTCAAAACTCCCACTTCTCGAGGCATTGATCCTCAGTGGCTGTAATGGTTTGTGTGGGGGTTACCATTTTTTAGCACAACTGAAGGTGATTGAGGCATTAGAACTCAGCGACTGCAATATAACAGATGGTGCCGTTCTCGAAATAATTGGGAGTCTATCTTCTTTAACAATTTTAGATCTAGGTGGGAATGGTTTTAATAGGCTACCCATTCTCAGTGGCCTTTCTCAGCTTCAGTTTTTATATCTAAATCGATGCACAAACCTTCAGGCAATCCCAGATTTGCCGAACACTTTGATTGAATTGAGAGCGAATTACTGCACTGCACTGGAAATAATGTCCGACTTTTCAGAGATGTCGAAAATGTGGAAATTGGAACTGAAAGACTGCCACAAACTCAAAGATATTCCAAACTTGGAGAACTCAATGGACAACATGGGTTCAATTCATATGGATGGGTGTACCAGTCTCACTGATACTTTTAAGGAGAACCTCCAAACGGTATGGTACTCTCTCTCTCTCTCCTCTCTCTCTCTCTCTCTCTCTCTCTCTCTCTCTCTCTCTCTCTACTTTTTGTATTGTTGCTTATACTAACTTTGCACCCCATGGTGTAGAAAAATGCATTTGGTGGAATTTTTTTCTCTGGAAATGATATTCCTAACTGGTTAGCCTATGTCGTGAGAGAGGATGAAACTGTCAAATTTGAAGTGCCGCCAAGTATTGATTATATAGGAGGGTTGGCTTTGGGCATCGTTTATTCTTCGGACAACTCCGACTGCATTGGGCCTCTAACTATTGATGTTGTTAACTGTACCCAGCGAACTAAGTTTCGCATCTGGCCTATGGAGGCCACCGTAACTGCTTCCCATGAATATTATCTTTGGTTGGGAAATCTTTCAAACAAGAAGCTCAATCTGAAAGGCGGCGACATGGTTCTTGTAAAAGCAGAATTTTATGGACGAGATAATAGAATTAAGGTGAACAAAACAGGAGTGGATATTGTAAAATGGGATTTGTTTGATGGTTATACTAATTGGGAGGACTACGAGACCATGTCATATGAGTCTGATGAAGACACTAATGACGATACACAGTTGAGCATATGCCACGTTTTCCTCTGCTACAAGACCCCCGAGGCATGGCCGTGGTGCATTGAAGGCTCTGAGTCCGATCCGCTCCCTAAGTTCTTCACCTCCGCTCTCAAAGCTTGCAAGAACGACATCACCGCTAAGGTCCGTTTTCCAGCTCAATTCGTCGGCGTTTCTAATTGCTTTTCTTACTGTTTCTTATTTCCTGGAGCTACTGAGTTCTGGTGTTGAGCTGAGTTCACTTCGTTACTCTTTTTTTTTTTTGGTTTTGATAGACGTTGCTGACAGTAATTGAAGGACGCGAAGGAACTGAGTTTTCCGACGGCGATGTGTTGATTTTCCCACAAATGATCAAATACAGGTAAATTCGCATTGATTTCTTGAGGTTTTTGTTATGTAGTTGCTTTAATTTTAATCCGAATTTATAGGATTTAGATAATTAACCAGTGAGTAGTTAATTTTAATTCGATTCATAACGATGAACTGAAACCGCTGTTGAGTATTTCTTAACAATACAATAGTAATAAGAATAAGTATATTAAGCAAGCTTGAGAGGTAAGCAAGAGAACAACAATGTCGCACTAGAGTAATCTGAAGCAATAACTTATAACTATTCAAGATGGCACATAAAAGCTTTACTTGGTGGATGAAAAAAGTTCAAATGGTGGTTTGATTATGGAATACTGAGAGTGTTGTCTTACCTATAGCTACATTGAAGAGTACCATGTAAAATTGCTTACGAGACTAAAACATGAGCCGACCCACGTTCCCACCCGAGTGCTATTCAAAAGCTGTGTCATATACTATTAAAACTAAGTCGTATACTATTGAAACGAATTATTTCCTTACTACAACCAACACTTCCAATATCAAAAGAGAAAGACATAACAGTATACGACGCATTAGCAGAAAAGTGCCACATTACATACCATCAAATGACAGCAACTAACTCTTGATATCAACTGCTTGAGGAAAAAACCTTGCCTGATGCAAAACAACAATTAAATCGAAAAGTATGTAAGTTTTAGTTACATTGTAACTGACTGTGTATGTAAAAATGCTTCAGACCTAACTTACCATATTTGAAACTAAACGAAAATCGAGATGGATTCCGTTTCAGGAGACATTCAGAGATCCCATATTTGAGACTCTACATTAAAATCATTTCCAATGAAATTTTCTCTGCATTTGAAACTACTTTATCTCATCCTCACTAAATCTGCCAACACTGCATATTCTCTCGAAGAGTTCTCACCCAGCCGTGTACTCCATCACAATGGCCAGATGAGGTGGTGTGAGCAGAACCAGCAAGAAAGACACCGCACTCCTCTCAGGTCTTAAACACAAACCTCTATCAATTATCTCAAATAAGCCACTCTAAAGACTATTTCCACTTCACGGTAAAAACAAAGTGCAGGAAGTATAGCTCTTATTTTTAGCAGTTTAAGCACACCAGAGGCCAAATTTAGCGTGTTCTATCTACATCCACCCACCCTCAGCCGATACTTGTACAAAATTCAAACAGAACTTGCCACATTCATTCTTAAAATACAAAATGAAAATAGTTTATGATCACTGACCTCCTGGAATCAAACGATATTCATCTATCTGTGGTTCATGATTTCCCTTTGAACATGTTCTTCTATCTGCATCACCAAAAATAAAAATATTTTTTAAAAATATAAAGTTTAAAGGATGAGAAATAAAGAAAATTCAGAACCAAAGCATCCAAGACTCACCCACCAAGATAATCAAGACATCCAGGACTCAGCCACCACCCAGGTAGGTAGCAAACACACACCTAAAGGCTAAAAAGGATAGGGTCTTCATCAAATTAGCTATGGTCAACCTAAACCAAAATCAAGTGACAAATAAACAAAGGTATGTATAAATCATTTTCTTAGTCTGCTTTCCGATGTTAACATGTAAAGAATGAATTAGAGTCATTCGATCTTTCCGTGAAACCCAGCCCAAAACGTGTGAGAGCTGCACCCTGGGCCCAAATGCAGCAGCCCAACCCAGTTGTTAAGCATGGCCCACACTAACACACACAATGGCAAACTGTAATTAATTCATAATCGAGGGCCCATTCCATAACCAACATGAATTTACTGACCTAAATAGATAATTACATATGTATTAGCTTCTGAAATTAGCTCTAGAAATTGAATTTAATGGCTCAGTTTACGACTAATTCCTTGCATGTAAATCCCTTTTTGTGATTCTGACATTGTTTTTGTTTGTTGATCAAAGGGGCTTGAAAGAGTCGGATGTGGACAGCTTTGTTGATGATGTCCTTGTGAATAACAAACCATGGCCTTCTGGAGTGCAAGAGCCGTTGACTGGCTCCCATGTATTTGTATGTGCACATGGTAGTCGAGAGGAATGGCATCATGATAGTGCACGTGTTCTCATTGATAAGTTCGAAGAGGAGGCTGAGCTGCGAGGATTGGCAAATCAGGTATTTGTTACTGCTTGCTATCACACTGGAGGCCACAATGGAAAATTGATTATCTACAGCCCAGGTTCAGATGGAAGCATAACAGGCCATTGGTAATATCCGGATCATAACAATTTAAAATTTTGTCGCATTGCGATCGATGAAGGAGTTTGAATATTATGTATTATTAATTGCAGGTATGGCGACATCCTTCCTAGTGATGTGCCAGAATTGCTTGATCAGCATATTGGGAAGGGAAAGATTATAGAACGACTTTGGAGGTTTGTACGTTTTTGGTTTTGCCTACTATCTTTGGATGAAAATTTCACTGGACGGAAGCTTGTGTTGTCATATTTTTCAATTGCTGATTATGTCTAGTCTTGCATGATAGATTTATTGATATAGAGTCACATTAATGTGGAGGAACTTTTGTGGAGAAAGCATAAAAGAATTGGATATAACTGCATTACCATGTACATGTTTCTGATTTGTAATGTTGTTGTGATTTGTTTATTAAGCTTGCTCATACATGTTCTTACTCAATTGCTATTGACGAAACTTGAGTTGAATTCTTTAAATAGATGAACACGAAATTCAATTTCATTCCTTATAGGGGCCAAATTGGAGCATCTTCTGATGAAGCTGAAGAAATTAATGACCGGGAGCTTCCAAATGGAGAAGAAAATAAGAAAATCGAGGAGAAGCCACAAGAAAATGGCAATCAGATTTTCCAAGAAAACGACGATCAGATTCAGAATAATGAGAACTTTTCAGGCTGTTGCATAGTGTGCTAATAGTGCCAGGAAGGATTTAATTAACTGTTGAATGGTTTTATCGTGATTGGGATTTCTTATGAGACTGCTTGCTAAATGTTGATGTGGTATTTTCTAAGCTCCTGTGTTTGTTTTCGATTTGCCTGCTGGATTTATAATTCAACCGTCAATTCTGTGAAAATTTATGGTAATTTTTGTGAAATAAATCTCAACTTTGTTGTTTATGAATTTCGAAAGAGAGAAAACGGCATTGTTGTCCTCATTGTTTGTTCACTAAACGAGATAAATGACTGTGTGCTAACATCTTAATCTGCTTGAAATATTTTTCAGATATACAACATTATTGTCACAAATTTTATTTTCATTCTTGAATAGTTTTTTTTTTTTCCTTCTTCTTATTGTGGTTCTCAAACTCAATCTCATGTGGTAATAATTCAATTATATATGTTAACTCAATTTATTTTTGTTGCAATTGGCCCTTTACTATAGTGGTGGAAAGGAGTTAAGCTCTTGCATGACAGCGTTGGCTCGAATCTCATTGATGGCTAATTTAATATTTAATCTAACAAAATCTATTTTTTGACCAAAAAAGAATTATTTTTCTGTTAAATATAGAGGCATAGAAAGAATTTTGTACATCCACCTCCTTTTTCTCATTTTTAAAGTTGTGGGATGGATTTTAAATTTATCATCTATACTTAACAGAAAAATAGATGAAGTGGGGGAAAAGGATATAGAAAAAGGGGTTTTTAGATCCAGGTCCAAAAACATAGATGGCTTTTAGGAGTGAATCCAGTTATCTATTTACATGTTTTTATTTCTTTTATACTTATTTTATATTTTCTAAAAAATATTAAAAAATAAATTAAAATCTTCTAATATTATGCATTTTCCAACTCCAAAAAAATCTAATTAATACCTTATAACAAAAAAACTAATATACTAACACAAATCCATCTGTAAAACATTCTACCCTAACTCAAGTAACAAATATATGAATGTATATTATACCTATGAGCGAGATATGAAACCTAACTAAAATGTAGGAAAAAGAATATACCTACAAGTAAGACACATCAACCTGTTACAGGTTGATTATAAAAGCGAATTTATCATTTAGGTAGATAAATATAATTAACCTGTGATATAGGTTGATTATAAAAATTAAAAATAAAGTCTATAAATGGGGTTTAAAGCAAGAGGAAGAAGAAGAAATAACAAAAAAAGAAATAAAAAGAAATAAATAAAAAAACAATTAGGAAGAAATTTGATTTTTATAATAAATTTTATTATTGAAGAGATAATTATTAATAATTAAATAATTAAATTTAAGAAATTAGACTTATTTTAATAAATTTAACTATTCTTACTATTGGTTTAAAAAATTGAACGTATATCAAGTTTCCCTAAATATAGTCATGCAATAGCAAGTTTGAAGATCATATAAAGCAAATAAAATGTTTAATAACGAAAATGAAGATAATGACAAATTCAGGAAACATCAATGTAATTAACCCTATTTATTTTTTATATGTACAAAATATTAAAGGCATTTCTATCTGAAAGCCAAGCCGCACAGCCTGCTGCACTCCCTCTAGTCTCCCAACACTAGTACCAATTATCAATGGATACCATCAGCTCCGCCCATGGAACCGCCGTCGCAGCCTCTTCATCTTCCCTATGCCACTCAAATCGCTGGAAGTACGAGGTGTTCCTGAGCTTTAGAGGCGACAACACACGCACTACCTTCACTGACCACCTCTCCATTGCGTTACACAATGCCGGAATCCACACGCTCATAGACTGGGAAAACATACAGAGTGAACTTGACCAAGAAATCAAAGGGTCAAGGAATACCTTCGTCTGTCTTCTTAAAGAGGTACGTGGAGTCTGGATGGTGCCTGAGGAGCTGGCCAAGATCATGAGGTGCCAAGAAGATCAAGAGGGGAAAGTAGTCTATCCAATATTGTACAACGTCGACCCTTCTCAAGTAAGGAAATAGTGGTATATTTGGAAATGCATTTTGGAAGCATGAAAGGGATGAAGATCCAAATGAGGTCGAGCAGTGAAGAAAGGATCTTAAGGCTTCTGCAGTTTTGGGTGGCCGGAATCTTAACAAACGAAGTCGATTCATGTTTTATCGCCAATTCATCTAATTGGTCAGCACCATCTATGCCATCAACAACGACAAGCAACTTCATGCTTCCAAGTCTTTTCTCTATCTCTTTGGTTCCTTCGCAACACCGCTCACATTAATGTCCAGCCGTTTGAAAACACCTCGAAGAAGTTGTTATTGCAGAGCAACGATACTTTTCTTTTTTACTCCTCACCTTTTCAAGGTAACATTGACCACTAAAGCAACGATGATATTCTCTACAGAGAGCTCTCGCAAGTGTTGTTTCACCTATACTGCACATACCCCAAATTCCAATTATTTGAACATCAAGCAAATCTCCAACATCTAAGCATTCAGTACCGAACTATTGCACAAGAAAATCCATTCCAACTGAGCACTTGGCTTGTTTTAAGTCTGTTGTTATCAGTAGTCCTCTGATGTCCTAGCAATTTCCTCAATAAACAACCCTTCACGCCTGGCAATTAAATTTCAAAATTATGCAAAAGTAAGATTGATCATGCAACTGCAAGATTCATATGAACTAAATGCCTCATTCATCATGACCAGATATTTTCTGAGCAAAGAAGATTTGAGTAAATTATAAGTGAGTAAATTTGAGCATAAAAAAAATGTAAAAAAGGGGTTGAAGAAGGAAGTATACCCGTCCGCCGGAAAGAAGCCTTAAGATCTTTTCTCCACTGCTTGTTCGTTTGGATTTTCATCGCTTTCATGCTTCCGAACTTCCCCAAAACCACCACTCTGTTTCCTCACAACGGCATAGAATATTGGACAGACTATTTTGCCCTCTTGATCTTCTCCGCACCTCATGATCTAGGCCAGCTCCCTCAAGCACCACTGGGACTCCGCGTACCCATTGGAGAAGACGACGATGGCGATTCTGGACCCTTCGATTTATCGGTCAAGTTCGCTCTGTATATTATCCCCCTTCTGAGCTGGTAGTCTCTAAACGTGTTGCTTCCGGCATAGCTTAACGCATTGGAGAGGTTGTCTGTGTAGTTAGTGCGTGTGTCGTTGCCTCTAAAGCTCAGGAACACCTCGTACTTCCAGCGGTTTGAGCGGCACAGGGAAGACGAAGAGGCTGCGACGGCGGTTCCATGGGCGGAGCTGCTGGTATCCATCGATTACCAATTGGTGCAGCTGGCTTCCAAGAAAAGAAAGTCAAAACTCTGATCATTTCAGTGAGCGGCACGTGTAATTTAGAAACTAAAAGGTTAACGACTTAACGCGGTGTAATTTGAGAAATTTTTAGTTGTGATAGGAACACGGTACATCACGTGTTTTTATGTAAGTGATGAAAATTTTTAATTTTTAAGTTATTAACCTTTTAACACACATAAGGGTTTAGGTTAATAACGAGCGACGGTTACACTGAAAAATCTCTCGTATAATTGGGTAGTTACTGGGTTTGGTTTTTCTATTAATTACACGTGTTAAATTCTGATTAATCATATCATTGGGTCAGTAATTTGGATACTCGAAGGACGTCGCAGTTCAGTAAGTCAATGGTATCGCTACACAAACGTGTGAATAACGAGCGGGTGCAATTCTAACAATTTAATGGGCTTTGATGGGTCATAAGACCCATGTCCAATTTGGTTACTTGCAGTGTTTGAGCCCATAAGTTATATTGGGCCATGTATAACCCAATCGTGTAAATGTTTTCATTTTTGTTCTCTCGTAAAGACCTTGAAAACTTTCACGTCTCAATTTTGTTATAATTTTTTGACTTTCTAACTTCCAAATTCCAATGCGTATTTTAGCCTATTGGGAGTTTAATTTTCCGTCTTTTGTAAAGATAGGTTGTTGGATATGAGGTCTCTTCCCATTTGATACTCTCTAGACTGACCCCAACAGTTGGATCGTGCTTTACACCGAAAATTCTTACGTCCACCAGCAGGGGCGGTTGGACCGACCTTAAAATAAGTTGGGCGGCAGATTTCTCAAAAACTACAAAAGAAAGGTAATTGCATTGTAAAATATTTAAATTTGATGGTAACAATTATACAAATTAAACTGTGGGGGAATAGCACTCACGCGTTATCGACACGGCAGTGACATCATTGGCCCGTGCAAAATATTTAAAAGGGCCACCTACACTGGGGAAACTTGGGAATGACTTGACTCTGGTTATTTGAAAGCCAAGCTGCACTTCTACAGGCTGCAATGGATACCAGCAGCTCCTCCCATGAAGCTGGCTCTGCCGCCTCTTCGTCTTCCTCGCAGAGCTCAAACCGCTGGAAGTACGAGGTGTTCCTGAGCTTTAGAGGCGAAGACACCCGCAACACCTTCACAAACCACCTCTTCATTGCGTTACGCAATGCCGGAATTAACACTTTTATAGACAACCAGCTCACAAGGGGGAAAATCATACAGAGTGAACTTGACCAAGAAATCTAAGGGTCGAGAATTGCCATCATCGTCTTCTCGAAGGGGTACGCGGAGTCCCGGTGGTGCCTGGGGGAGCTGTCGAAGATCATGAGGTGCCTAAAAGAACAAGAGGAGAAAATAGTCTGTCCAATATTCTACGACGTTGTCCCTTCTCAAGTCAGGAAACAGAAAGGTAGTTTTGGGGAAGCATTTCAGAAGCATGAAAGGGATGAAGATCCAAATGAGGTCAAGCAGTGGAGAGAGGATCTTAAGGCTTCTGCAGATTTGGGCGGCTGGAATCTCAAAACCACGGCCGACAGGTATACTTTTTTGTTTACTTCAATTTTCATATCACCATATTTCACTAATCAACCAAGATTAAGATATTATAATTAAGGCATTGAATCTGATTTTATATGTGATAAGAAAAATTGGATCGTTGATCTCTGAACTGTGATAGAGCTGTAATTTTGGTCCCTACATAAAAATTTATTACAATTGGTATATGAATTTATAAAAGGTAGAGCATTTGCATAAGAATTTCCGTTGAAATTAAGAAAGTGAAACGCAGGGTACGTGCTTTATTTTTTATGGGTGTGTGAAGGACAAATGCTCCACACTTTATCAAATTAAAATACCAATTGTAATGGATTCTTAATTATATTACTGGAAGCTACAATTGCATAATAGTCCAATCACCAATGATCTAATGTATTCACATTATAATCAACGATTAGATACGTGGTTGAATTGAGCTCAATTAATCCAGTTTATTCAAATATGTTTCAATATGTAAATATCTAGTCATTATGAATAAGCCATTTAGTATGGCTCTCGTAATTTGGAATTTCTACTCGTAGGTGTGAAGGAGTGTTTATCGAGAAAATTGTTGGGGACGTCAAGGGACTATTGAAAACCATAGATTTAAAAGAAGCCAAGCACTCAGTTGGAATGGCTTTTCATGTGCAAGAATTCAGTACTAAATACTTAGACGTTGGAGGTTCACCTGATGTTCAAATAATTGGAATTTGGGGTATGGGCGGTGTAGGTAAAACAACGCTTGCCAGAGCCGTTTGTAGCAATTATCAACATAGTTTTAGTCGTCAATGTTACCTTGAAGATGTGAGGAGTAAAAAGAAAGAGATGGTTAGTTTGCAAGAACAATTTCTTCGAGATATTTTAAAACAGTCTGACATTAAGGTAAGCAGTGTTGCCAAAGGGACCAAAGAAATCAAGAAAAGACTTGGGAGCATGAAGGTACTTGTCGTGGTTGATGACATAGATGATGCAGACCAATTAGATGAATTGGCAATAGAACATGAATCGTTTGGTCCAGGAAGCAGAATTATCATAACAACAAGAGATGAACATGTGTTGAATATACAAAAGGTGGATAAAAAATGTAAGGCACAAACAATGACAGAGAAAGAAGCTTTTGAGCTCCTTAGTTGGCATGCCTTTGGAAATGATTATCCCGATAAAGAATATATTGAATTGGCAAGAGATATTGTTGATTATTGTGGAGGATTGCCCCTAGCTCTGAAAGTTGTTGGCCGTTTGTTGGCTAAGAAAAAGAGTAAAACCATATGGGAAAGTACATTGGATAAATTGAGAAATATTGCAGACAGAAAAATTCATGAAACGCTTAAATTAAGTTACGATGGATTACGTGATGATCATGAAAAGGGTGTGTTCCTTGACATATCTAATTTTTTTATTGGAGAGCATAAAAGTGCGGTCATGGCAATATTGGATGGTTGTTATCGTTTTTCTGTAGAAGCAGAAATTACCACACTCTGCGATCGATGTCTCTTATATATTGATGAAGCGGAAAATTTGAGGATGCATGATTTGATTCGAGATATGGGAAGAGAAATTGTGCGGGCAGAATCTCCTGTGGAATTGGGAAAACGTAGTCGATTGTGATATAGTAAAGATGCAAAAAGCGTACTCCGGAACAAATCGATAGGTACTTTTGCAATAAAAAATGTTATGTTAAGTACATGTAAAGAAAGAAGTATACACGCAAATCCGCATATATATAATGTATGCCGTACATAGTATATTTGAAGAAAAATAAGAAAAGAAAAGGTTTTCATCCACTGTAAATTGAAAGAGAAAATACATAATTATGTTGTATGCCCTACCTTTCTTGTAGTTCATTCATCCAATTCATGGCTCTGCTTCGTGTGAATATTATCCTTTTTTTGTTTTTTTGTTTTTTTTTAATCTCTAACAGGGAACAGAAGCAGTTGAAGGGCTAAACTTAATTTTGCCAGAACATTCTGATGACAAGCAAAGCTTCAGTACGGAAGCATTTAAGAAGATGTGGCGACTGAGAATTCTCTGGCTGGGAAATATAAAGCTGACTGGAAGCTACAAACATCTTTCCAAGGAGTTAAGATTGTTGTATTGGAAAGGATTTCCTCTTGAAGCCATACCAGCAGATTTTGATCAACGAAACCTAGTTTATTTAGGCCTAAGCTACAGCAAGATCGTACGAGTTTGGGAGGATTCGGAGCTGGTACAATGTAATTATCAATGTCCTTGTAAATATGAACATCAGTCATCGTCATGCATTCTCTCTTTTCTTTATTTGGATTTTTATTATTGTTATCTCTTTTTGAGTAACAGTTGCCTAAGAAGTTGAAGTATCTCGTTCTTAGACACTGCCATAACCTGACTGAATTACCAGACTTTTCAAAACTCCCACATCTCAAGGCATTGAACCTCACAGGCAGTAAGGGTTGGTGTGGGGGTTACCATTTTTTAGCACAACTGAAGATGATTGAGTCATTAGATCTCAGCGACTGCAATATAACAGATGGTGCCGTTCTCGAAATAATTGGGAGTCTATCTTCTTTAACAAAATTAGGTCTAGATTGGAATGGTTTTAATAGGCTACCCATTCTCAGTGGCCTTTCTCAGCTTCGGTTTTTATTTCTAAATCATTGCACAAACCTTCAGGCAATCCCAGATTTGCCGACGAGTTTGATTGAATTGGAAGCGAATTACTGCACTGCACTGGAAATAATGTCCGACTTTTCAGAGATGTCGAAAATGAGGAAATTGGAACTGAAAGACTGCCGCAAACTCAAAGATATTCCAAACTTGGAGAACTCAATGGACTACATGCATTCAATTCATATGGAAGGGTGTACCAGTCTCACTGATACTTTTAAGGAGAACCTCCAAACGGTATGGTACTCTCTCTCTCTCTCTCTCTCTGCTTTTTGTATTGTTGCTTATACTAACTTTGCTCCCCATGGTGTAGAAAAATGCATTTGGTGGAATTTTTCTCTCTGGAAATGATATTCCTAACCGGTTAGCCTATGTCGCAAGAGAGGATGAAATTATCCAATTTGAAGTGCCGCCAAGTGTTGATTATGTAGGAGGGTTGGCTTTGGGCATCGTTTATTCTTCGGACAACTCCGACTCTACTGAGCTTCTAACCATTTATGTTGGTAATCATACCCAGCGAAATTATTTTCGCATCTGGGCAATGACAGCCACCGTAACTGCTTCCCATGAATATTATCTTTGGTTGGGAAATCTTTCAAACAAGAAGCTCAATCTGAAACGCGACGACATGGTTCTTGTAAAAGCAAAATTTTGTGGGGTGGGGTGGGGTGGGGTGGGTTTGTGGTGGGGGTTCGTTTGGGTGAATCTTTTGATTCGTGATATTTTTAGTTAGGTTGTGTTATGGGTTTTCGCAAATTTCTATCGTGTTTATGCGTGCATTTTTTTTGTTATAGATTTGAAAGAACATAGCATTACAGGGTGTTGAGGGTTTGCTGGCGGGGGAAAGTAGTAGCATTAAGATTTTGCAGGTGAGATATTAGGGTGAGAGAAAAACGGGACAAAGAGCATCGAAGACACATTTGGGATTAGGGGTAGCAAAATAGGGGAAAAGAATATGACAGAGGAGTGGACTCTTAATTTTTTTCTTGACTGGTTTGGGATTTTGCTTGCCTTTGGGGTCGTCATTGGCGTCAAGCCATTTGGTGTCAAGTGGTGTTTGTTTTTTCATAACTTTTATTACTAATTTTCATGTCATTTGCGATTTTGTGTCCTGGGATTTCTGAATTTTATCGTTCATTGTCGGGTTTTAAAACTTTTTTTGTCTTCATATGTTTGTTTAATATGTTGTGTTTGTGCTGGGACGCGGTTTTGCAAGTTCTCTTTCCATTGGGACCACTACATTTTACAAGTGATGAGGGTGAGGTTTAGATACTCAAAACACTCCATTTTTTTCCAAATATGTGCGTTTGGTTCTCTTTGGTTTTAAATGTTTAAAATTAAATGGTTATTTTGATAAAATGGTTTATTAGTTTATCTTATGTGTTGTGATCAGGAATTCAATTGAATTGGGTAAAATGCTTTATCAATTTACGTTATAGGGAATTTTGTGTATTATGGTCTGTGAGTTTTATTGCTCATCGTTTGTTCTTTTTTCTTTGTTTGCCGGTTTCTTTTGTAGGGGATCACTATAAATTGTTTGAGGGTAAGATTTAGATAATAAAATTCGAAACAAGGCATTACTTTTCCTTTTGGAAACTAATTTAAAAGCTCTGCATAGATAGTTAACTGTGTTGAAATGTCTTGATAAAACATAAACCTTTTGTTATATGTGAATGTTCATTCCTTACTACAAACATAATAGGCATAGGGGTCTAAAAAATTAAAACCCACTGACACATGACATCAGAAATTCAAACCAATTTCTATTGTTACCATTACCTTCTTTCATTCAGATCATCAGCATGTAGTTCAAATCTAGATCAAACCTAGATGAAATTCAGGTGACATTATTTATTGTCATTGTTTCAATAATTTACATTGTTTTAGCACCCAGGTTTACAGTATGAGCTGAAGATCCAAGATCATTTTGGCCGAGACTCAGATATTGAAGACACTGATTTTGCTCCTTATTTTGTAGTTTAATGTCCAACTTTTTACATATTTTATACACTTATAACACCCGCAGCAACGCGCGGGCACTATGACTAGTGCTTACTATTTTTTAAATATTGAACTTTTTGGATGTATATAATTTGTGTATTCTTCTACTGCTATTTTTGCATTTTATCATTCTTTTATTATTCATACAAGTATAATTTTTTTTTAAGTTTAAATAGACACTTATTTACAAGATATATAATAAATTTACATAAATCCGCTTAGGCCGCCTAGTCGCCTAGGCGCTAGGCTCCTACTTACCGCCCGACTAGCACCTAACAATTTTTAGAACTTTAAGTAGAAAGGTGGAAGTGAGGAAAAGCAGCTGAAAGAAACCAGAGAGTCGTGTGCCAGGAAGGGTGCCTTACGGAAGCTGTCAAGCTTGATTGGGAACTGGGAGCAAAGCGATGTTCTGACAGCTGCTGCCGTGGTTGGAGCAGTGGCAACAATGGTTGTGGCCTATAGCTTTTATAGAAGGTCAAGCTGAAACGTACTCTAATCCATGTCAGGTTTTGCCACGGGTGTCGAGGCCCTATTTTCTTTTTCATTTTTTATTGGTAGAAAGATGTTATAACGTCACTTAAATAATCCTCCGGACCATACTCATATGAAAGGAGAAATCGAATAAACTGTTGAATGGTTTTATCTTGATTGGGATTTCGTATGAGACTGCTTGCTAAATGTTGATGTGGTATGTCCTAAGTTCTTGTGATTGTTTTCGATTTGCCCGCTCAACTTATAATTCAACTGCTAATTCTGTCAAAAATTATGATAAATTTGTGAAAAAAATCTTAATTTTGTTGTTTATGAATTTCGAAAGAGAGAACGTCATTGTTGTTCTCGTCGTTTGTTCAATAAACGAGATACACGACTATGTGCTAACATCTTAATCTGCTTGAACTATTTTTTAGATATACGGCATTGTTGTCACGAATTTTACCTTCATTCTAGAGTAGTTTTTCTTTTATTCTTATTGTGGTTCTCAAACTCAATCTCATGTAGTACTTCAATTATATCTGTTAACTCCATTTATTTTTCTGTTAAATATAGAGGACATTGCAATTTTGGACATCCACCTCTTTTTTTTCCCATTTTTTAGGTTGTGAGATGAATTTTAAATTTATCATCTCTGCTTAACAGAAAAATAGATGAAGTCGACAACAAGGATATAAAAAACAGTCATGCTATAGCGAGTTTGAAGATCATATAAAACAAATAAAATGTTTAAAAACAAAAATGAAGATAAATGACAAATTCAGGGAACATCGATGTAATTAACCCTATTTATTTTCTATATGTACAAAATATTAAAGGCATTTCTATGATACTTATGTTGACAAAATTTTACTTACTCTATATGCTGATTTGTTCACTTTACCACCTAAACTTTTATCATGTGTCTCGCTTTACGTTATTCTTTTAACTTTGTTAGCATGAAAGGGATGAAGATCCAGATGAGGTTGAGCAGTGGAGAAAGGATCTTAAGGCTTCTGCAGATTTGGGTGGCCGGAATCTTAAAACCACAGCGGACAGGTATTTTAATTCTTCCTCTAAATTTAATTCCAACGTCTTGTATTAGCTTCTAAGACTCACTAATCCACCAAAAATAAGGAGATTATGATCAGACTTTGATTTCATACGTTTATAGGAAAAAACTTTTGAGCATTGGTAATGCGTGAAGGACCCATATACTAATTCTAATGGATTTCTAATTGTATATGGTATGGTTCTTGCATACTGGGACCAAAATATTAGCATGTCTTTTTGTCTTTTAATGAATACAAAGATGTGTTTAAAATAAAGAGCAGTAGATCTGGACTAGGAGACGACAACTTTTCAATGTGTCGGAATACAACTCGGTACATCAAGTATCATCATACAAGTGGTTGATTTTTTTTTTTTCAAGTATCCAATCATTAGTGTGATGACACTTAGTATATCAAGCTGTGTTTTCGACATACTAAAAAATCTATATAATAAATGTGAAAAAATATATCATAATAATGTGATATCGAACTCGTGTAATACCTCTCACATATCTCTTCGCCTTAACCTCTGTACTTCAGTTCATTTTCCTCCAACCTGATATCTAAGTCACACATCCTTATTGTCTATGTCACATTTGTCACATTTGTCACAGTCAAGTTTCAGAATCGCCAAAGTAATGTGTTTCGCTTTCTAATAAGACATTGGTAATTCAATTATTGTGATGGCTTTTGGCCTTAGTGGCCACCAAAAGGGCACTTTCTCGAAGCCCCAATTGTATCGTTGTGTTGTATTCGTCTTTTTATCGCCCGTTTACCTTTCTTTTTCTCCGACAACATTTTCTTATCCTTCATAGAATCTATGAAATAAATAAAAGTCACATATCTTCCATTTTCTTGCAGAATTGTACTTGATTAATTTAGTTAGAACAGTGTGTATGTGTTTTATGTCCATGCACATCTTGAAAATATTCTCTTTATCAAATCTTAGAATCGATGATATAAATAGACTTTTTTTTTTATTGTATATAGCTAATTTAATTAAAACAATATGTTTAGCATGAAATTTTGACTCAATAATTTAGTTTACATTAATTAAAAGATTGCTCAAATACATGTGTATTTTCCACCGAGGATTGGTTGAGTTGTAAGGTCTATGTTTGAGTTCCATTGTAAGCAACCATTTTTTTGTGCAAGATCTGTAAAAACAAAAAAAGGACTAAGACTCCTTGTGTAAGTTCTCGAGGATACTTGTGGTAGGCCTTGGCCTTGATGGATTAGCTTTCCTTTCCCCTAAACTTTTAAAAATCAAATATATAAATCAGTTATTTAGTAGTCACTTATATTACGATTTAATAGCATTTATTTTAACTTGTAAGTGAAGAATTTTTTTCAGTGTGGTGCGAACACTGAACATGACTCGATACACCAAGTGTCATAATAAAATAATTTAATTTTTTTTTTAAAGTTTCCAACCAATTGTATTTTTACAACGTGTTTCTAGTAAATTGAAAAATCTCTCATAAATGAGAAGTCTTAAATTTAATTCTCGTCAAAGTAAATTCGAACCAAATTATTATGATTGTCTCATATTGAAGCTTAACTCACTCTCTCCACCACTTAATGTACATAATATCATATTATTAAAAAAATCTATTTATTTAGTAATTATTTTATTTTATTATAATCTAAACTACCTATCAACGAAACTCTCTTAATCAACCGAATAAGAGTGAAAAGACTCTAAACTACCTATCAACGAAACTCTTTTAATCAATCAAATAAGAGTGAAAAGACCAAATTAACTTAAATAAATTAATAAATTAATAAATTAAAAGTTATGCATAATATAGTAAATTGCACACAAAATACTTTTAATTTTTTTTCCAAAGTCTTATAACTAAGTAATCATATCAGTTACCTTGTAAACTTTTAGTTAAAGAAATATTTATTCAGACTTAGTAGTGAAAGATATGAACAGTTTCATTCAGCGATGAAAAATCATTTGAAGATCATAAAGAAAAAAAATTTAGAAATCATTTTATTTTTTCTTATTATAAATTTTTACGGTTGCTAGTATAAATAAGGGAAAAGGAAGTAGAAAGGAAGATAAACAAAGGAAACACACTATTCTCTGACAGAGACTAGTTTATCTCTGGATCCAGAAGACAAGACAGTAATATTCCACACGCGGAGGAGGCCAACAAATTAATCTCAACTGAACTCACTTCCCACCCGCCCACCGCCACCGTCGCCGCCACCAAGTTCCCAAATCTCCACCTGGATCCTCTCAGTTTCATCCGCCTCTGCCTTGCTCAACTCTATCTGCTTGCTATTCTACTGATTTCCTCTCTCTCCCCAATTCCCAATAATAAATCTAATCCACTCCCACTGATAGAGCTCTCATCAGTGACCATTTTTATATTGTAGGGTTGTTGGTGGTTGACTCTGGGTTTTTATTCTTTGCCCCCCAAACAAAAGGCACATCCTAGATTTGTAGGATCCTCAACCGTGATCCTGGGGATGGGTCTGTTTTCCGAAACCTACAGTACCAAGCATGTCCTTTTATTATAGAAATAGAAAGTCTTCATCTTCCTCCCTCTTCAATCATACAAAGTCTCCTTATTTTATTACTTTCTTTCCATTTTTTATCCAGACCAAAGCTTCCATCTTTATCTCAAATGTAGTCCTACAAATAAAGGGTACCCTTTGTTTTGGTTAATTAGTCAGTGTATGTTGTTCTGGTTTTAGAATTTTAGAGAGAGAAAATTATGGGATCTGGTAATGGGGTTTATTCAGTTGCGGATTTCGATTTGGACGCCAAGTGGCTGATCGATCCAAAACATCTTTTTGTTGGTCCGAGGATTGGGGAAGGCGCGCATGCCAAAGTGTACGAAGGAAAGTAAGTCAACCTCAGTACAACCTCTGTGTTTGTTTTGTCTTAGATTCTGAATTTCTGGTTTCTCAAGTCTACGAATTTACAATTATCTCTTAGATCTTGTTAAACATAAATGCAAGATTGAGTTGGGTTTTAGCAGAACTAATCAAAGATCAAAACTTGCTTTGGTGTTGTGCGATTCTTGTGTTTATGATGCGGAATATGTGTTTTTCGTGTCGAGTTACAACGATGATGTTCTGTTCTGTTCTGTTGTGTTCTTAATCTGTTCGTTTGTTGTGTTTTGTTTGTTCTAGATATAAGAATCAAAATGTTGCTGTAAAAATTGTTCATAGAGGAGAAACCCCAGAGCAGATTGCCAAGAGAGAAGCGCGGTTTGCGAGGGAAGTGGCAATGATGTCGAAAGTGCAGCACAAAAACTTAGTGAAGGTTGTTGTCTAATTTTCGATATGTATTTGTGATTACTAAATAGGCGTATTTGCGATATCTGATGGGGGATTTTAAACTTTGTATTACCAGTTCATTGGTGCCTGCAAAGAACCTGTCATGGTCATAGTGACTGAGCTTCTTCTAGGTGGAACTTTGCGCAAATACTTGTTCAGTATGCGGCCAAGGTGTTTGGACACGTGCGTGGCAGTTGGGTTTGCGCTTGATATTGCTCGTGCTATGGAGTGCTTACACTCCCACGGTATCATTCACCGTGACCTGAAACCTGGTATGTGGTTTAGTTCATTGTTTAACATAAGGGTTGACCAATGAACGAAGTCACTTAGCTCGACATTAGGAGAGTCAAGGTGGGAACGCCTACATAGAAGAACCAAGAAGGATTAAAGTGAAGTCTATCTGTGAGCATGTCTCAAATATGCAAATCCGAAGGATTGTTGTTTAGCATTAGGTAGCTGATAGTTTAGTATTCAGCATGATTGAAGACTTCCGTAGCAGAATAACTTCCGGAACACAAAACGAATTGCTTTAGTTCACATAACTGTCATTTCTGGATGGAACTATTGTTAGGGCGAAGCTTATTTCCGAAAACAGGGTTTGTTCCACAATCTTACACTTTTGTCCTGTCCTTTCCCCAGAGAATTTGATCTTGACTGCCGACCAAAAAACAGTCAAACTTGCGGACTTTGGCTTAGCAAGAGAAGAGTCATTGACAGAGATGATGACCGCTGAAACTGGGACATACCGGTGGATGGCTCCTGAGGTACGTAACGGTACTTAAATTGGTCTTGAAAATTTGTTTTCTCATATGTCTTGTGAGTGTGTTTGATATCAGCAAATTAATTTTCCACCTTTGTATTTGGTGGCAGCTTTACAGCACAGTTACATTACGACACGGTGAAAAGAAGCATTACAATCATAAGGTGGACGCTTACAGCTTTGCAATTGTATTGTGGGAACTCATCCATAACAAGCTACCTTTCGAAGGCATGTCAAATTTACAAGCAGCGTATGCAGCTGCTTTTAAGGTAACAAAATACCACAACAGTCTTATTCATAACTCGGTGCTGTTTAGTTTTTAAGCATCGTAATTTGAGGTTATACGAATTGTTTCAGAATGTGAGGCCGAGTGCAGAAAGCCTCCCCGAGGATTTGGCGTTGATTGTAACTTCATGTTGGAAGGAGGATCCCAATGACCGGCCCAACTTCACCCAAATTATACAGATGCTGCTGCATTACCTCTCTACTATTTCGGCACCAGCACCCGCTATCCCCCAACGGATATTCAAATCTGAGAACGCTGTACTCCCACCAGAGTCGCCTGGTACTAGTTCTTTGATGGCTACTCACGACGACTCAGGTGAAACCCCTAAACCCAACACGGACATGGAAGATAAACCTAAAGTTTTTTTCTCCTGCTTTAGCCAGTGTTATTGATCCTGCAAGCTGTAATCTTCACCCTTCAAATGTTTATTAACTTACTCTCTTAGGAAAGCTCAATAAGGCACGCCCCGAAATATTAGTAAACAACTACTCGTAGGGAAAAAAAGATAATTTTTCATTTAGCGGCCTACGGTCTGATGTTACCGTTGAAATTCGGATAGTCGCTAGGTTTAGTTTGGTCTGATTGAGATCAAATAGAAAGGAATTTTTAGAGTTGTGGAGTTGGGGTTGCTGTGATGAGTTGACATTGTAAAAATAAGGGGTTCATCCAAAAGCCTTCGCTCCTGTTCAATAAAATCTCTTTTGAGCTTCTCGTAATCTTGATCTCGACGACCATCGATGTCGAGTTCAAACTCTGTAACAAATAATGTACGCGGTCTTCCTTCTGGACTGTGAAGATGTCCACAGATACCCGTTAGGTCCGGTAAACAAAGTTCGCAAACCGAAAGTTATGGAAAAAAAAATGAAAAAAAAGAAAGCACTCAAAAACGCCGTTGCCGGGGATCGAACCCGGGTCACCCGCGTGACAGGCGGGAATACTTACCACTATACTACAACGACAATTGATGTTAATTAAATTATATATGTTATTATATTTACCAAGCTACCCGATCTGACTACTTTGTGCCCAAGACAAGCAGTCGAGTCACATCAATATTGAGGGGCAAAATCGAGAATCCACAAAAGTCTCCAAAACGTTTCTATATGTAGCTTGGGGAGCACGGTAGTCCGTCCTCAAGTCCGACAGAAAAAATATCGTAATTACACTTTACTCGGTTTTCGAGCCCCCACAAAAAGCTCGACAGGACAGCTTCGTTCTCACCGCACCTCAGCTTCGGACTCAGGTTTCGTCAACTCCATACCCCACTGAGACCAAAGACTCTGAACCCGAACCTGAGGCTTGTAGGTAACGGCTCATCGGGTCCGAAGCTGGATTTTCCCGCTCACACACACACTCTCTCTCGCTACTTTAACTTAATCCGGTGGGGAAAGGACCCCTTTCCCCCCCTCTCTCTCTCTCTCTCTCTCTCTATAAATTGGAATGCGCTTCGTTGAAACATCGTCTCCGACTTCGAAGAAATGGCAAGGTGAGAGCCCTTTCACTCGTCAGTGATGAAAAATTTCAAATATGGGTTGAAAATATAATATATAATTATAGAAATTATTAATAAATAAATAAATATACGAATTTCTGGAAACTTTCTTTTGATTGGGAGCTGAGAAACCTCTATACAAATTTTCCCAGCTTCTTCAACGGTTAAACCCATGTAATTTCTTCTTGTTTAGTTTTTGGTTTCTGGGTTTTATTCGGATGAAAATACTGTTTCGAAAGTTGTTTGCTTTTAGAAGTGTTCAGATGCTGGATTTGGGTATAAATTTTGATTTTTGGGGGAACCCATTAAACAGGAATATCAATCTAGCTCTGTAAGGATTAATGATTTTTACTTTATGGGGAGCTTCCTAATTTGGGATTAAGGTGCTGATGATGTCAAAGCTTCTGTTTTGGTAATGCATGGTTGAAAAAAAGGAAGCATTTTTATTGGTGAATGAAACATATTATTCAGTGAATTTGTGAATTTTTTTGTGAATTTGGGGGTTTTCTGAGAAACCCATGTCTGTTTCACCTTTTCGATTGTACTGGGAATGTGGAGTCGATGATAATGTAGAAAGTTTTTACATTTGTGAAACGATTTACTTTCTGTAGTTAAATATGACTATACAGATGCTTGATTGATATTTGATTCAGTGTTTTTGTTAATTCTCTTGTGAATTTGTGTGTTTTTCCTGAGAAACCCGTGTCAGTTTTCACCCTTTTCAATTGTACTGGGAATGTGAAATGGATGATAATTTGGGTTCGGATGTTTTTTCTGTTGGTCATAGCTTCTTTAGATTCTAGCTAAAAATTGCTTCTGTGATGAAATTTTGTGGCTTATAGTGTAAAGTTCTTGTAGGGCTTGGCTGATTAACAGCAGAGGACTTGCAAAGAAAGTGAAGAATGCTTCTCAATCGTCTGCGTGTCCAATCAAAGACTCTGGGGCAAATCGTGAATGCCCGAATTGCCATTTTGTTATAGATAACAGTGATGTAAGCTGGGTTGTTAGTTCTATTCATATGCAAATGATTATATGTTGTCCACAACTTGCAGCTTATAGGTTAAGCTTTTTATTCATTTAAGTACTTCTGCAACTCCACTTGTGTAGGTTTTATCGGAATGGCCTGGCTTACCAGTTGGTGTGAAGTTTGATCCATCTGATGGTGAACTCTTAGAACACTTAGCAGCTAAGTGTGGGGTCGGAAACTCACAGCCACACATGTTTATTGATGAGTTCATCCCAACACTTGAGGGGGACAATGGAATTTACTGTGATCATCCTGAAAACCTTCCTGGTAAGTATCTCCCATGCTTCATATTTCTGATTCCATGTGTTCATTTTTACACTAGTGCATCATCTACTTGTGCTGAAAGTTGATATGGACTGAACCAAATTGAACGAATACTTGGAACTTTTTCCCCCCCTTTTTTGGTGTCAAAGGATGCAACTTAATGAGATTAGTTTAGCTGCTCTCTTCTCATTAGTTTCGAATATCGATCTGTAGGTTTAGGATTATTAAATTGTGGTTAGTTCATTGTACCTTGGTTTTGTTTCAGGTGCAACAAAAGATGGAAGCAGCATCCATTTTTTCCACAAAACAATGAATGCATATGCTACTGGTCAGAGGAAGCGCCGCAAGGTTGATAATCAACGTAGTGTGGCTGCAGAGAATATCCGCTGGCACAAAACGGGTAAGACCAAGGCTTTAATAGAAAATGGAATTAAGGGCTGGAAGAAGATCATGGTTCTATACAAAAGTTCGAAGAAAGGTTCCAAACCAGAGAAGATGAACTGGGCGATGCATCAGTATCACCTGGGAGCTGAAGATGATGAGAAAGATGGTGAATATGTGGTGTCGAAGATATTCTACCAACAGCATAAGCAGTCAGAAACGAATGATAACAATGTGGTTGTTGAAGACTCTGACGTCAACGCACTTCAAACTAGTCCCAGGACCCCCGCAACCAATCCTCCAATTCCACCCAGACCAGGGAAATCTGTTTGGTGTGATGATGTTCCTGATGAAGCTATGCTCCCCTCATCTTCCAAGGTATGTGGCAACTTTCATATGTATTATGCTGTGATTTTTATACTGCTGTAAATAGAAAAGGGAAAATGGAATTTTGAAAATGTTCGTCGGCACATAGACACTCGGTGAAATCCCATAGGCTAGTTTTAAATCCCCCCCAAGACAAAAGAAGCCCATTTGCTGATCTTAAGGAAAATAAGATGAAACTCAAGAATTTTTACTTTGATCCCGAAAATCCTTGAGCGTGTTGGATTCTTACTGGAAATCTACTTTGTGGAATAGGAAGTGGAGCTAGTCCAGGAAGCATATCATGTCCCTCAACCTGATACTCGGTTTGAGGACAACATTGGGCAGCCTACCTGGCTGGCAGGCGAATCTCAGGTTGAAGATTTAGATAGCTTGGGCGAAACCTTGTTATGCAAGGAGATTTTCGGTTATTCCACTGATCTAAATGGTTCAGCACCGAATCCCATATCTAACACTGACTTTAATAACAATACATACGGGGTGACTGGAAACAGCAGCACATCGTGTGGAATTCATGACCTTGAAAACATTGAACTTGATTCTCCTCCAGATTTCCAGCTAGCTGTAAGCTTCCTGCTTACTCTCTCTTCCTCTGCTTTGTTAGATTTCTATAGAAATATCGTACTAAAAATCACATTCATAATGCACGATTTGCAGTTTTGTTCCCAAGACAGTTTATTTAATTGGCTCGACAGGTTATGATGACGATGAAAGAGCTTCCGGGAATGACATCGAATTCCCAATTTTGTGCAATCGTAGAATCCATTTAACTGGCCTCTTTTCCCGCATACTCTTCAGTGGCAACGAGGCAACTTCAGCGCTCTTGGAGACGCATGGGTTTTCCCGTTGCCCTCTGCAACTTCTCCGAGCTTATGAGGTGCCCTGGCGTGTAGCCATGGAGTTATATATCCGTATCATTCAGCTCTCGACTACTGAGATTAGTTTTCAGTGCTCAGAATGTTCAACTGAAAATTGGCACCGATGATTTTATATTCCGCCATTCGTGCTTCTCCTAGGTGCCGAAATATGGGTGATCGTTGTATTAAGTATTGGCGTTGCGTGCTTGTGGACAAGTGAGACTATTTTTGCCACCAGTGTATGACAGATCAAAGCATCTTGTGATATGCTCATACATTGTTGGCAATAGCATTCATGTGATGGATTGAGTAATTTGGAACTTATTGCATCTTGACAAATGTTTGCTATATAATCAATGGTTTGTTTTTATTATTTATTTATTTTTAATAGTAAGATTTTGAGAATAATTTGTATACAACGAAAACATCAAGGTTATGATGTTTTAAAAGGCTAAAGCTATAAGTGTCATCATAAGAAATGTTAAAATACGTGTTTAAGTTAATAATTGTGAGATAATGTCGGTTCTCTTTCATGTAAATTTTTCTCACAAATTACCCCTCTACTTAAAATTCAATGTTATTTTCGTAATTAAGAAAATTAGGGAGCAGTGCCAAATTGGTAAATAAGCCCGGCAAAGAGACCCAATTTAGTCAAAACAGACCCCCAAATCCCAAACCCAAAACCTAAAACCCTGAAAAATCTCAGTCGCCATTGAAGTGGGGAAGAAGAAGGGAATGAACAGAGCAAAGCACTCGATTCGCGATTGAGGCCCGTCGCCGTTCGATTGAAGCCATCAATGTTCGCTGCGAGGAAGCTCAACAGGCATTGCTTCAAGTCCGTCTCTTCTCTCCTCCAATTCAATTCCCACAAGTACTCTCTCTCTCTCTCTCTCTCTCAATTACCCTCTGTTTGGTTGCTTTGAAAGTGGCTGATAGTTGCGTACAATCTAGTCTGATCCTCTGTCTACATGATTTAGATATGAAACATCTATGCTGCGAATTTCTGCTTTTTTTCATTTCATTTAGTGACATTTTCTCAGCAACCAAACAGAATTTCTACCTCCGTATCATTTATCTGGTTTTACCCATTTACTCAAGGTGGTTTTCAAATGGAAAGAGCAAGTCTTTTTTAGTTGGGCGATATCGTATTTGTTATAAAATCGAAAATTTGAATGCTTTGTTTTAGTGCTTATTTGGTTTATCTTTTGAATTTGTTTACAGAAATGCCTTGTTGTTAAGAGATGTCTCGGCGAAGGTTTTATCGAGCAATGCAGTTCAGCCAAGTAAACCGAGTGAAGATTGTTACTCTTCTTCATCTAGACCAGCCAATCCCTTCGATGGGTGGTCTAGGTCACTGTCGACATCTAGAGGGAGTAGTAGCATGAGGAGCAAAGTCGCTAAGCGGATGCAAAAGGAGTCTGGTAAGACTCTAAGAGAGGTTCGCAGAGCGAAAAAGCTTCAAAAGAAGCTGATGACCGAAAATGAGAGGCTCATTTACAACCTCAAAAGAGTATGTTTCAACTTCTGCTTTGCAGCTACTAGCTTCTTAATGATACCCAGTTTCCAACTTCTATCTGTGCTGCTTTGCAATGGTCACACAAATTGGTGAAAGTATTGCTAATAGAGAAATGCAAGTAGGCCTGTGATTGACTGGTTCTCTTCATAAGCTAAATGAAACAATGACGTCTTGCCGAATATCTCAAGCTTTATAGCTGATAGTATTCTGAATACTATTTTGAAAACCTTAGGATGTTAAGATGGGAGCAACACTCTTAGTCGAATTAATAAGCAGCAGAGCTTAGGCTATCTAAGTAAACGAGAGTCAAAATATTCTTACTTTTAGCAAATTTGACGTCAAATGCTTCAGTAGGGATAGTTTTGTAATTACTCGAAAATACTATTTTTACGACGCATGTCTCCTTAAGATTGACTTTCAGGAAGGATTACTTCTACAATTTTGTTTCTTTAAGTAGTATTGAAGTTTTCCCTCCTGTATTCCTGGCCTACAATGTCTTCTTTTTGACGTATTAAATTCATCAGATAACCATTTCGAATATCTGACTTATTCAGGCCAAGAGGAAAGTAGCATTGCTACTACAAAAGCTGAAAAAATACGAGCTTCCAGATCTGCCAGCACCTCGTCATGATCCTGAGCTATTAACCCTCGAGCAACTTCAGGCATTGAAGAAGATTGGCTTCAAAAACAAAAATTATGTTCCTGTTGGTGTTCGTGGGGTCTTTGGAGGAGTTGTACAGAATATGCATCTACATTGGAAGTTTCACGAGACTGTTCAAGTTTGCTGTGATAACTTCCCCAAAGAAAAGATCAAGGAAATGGCCACTATGCTTGCAAGACTGAGTGGTGGTATAGTGGTAAACATACATAATACCAAAACAATCATCATGTTTCGCGGAAGAAATTACCGGCAGCCCAAAAATTTAATACCTTTCAATACCCTTACTAAAAGGAAGGTGACTAAACATAAGTGTGCCCCATTCTAATATTCGATTGTTTTGGCTTGCATTAAACTAAAACAATTTCAGACTGTTAACTCTGTATGTTTACATGCAGGCATTATTCAAGGCAAGATTTGAACAAGCCCTTGAATCTCAGAAGCTAAACATAAAGAAGATAGAACAGCAGCTCCGTCGAAGCGGTGTTAATCCTGAGGATCCAGTTGCCATTGCAAGCATCCAGAGAGTAGCTTCCTCATTCTTTAATGCAATTGATCAGAAGGACGGAAGTCCTTATGTCTTCCAAGGAGACAAACCGTCAGTAGCAGAGCCTGATAATAAATTGAAACATCCAGAGCCTCCTGATGAGGAAGAGGAGGAGGAGTTGGACAAATTCATAGCTGAAATTGAGGATGCAGCAGAACGAGAGTGGGCTGCGGAGGAAGCAGCTGAGAAAGAGGAGTTCACCAGAATGAGGTATTGGAACAGAGAAGAGTATGGTGGGAGATACAGGAGATCTGAAGAACCTGAAAATGACGATTCTGATGATGAGATCCCAAGGGCAAGGGACTGGAGGCATACACATGGCAAGCAGAGGCCAAATGGTGATTCCAAAGATGATGATGAGGAATGGCGTTCTAATAATGTTATGGGCGCTAGTGTTCTTGACAGTGATGCTGATGATTCTGATGGAATGCCTGAGAACTTCAAGATATCTCCAAGAGACAGGGGGAGGCAGGATGGGATTGGAAGGGCCAAGAATGATGGACGCTTGTACAGAAATTCCGAAGCTAACAATAGAAAAGCTAATAATGGAAAGATTATGGTGGACGATGGCACTGAATCAGAAAATGTGCTGAGCGATCTCGATACTGCAATGTGGAAATCCGATTCTGAGGAAGAACATGACTCAACAGCATCCAGAGCTGCGAACTATGATTTCCGAAGTAGCAGTGATGAAGAAGAGGACTTAATGTACGTGAAAGGAGGAAAGGAGCGGGTAAATGATTCCGAAAGTAACACTGATTATTCCAACAAAGCTCGTGGCAAGTTTGAGGCATCAAGAGTTGCAAAGGGGAAACATGATAGGATTGGCAGGGGCAACAGTGAATATTTCAAAAGAAATGCTGATGTTAGCACAAGAAGAAAGCCAGTTGAGGAGGATGTCAAGTCCGAGGATATCTCCGGTGATTCTGAAAACGAAATATGGGAATTAAACGCTGCCAGCGACTCAGGAGCATCGAAGGCAGGGAGATTCGATTACAACAGCAGCGACGAAGAGGATTATCAAGTTAGGAGGGAAGAGAAGAACGGAAATGGTAATAAAAGCACAAGAACAAGAAAAGACTTGGATGAGGATTGGGACAGTGATTAGGGCTTTGCATTTGAAGCCCAAGACCTGAAATGGCTCGGCCTGTTTTTGTAAGAAGTCCATTGGAAAGTGGCTGTAGGACCCAAACCATATATTATGTCTACATTTTATTTTTTTTAATTATTTAATAAAAATTTAAGTTCAACATATATATATATATATATATATATATATATATTATTAAAAAGGAATTCCCAAAAGAAATTGATGCGTTTATTAACAATGAAAATGTTTTCTTTAAAAAAAAAAAAGAAAAAAAAAGGACTAGTTTATGGCTTCATTACAATGATCCTACTCTTTAAAAGGTCGAGAAGATTCGCAGACACATTTCAACCTCTTTCTGGCCATAACTATGCGATTTACCTGCTCTAGGAATTGACATAAGATGTATCATACGAAATACGGGTTTGAATTTTATCATCGACGAGTGGGGCATCCTGTGATGATTAATAATAATGAAAATGTTGACTTTGCCAAATGACCAAGTCGAGTCAACGTGCACTAATGATCCACTAACACATTCCGTGGGTCCGGCCACTTTGGAAGATTGATTTAAAGTCGAAAGAACATTTGTAAGTAAGTATTTGGAACTAGGTCCTCAGTCCATGTTTACAGCGTTGTGTTTAGTTTTTAATCTGCTATTTTATTCTGTTTTTGGTTCAACAAATACAACCTATATTTTCGAAACGCCAAAGTCTTTGGAATTCTGATTTGGCAAACTAAGATTAGTTTTTGCTTCAAGCAATACTGGGGAGGGAAAAAGAGAGACGAAATTAGGATTTCATAAAGAATGTGACTAAATTTACTTTGCATAGAAACCTACTAGAAAATTCGACGAATGAGTAAATTTGAATAAGCAAGGAGTGAGATATGTTAAATTCTAAACTAGGATAAAGCCTTCATGATATATGTTATTTTTATAAGAGAAAAAAGAAGTTTGGGCTGAGCTATAGCTCAAAGCATGAGTACGTCTTTGCAGGGAATTGGACATAATATTTCAGGTGTAGAGACAAATGTTTTAATCACTTGAGTTACAAATTCTTTATCGCAAAAACGATAGCATTAGTGGGTTAAATTAATAGTTGTTGGAGAGAAGGGAGATCGGTGAAAATCAATCCGTATCAGGGTGCATATACATCATTACTTTCCTCCACTGCAGCAAAGCACTATATGTCCATACTCATCTTATGACTGCTCAACCACCATGTGCTCCAATTACCTAAAAGAGATTGTGGGTGTGAGTATTTTGCCCATGCTTGTTTGGGAGGGTAATTTGTGGATAAGACAACTGATTTTTCATTAAAAATGAGGAGTCACTGAATAGATTTCTTCCCAGCCTCCACACATGTTCTGGGACTAGTGTTTGATATAAATTGCTTGACCAAGGAAGTGAGTTGCCAGCCTCTTTTGTCACACCGGCTAAAACTTGAGCGTAACCGGAGATATATTCACCTCATTCTCTCTCACTCGTCTCTTTACATAATTTCGGTAACATGTAAGAATTTCCTGTTGTATGAGGATTAAAATTTTGATTTTAGCGGATAGTTTTTGTGTTAGCCCATGAAAGTTCTTTACTCTATACAAAGGATTCACTTCATAATATTCTAAACCATCTCTAACCTACGAGTGAAATTTTGACCTCCGTTGTAAGGGGCCGAACACACTGCCATGAGCGTCATCAACTCATAATCCATGTCGGCCTCATAGAAATATCTTAACGCAACACAAAGGAAGAACAAAAAATTGACTCATTCAGCAGTCAGCAGCACCAGATGACAACAGATGAGCAAAATATGACTCAAAGCACATAATAAGTTGCGGGACGCCCTGAACAAACCAAGCTCCACATAGAATTTATAAGCAATCAACCAAGTAAACTGTATTTTCTAGATTTTAAGAGCAACCGGAAAAGTTCACGCCAGTGCCCGTAAGTGAAACAGCTTCGAAGGGAAACCAAAGAAAATACAGTAAATTAGAATGGTAAACCTGCGTAGCGATCGTACGTAAAAAGAGCGGACAATTGAAAATCCAAGAGAAATCACATGGCGAAATATAAATTAGTCTAAGAAATAACAATTCCCATCAAAGAAAATCCTGGGAAATGTCAGTGACTCTGATGCATATGGGACTAAGCTATATCAACACGAGGTGGGTACATAAGCTCACCAAAAGCTTCCACTCATAGAAAAATCCCCACTCGAAAATTGATACGCCATCCACAAGAGAAGAAGCCTAAGAAAAAGGAAATGTACATAATCTCGCAGTAATTTGTAGGATGCCATCCCTGTTCTTCCCAGTTACTCCAAGGAGAATGACCTAGAATTTTCGGAAAAAGGTGTATTTGTATCGCTGCCACACCAAATCCATCAATTTTCCAAAAGATCACTATATGGTCATATTCACGAGAGTTTAATCAACAATTTGCCTGTCCAAACGATTGAACAGGCACCTTCATCTTCAAGACTTTAGCCATTTTCCCTCTTGCAGTTTCCGGGCAATAGGTATTTGTACTTCTCAGCATTGTTCAACAAATATGCAGGGAGATGAACGGCTGAATGAGATCTAGGAATAGGTCCCATTTTTCCGATAATCTCCTTGAATGTGTACTCCTCAGGAAGCATGTCAAATAGATCAGCCCCTTTACATATTACATCCTGGATCCTTTTAGGGTTCAGATAATGAGAGAACCTCACCCGATCATTGTGGCTGTAAGCTTTCATCTTGAATATGAACTCGTTGATATGGCGGAAACAAAAGCTGCAATGCCAACCTGAATCTGGCAAAAGGTAGTCGCTCTGTCTGAAGTGTGCATAGGTAGTATTACCAGTCTGATACCTGTGAACGGATGCTCTCCAGCTCTTGTCATCTACGTAATACTCAAAAGAGTACAAGTAATTCCTCAGCCCAAGATGAACAACAGGCGGGGTGTCATCACACCACCTCAAGAGATCAATTGTGTGGGCGCTAGGAATCTCATCAACATCGGACATGATCAGCAGGTCATCATCTTCTATACCAGCAACTCTAAGAAGCTGGTCGAGTGCCACTCTCTGATACGCCTCCTCATAGAATGGGTTTTCACCTTTCTGAAATCTTCCTCCTGTTGTAACATATGTAAGCCGGTTTTCAACAAACTTGAACTTGTCCCGGTTTCTTCCAAAAAGCAATGGCTTTGGCAAGCCAGTAAATGTTGAGTTTGATTCGAGGAGAACAAACTGTGTCACGAAAGGATACAATTCATTCCATCGGATTGTAAGCATGTCTACTTCATTGCTGAAAAGAACTGCATCATACACTCGTCTAGGTGATTCACGAATCTTCCATCCGTGAAGCCTGCAAAGAGTCTCCATTGACACATTCTGATTATAGTAGTGTGGGATATCAATGAAGGGCTTCGGAGGTTTTTCCCAAAGAGGTCTTAGGAAATACGAGATCTTCTGCCCATGTAAAAATATCGCAAATACGCCTAATGGAACAACCGCAAACAGGAAAATGTAAGTCTTCAAATCCAAGCCCCGCAAAATGCATCGCAGTCTAGACATGCTCAACGCTGCTTCTGATCCCTGCTGTGCATGAAATCGAAAACTTTCTAAGATACCCGGATTCCATATACTAAAAAATCTATTAACTTTGTGGATGCAGTAAAGCAATTATAGAACACGAACATCAACCATATACATTAAATAAAAAGTCCTTCAAATGCAATTTAAACCCTCATACAAATTAGCACTTGGTTTACAACGTTTATATAAGGCTCGTTCGAAAGAGTTTTTAAAATGACTGAAAGTTTTTTAGTGAAGATATTTTTGGGTCCAAAAGAGAGTGCTTCCACAAGAAGCACTTAGCTTTTCCAGATTCACTTGCATTTTTACCAAGATTGGTTCCAAAACAATTGCACCACCAATACCGCTTTCATCCATTTCCAAAGCACTTCCAATCCAGCCCATATTCTTTTATCCTACAATTTTTTTTTTACAAGAACATAAAATGGAAAAACGAAGATAATTACCAAAAATCAAGTGAATATCTAAAACCTCTTAAGTAATCCCGTAATAATTAATCAATCCCCTTAATCACAAATTAAATTAAACGCCTCAAATACAAATTCCACAGCTTTAATTTCAACGCCGCAAAACAATTATAAAAATAAAATGAACCCACTAATTAAAAAAATCATAGTTTTATTACTGGGAAATTGAAGATTAAAATTTATAAAAATACAAATCCATTTTTGTGAATTAAAAACCGCTCAAACAATCCCACTCGCACGAAATTGAAAACCCAACACCTCCATTGCCAAATATACTAAAAATCCAAACTTTAACTTCAAACAGAGAAAATGGGAGGATTTATAAATACCCAAAATCGAATTCGAGACTTTAAAAAATGAAAATACCTGGCCACAAACGTCGTCGCAAACATCGTCAGTCTTCTTCGAACTGTAATACACATCAGCCATGGCGAAAATTGAAGGAAAACAGGAAATGCCCAATAAGCCCTTCGTTCCAGAAGCCTCGCCGTCTCTCTCACAAACTCTGCAGCGTCAGATCCTCGCGACCCAAATCGAACCCAGAAGGCCAAATTTTTTTAGGGAAAATTCGGCAAAAGGGAAAGAAAAGGCAACGATCTTTAATAGAACCCCTCTCTCTCCGCTCGCTCTCTCTCTCTTCTCTCTCTCTCTCTCTTCTCTCGCTCTCTCTCCTCTGTACGTTCTCTGTCTATCTCGTCCTCTGAAAATCTGTAACGCCAATTATAGCCGTTTGGTAGTTTTTTCGCTCTCTGGCCAGACACACCCTCCTCCTATTCCAAAAACTGGAAGTGACAGAGATTGAGAAATAAATGAAAACCGTATATAAATAATAAAATCTCACCTTCTTAAATTAACCAGAAAAATAAAAAATAAAAAATAAAAATTTAATTTCCACAATTACTGGGTTGGGTTAGGGTGTTACAGCCCACAAGGTCCGTAATCCCGCCTTCTGTTGTGTGAGATAATATTTAGGTATCACCATCTAACTTCTCGTTTGGATAAGATAATATTTAGGTCACAAGTATTTAACACTCTAGGGATCCTCACATTGTCCATATTTTCGGATTTGAATCCCATCATAATCCAAATTGTAGGGACCCTCACATTTTAACAATTTATCGAACATCGTGTGATGAAAAATTGTTTGAATTTTTTTATTTAAAATTAAACATAAATAGTATCTAACGAAAACTGGTCATACAATATACGATGAACGATTAAGGTGTGAGGATCCCTAATATCTGCAAAATGCGGATCCAGACAGGATCCTCATCCCATATTTTCATACAAATATTCTAAAAAATCAAGAATCGATATGTAAAGGAGGTGATGTATCGGCAAGATATAGAAAATATCGACTATATTTGTTGATTCACTACATAATTTTGCACTTCTGAGAAATTTGTCTTTAATTATGACTAATTTGAATGAGCTGATATATCCATCCCGTTACAAATTTTCATAATTTTCATAAAAAACAATCGATATCAATATTTTCATCGATATTTTCATAAATTTGCATATTGATATTTTAAACACTAATCATGACTAATTAATATCTCATTTTCTTGCCTAATTATATGAATCAACAATAGTAAAGATATGAATTGGGTTAGGATCCAACAGAGTATTATCAAAACTCCCATTAATAAAAAAAAGGGAGCTTCTTGTAGTGTACAAAATTTTTGTAGATGAATACAAACTTTTGTCCCCCCCCCCCCCCTCTCCCATGGATAGAAGTAGATAAACTGGAATTAATTCTATATTTCTCGGTCCGTTGAATGAGATAATACTTAAGTCATGATGAGTTTATACCTATTGTATCACAAATTTGATTAGTAGGCCATGATGTATAATTATCGTTTGCATCAAAGTTTACATTTATTTATTGTAAATTTTTTATGTATTTTTTCTATATAAAAAACATTCTATTTGAAATACTAATTCAAACTCGAATATATAAAAGAGTACATTTGATGTAACCAATATAATTACGTTTACGTCTTAAAGTCAAGTGCTGTAATTATTTGGTGAAGATATGCTCATGGTATTATCCTTTGCGATTGAACGGCGGATGATGGAGGAACATTAGTATTATCCAATGCAATTTGTAATGCAGTTGCGAACATAATACAGGAGCCGTTGATTGATTTCGTCTTGTTAATGTTAATACGCGGTGTTTCCAAGTTTGGCGTTGACATCTCAGTGACTTCAATCGCTGTTGCCTGTTGGTTTTCATGGGTTTCCACGCGGTGGGGATAGAATGGTAAATTAACACTCTCTTGTTATCGTATGTGATTTTTCGGCGGAGGTTATCACCCACGCCGTTTTGACTTAGTAAATGCACCTATTAGTAGTCCCGCGCTCTAAACTTTTATGACAATTTCAAATTAGTCTCAACTTTTTAAAATATTATGAATAGCTCTCTAATGTTTTGAAAATTAGACGTTTACTTAGGTTATTGGAGACTTTATTAACATTAACTGAAGACGTTACTAGCGTCAAATGATGACATGGACAAATACTAAAGTTGGTTTTCACTAATAGACCTTTTTGAATTTTTAATCCTCCAAATTGACCCATTTTAGTCAAGTTAAGCCATAAATTTGCTTACCTACATGACGTCAATTTAGAGATTCAAATTTTCATAGATGACTTGAGAGTTAAAACACGCTTAATATTTATCTATGACATCACTGAAAACTAGTGAACCTAATAAATGTTGATTTTTCAAAACTTTAGGTAGGTATTTGAAATGTTTTAAAATGTTAGAACTAATTTGGAATCACTCTTAAAAATAAAGTAATTATCTGGACTTAACCCTACTTTTATTCATAATATTTTTTTGAGTAAAGAAATGTCACATCCCCGCCTGGGTGGGACCATTTTCCGGGCCCACTCCACCACCGTAGCACGATATTGTCCGCTTTGGGCTTACCATTCCCTCACGGTTTTGTTTTTAGGAACTCACGAGCAACTTCCCAATGGGTCACCCATCATGGGATTGCTCTAGCCCCCTTCTCGCTTAACTTCGGAGTTCCTACGGAACCCGAAGCCAGTGAGCTCCCAAAAGGCCTCGTGCTAGGTAGGGATGAGAATATACATATAAGGATCACTCCCCTGAACGATGTGGGATGTCACAATAAAACAGTTGTTTAAGTTATTTTTTTTACCAGTAAATTGAAGATAGAGATATTCAAACTTGAATGTAATTCTCTTTTTCTCCAACTTTTTATATTTAAGGGAGCAAATTAATGAGGGTTTTTTTTTTGTCTTTTTTGTTGAGATTGTTTGAAGTAGGTAAGAATATCTTATTGGTAAAGTTAATTATTAAATTTTAGAAATAAATATCACCCTCTACTTGTTTACATGAATGAAAATGTGTATGATTTAACATTTTAATAGAAAACTCTCCGTAAATTAAGCTTACATAATTGATACAAATTGAAGGACAATTTTCCCAATTTGATTTGCTCACCTTTTTGGATTTCATCCATTGAGTCTTTCAAATACTTAGGCTTTTTCCTTATTTGAAATGACAAGTCGTGATTCCATCCAATAAATTGAATGATAAAGGATGTGAGCATTGTCAATTGCTCACGACCTTCCATTGACTTATGATTAATCCACAAGTACAGCTAAACTATGTCGGTTTATATCATTTACTATTAGAGAAAATCGATCAGAATCAGGTATGATCGCTGATTGTAATCATGTACAAGAGTGGAACTAGAACTTAACGTCCAAATGTGGTTCCGCCCCTGATCCTCTACTACAATAACATAACTAGTATAAATCGACGTAAAAATATATTGATGTATTGGTGACAATGGATCATGAATAGTCACCAATCAATAGTTTAAGATTCAATGATAGAAATTAACTATAGAAAAAGCTTAATGCTCACCACAGAAAGAGAAGAACAAATTAACAAAGAAAAAGCTTCGTGGGAATACATGCATGTTATGAGGATCACAAAATATAAATATAAATATTCTCATTATTTTCTTCATGTAAATATGCTACGTGTTGTAAGTAGACATTATCTACCACCTAATACACGTAATTTGTGAAGTTTTGGAACAATATTTTTGATAGCTAAGTTCACTTCACATGTGATGGGAAACCCGCTCCTATCAAATTCGAGAAAATTTTAGTGGGATCGAGAATACAAGTTAGGTTGTGTATTATTCAATTTGTTATAAAGGTGAACCACCACAGAGTGACATAGTGTTAAAGATTAATTTCAGGTTCTTATTTTAAACGGTATGTTTTAGATTTGATTATTGACATTGATGAATCACACGGTAGTGATTTATATTTGTATTTTAAGAGTGGGCTGTTATGACAAAGCCACGAGCTTATCCCTATTTTTTGTTTTCTAAAAATATGCTATAAAGGTGGAGACTATGATTGATATGTCATATTTCTATGATATATTAATAAAAAAAATTCACATGTTATAATTTAAATAGAATAATAATGTCACGTTATGGTATTTTGAGTGCATCAAAAAAAAAATTAAATTGGTTGATTTTTTTTTTTGTGTTGTTGTTGTTGTTGTTGTTGTTATAAACATTATGTTATGTGTGTGCTGTCTTGATTGGGTGTTGAAGAATAAGAATTCATGCCTTACTTTTGAATTATTTTTGCTAAGAAGTAAAGAACACGTACGTTTGGATAGATCCATGCATTATATTCCTTTCTCACGTCGTGCAAATCTCTTGAAAGTGACGATGACGTGGATTCTATAACTTAAGAGAGGAGATTTTTTGCACAATTGTGATAAAGTTAGTTCGTTACGGTAATGCATTCAACAATTTCATACTCAAAGTTGAAATTTATTGAGATCATAATCATTTGTAATGATAGACAATTAATTAAAATTTCTATATAAAAAAATTGAACATTGTCATACATTGTGTTAGAGTTATGTATACGTACAAAAGAGTTATGCCACCATGGTGAATTACCACAACTTGCAACAATTATTTATCATGTTGAACTAATCGGAGATAACTACGTGTACAAGGGTTTCTAATGTTAGTAGCAAAATGACAATTTGAACATGTTTCAAGTTTTAATGAAATACAAGACGTAAGCTGGTTAAATTAGTTGGTCATAAAAGTGTATCTATCCCACTTGTATCTAACTTCGGGTTTAGTAATCATTCGTAAAAGAGGCTGGATTAAAGTATCACTTTGTCCTAAAGATAAACAAATACATATCAACATATTGAGTTGCAACTAATGGATGCTAAAGATAATAGGATTATGAGTCTTTACATTTTGGCTTCATGCATTTACCTGCATTTCTCTACGTCTCAATTATTCTTATAATCAAATTTAGAGACCCAATCGTTATAAAAAATTAAAAAAGAGATTCACGATCCAAAAGAATAATAGATGGAAAGAGAAATCAACTTTATAATTTTTTTTTTTATGGGATAAATGTATCCACCAGCTTTATAACATTGAATTTGGATTTGCAGCAAAAAGGAAAAAAACAGTGAATTTATGTAAATATTTATATTTTTGGGCAAAAAAAGGAGGAAACAAATAAGAAGCGGAAATACGTGGACAAATAGAAAGACGTGTCTTGGTGAAATTGACAGCACAAATTCGAATGGGACTGGGAATTGTGACACTAGGTTTTTATTTTGTAATACGAAGATTCCTAGAAAGTTCTATGCAGATGTATTTGGAAATATCGAAATTTGTTGCTTTTTCCACGCCATATTCTTAATCATCTGATGCAAGAGCATCGCTGCATCTGATAAATAGCGAAGGTGCTATTTACATATTTTCTTTTATCTTTACAAATGAAAGGTTAATTTTTGTGTTAACATTATAAAATATTGTGTGAAAAACATGAGGTGACAGAGAGTCGTACTTTCGAGAGAGTTCCCATAGCATTTCTCCTTAACTTAATTTCAACCAGTGTTAACTTTAGTCATTCGCATACGAACTGACAGTAACATGTTCATGTGAAACAACTATAGTTGTACATTAATGTCAGATTCAATAAGTATGTGTGTGCGACTTACTGTAACATTCTTTTAAACTTAAAAGGTTGTTTAATAACAATTTTGCTTTCAGTTTTTAGTTTTCACTTTAAAAAAAATGAAAATTGAAAGTAGCAAACAAGATTTCAGTTAAAAAATAAAACACAATGATCACCAAACGACCGTTAGTTAACTCGAACAATTGATACTTACACACGACTCTTCGACAGGTTTGTATTGGTATATTGACTACCCACATGTAGGAATTTTAGGTTTTGCACTTTGCAAGGTTGATGAAATTCTTAATACTTTTGGGGTGTGAACGCCAAGTGGAAGTTTCAAAACCCGCACACCCAAAAAGGGTGATGAGATTGTTTAGGCATCCCACCGAATGACTTTCAAATTTAGACCTTTACTAGGAGATAACCTTTCACGACCTGCCATATTTGGAAGGGCTTGTTTGGATCCACCTCCATGGCGCAACACAGCAGATGCATAGAGCACATCGTCCACGGCGCGGGGATTCATTTCCCAATCTTTTGACCTTTATTGCCTTTTTTTATATATTTAAATTCACAACGTAAAAGACATGGCCTAATTAAATAATAAGTTGAACCTACCGTGCTTGCGGATCAAGAGATTCATTCCCATTTGATGCCAGTCGATCAAGAGATTCGAACCATGCAATTTTAATTATATGGCTCCTATTAGCCTATCGACTTACTCACTTCACAAAAATCCAAAAAATCCTTGGATCTTTTTCTCTCTCTCTTTTGAACAACTTGGATCTATTGGTCGAGAGCTCTAAACATAGAGATTCATAGTGAATCAAAATTTGGAGAGAAACTTTCCTATATGTTTGTACCATACTTCACAAATCCCAAAATTACTAAGTACCAGCCAACTTCATACCTTTAAAGACCTATTGAAGGATTCGTATTGAGACACTCTACTGAAGCACAAGAGTTTCTCTCCAAGTATGAGACCATCACAACGTGACACGTGTCAACATGAGAATAAAACTCCTAGAGTCTCACATCAACTATAAGGGGAAACCATTTTCCTACAATTAATTGCCAACTATTATTCTACTTAATCCATAATTAGAACTCACTAATTATAATTATGCTTGAAGTGTTGTATTATGTAATCTCTACATTATTAACGAGAACTCCTTTACTCTCGTAGACGTAACACAACTTAAGATGAACCACGTACATCTTGTGTTTGCTTCTTTATCTTTATCTTTATCTCTTTACATGTTACCTACACTTAGTAACTGAAGTAACTTTGAGAAGATCATACCTTAAAACTTTACGTTGTTCCAAAATCAGTCTAATTTTGTGCAACATTATTTCCTCAAGTAAGCAATTACGCTGCGAAGACTATAATCAATGGAGATTCTTTTGAAGTTCGCTAAGTATATATCACGAGAATTACGAACGCTATATACCAATAAGAGGTATAAATAGAAAAGAACATTCGGACCACATGTGGTATCTCTTAAGCTCGATTGGCGGGGTTGCAATTTTTTGTGAAAATGCTTTATTCTGGTCCGACATGCAAACCTTAAAATTAGAATTTTACGATGAAAAACCCACCACTAAAATCTTCTGCTTTGAGAAGAGCAAAGCATTGTATAGCCCAAACCCAATATTGGGCTGGGCCAAATCTACTTCTTAATGGGCCTGGTTTTTATAAATCCAAAAGTCTCTTTGCCAAACCACACAGATTGGTATTAGCAACGGGGCTCGAAGGCCCAGCAACCCGAAAACCCGAAACCCTTCTGAAAACGTAAATTGCCAGCTGTAATTAATCTTCGTCTTCTTCGTTTTAGAGAGAGAAAAGTGTTAGCAAACTTAGCTGTGTGCGCTGCTGCGTTTTAGAGAGAGAAGTCGAAGGTCCTCTTGAAATTTGATCGAATACTCCATCGCAAACTCAGCCTCTCAAGGTCTCTGGAGCAGGCAAGTTTCAATCTTTGTTGCTTCCAATTTGGGGCTTTTCCAATTGAAATTTCGTCCTGAATTTTGACTGAATTTTCTTTGATTTTTTGGTTTCAGGATTTCTCTTGAGTGAAGTTGCGACCTGGGAAATCAGAAAAAATGGATTTGGTCTCTGGTTACAAGGTGACTCTCTCTCTTTCTCTCTCTCTCTCTTGCAAACTCAATTGGAATCTTATGGCTTCTCGTGCAGGGAGTTGTAGGGCTCGTTTTCGGCAACGAGAAATCGGGTTCTTCTAATGAAGATAGGTACTTTTCTCCTTCTACATTCATCACATTCCGTGCCCAATTGCCTACTTTCAATTTATGCTTATGATTGTTTCATGGTATGTGACCAATCTACTCTGCCATTGTTTTCGATATGTATTTAGCTATATCGAGCGTTTGCTCGACTGTATAAGCAATGGTAAACTGGCAGAAGACAGGAGGACTGCTATGCTCGAGCTTCAGTCCGTTGTGGCAGAAAGCTCTGCTGCCCAACTAGCATTTGGAGCAATGGGTGATTGCTTCTCTCTTGTGTACAACTTTGGTTTTGTTCGCTCGTTTTATGCTTGGCATGTATGTGACATTATTTTGTTCATTTTTTCCTGCAGGATTCCCTGTTATGATGGGCATATTAAAGGAAGAACGGGATGATGTTGAAATGGTTGCTAACATTTCTTCTTCTTTTTTATGTTTCCTATAATCTTATTGTCTATTTTATGGGTTATCAACTTATCATGGTGAAAATAAGTGAACTTGGGATGTGAGCTTTGTTGTTTCCAATATAGTGCATTCTTTGGTTTTCAAAAATTCAATTGTGATTATTATGTCTCTTTGTGATTTTTGTGAATCTTACATCAAATGTGATGCTTTCTTTCAATACATATTCATGGATAAAGACACTAACTTATTTATTCCACAAATGCAGGTCCGAGGTGCCCTAGAAACTCTTGTAAGTGCCTTGACTCCTATTGACCAAGCAAAAGGACCAAAGAATGAGATTCAACCAGCTATAATGAACACTGATTTGCTTTCCAGAGAAGCAGACAGCATTTCACTTCTTCTAAGTTTGTTGGTGAGAATTCTCTAGTTATATTCAGAAAATACTGATAGTCATTTGATTTCAAGCTGCTAGATTCATGCATGTATTTTCACAATTGTATATATCTAATTTTTAATTTTGTTGTTTTCACAGTCAGAGGAGGATTTCTATGTACGATATTACACTCTTCAACTTTTGACAGCTCTTCTGACAAATTCTCGAAATAGGTATTAATTTAAGCTATTTTCTATCTCATTTATCTAAAAAATTTGGATTATTTTAGTTGGTTTAGAAAGATTTTCTTCTGAGGTCTTTCTTTCAGGTTACAGGAAGCCATTCTGACCATACCTCGTGGTATAACTCGCTTAATGGATATGCTTATGGATCGTGAGGTACAATTTTTTGAATGATGTTTTATCATTTTTTGCATTTAACTCTATTATCAACATGTTATGCTACAGTTTAGTTTTTAAATGTGATCTTTCTAAAATTCACGTTTAATGCTCTGTCACCTCTATATCAGGGGACTGCTATTGAAAGCTTTGTCAAAATATTAGTTATTCAAATATAATTGTAGATTTGTATCCATCTTTCCTCTATGTTCAATCATACGAAACTGTTGTGTTTGCCTTCTAGGTTATACGAAATGAGGCCTTATTACTTCTTACTTATTTGACTCGCGAAGCTGAGGTGAGGTTTTCGATCCCTTGTTTATTTTTTTATTTAATTTATATTTGGCGAACCTACAATGATAAGTGTGCTTTTTTTACTTTTTCGAGAAAAAAAGACATGTTTTTTTTGGTAAAAAAAAAAAAAAGACAAACTTTTGTAGCAGTAAACAACTAAATTACAAACCAGTGGACAAGATATCCACTCCAAAAGTACGACAGAACAGTTATACATACAAGCTATTAATCACTAAACCATCACAACTGGAAAGTAAGTTTTGACTTTTGTATTAACTTATATATTGTTATGATTTCAGGAAATTCAAAAAATTGTGGTCTTTGAAGGTGCTTTTGAAAAGATATTCAGCATCATCAAAGAGGAAGGTGGTTCGGATGGTGGTGTTGTTGTGCAGGTAATTCTTTGTTACTTACTTTGTTTGATAATTGATAGTTTCATACATCTTGTTTAACTTCTTTGCTGATAAACCACTTGTCAAGCATCATTTTTGGATCAATTTAAAGAAAAAAAAAAAAACATAATCTAAAAGCCTTTTTTCATTGGTAAATTCAGCTTTACAATTATACTGATTATACCAATATTTTCACCAATGGTTATAGGAAAAGAAATGTTTTACCGTTATTTCACTTTCAAGTGTGCAAACAATTGTTCTTATACAGAAGTTGTAAAAGTACTTTATTTTGTCTTTATTATGGGGGAGATTGCTGTTTGGCACACTTTGTGCTGGAAAATAAAAAACCTTTATTTTGTAAATCAAGTTCCCATTTCGAATACCTCTAAAGCCATTTGAGAAATCAATTACTTTTGAAAATGTTTCTAATGCAATAAACTTCTGCAGGACTGTATTGAATTGTTGAACAATCTTATTCGGAACACTGCATCGAATCAGGTTTTTGTTTTAATTGTTACTTTTATTCTTGTAAGTGATGTTGTCATTTATATATTTTGTTTCTTCTTTCTTCTAATTAAAAGATGTGTTCTTTAGATACTGCTGAGGGAGACAATGGGATTTGACCCCTTAATGTCAATTTTGAAGCTACGAGGGAGTACTTACAGTTTCACTCAACAAAAGGTTAGATACTCGAAATTCATTGTTTTGTATCGTTAACTGATTTGATATGGCACAACCCTTACTGGTAATTTGTTGTTGACCTCAAAATAAATGCCATGCCAGTAGACAATTAATCTACTCAGTGCGTTGGAAACTGTTAATTTGCTAATAATGGGAGGCTCGGAGGCTGATCCTGGAAAAGATGCAAATAAGCTAACAAATAGAACCACCCTCGCTCAGGTATTTTCAACTTTTATAATAGCATCTCACTAGAATATAAATTTGGTGATATCTGATCATTCTAATCTTTTTATTTCCTGGATGTAGAAAAAAGTATTGGACCATCTTCTAATGCTGGGTGTGGAAAGCCAGTGGGCACCTGTTGCTGTTCGTTGTTCAGTAAGATAGTTCTTCACCTTCTTCTCTCTCTCTCTCTCTCTCTCTCTCTCTCTCTCTCTCTCTCTCTCTCACTCTAACACTAACAATATTACTATATTGTTTATGACCAATCAACGTTTGCTAGACATAAAGAGTACCTTACCTTCTTACTATTATATGATCAAGCTTATCCATAGATAACTTGTGAACTAATTACATGAACTCCGGGCCATTTGTCCTGAAACTTATGTGGCTTGCTATATGAGAAAATGAATACTGATTTCAAATGGAAGACACATATTTGGTTTTGTTTGACTTTGTAATGAAATTTACATAGTGCCTTGTAGACATTGAGTCCATTAGTAATTATTAAGTTTATTCACTTTGTCAGGCACTGCGATGCATTGGTAATCTGATTGCTGGACATCCCAAGAATCTTGATGCGCTTGCAAGCAAATTTCTTGGAGAGGGGCCTCAGGAACCTGCTTTGAACTCAATTCTTCGAATCATTTTGCGGACATCCAGTATACAAGAATTTGTTGCAGCAGATTATGTTTTTAAGAGCTTTTGTGAGGTTGGTATTGTGTAAATTCTTCTCATCATCCAGTATGCAAGAAATGTAAATTACATCTTGATTGTGTAGTTTTCACTTCTAATCTTTTGTTGTAAATTTTCTTCACCTCATTTAAACCAGAATAATGCTGATGGCCAAACTATGTTAGCGTCTACATTGATTCCGCAACCGCATTCCATGATTCATGCACCTGTTGAAGAGGATGTGAACATGTCCTTTGGAAGGTTTGTTCATCGTATGTGCAGTTTTCACTGCATGTTTCTAAATTATCTGTTTGTTATTTATTCAGCCTGGTTGAATTATCAAACCTTTGTTGCATCAGTGAAAGCTTGATCGTCTTATTCTTTTCATTTCTCAAGGTTGCAAAAGCTACTTACGTTAAGTGATCTTATAAGATTTGATTCTTTTGCAGCATGCTATTACAAGGTCTTAACTTCAGCGAGAAAGATGGCGATCTTGAGGTAATGTAACACTTCAGTAACATCTGAGTTTTGGAAAGACCAGAATATCTCGGTTCCATTAGCTAATATTTTGAGGTGCAGACATGCTGCAGAGCTGCTAGTGTTCTTTCTCATATAATGAAGGACAATCTGCAGTGCAAGGAAAGGGTAAGCAGTTATATTCTTCTTCTAATATCTGCCTTCTGATGTAATATATTTTGATTTACCCATTTTTGTTTGTGTTGAAAGGTGACCACTCTTACAGTCTTCTAATTGTCTGATACAATTTTCAGGTATTGCGTATTGAACTTGAGGCACCTACTCCATCTCTAGGTGCTCCAGAGCCTCTAATGCACCGTGTGGTAAAATACTTGGCCGTTGCCTCTTCCATGCAAAACAAAGATGGAAAGTCAAGCGGAAACTCATATGTTCAACCAGTTATCCTGAAATTGCTGGTCACTTGGCTAGCTGATTGCCCTAATGCAGTGAATTGCTTCCTAGATTCACGTCCCCACATCACTTATCTGCTTGAGTTGGTATCCAATTCAATTGCTACAGTGTACATAAAGGGGTTGGCAGCTGTTCTTCTTGGAGAGTGTGTGATCTACAACAAATCAGTTGAAAGTGGGAAGGACGCCTTTGCTATAGTTGATTCCATAAGCCAGAAAGTTGGGCTCACGTCATATTTTCTGAAGTTCGAGGAGATGCAGAAAAGCTTCCTTTTCACCCCTTCAACATCAGCTCAGCCGCACAAACAATTAACCAGATCCGCCTCAGCTAGTATGGTAGATGTTGATGAGAGCAATCTCTCTGATCAGAAAAATGAGGATCATCCGGTTCTCTCCTCAATCTTTGATGCTCCATTTCTAAACATAGTTAAGAGTTTGGAGGTGAATATCAGAGAAAAATTCGTTGAGGTATACAGTCAACCGAAGAGCAAGGTGGCAGTGGTGCCAGCAGAACTGGAACAGAAAAGCGGGGAAAGTGATGGAGAGTATATAAAGCGGCTGAAAGCATTTGTGGAGAAGCAATGCTCTGAGATACAGGTATAAAACTTTAGTGTACACCAATTGGTTTTTATGTTGTTCTTTGTTTTATTCACCCCCAAATAAATCGTTGCCGTGGTATGCATGTTAATTATATATTAAATATGTTTTCTTTTAGGATCTCCTTGGCCGCAATGCAAGTTTGGCTGAGGATGTGGCAACGATTGGTGGGGGCCGCTCCCGGTCCGAGCAGGGTGCAGGCTCCGATAGAGTCCAGGTAGAGACACTTAGACGAGATTTTCAAGAAGCATCTAAACGGTTGGAGTTGCTCAAGGCAGAGAAAGCCAAGCTTGAATCCGAGGCATCCATGTATAAGAACTTAGCTGGAAAGATGGAATCTGATCTGAAGAGCTTATCCGATGCTTACAACAGTCTTGAGCAGGCGAATTTCCATCTAGAGAAGGAGGTCAGAGCTAAGAATGGTGGAGGAGGGTCGTCGTCCATTCCCGATGTGGATGCAATTAGAGCCGAGGCAAGGGAAGAAGCTCAGAAGGAGAGCGAGGCTGAACTGAATGATCTTCTCGTGTGCCTCGGGCAAGAACAAAGCAAGGTGGACAAACTAAGTACGAGGTTGTTGGAGTTAGGAGAGGACGTCGACAAGCTGCTTGAAGATATTGGAGATGACGTGGGGTTGCCTGGAGACGGTGAGGAGGATGAAGACTGATGCCGATGGTGGTGATGGTGATGTTATTCCCTTTTTATATTTATTTCATCACACGTGACCTCATCATCCATCAGTGTGGTATGAATCGTGGACGGGAGGGAGGTTTATCTTTGGCTCTCCTGCTTGTGTACATTTCTGGTTGAAATTGTACAGTATATGTTTATTGTTTAATGATACTCAGGAGGATTGTGGATCAAACTGTTGTTTTCAAGTTGAAGGTAAGTTATTGTTTTTTGTTTTTGTTTAAACGTTCTTCCTTCTCAAATTTACACTCGTTTGATTGATAATTGTTATAAGATTTAGCTATTCCATTTAGGGTTTGTTTACTTGACAGAAAGGAAAAACAAATGAATCGGAGAATCAAAAATAATAGGAGAAAGAAGAAAAGGGAATTGGATTGTAATGGAATTCTTGATTTTTAGATATTTGATTACAGATTTCAAGAAAGAACTTTAACACATTTTTCATTTTTTACGTGTAATTAAACGCAAATGCAGGAAAAAGTTAAAAAGTAAAATGATTCTCTTGCCTATATTTGATAAACGAATCGAAATGATGTTAATTTCTATTCTTTATAAGTGAACATGTGCTTAATGTCGAAAAAGAAAACTCACCATCATCCACACAATTGAAAAAGTACATAGAAATTGAGCCGGTACGTATCTATTGATGTTTTAGTGACCCTCGTGTTCCATTTAGTACTTTGGAAGTTATAGGTAAGAAAATTATTAAATGAAAATTAAGCTTAACGCAATCAATTAGGTACGAGAAAAGTTTGTTTAATGCCCTTCGAAGGTAACGTTGGTAACAGTAGTGAAGAAAATCAAGCATTGGGAACGTTAAAAACTTTCCGATTTATTTCATTATTCGTTAACTAAAGCCATTCAATGACTTGGCCATTTTGTTTACAAGTAACATTGTTCATACCATGTTTTTATACCACATTTTTATACCATTTAAGTGACATCTGATGTGGACAACCACATCATTTGAAAATTTTGCAAAACCTAAGGAAATGAAGGGGAAAGACTTCTCGTATACCACAATCATCATTTAATTAACTAGTTTTTATTAATTATTAATTTATTAAATAATGAATTAAATTTAAAATTTTGATTAATTCAAATGATATCATCTAAAGTAATATGAAAATGTGGTATAAAAACATAATATAAATAGCATTACTCTTTTGTTTACGCTATCTTTACGAGTACTGCATGCACTATGTATATGTGTGTGTGTGGATATATACACACACACGCGCGAATAAAATTCTATGTGATCATCTATCTTTACAAGCAGGAGGACCAGCTAGCTAAGCCAAAACATGCAAGGAGATGCTGAGTTCTGCGGTAGGGAGCTTTTAGGGTTTGGCATTGTGCATGAAGTCGACACAAGTGCGGCAGCTGCAGTCCCTGTAGCTCGACAGTTGAGACAGCCGAGAGACAAGAAGTGCAACTCTTGCATCACCAGTGCAACCTGAACAGCTTTTCCGACCGGCTCGCTCTTCTGCAGTTCTGCACCAGAAGAGTTGATTTTGTCATGCGGATGAATATAAAATCAAGACACCATCAAGAATAAGTAAGGACACCAAGATACATATTAAAAGTTGAAAAAACCTTTATATAATACCTCTGGTAAATCATCGATTCGATATTAGGGAATCATGAGGTGTTCTTCATCAGCCTCGTCTTCACCATCATCTAGAGTTTCTGAAGCTACCCTCCACATTCGAACTGTGTTTAAATTAACCCCGATATTACACACTAGAAGACTACTCACTTTTCGTTCGTACACAAACACTCAATCTTGGGGTCAATTTATAGGGAGGGTGGAGGCTTGGTGAAGGAGAGGGGGATAGGGTTAGGTTTAGGTTTTCGAATTCTTTGCCCATCGTTTTTCTTTTTGTTTTTGTTTTCCTTTTTTGGGTGAGATTTTTGTTTTCCATTTTTCCTTTTGTTTTTGTTTTCCATTTTTGGGTGAACCAATACAATGTGCTTGATGACCATTCAGTGTATTTGAGATGACAATGTACAAAGAAAAATAGGGAACACCGTAAGATAAGGAAACAAAGTTCAAATGTATTTGAAGATTTCCATTTATTCTCTTGTTTCCAAACTTGTAAAAATAGTCAGAAATAAAGATCGATAAAAATTGAAATCAGCCCAATGTAAGCTTGGGAAACGAGACTACGTGCATGTCCATGTACGTGGTTTCTCTTTTTCTTTTTTTTTTTCTTTTTTTTTAATGCAAAAGATGAGAGCAAAATCAAACTCAAGATCTCATTTTGCAAGAGTATGGTTAAAGTGAAAGCTTTCATGTTTAATAAACAACGTACAAAGAGAATAAACCTAGTTTAGAGTTCACTTTTCACAGTTCATATATACATAAACATACATACATACATACATACATATATATATATATATATGGATAAACTAGATTGATACATTTCTTGAGAGGGTACGCAATACAACTGATTGAGAAATTTTTTCTTCAAACTACATAAAGAATTAGGCGAGTCGTACTACACTCAAGGGTTTCGACAACGGTTGACTAGTAACCAACCCTTTCCCCGGGTCCTGAACTCTCAAAGAGAGTAAGCCGGCCGCTTGTCCCCCTACAACTTAAAGGAAAAATACCCTAGGTAGAACAATGGGAGGATAGAAAACAAAGAAAGTGGACCTCCGTAAACTGTCCCTGCCGGTGAAAGCAACCGGAAACAAGGATTAACCAAGGTCACCATTGCATCAAATAAATAAAGATCAAATAATGGGACTGTCCTCCGGCAACAGGTCCACCGAAGGATATGGTGGAGACCAAGGAGTGAGCTTCCGTGATGAGACTCTAGTTGCAAAGAATGTTAACATCAGCAGCCCCTGGAAATGAAGGCCGAAGGGTCATGCAGCTAGATTGGGACAGAGTCTTGAACAATATTCATCAGTTGCGGCAGAAGTTACAATCTTCATGACCGAGGCAATCATCGCGACCAACTACTGCAACCGTACTTATGTCGATCGTTCCATTCTTCACGGAGAATTTATTTACATTCGATAATTCATATGAGTAGTCGACAGTCAGCACTCCATTTTGACGTCAAATCCTTGTGAGTGTACCATGTTCGTATGTTGATGTAGATTCCGTCTAATTGTGTTGCCTATCGTGACTTGGCTAACAGAACAAGAATGCTGCTACACTGCACCATATCTAAACAGATGCATTGCTAATCGAGACCAGACAATGGTAGTATCAATGCAAAAAATTGGATGAATTTCATATAAAGACGATACCAAAACCATACCGGAGATGGAAAAGACCACGTAAAAAGAATTGAAATTTTGATTAGATATAACAAGGTGAGTTTAAGCACGTAAATACACATGACAAAATTGCAATTGATAAATGAAAATTTCTTAAAACTTGAATGGTCGATTCTTTTTTTCTTTTTCTTTTCGTCAATAAGTTGATTTTCTGCTTCAGCAACAGACTTGAAGTGGTAGCATTGACTTTGTAACAATCAAGATTGGTAAAACCGTCAGTCTATAGAGTTGTCACTAACCATTTTTGGTCCCAAATCTTTGGGGTTGCTTTTCCAATAGATTTTCTAAATTCTTCATTCATCAATACTACGTACCGTTGAATAATACGAGAATAAATGACATCTAACTGAAAATAAAAGATTTAAAATGTTGTGAAAATCAAATCTAAGAGTTTAAAAGAAATGCTAACAAGGCTCTTTGAAAAATACAACACTTTAGACACTTTGCTGCCTCATAGTTTAACGTTAATTTTCGTATCAACATTATAAAATATTGTGCCAAAATATGAGCTGAAAAAGTCTATAACGTTAACTTTTCTCATAGTTTGAACCTAGTGCTTTATTCACCCTGCAAGCAGCAACAGAAATGGATATGGACGACCACCAGACGTCGTCGTCGGAAGCGGCGGTGATCCAACACAGGGCGTACGCCAGGGTTGGGCTGCTTGGTAACCCGAGCGACGTCTACTACGGCCGCACGATCTCCTTCAGCGTCGGAAACTTCTGGGCCATCGTAAGGTTGCAGCCGTCCGATGATCTCGTCATCCAGCCCCACCCCACCCACGACCTCGTCGTCTTCCGATCCCTCGATCACCTGGTTCGTCGCCGCACCACTTCAATTTCGCAATTGCATATAGTCCTAATGTTGAATTGAATCCTGCAATTAAATTTAAACTGAAATTTCCATTTGCTGTGATTGAATTGAAAATTTGAAATGTGATTGAATGGGAAAATCGAAATCGAACAGGTGAATCGGTTAGGTAGTGAAGGATATTATGGAGGTGTTCGATTGTTGATGGCGATTTGCAAAGTGTTCTTCGATTATTGCAAGGAAAATGAGATCGAATTGGAAGCTCGAAATTTCGCTCTCTCGTATGATACCAATATCCCTCGCCAGGTAAATCTTAATTAACTAAATTTTAATCACACTAACGAATGAATTTGAGTGATTTAAGTAAGTAGGGATTTTGATTTTTGTGTTTTTTGAGATTGAGATTCCGATTTCGATTTCAGACAGGACTTTCGGGATCTAGTGCGATTGTGTGTGCAGCCCTGAGCTGCCTTCTTGACTTCCACAAGGTTAGGCATTTAATCAAAGTGGAGGTCCGCCCCGGCCTCGTCCTTAGTGCCGAGAAGCAACTTGGCATTGTTGCCGGTCTTCAAGATCGCGTGGCACAGGTTTATGGCGGCCTCGTTTACATGGTACTTTAGTTTCAACCATTCCATGTTAACATCCTTTCAAATTTCAACCATGGCATGTAGTAACTTTTCGACTTGTTAGGAATTTGCCAAGGAAAACATGGATACTTTGGGGCATGGAATTTACTCACCCATGGATGTTAGTCTTCTCCCGCCTCTTCACCTCATCTATGCCGAGAATCCAAGTGATTCTGGGAAGGTTAGCGTTTCCTTATCGTTTTCCACTTGTTGAGCAATCTGTACAAGAATTGACACATTCATTGACTTTTGATGGCAGGTACATAGTACCGTTCGTCAAAGGTGGCTCAACGGTGATGAGTTTATAATATCATCAATGACAGAAGTCGCAAATATTGCACTAGAAGGAAGGACGGCCTTACTTGAAAAGGACTACACTAAATTAGCTTCTCTCATGAACAGAAATTTTGACCTTAGAAGGTTTGAGATTAGCTGCTTGACTCGTTATTCGATTATTGTGTCATTCATGCGAGGAATATGATGTTGTTCGAGACTATTGCCACTCAGTGTCGATTTTGCACAAACTGTACATTTGTTTGCCAAACCTTTTTCAGTAGTCGCTTCAACATGCTAGAAGGTCCGATAATAAGAAGAAAAAAAACGTCACTATTTGCGTCCATTTGGGTGTGATGTCAAATCTAAGAATTTTCTTTAATTGAGACCCTGAGCACCATAAACCCATTACGTCCCTTCTTATGTGTTACATTGTCATAATGGGTTACGCCATGGCAGCTGGGCTGGAGTAACATCTTATATTTTGAACCATTTTCGCATTTGTTATGTTTGTGCATTTTATGGATGCTCAATGTTGGTATGTGGATGTTGTGCAGAGGCATGTTTGGAGACGATGCTTTGGGTGCTTTAAACATAGAAATGGTGGAGGTAGCCCGAAGGGTGGGTGCAGCATCCAAGTTCACAGGTAGCGGAGGGGCAGTCGTCGTATTTTGTCCCGATGGTCCTTCACAAGTGAAAATCTTGGAGGACGAGTGTCAAAAGGCTGGCTTTAAACTCGAACCGATAGAAGTCATTCCCTCTCTTCTAAACGAGGTTGATCTACAAACCTTATCAAAATAGGCAATTAGTTGGTGTCTTCTGATTTAGTTCTCTTTAGGAACACAATTTTTACGCCTTTTGTTTGAAACGAATTATAAACTGCTATTTGTTTGTTCGAGTGTTTGATATCAATGCAAGTCTTTCCAGAGACCGAATGGAGTTAAAGATCAATTTCGACATTCAATATCTCTCTATCTATATTGACAGAAATGCTTTGAATCGAAATTAAAATCTAGGACAATCTAAAACGCAAAGTGGTAGCTACGAATACACAAAAGCATGAATCGAAATTGAAATACAATCAATACAACATATACACACTTTCCAGTTTCTAGGTCTCATTCATCTATTGTGGTTTTGGCTACATCACTCATACCAAATCACATGACCAAAGAGGAAAAAATTAATATTATAGTGGAACCTCAACTTTCTTCATGGTATCAGAGCATATTGTTTCTTATGTGAAGCCCAACGGCCGCACCTACTCCACATCACCCTCTACTACTTCCTCCTACCCCTTGGGGAATTTCATGAATACAGGCTACCATTGCAGCGATCTCATGAGCTCCCTCGGTGAACTGCTGATTGGAATACCGAAGAAAAGCGGAGTAATCCGTTCCTCTTCTACCTTACATAGTGCGTCCGCTGTGTCACAGAGACTCGAAACATTACCAATGATCGCTGCGTGTGCATCTACCTGCATTCACAAAGGAGGATGAAGAAATGTAATTATACTGTGAATGATTGCTTACCAGTTTAGGGGTCAATTAAGGTAGTCTAAGAAAACGAAAACAGAAACCCTAAAAGTTCAATTGATGTTTGGTTACTGAGAAATCAGAGAAATGTGATGGAAAATCAGCTCAACTGAGCCCCAAATTGGCGTCACGAGCTAAAGTTTCAAACTTTGCAAAAACCCTAATCCCGAAATTTTTTCAATTTTCAAAAAAAAATGCCACAAACCAAACAATCCCAAAACGAAAAGAAAGAAACCCCCAATTCACCTGCAAGAGAAGCTCATCCACCAACGACCCACAACAGGACTCCGTCCCCTGAATCTCTAACACCCCAGACCCATCCAACGACGCCGTATCCTCCCGTTCTCGCTCTTCCATTCTATGCTGCTGCTCCTCCTCTCGTTGCTGCGCCCTCTCCTCCATTGCGCGCAACGTGCTCGACAGAAGTTCCCACTGGTCGATCTCCGCCTGGTACTTAGCTCTGAGTTTGAGAAGAAACTTCCTCCTCCGCTCTCTCCGGAGTTTCTGGGGATCCTCCTGTAGATCCGCGGCGGCCGAGGACGGTGGAGCCGGGACTGACTCGTCGGCATCTGCGTCGACCCGGCGCCGCTTCCTCCGCTTGAAGACGAAGCCGTCGTCGTTGCAGACCTCCCACTCTTGGGCGTCCACCCAAGCTACTGCAGACTCCATTACCGCAGGAAGCCGCGAGCGGGAAAAATGAAAATTTCAAGTGAGAAATGACTTGCTAGCTCCGGATTCGTCACGGTGGAGTATCAGTGCCAAATAAACCTAAAACGTTGTCGTTTTCTTTTTTCTGCAATTAGGGAAATATTTTATCCATTTTATCCATTTAGAATTTGCCACCTAATACGGATAAAAGTGAAGCGTGGCTGCGTGAGTCACTAAGTCGTTGAATTAATCATTATTATTTTGCAATTTACAGCTGCTGTTTATTCAATTTAAGGGTGATGTTAGGGAACTTAAATTTGAAGATTAAATTTGCAAACTAAATGATGTGTCACCAATAGAAATAAATATGTTTATCAACGTATAAGTAATAAACCAATCATCAACTTTCATGTCCTTTAGTTTTTAAAACTTTGTCCACAAATTTATACTCTCTAACATTACTCTCAATTTAATGTGAACAGAATGAGAGCAATGTGTATACTGTATAACAAGTTCACTGTCATTGTAGGGCGACATATCTTTTAGGAGAAAACAGTGAATTATAATTGAGATGGAGAAAGCTTGCCTCATGTCATAAGTAATTATCCAAGATAGACTATGCACCAAAATCAGAATTCTAATGCAACCTATCCATTATTTTAAAATTTTCCGCCTAGGCCCCGCCTAACGTCTGGTTACCGTCCAGATTAATCTCTAAACGTTTGAAAATTAAGAAATAATGCTTAAACTTGCTTAGGCACCCGCCTAGATCGCTTAGACACTCGCCTAGGTCGTCCAGACCTGCCTAACTTGCGACTCTTACTTAAACAAAAAATAAATAACTTTTATTTTGCGTTCTAATAATTTATAAATGCTCTTAACTGTTTGGGCTTCAAGTTCGTCGCATCATATTACTGGTAAGCCCGGCCAATCCATCATCTTTTACGAATTCCACTAACCGTATGATACATAAGACGAGAGAAGAATTCTACCTCTAAGAGTATAGCACGAAAAATGGAACCTAAAAAAGCACTAGTATTGACATAGCAACAATACACAGCCAAACCGAATGTAATTTTGTGTTAAGTACAATTGAGCTGTATTTGCCATTATTTTCGAACCCGGATCCTCTCCAGATCCCAACAAATCTGAGTCTAAGGATCCAACGATCTGGACCGTTGAAATTTGATCTAACAATTACAAACAGGGAGCCCCTCTAAAAGTTATCATAATTGTAACCGTTGGATCAAATTTCAACGGCCTGGATCGTTGGATCCTTCGACTCAGATTTTTGGGATCCGGAGAGGATCCCGGTTCATTACTTTCAACCCTCTAATGAGCTGTTGAATTTGGAGGATCAACTCCCATTTCCTCAAAATATGCTTTCTCGGCGCCGGTCATTCGTGCTTGAAACATTGCCCATTCGCTATGACACCTCTCCCTTACCCCTTCCCATGGTGCTCTTCCACCCTCCGCTTGCCCCTGTCGGGCGAAAAAAATCGGTGACTACATTGTTCCAGATAAAATCGTTATATCAGCTGAGGTTAGAAGCTTGAACTTACTTGGTTCCCGAGTGAAGGAACGCCTTGATGGACAATCCATTGCGCGTCCACGACTCCAATTTTCTTATGTGCAGGCTGTTCCCAAGCAAAGATAAAAGATGGAAGGCCCTAAATTACAAATTAACGATCACAAGCAGGAAGGAGTAATATTTAAGGCACAGAGAGAGTCGTTGTTTCGAACCTCAACACAATTTCTAAGAGCGAAATCCAGACCCCAGCCATGGACCAGGTCATTCTGCAAAAGGGAAAAGATTATAGAAGTAGCATTAGAGCAATCACTAAAGGCCTTGCAACGGATTGAGCTGAGAAAGACGATGATATATACCTGAATCATATGCCAGACACAACGCCATGCATCCCGAGAAAACACAGGTGCCATAATTTCAACAAACCTGCACATTTTGGTATTCATGTTAGAATGCATTAGAACACACTCCAAAAGCTTCCACAATGGTGATGGATAAGATTATCTTTACATACGATGCACATGGTGGCAAATGCGGATCACTGCACCAACCAGGTCTCTCCTCTGTCTGCCTGTAGGAAGAGGTTCAAGAAAACGTAAGCCAAGCAACAATTTCAATCATTGGTTGAAGTATTATCAATGAGCGGAATATAAAGACCGATTAGAAAATCTGCCAATCTTACATGTGAACTTCGCTGTTTTCTCTCCGCCTTGTCATCTGCCATGTTAGCCCACTCTTTGGATCTAAACCTGGCTGTGATATTTCCAAACCATGTTTCTTTACCAATTTTATGTATCTGGTACACAGAAGATTAAAGCCTTAACATTTAGTTTATCCTAGCAGCAATTTTCAAAATTCAAATAACACAGCACAATGAATTCTCAACGCTCACTTCTCAGCATCAAAGTGTTCCAGACCAAGATCCTCATCCCAAATAAATACGTATTCGTACGGTGCCACAATGTCAGGATGCAAAAACCGCTTGGCATACCACCTGGAAGCAATTTCCAGGACGCTTAGGTGGGGTTTAACATAAATCTCTTGCACAATTATTGGGACAACTTTAAATATTCAAAGCAGCTCATTTCTTTCTAACCATTTAGTTTGCTTCTGAATGCTCATGTGGATAGCTCGCTTCGACCATTCAAACTCATCCCATTCACTTGTCAAACCATCGTAGTGAAACAAAAGTATGGTGAAATTCTCTGAAAACTGCAAATTTACGTTTAGGAAGAGAAACAGAGATAAATAACAGCACAAATGAATTTGTTGAGAGAACAGACCTTTTTCACTGCTGCATCAACGTTTTTTTTCTGAGCACAACCTACGGTAAAGGTTACAAGATACTTTGGCTTGACAAGCAAGTCCTATAAGTTCCACCTCCAAAAGAAAAGGCAAAGATTAGAGAACAGGTCTGAAAACATAATCCAATTCTCAATCAAAACAGGACGTGTCATTCATACTAAAGTTAGAGTGCAGATGCACACCTCACTGGGCAGACCCCATAGTCGGTGAAGATAGAAATCCGACTCAGATGCAATGATACCAGGCGCTAGGCTTTCAGCCCCTCGAGGATTAGTTGGAACCCAAATCTGCATTGTAGTCAAATGGATAGAAGTCAGTGCCATATCATAAACATCAGAACAATAGATCGCACCAAATTTCCTGGAACAATTACAACATCAAAACAGCCTAAAGAAAAGTATAACCTTTCACTGAACCCTATAACTTTGCCTCTAGAACCACTATACGAGCGTGTGAATTCAGCGTAGTATCTTAATTTCCTTTACTAGCAAGCAAGCAATTTCTGCTCATTATTGTTACGATAATTAGCCTAGGGTAAGGCCTAAATCCTTCCATGCTGCACAAGTATAATTTAAACATACCTTTGTCTCCTGAGACACATATTTTTCAGTGCGCTGCTCATTTCCCTTCAAAGAAGACCAGGCACTCAACAACACTTGGGGTGAAAACCCGGAGTACTTTTCCTCTATGCACGAAAGATCAATTGAAGGAAAAAGGGTCGACGGAAGATTCATCTACCATATTCAAACACAATAAAGAAGTCCATGTTACTCTTCATACGATCATATGATTCAGAACCAAATTCATCTGAAACACAACCATACAGAAAAAACAATAAAATAATAATTCGTGCACCTTAGTCAACGAAATTGTTGGAAACGATACTCCTAAAAAGAACCCGACTACAGCTCCAACAAAGATTGTCACTGCAAGCCTCATTGTCTCATTGGGGTTTCTTAAATTTCCGCTACATCTCAAAAGAAGTTCACATTACACAAATGACGCAAACTCTGAGTTCCGTTGTACCATCAACGAACGTTAAGATTACAGAATGAACAAAACATAAACAAAAATAAGATTTATAAGATTCGTACATGCGTATCGGAGACCCCATATTGCTCAAGTTACTGTGATCCCACAGTCACAAAGATACAGGTTGAATTCTAGCAAGCAGAGGGTGTTCCACACGCACGAAAATCGGCAGATTCTACAGCTTCAGTGGTGAAGCAACCATCAAACAACCCTGCAAGGCTGCAACGATAAATTAATTAACTTCAAACATGCTTTGCGAGTCAAATTAATTTCATTTTTCAAACAGTAGCTCACTGGCTTTGTTGGCACCACTCATCAGCGGAGCCAAATTCTAATTACAGCAAAATTCATAGCTAAGCAACCTAGTACAACAACAACAATAACAAAGCCTTATCCCAGTAAGCGGGTTAGTTGTATGAATCCTAGAACATCACTGCGTTCGGTTTTGTGCCAAATCTTTCGTTAACTCCAAGTAATCCATATCTTTTAAATTCATGTTAAAAATGGCATTAAATACTATGCGGAAATTTCAGCGGGAGTTTCTAAATTTAATTAATTTATTAATCATGAAGTTAAACTCAGTTAAACGCATTAAATCCGGAAATATTAACACAAAGGAGATTAAGGAAAGTAATTAATAATTAACGAGAAGGTAAAAACGTACGGAGGTGATTTTGCCGTGAAAAAAAAGTTCAATGCGGCGGAGCAAAACCGAACACGGCCCAGCTCCGTCGTCCGGCAGGGCCTTCCAGTTCCGTTTCCCTGATTCTCCGATTGGGTTTTTGAAAATGGCACCAACGAGGAACTGCTGAGATTTGAACTCCCCCAGGAATTTCCATTTCTGTGACGCCTTTTATTAACGCCTTCGTTCGTTCCGTTTGGACTTTTTAATCACGTGCGTCGCCCGTGCCGGGAAGTTTTGAACCAAAGGATCCAGCCATTGGATGAATAGAGTTTGTGGGACCCGCGTGAAGGGAGTGGAGATCTGGCCGTTGACTGGGAGTGAGGAATTCTTTGCGCGCGGGAGCGCAGAAGAAACAAAATATGCGCTTTTCGTGATTTACGAATGGAGAGGAAATGATGGCTGTGATTTGATTATTTTGATGAAATTGGATTTTTGGAGGGTAGTGTTTAACAATTTTGGGGCCGGCCATCTCCTTTAAAAATTAATTTCAGTGATGATTTTTATGTTTTGTTTTATCCAATACGTACTCTTCTTTATTTTTTATTTGAATAAATTAATATTATGACACATTAGTAAAACTCAACTAAAATGACTAAATTTGGAAAAACAAAATGCAGATTTGGAATCAGGGGGTCGAAATATGTTAATGAGGGTCCTCGAAATTTTTTACAGAAAGTCAACGAAAAAGTCAATGATCAACCCTAAAAGTCAATAGAGACGCTCTGGAGGTCAAATATGTTAAAACTTCATAATTTTCCTAAATGGATGTCAAAAATAGATTTGAGAAATCGAAATTAGTTGAGAAGGGTTTTTGAGAAAATTTTGAAAAATCAACTAACGGTCAACAACTAACTTTAACATAATATTCTATTAAAGTTAACTGAAAAGTTAACGGAATCATATTCCCTCTAAATCTGAAATGAACTTGGGTCGAATCCAGGTTAAGGCAAAATAATATTAAGAATCAAATAAGAATGCATTTTTTTCTTCTTTTAAAAAAAGGGCAACTGGTAACCACAATTATCTACCCTTTCAAGCCCATAAAAGACGCTAATTGAGAATTATAGCTTACCCGTGATTAGATCAAAAAGATTCACAATAGTCAAGATTAAGTAGGGGTGTTTTTTTTTTTTTTTTTTTCTTCTTCTTTTAGGGGGACAATTTGGTGGTGAACCACAATTATCCATCCCTTCTCAGATCATAGGAGGCTAGTTGGGAATTGGACCGTACACGTAGTCACGATTCACAAGTTACAAAAGTATCAAATCCAGGACTTCATATTTTTTCTTTAGGGAGTTGATGCTCACATTTTTTATTGGATCACTTATCGTGATTTAATAATGTGTATTTATCATTTCACTTTTGGTTTGTTCGCGGTGGAAACGTGAATATTTTGACTATTAGAGTGTAGCAGTGCCAAACGAGGAGGTCCATCCCAGCCAAACTTATTTAAATCAACTTTTGTGATTTGAGCTGGCCCACTCAATGAACCGCAGAACAGCGGACTTGGCCCACTAATCTTTAATTATTTTAAAATATTATAATAGTTTGTTTCAACATTTTTTTAAGTTAAAGATAAAAATACTTAGCCAGTTAATCATCGTTAGTCTAAGAGAAATGTTATGGCAACTATTTTAAAGCGGGATTCTTTCTAGATTTTCTGTTATCTCATAATTTAAAATTTTAAAATCAATTGTCGTGTCAACATTCTAAAATATTGTATAAAAAACATAAGATGGTAGAGAATCCTATTAATTTGTAATATTAATATTGCATTTAGGTATGAGATTTAGGTGAATTTTTATGAGGATGTTTTTTTTTATGTTGACCTAAGAAATAAACTGGTCCAATATGAAATAAGTAAGTGCAAACATAAAAGGACTGAAATAAGTCTAGTGCATTCATAAATGGACCGAAATCAATTGATCGAACACCTATCGAATTGGGTTCAATTTGATAAGTGGCAATTTTTTGGCACTTATTTTCCGCACATTGCTGTCGGGGAATGGCTGCGATCACAAGCAAGTAATTGAATGGGTCGGGGCTCCGAAAGCAGGTGCGTAATAAGCAAGTGTTTCAGGATATGGTTTTTAAGCGAAAAATTTTAGATTTGATTTTATTAGTTTTAATAAAAATATCGTGTATCAAAACAATACAGTATTCTAAAATTATAATTTATGAATATAAAATTTCAAATTAGAGAGTAGGGACGAGCACAATGTTCTAATCAACTAAACATCTTCACTTTTAAAAATTTCTCAATTTGAACTCACGAAGCCAACAAGATTCCAATATATTATGTATTTCAAGAAACGACACATCTTGATCTCGAGATTGTCGAACTCGCATAGGTTTCGAATCTTTATGAAGCTAAACACTTTAACCCTACATTTCGGTGTATTGTATGTGTTATCGATTGGTGTGATTATTGGATGGTATTGGAATGCATATGTGTCGGTGAATGGCAAGATGACTAGAGAATATTATAGTGCTTTGTTGAATGTTCCTTGAGGTGCTACATGCTTGAATTGTGGTATTCTGTTGAGACATAGTGGTCTATGTGATGAATGTTCGAGTGTAGTGAATGACAAACTACAAATGGCTGGATCCCCGTTTAGGGTACGTAGGCAGTCTAACGAGGAGGTTAGATGCAACCATAAAGTATACAAAAAATTACTACACTTTTGGATCATGAGTTGTGTTTGGCTTGTGTCCTAGAGGCAATGTATGATAGATGTGCGGGTATTTAGTGAAGTCACACGTCGATCTTGGACCTATGTCGGGATCGGGGCGTGACAATTTATATATAATCATATATAATATAATTGTATTATAATTAATTAAATACTTTATTTATTATTTACTGAATCCATTACCTTAAGAATACAAAAATTGCACTGTGTGAGTTGCATTTTGTGGGCAAGTTAAAAAGTTTTAATATGAATCAAAATTTATGAGAATCCAGACCAATAATACTTATGGGAGATATCAAAGATCAACCAACATTATCAATGTTTAGCTTTAATTTTTATGCTCCACAAGATCCATTCATTAAATCATTTTATACATCAAATATTTAGTGACGAAATTAATATTTACTAAATTATTATACTTTAATTGAACAAATATATTTTTTGTATTGATGAAGATAGATATAACCGTTAACCAATGGAAATATGTTACCCGATGGGTATGATTATGGATAATACCCGATAATTAATTAGCGGTTATGAATATGATTAATTTTCGTTATTATGAGGATAAATATAACATATTTGTCCTCAAACCGAACCGTTGTCACCCCCACTAAGATCTGAAAGCCTCACAGAACCAGTGAGAAGGTTCTCACTTCGGAGAGAAGAGCTCTCACCATGCAGAGAGAGAGAGTATTGCCTTATTCAGTTCAACATTGTATTTAGCTAGATTTTTATGAGGATGTTTTCTTTTACGTTGATCCAAGAAATAAACTGGTCCAATATGAAATAAGCCGAGTGCATACGTAAATGGACTGAAATCAATTGATCGAACACTATCGGATTGGATTCAATCTGATAAGTGCCAAATTTTTTGCACTTATTTTCCGGACAGCGTTGTCGGGGAATTGCTGCAATCACAAGCAAGTGATTGAATGGGTGGGAGTAGGCCTGACAATTTCTAACACGATTCAATAATCTAACATGAAATTAACAGGTGTTCAAATCAACACAATAACGTATCGAATAGTTATCGGATAACCCGATAAGCATTTGTTAAGATAACAGGTTAGTTCGGGTATACACGTGGGTAACACGATACACGATAAGCAAAATATTTATTTTATAACCCTAAAAAATACTATAATAATTATATATATTAATTTAACAATTTTATACCCCTAAAAACTATAATAATTATATATATATATTCAATTAAATTTTAAAAATTGGTGACCATTGGATCGGCTTAAATATACATATCATTCAATTTCTTAAGTGTTATACGTACAAAATAAATAAATTTAAATCTACTTAATAAAAAATATATATACACACACACACACCCCATTGAACTTGATGGGATGCGAATTCTACGAAACTAATTTCAACGATCCAACCATCAAACTTGTTTGTATATGCTTCAAGATCACATCAACAAAAAATCGCAAAAAACAAACATTCAAAGATCAAGTAACAGGACAAAACTTTTCGACAGTTATAAAATGAAAAATTACGATTTAATGGCTATTTTAACTCCGATTTTGATTTTTTTTATTTATAGTTACACTCATTGAGCCTATATGAATACAATGAATATATTCGATGTTCAATTTAAAATATTTACACTAGTGGATACCACTAAATCTTATGTTATACTTAATGAAAATATAAATAAACTCTAAGTGTTAGTGAATCTATCGTTTTGAAGATATGCATCCTACAAAACTAATTTTAACGATTCAACCGTCAAACTTGTTTGTATATGCTTCGAGATCGTATACGCCAAAAATCGCAAAAAACAAACTTTCAGAGATTAAGTAATAGGACAAAACTTTTCGACGCTTATAGACGAAAAATCACGATTTAACGATTATTTTAACTTCGATTTTGATGATTTTTTACAGCTACACTCATTGAGCCTATATGAATACAATGAATGAATTCGATCTTCAATTTAAAATATTCACACTAGTGGATACCACAAAATCTTATGTTATATTTAATGAAAAATCACGATTTAACGGGTATTTTAACTCCGATTTTGATGATTTTTTTTACAGCTACACTCCTTGACCCTATATGAATACAATGAATGAATTCGATCTTCAATTTAAAATATTCACACTAGTGGATACCACAAAATCTTATGTTATACTTAATGAAAGTATAAATAAACTCTAAGTGTTAGCGAATCTATCGTTTTGATGAGATACGCATCCTATGAAACTAATTTCAACGATCCCACCGTCAAACTTGTTTGTACATACTTCGAGATCGCATACGCCAAAAATCGCAAAAAACAGATATTCAGAGATCAAGTAATGGGACAAAACTTTTCGACGGTTATAAACAAAAAATTATAATTTAACGGTTATTTTTCTCTATGGGTTTTGTTTACTCCTTTCATCGCATGCTTCTGGTCCTCATATATTAGCTGAATTCAATCTCTCTCTAGCTCTGCATATTTTTTTTGTGGGTTTGAAATTTTGTAAATTTTTTTGGCTTTTAAAAAAAATGAACTGCCACCAATTTGTCACCTCTTTAAAAAGAAAAAAAAAATTCTATTTTTTTGTTGGATTTCCATTTTCCAACCCAAAAAAAGAAAATGCAGTTTTAACAAACAAAACAAAAAACGAAAAACAAAACTAATGGAAGGATAAAACCAGCGTCAAAACAAAACAAATCAGAAAATTACCCAAAACTTCAGCACCATTTCAAACCCCATTTCTCTCCATCTTTCTCTCACCCCAAAAATCTAACTGCAAAATCCATCCTCATAAATAACCCCATTTCTCTCCATCTTTCTCTCTCCCTATCAATGGCCTCCAAGTCCACTTTACTAATCTCCACCTCCTTCCTTCTCTTCTTCTTCTCCACCACCACCATCACCGTCCGACTATGCTTTGCCCAAATCCCCGGAAACAATCTCGACCGTCCTCAATCCGACTCCGACTGCACTGGTCGTTGGATCCATATCCGACAGCTCCCCCCGTCCTTCAACCTGGATCTCCTCTCCAATTGCTCTGGCTACCCTTTGTTCAACGACTTCTGCCCTCACTTGGCCAACAATGGCCTTGGCCAGAAAACCCATAATATTTCTCACAGCTGGTACCGAACCGACCCGTTAATGCTGGAGCTTATTTTCCACCGTCGGATGCTCGAATACCCATGCCTCGCCTCAGATCCCCAATCTGCTAACGCCGTCTACCTCCCTTACTACTCCGGCATCGACGCCCTCCGTTATCTCTACGGCCCTGATTACAATTCCAGCTCTGAGCAGGGCCTCAATTTGTTCGATTTTTTGACCAATGACGACCCAGTTTCTTGGTATAGGCATATGGGTCAAGACCATTTCTTGGTTTTGGCCCGACCCGCTATGGATTTCTCCCAGCCGTTGCGAAACGATCCGCCGCTGTGGGGGACTTCGCTGCTCGAATTGCCGCAGTTTTTTAATGTCACCGCTTTGACAGTGGAGGCTCGTGCCTGGCCATGGCAGGAGCACGCTGTGCCTTATCCGACATCGTTCCATCCGCCTAATTTGTCCTTATTGGAGACGTGGTTGCAGCGAGCGAGGCGGTCCCGTCGCACCACGCTTATGATGTTTGCCGGCGGCGGCGGTGTTGGAAATAATCCGAACATTAGGAGGAGTATTAGGAATGAGTGCGAAAACAACACCAAAGCAAATAATGTGACTTCAAACAACAATTTGGGGAGGTTTGGAAGTGGGGGTGTCAGGTACACAAAGTTGTGTGACATTGTGGATTGCTCCCATGGGATATGTGAGTATGACCCAATTAGGTTCATGAGGCCAATGCTGCAGGCTAGTTTCTGCCTACAGCCTCCGGGTGACACCCCGACGAGGCGGTCCACATTCGACAGCATTGTGGCTGGCTGCATCCCTGTATTCTTTGAGGACTCATCCGCCAAAACGCAGTACGGGTGGCACTTGCCAGAGGATAAGTACGGGGAGTTCTCGGTGTTTATACCGAAGGAGGATGTGGTGTTCAAGGAAACTAGGGTTTTGGATGTGCTTAGGAGCATTCCTAGGGCTAGAGTGAGAAGGATGAGGGAGAAGGTGTTGGAGATGTTACCAAGAGTTATGTATAGAAGGCATGGGAGCTCAATGGGATTGAGAGCTAAGAAGGATGCTTTTGATCTTGCGATTGATGGTGTTTTGAACAAGATTAAATCTAGGGTTCTAGTTCAACCTAGGGTTTTCCCTTAGTGACCCACTTGAATTTTACTTTTGTTTTTTAATTTTTTTTTCTTTCCTTTCTTGGCATTGAAGTTATTGTAATTATTGATTATGTTGTACATATATTTAGTTTTATGCAAGTGTAGTGCTACTTGATTAAAGATAAAACACTACGTTTAAATGAAGGAAATAAACTTAGAATTTTGACAAAAGTTAGAATTTATAAATTGATATGCATCAATTCCTTTATCTGGATTCATAAACATAGAAATTTAGGGAGGTGTTTTCAATTGAGAATATGAGATTTGCAAAGATTCCACATAAAATTTTGATTCAATTCCCTCGAAATCTCATGAGAAGATGTGAGATTTGTGGATGCTTAAAATATACTACGAAATCTCTTCAATTCCTTCTAATTCCTCAACTTTATCAAATTCTTTAAAATCAATTTCTAATTGAATACACCCGGATTTCTAAGAATTTTAATAAATTATCTTAAAATTCTAATTGAATACATCTTGAATTTTAAAGCATCACTTCAAATCCTGATTGAATACCCCTAGATTCATTAAAAGAATTAAAATCCCTCAATGTCTCAATTGAATACACCCTCCTTAGAATAAAACAAAATCAGGTTTTTGGGACCTCAAATTCCTACGTTTAAATTCCATAGAAATAAATGTCATTTTTAAATTTCGATGAGTAAGAGTTTCAAAATAAAAGATTCCATATTCAAATTCCATTATTTTTTTAAGTTAACCAAACAAGAAAATTCATAAATTCTAAAAAATAGAATTCTTTAATTTCAAACTTAATAATCTTAAATTTCTTCGTCCAAACAAAATCTTAAGAAAAATGTTTGTAGATTTGGATTTGGCAAATCAACTAGAGCAGTGTGCTCCGCCGACTGCGCCTAGTTCAAATCCCGACCCTTGGATGATTGAACTTCAAATTACGCTATTATCATATTGTTTGTCAAAAACAAATGTTTTGAAAAATGCTCAATTCAAACATGAGATATAGAGTAGCTGTCTTCGTTGCAGCATTAGAATTGTTATTTTAGCCTTGGTTTGTGACTCAAGAAACAGAAAACAAATAAATTATTGGACCGACGAAAAACAATACAATCTTATTGAGGGTGCCAAAAACTAAAGAAAAACAAATGAAAGGGCGCTGATGGAGATTTGATGCAACAATACCTAATACATTTGGAACGTGATGCAAGAATTGCAAAACCGCGCTTCATACAGCTAGGACGACGTTCTTGTTCTGTATTGGCAGGAGGCGAGGTTTCGAGTTTCAACCCCATCTGAAAATGGTAGAAGCCCAAGTCAGACCTTCTCCAAAACCGGCAGCTGCAATAGTATGGCCTGGTTTCACCTTCCCGCTTCTCACAGCTTCGTCCAATGCCAACGGTATGGAACCAGCGCTTGTGTTGCCATAGTTTGCCAAGTTTGAAATCACCTGCTCTGATGGGATTTGCATGCGAGTAGAAACCGCATCAAGGATGCTCTCTGGTTTGCCTGCATTCTCGATTTGTCTTATCAGAACAAAATGTAATACGTCGCTGGTTTGCTAGGAAAACCTTAGGTCATTAAGAAGCTCCCTTGAAGTGCTATACCATTACGAAGAAAATGAAAATGTAAGCATTATTTCTCAATAGTGTACCAGTTTAGTTCACTGGACATATATGACAGGCTGGTATAGTTTTGGAAATAAAAAATTATTAGGCTGAAGTTACTTGCCGTATATGTCTATTTTCCACGCCTAAATATTTTCTGAAATTAAACGTAATGTGGGAAAGAAATTGTAGTTAAATGATAATCGGTAGCTGTAACTGACGGTAGAGCAGAGAAATCGTTTAATCAGCAAAACCTGGGGTAAACTTTCCCAAAGATATCATTCGTCATACCTGATGGAGCAGTAACCAATCAATGCTAGATGCAGGGAGACCAGCCTTTGCAAGGGAATACTCAATTGACTGTGGCACAACACGCACAGCAAAGCGAAAGACCTCTTTACCATTCATTTGAAGGCAGGAATATGAAGCTTGTCTTGGAGGGAAGCCTAGGACTGAACCATTAGAACCCAACTCATCGTCTGTTTCATTTTCTTTCAAGGCGGCATTTAGATGTCTGCAAAGAGAGTGATCGGTCAGTATCAGAAAAATACTGTACTTGCTGAAAAGGTGCATAAAACAAACATAGAAATTGAGAAAACGCAAACCTGTATCCTTCACGTTCCTCTATCGGTCCAAAGTTAGAAGCTGAGAGGGACTTCAATGCCCTTATATAGAAAACCAGTCCTTAGAGCTAAGTAAACCAAGTCGTTACCCTTAATGTGACAATACGCTGATACTAGATCCAAAATAAATCCACTACAAGCAGCTGTAATATCATACGCTAAAGGATTCCTTGCGCAGCCGAGTGCTTTCTGAACCTGAAATTACAATATAATACAAATTGAAAAAATGTAAGCATTTACTGTATTAATTAAACAACATAAGCACTAAGAGTTTGAATTTTTGCTTGAGCATTCATTAAAATGCGAAGCTCAACAACATCAATATTTAGCTCCACTTGCACTACACAGGGGTTTCTAACATGCAAAATAGAGTAACACTCAATTGTTCGTTCTATATCACGCGTGAATCATGATCAATATAGTCCAGTATAGTTCACATAGTTGGTCAAAGTTCGTGCCATGAAAAAAGCATAAAACTAAATAAGCACAACAAACTTAATCAATAAAATAACCGACTAGGAATATAAAGAAGAGACCTTAAAAAGCTACAGTTTTTAAAAGTCAGCCAGCGGTAGTTCGACCAAATACTGAACAAACCCAAAAAAAAGCATGTCACATCTAGTACAAAACTCCAGTCCAGTCAAGATGAATCGCGCTAATGGGAACTCTTCTAAAGTTCTTAGACATAGATGCCCACAAGGATAAAAGAATCTACTTCTGTCTGAAATAGAACCCCTTTATAAATTAATGAAACTTGCAATGATCTGTTACTTTTTATTTTTCTTCTACATAACAAATAAATACACACCTAGATAGATGAAATTTTGTTCATCACCTAAAGATTTATAAGCCCCTAAAAACATGGAGAATAAAATATAATAGGAATCAATATTGGCAAAACAATCATATAATGCACACCACTGTGAAGCTCAATCCCTTTTCTTTTTTTTAAATCCTGACGACTTAATCCAGACACCACCCAATGATCTACATACCTTAGGGGGCACAGCCAAAGATTTCATCAGGCGTAGATGTGCACACCAAGATTAGGTCCACATCATCAACATCAACCTGTGCCATCTCAAGAGCTTTATGCGCTGCCTCGACCGCTAACGTTGTCAGGCTCTCTTTGCCTGTAATTTTACAAGAAGAATGTCATTATATAGAATGGGTAACATAAAATATCCCCTAGACCTAAAAATGAGGACGAGAAAAGAGACACATATTTGACTAAAATAAGTGTTCAGATAAAAGGTAAAAGCATTCAAATATCCAGTACAACATAGGAAAGTCCCCCTTAGGCTCTTACACATCTTACACTACCAGCATTAATCAGGTCAAACCTCACCATATGCTTATAGTTTCAGTTGTCCGAATAGAATGGTGAAACCATAGTACTATGTAACAGATTTTGTTCAATAGCGACAGAAAGAAGGTCATACAAGCCGCTATCTGACAAACCTCATCCTAGGCAAGATTCAAATCGTCAACCTGAGAGGTCCAACAGATTGTTTCCTCTTGTAATGCAGTGCATATGCACCGCAAGTATGAGACAATGAAGCTGAATTTCCTAAGTTAAACCCATAGCATGCGATTTAAAAAAAGAGGCTCGACACAGGCTAAGCTACCTCAAACTGTTTACCAAATTTATGACATTATCATGCACAGAAAAGTATGACCTGACCTGAAATAACTCGTCGATTACAAATCCCAGTGCGAACAGATATCCAATCATCGTTAGTATCTACTACTTTCGCAAGATCGTCATTTGAAATCTTAAAGACTGGGTACTGATGAGCCGCATCCAATTAACTTGCAGCCTTTACTGACAAGCCTGAAATAAAATAGGGATTATTTAAGATCAGACAGATTATCATTTATCAGCTTGTATTCATACCCCCATTTAACCAAATTGCAATCCCAGTACTGACAGTGGCTCTGGGCAAAGGCACTCTGTTTATTACATAAAACACATAGCAGTGGCCACGGTCCAACCTGGGATAGCTTTAACCAAGAACAATTATAATTAGATGCAGGAGACAATTTTAAAAGATCCGTCCAAAGCCATGGGCCACTGGTAGGAATTTAATTTTAGATTTTACAAAAACAGAAATAAACAACCAATTCATTCAGGACAAAGTTCAATAACACACTTGGCATTCAATAAAGGAACTTGGTAATTTGGTCATGTTCTACATTTAGCACCCTTTACCAAGCCATTAAAGAAGATAGCTACAGAGCGCAAAGACAATCCAAATGCAAGAAAAGGAAAAAAAAAAAAACCTTAATTTGATAAACAATTTTTTTTTTCTGGTGTTCATAAGATAACCAGACGACAATAGGCAAGAAAAAGTCACTTTAAGTGGGTCTACAAAAGTGGTAAACTGATAAGATAAACTTTTAGTTTTGTTCATGATTATTGCCTTTATTTCCCTTCCATCATCCAAAACATTCTCTTATTTTAAGTGGGAGAGAGAGCAGACAGATGGCAAAGCCATCGGAAGAACAGTGATACAAGCAACCTTTAAAAACCAATACAAAACCTCATCTAGAAGTATCATCAAAAGGAAATCTAATATTTTTGCCAAATACTGATTCACCTAAGCTCATGCCTGTAATCCGACTTACATCAATGAAAACGCTTCTAACTTAGTTGCATCCTCTAGTTAGTCCTAAAATTGATTTGTTAGACAGTCACTTTACTGTGCCTTAATCATCTATGTATATGTATACTTCCCCAAATTTTAGCCTTAAATTGATTGTAGTTACTAAAAAGTCGGCTTGATTTTGGATCGGTTGTAGCTGGCTTCGTTGCTTAAGCCTTGTAAATTCTACTGCAATGGAGATGAATAAGATCATCCAATTCCAAATCCTCAGTGATAATATATCCCAACCAAAATTAAAAACTTTGTGCAGCACAAGTTTACACATGGGACTTTATTCCCCATCCCCTTCATACAGAAAATGGATATGCACTGGCATGCTATTGCCAACCATAACTCCAATCCTACTTATCGAAACAAATCTAGCATATACAAGTAAAACCAGAAAGCTAAAGAACTTTATGAATAAATGCAAATCATGAAGCTTTCCAACAAAGATAATAAATCAAATGCAAAATCCAATATACAAAACAATAAGGGGCAATATCACCAAAAAGAATGAAAGAATGGAGATTGAACTCACTTGGGTGATCGAGATTCAGAAGCGGAAGCTCCAACATGCTTCTCTGCGCCTTCAAAAGTGCTGGAGCAGAATACCCTCTCCGAGATTCCCTCAGGGGAAGGAAACCCAGATCCAAAAACGCGTATTGAAGGCTCGGAAAGAACCCAGATGCATTGGTCGCCATTTATTTAAACCCACAAAGCAAAATTTCAGACCCACAAAAATAATATGCAGAGCCAGAGACCGGCCCTTCTTTCTTCGGAGGGTCCAAAGGCTCCGGAAGCACATACTCGATAAACAGGTGTTTCAGAAGACGGTTTCTAACAATAAATATAATATTAATATATTATGTATTAGCATTATAGTCTAATTATATTATTCTTTACAAGTGAAAAATTTTTGTTTTAATTTTGTTTTATTATATATTGTGTATCAACACAATACAGTATTCTAAAATTCCAACTTTTGATTATAAAATTTCAAATTAGAGAGTAAAGCAAGCACAATGTTCTAGTTAATTAAACATCTTCGTTTTTGTAAATTTCTCAGTTTGAATTCACGAAGCCAACAAGATTCCAATCTATTGTGTATTTCAGGAAAGAGACATTCTAATCTCAAGATTGTCGAACTCGGAGATGTTTTGAATTTTTATGAAGCTAAACACTTTATCCTTACAAAAATACCCAATTAACTTTTTTTTTTTTAACACATCGTAACTACTGTATTAAGGAGGGAGCTAAAAGTGAATAACGTGTCAATAATATGTCAACACCACGCGTCCTAGGGTAATTAGGTCTTTTTAACTAATAGAATAATTTTTAAAGAAAAAGAAATTGAAAATGTTATTGGTGTCATTTTGCGTAAGTTCAATTTTCTTCCCTAAATTGTGAAAACAAAGAATCTAGGAAGAAATCTCGAACCCTCCGCGGTTTCCCCACGCAAGAACAACTTCGGCGCTCTAGTCTTACCCGCCGGTGATTCTCTCGCTCCTCACCCGAATTCTTACTTGCAGGTGCTCCTCCTGCTCTGATTAGCTTTTAGGGCTTCCAATTCTCAGTCGCATGTCGAATTTTAACTTGGAGAATATCCATTATCCATTGTCCGTTTTATCTCGGAATTCGGAATATCTTATTTAATTGGAATTTTTGGAGGTTAATTTTGCTTTAATTACTTCCTGTGATTGCTTTTTTGTAATTTATGTAATCATGGATCAGTGAATGTTTTTGCAAATATGAGGAATGAGTTTCATGTTGACTTAAATATTTCCAGTTATCTTAGCGTTTAAACGCAGTGGTGTTGTAGGATTCATATAGCTGACCTCACTTAGCGGGTTTGGGCTTGGTGCCACCTAGCTTTGTGGTTGTATTTTCACTAAATTACTAAAATTTACGTTTTTTCTACCCATTGAAGAAATGTTTATTCCAGAATTTTAACTTGATTAGTTCTCGAATTTTAGAATTAGGTATGTATATCTATGCAAGTGAAATGGAACTACGTTTTAGATTTCGTATGCTTGTGCATTGCTGATGATTGAGCTGTAATTTTAGGGGGAAAGGGTTGAGCTCTCAGAATTTGGTGGGAGTAAAATTTACAGACGGAAAAATGTCTGCGGCGGACATTGCAGGTATACTGGAAAAGTCGAAAGAGCTTGATCAATTGAGGAAAGAGCAAGAAGAGGTGCTCATTGAGATAAACAAGATGCATAAGAAGCTCCAAACTAGTAAGTCCCTTTGTTTGTTAGTCCTTGGAAATATTCTCTGAATCTTTTGTAATTGGATATTTTGATTTTTCGATAGATTTGTTAGTTGACATTCAGCTTAGAAGCGAGGAATGACCAATGTGTTTAATAATGTTAGTTTCTTTTTTAATCTATCTTGCATGTTAATACAGCTCCTGAAGTGGTTGAGAAGCCCGGGGATAATTCATTGTCGAAGCTGAAGAATTTATATGTGCATGCCAAAGATCGTTCAGAAAGAGAAGTAAGGTATGTTTCTTTTTATCTTTCGTCGAGTTAAACACTTCCTTGGACCTGTTTGAAAAAGGGTTAAACACTTCCAAGGAAGTTTATATGTTATCTTTTTTCGGTTATGTGGCTGAAGATTAAAGAAAAAAGCTTTTAAAGCTCATGCTCTCGTGTCAACTTCTTTTTTGCACAAGTTAAGCTTTTGTTTATTCTTTATTGATAAACTTTTCAGGTTAGTTTACCATGTTTTGTTGCAGTGTTTCCAATTTGTTGTTGAGTCAGCTTGATGCTCTTTTGCCTTCTGGACCTTCAGGGCAGCCGCGAAGAAGGATGGGTATGGATCCAGGAGCTATAAGCATTCCTATTAAATAATTACATATTTCTGTTGGCTTTTCGTTTTATATAAATATTTCACAGTTTGTGTTAATTGTCTGTTAATTGTCAGATGCCATGATTCTGCTTAACCAAAAGATAAATATATACATATAATGTCAAATATTGAGTGGCTAATATTCCACTGAGATTCCGGTCCTTTTTATTTGAAAACACTATAATTTCTTCATTCGGCTGATATTACATGTACTGCAGAAGGTAATGAGCAGAAAAGGAAGAGAATGAAGCCCGAGTCAGATATTTCAAGGATTTCCCCTTCCATGCGAAGTCAACTCGAGGCTCATGCTAGTCTGAAAGGTGAACAGGTATGCAGTATTATCGTGATCTGTCGTGTTTGATTGCGCTTGCTCCTTCCCACTACTCTCTTGCTCTTGGTTAAAATGTCATCCTTCACTGAATGATACTCTTTGAGGATCGGTTTTATTGACATTTACTATCACTTCTAGGTAGCAGCGAGGGTCACGGTTACTCAAGAAGATGCTGACAAGGATGAGTGGTTTGTTGTAAAAGTGATGCATTTTGACAAGGATACAAGAGAGTAAGTCTAGTTTTACTTACTATGCAACAACTCGTTTTAGTTTATCATGATAACTTTTTTAGCCCAATCATGATCTGCCAACTTGGTTTGTTTATTTTGGACATGGTGTGATGCTAGTTAAAATTGTGCAGATTTGAAGTACTAGATGAGGAGCCAGGCGATGATGAAGAGGGCGGTGTCCAAAGGTAGTTTCCTTGTTGTGTGTTTAACAATACTGTTCTCTCTGGTTTATATTGAATTCTATTGGATGCTTAACTTTCTTTTCACCATTTTTCTCTGTTGTCATTGCTGCTCTCAGAAAGTACAAGTTGCCTATGAGCGCTATTATACCTTTCCCGAAGAGAAACGACGCTTCCAGTGCTATAGATTTCCCCACGGGAAGACCCGTTTTAGCAGTATATCCAGGAACAACTGCACTATACAAGGCAACTGTGGTGAATGGCCATCGCAAGGTAACGATTCCATCCACCCACTTTGATGCATTTTTCTTTGTGGATTTCTCTCTTTAGTATCGTTATAGTGCTTATGCCGTGGAACTAAACTAACGCCTGATCATGTTTGCATGCTTCTGGCGGATGCTCAACCATCAGAGGAAGACGGATGAGTAAGTTACCTCAATACGGATTGGGTTTTACTTTTACGCCACTTTATAATCAAGGCATCTTAATTTAGTTGCTTCCTTGTTACATACATGATATGATGTTTTAATGTTTGAATTGGGCAGTTATTTGTTGGAATTCGATGACGACGAGGAGGACGGATCCTTGCCTCAGAGGACAGTGCCCTTCCATAAGGTGGTTGCCCTGCCGGAAGGCCATCGCCAGTGATTCTTTCATGCTGTTTATAGTTTGTGTATAAATTAAAAGTAAAATGGCGTTTAGGATCGTCTCGTGTAATTTTCTACTTTTCTTGTCCCACAGTAAACCACACGTTTCAAAAACTCGGATGGGAATGTTACTATTTTGTGGCTTTATATTATACGTAAGGTGACGTCGTTTAATTTTGGGCAAGGTACATTTCACACCTTCAAATCGGATCATGAGGTTTCAATTTTTTCGCTTTTGATCAATTACACCTTATTTTAGGCTGATCATTTGGTTAACTGATGACGTGGTAAGGCAGAGCTCAAGACTAAGATGGCCTTGATGTGTTCTATCTGGCACGACGGGGTGGTTTATAGTATCACGTCAATACTTAACGGTTAATTAGACGATTAATCTTAACAAATTGTGTATAATGGTTTATACCAAAATGTGATATCCTGCTCGTGGCTCATTTTGCAATTATCCTCTAATCTCGATGGTTTGAAATGCACTTAAGACGTTTTACCTTCGTTGTTGAGTAACAACCAATAATTAGTTAATTAATTAATGTTAAGCAAGTGTTGAGCAAGAGGGCCCTACTTTGATCCCAAAACTCTCCCCCTCGAACTCAAATCCCCCTTTCTTCGTTGCCTCCGCCCTCTCTTTCGATCATCTTCGCCGCCGCTTATCTCCCAGCAATTCATGGCTTCCGCGATCGGAGCTCCGTCGTCATCGAATCTCTTTTTCATGCCCTCACTGCCAGCTTTGTCCACACGTTTTCTGTCTACCCACCTTTCTCTCTCTGAAACCAGCCCAAAACCCACGATCGCTAAAACCCTAGCCTCCAAACCAAACAGCCCACCCCTCCTCTCCTCCGCCTTCTTCGCCGCCACAAATGTCTCAACTATCTTCCACTCTCCGCCGTCGCTCCGGCGTCACCGATCCTTCACAGTCCGGATGGCACGTGGGAAGTTCGAGCGGAAGAAGCCGCACGTGAACATCGGCACAATCGGCCATGTGGATCACGGCAAGACGACGCTGACGGCGGCGCTGACCATGGCTCTGGCTTCCATGGGCAACAGCGCCCCCAAGAAGTACGACGAGATCGACGCCGCTCCTGAGGAGCGCGCGCGCGGGATCACCATCAACACCGCCACCGTTGAGTACGAGACCGAAACCCGCCACTACGCCCACGTGGACTGCCCAGGGCACGCCGACTACGTCAAGAACATGATCACCGGCGCCGCCCAGATGGACGGAGCTATCCTCGTCGTCTCCGGCGCCGACGGCCCCATGCCCCAGACCAAAGAACACGTGCTGCTGGCCAAACAAGTCGGCGTGCCCAATGTGGTCGTTTTCCTGAACAAGCAGGATCAGGTGGACGACGAGGAGCTGCTTGAGCTGGTGGAATTGGAGGTCCGCGAGCTTTTGTCCTCGTACGAGTTTCCGGGAGACGACGTGCCGGTGGTTTCCGGGTCGGCATTGCTGGCTCTGGAAGCGTTGATGGCGAACCCAAAAATCAAGAGAGGGGAGAACGAGTGGGTGGACAAAATTTATGCCCTGATGGATGCTGTGGACAGTTACATTCCAATTCCACAACGGCAAGTTGATCTTCCGTTTTTGCTGGCGGTTGAGGATGTGTTTTCGATCACAGGGCGGGGCACAGTTGCGACAGGAAGGGTGGAGAGGGGTAAAGTGAAGGTTGGGGACAGTGTGGACATAGTGGGATTGAGAGAGACTAGGACCACAACAGTGACAGGGGTTGAGATGTTTCAGAAAACGCTCGATGAGGCAATGGCCGGTGATAATGTGGGGCTTCTGCTGAGGGGAATTCAGAAGATGGATATCCAGAGAGGGATGGTGGTGTCGAAGCCCGGCAACATTAAGCCTCACACGAAGTTTGAGGCGATTGTGTATGTGTTGAAGAAGGAGGAGGGCGGAAGGCATTCGCCATTCTTTGCTGGATACAGGCCACAGTTTTACATGAGGACGACGGATGTGACAGGGAAGGTGACTGGAGTTACGAATGACAAGGATGAGGAGACGAAGATGGTGATGCCAGGAGACCGGGTGAAGATGGTGGTGGAGCTTATAATGCCAGTGGCTTGCGAGCAAGGAATGAGATTTGCGATCAGGGAAGGTGGGAAGACTGTTGGGGCTGGTGTCATCCAGTCCATTATCGAGTGAGTTGATAGTAAAACTATTAGTCTACATATGATTGGAATTATAGACAACATACTAGTTTCTTGTGGTGATCATAGTTTTGTTGATAGCTCGATCTCATTCATTGTGGTTTTTGCTTTCGGTTTTTTCATTTGAAATCAATACATATGTTTGAAATTAGGGTTCGGTCGATCAACATTTTGTGTGTTCTGGAAAGGCCAATGAGTGTTAGAATTGCTGTTGCCTTGGAGTTAGTCGGTGTTGACCTAAGTTGAAAGCAAGATACCATTAACTAAACCTGAATCATGAAAATGATTATGGACCTAAACCAAATTTGTTCTTTCGTTTTCACTTTCTTCCTTTTGAATGGGTTTTGAGTAATTGTAACAAGTTTATACTCGAGTCCCTGTTCTCCTGGTCACATGTGACTAAGGATGTATGGTCACCCACATCGGGACTTGATATCAGGGGAGGAAAATAAACGGATGTGCTTTTAATGTTCTATTCTCAACTCTTGATATCAAATCTAAGGGTGGGTGACAAGCATTCGCAAGAACATTTCTGGTTTATACTTTTTGTTAGTGTCGGAAGCAGAGGAATGCCTGCTGTCATGTGAAGTTTGTGTTGTGTTCTGAGTTTTGGCTCGTTGTTGAGCGGGAAGTGGAAGAGGAACTGAGATGGATATGAATGTGATCGATTGAAAGTGAAGTAAGTTGGCATCTGTTTCTTTGCATTCTGAATATTACATTACATGTTATTTGGTTGTCACAATCAAACCGAAGTTTAATGGTCCATGATTTATTTGGAGGCTTGTAGCCGCGTGCTGTGTTTTCTCAGAATTGCATCATCCCACCACCTTGGTTAAGTTTGTTTGCCCCACCACCACCATTGTATTTTGTTGTCACACTTATAAGATAAAAAAGTTAATGGTCCTGGATGTATTATGAAAAATACTTCTATGGCATGGGGATACCGTCAGCGTGGTGCCCCATGCCATAGACGTTGCACTCATGTATTAGGGTTGGACCTCCAATTGAGTGTCGTCGTGTCAAGCATGCAGTATGTGTAAAGTTGTAAATGCCGTGATGATCCCTCTCTGTATCTCTCTCTCACTCTGGTCACGCGATGAGAGATTGAGAGAAGGTGCATTATAACGATCACAATCAAAAAATTTCCGTAGGGTAGTTATCTCTGGTTTTAATCTTCATGTCCACTGGAACTAAAAAGAGGTCGGCTAGCTTTCCGACCTCTGTTAGCCTCCGATGGAGGAGGGAGCAGTAACAGGAAAAGACCGAGTCTTAAGTGTTCCTCTCTTGTAATACATCTTATTACTATTTTGATATCTGTCTAGCTATCAATGCCTATGACAAGCTTGAGTAATCGGAATTGCCGGGTTTGACGATGGCGAGCCAGTGAGTATACGATTAGCAACCCACTGGTTCGCTCCCTCGGTGTAGTGAACTCCATCCCAGCTAATAAAAGCCGACGGGTTTTGACATGAAGCACCGTAGACATCGCTTCCATTTACGCTTCCCTTGTTCCCGCACCAGATGTGGTCGTATCCCACGTGATAACCGCAACAAACCTTCATCGGATCAGCAAACCCTGTAAACAAGGATTGTAACGTTAATCAGTATCTAATAACGTAATTAGCGGTAAGGAAGTTGAACAAATTGGGTACCTTCAGTCTTTGCAGCGCCGATGAGTCCGTACTTGGCGGCATAGACATCGACGTATGTGATTGCAGCTTGTGGCAGCTCAGCTCTTAGTTTGATGACTCTGTCTCTGAGCTGCGTGTTGAACTCTACGGCAACGTCGTTTTGGGCCTTGACGCAGCCATGGTCGTCGAGATAACCGGCTGGCGGATTCAGGTTGTAGAATAACTGTACCGGCAAGCAACCAACAGGACCTGTGTTGTGTATCCAAAATGTCCTCCCCCCTTCTTCATATATCCGCTGAAGTTTGTCAATCACAACCAATGTTACAGACATGTTTGTTTAATGAAGATGCGATGAGCACTTCTAGTAGAAGTGCTTCCTACATAAGCAATTCCAAACCGACCTAATTAAGTTTCTTAATCTTAAGCGATTGTCATGGTGCTACTTTACTTACATGGACTGCTATGGCTAACTGGTTGACAATGTCCGGCAGTTCTGCACGAAACTGGTCGAAACTGAGCTTCCGAAACCCCATGGAAAGATCGTTTTGCCCGATATCAAAGGTGTACAGAGCCTCTGCGAACTCCCGAGGATCTGGCAGAGCGCTTCTCTCAGAAGGGTTCTTGGCTGGAGGACATGAGAAACAGTTCAGATTTACAACAGCCAATTAATAAAGATTGAAGCTTGAAGCAGTTTTCGGCACTGAAAAGATTGAACCTTGGCGATAGAGATCGGCAGTGCGAGCTTTGAACTGCAGGAACTGCGCCGTCTGCATATCGAGGGAGAAAGGGCTAATGCCGTACTGGAAAATGGTTTCGTTCGGCCGCCTGATGGTGGATCCTCCGGTGGCGAAATTTGCACCGTGCCGGTAATTTGTTCCGAGTGAGTTCAAATATGCACTCAAGTATGGCAACTTCAGGCGCTCAGCTGCACAAAATCACAGTTCGACGCGTATGTAAAATAAATATATTGAAAAGTTAAAAAATATGAACACGCATCATAATCAGGAATTAGCGAGAACAATTTGCCTTTAATTTAGTTGTTACCTAAGAAGTCTATGATAAGGCGGCCATCGGCGTCCCTCCCGGCCGGCTTGTGGAAGAATGCTTCGCCGTAAGGAGCTTTGATTGGCTCGAACGCGGCCGATATGCCGCCGGTGTCGGAATTCGAGTCCCCGAAGTTGTAAATTGCCGGGAAAGAACAGGGTGGTAAGTTCTGGCCTCCCACAGCCAAAACCCGGAAAGCCAAGAAGAACCCAGATGCCAGAAGCAGTTTCCAAAACTCCATTTTCCACTGTTTGGCTAATGGTAGTGACTAGTGAGGCTAATCATGCAGCATTTAAATGTGAAAGCTGGATAGGATGGGACTGGTTTGAAGAGGACAAAGTTATCCTAATTATACGTGGGGACAAAGATTTTCATCAGAGAGATTCAGAGGCATGTGCTGTTGATCTACTCGGCCGAAAAAATGGAGAACAGAAAAATTAATAGGAAAATCTTTTTGTCCCCGCTAGTGATGTAGACTTGGGGAAGTGATTATCTTCTAATCACTTCAACCGAGGCCATCAGATCAAGTAATCCGGATTTTTTAAGTTTTATTCAACGGTTTAGTTGTTTTGATTCTTAAAAATTATTATAATTTTTTATTGTTGGATGATATTTGAAATGTCCGGATCACTTTGATCTGATGATTTTGGTGGAAGAGATCTGAAGATGATCTCTTTCGGTCGACTTGTATAGTGATGAGGTGTAGTCCACTGTCCCCACCAGCTCAGTAAATTATTTTCCCTTTAGCTTTCTCGAGGTTTAGACAAAAAAAAAAAAAAAAAAGGGTAAAAGAAGACTTTAGAAGATTTGAAAAGAGATTCATTTAGAGTTAATGGAAAACAGAGTGCAGTAACGTTTTAAGATTCATTCAACTGACTTTAATTAGTGAGATAAGACTTTGTTTTTGTTTTTATGGTTCTTGTTGTTGTTGATACTTTATTGAGGATCCAATGGTGTTTCAGAGTCCTCTATTTCGATGTTTTAGTGGTTAGATTTTGGTTATTATATTTATTAAAATTTAATGATTTAAAACTCTAAATTACAGAACATTACATTAGAAAATCTTTCAATTTCAGCACAATTAGGATCAGTAAAGACTTTCCCATCGTGTTGCTTGGCCTTGGAATTGAGTGAGGGGAGAGAAATTTACTCGTAGCAGAATGCAACTGTGACAGCATTTTATTTAGTCATACAATGTCATGTCAATGGTGGAATTAGAAACTTAATCCGATAGGGTTTAACTTTAGTCGGGTTAAGTTCTGCTTGGAAATTTTTATATGGTAGAGAAGGAACCCAAGTCTAAGGGTGACACCATCGCTATGTGTTATGCATTGTAATTTTTTTCATATAACAATATGTGACTGACTTGAATACAATTACGACGACATTTCCAGTAGGCGAAACTTCTTTCTTGGGCCGCGAACCTTATGACGGATTAGGAGAGGGAACAGAATATGTTTCAGCAACACATGCCGTTGTTTACAAGGGAAGGGACAATGACATGCAGCTCGTTATAAATCTTGAATTATCAACAAGTTCCATGGAGATTAGAGAGACAGTTATGTTTGAATAGAGTCGGTGATTGCGAAGTGTGCGACTCTCTGTGTATAACGTACATAAGGTAATTAAAATATGGACCACGGTTGTCTGGACGCTCAAGAGTATCATGTATTTCGAATATTTTACTTGTTAGATCTTTATTTTAACATACAAAAATTAAGATTTAACTGTTAAAATACTTACTATTTAGTACCACAGTCTAATGATATTTCTCTTTATTTGAAGTAAGAGGTTATATGTTCGATTATCGCCAAAAGCAAATTTTAACCACATTATTACTAACCGTGAGATTTGGATCATTTTTCAATCATCTTAGTGTAGTTAATATTGTTTGTTAAAAAAAAAAAAAAAAAAAAAAAAACAAGTAGTCAAAACCCTCAGAATACCGCTTACTCCGAAGCACCGAAAGGTATTTATTTATGGTTATTCTATATGCCAGAACTCATGAACAACATTGAACAACATGATAGATTCTGCTATAGCACGCGTGATCAGCCAAAAATCTTGTTATTCAACAGCGTGCAAAGACAGAGAAACTTACGGCGTATATAATCCTCTTCTCCTTATATTTTATTAAAAAAAATTATATTATTCCGAAGTACACAATACTTTAATCATTTTAAACATTAATTTATTGCTTTTTATATAAGAAAAACTAATAAAAATGATTTGAAAACCTTGAGTTTTAACGATAAGGACAAAATAAAGAGTTACCAAGATTGATTTTTAGTGTTAAAATATAATTTTTCATTAAAGTTAACAATACTGAAAATTTTTCGTTAAATTCCCTTTTTATATATAATGTTCATCGTGTCGCCATGTCTTATAAGTGTTAAAGCGAGCAACAACACATGAGGGACATCTAAAGCATTTCCCCACCAAAACAAAGAAACTTGTAGTCTACTTTTATCTATTTATAACGCTCTTTACATGACAATTTCAGTTATTAACATTCATTTTTTTATCATAAAGTATCACACCACTAGTCATTCAGTATTACGATCTGGTGGTATTCCTCTTCACCAAATTAAGTTGCTCATTGTGTGACTTAATCGAATTTCTCCTCTTTCTAATGTAAAAATATTGATGTACTTAAAAAAAATAAAAAATTATCACACCACTCAATTTAGGTAGCCAACTGGCAATTTGCATTGCTTCTGCTTTTATGCCATTGGTCAAGGGAGGAGGATTCTCTACCCTCCTATTCTCATCCCCTCCTCTCACACATTACTTTCTGTCTTATTATCTCTATAACAAAATCAATATAAAATGTTGACGTGGTTTAACCATGATCGTTCAAATAGGAGGGCATGGAAGGATAGAGAGCTTAGAAGGGTAGAGAATCCTCCTCCATTGGTCAAGTCCAACTACATTATTTGTAGGACATTTTTCACACAAATATAAAATTTTCATATTTAAGTTCCATCCGATTTTGGGCTGGTTTGATATTGTTGTGCTTTAAAAAAAACTAATTCTACTGTGTTGTGAGAATAAACTCATTTTTGCTACTTCACGTTTTCAGCCTTTTTTCATCCAAAAATATGAAAAATAAGTTATTTTTAAGTGTTTACCAAACACCTTTTTAAGCTCCGTTTTTTTTTTATACCCACTTTTTATAAAAACACATCAGTACCAAACCAGTACTTCATATTTTTCTTGTTTTCTTTACAAAACATAAGACTAAATTTTAGTCTCGCTTGATTCTGCGTTACATGCCTTAACCAGACAACCTTACTAAAATTCATCTCATTTCTTATTAATTTCATCTCATATTTAACCAGTCATATGTTCTGGTGGGTCTCAATATGAACTGTTGATTATTTGAGCAGCAATCAAATGATTTGCAGCATCAGTGTAGTGCACACCATCCCAGCTCACATACGAGGAAGGATCTTCACATGAACCACCAAACACTTCTGTCCCATTTACGTTTGCCCTTTGCCCATACCACACTTGGCTCTTATCTTCAAAATATCCACAGCAGATGTTTGCAGTATTCCCAAATCCTGCACACACATAAAAAATGTCGACGATTCGTTGTAGTTTTAATCAGCGGAAATATGCATGAATAGAACTGGCTACAAATTTTTTAGAGAAAATTGGAGTAATAGCTCGTGAACTATGACCAAATCATAGTTTTGGTCTATGAAAAAAAAAAAATTACTCAAATTGGTATCCGAATTTGATAAGACGGAAGCATTGGTCCTTCACGATAACACTATGAGAATTTCCATCAAAATTAATCACGTGAAATGCACACGAGCCCATTTTACGGAGCCAATAGGAGAATATGCCCCTTGTAATCATGTGGTGCAAAGAAGCAATGCTCCATTATATTCGAATTCAAATATTAATTTGGATGAGGTTTTACCGCGCTCCTTTGCTCTGCCGTAGAGTTGATACTTTGCGGAAAAGACATCGACATATGTTATTGCAGAAAGGGGGAGCTCCGTCCTTAGCTGGATCACTTGCTGGTTGAGAACCTTGTTGAACTGTCTAGCAACGTCGTTTTGATACTTGATGCAACCGTGTTCATCAAGTAATCTGGTGATCGGATTAGGGATGAACTTTAATGTCATTGGTAAGCAACCGATGGGGCCGGTGTTGTGCATTCAGAATGTCCTTGCCCCTTGTTCGTACAAATTCTGTATAATATAAGACATTCTGATTAGTTAGAGCTTGTTTGATAACCATTTCGTTCTTAAATAATGACGTTTGCTTGTTCAAGAACCGGCCTCATATACTTACTCGTACAGCCGTAGCCAACTGGTTAATCATGTCTTTGATGTCAGCTGGAAATTGCTCATTATTGTTCATATTCCGAAAACCAACAGATACATCATTTTGCCCTATGTCAAACATGTAAGGAGCCTTTGGAAAGTCATCAACACTCGGGAATCTGTTATGTTGTTTCTTGGCTGCAGATAATAATAACTAATTAATATTAACGAATGAATTTCTCATGCTTGCATCACAAGTAAACTAACAAAAAAAACTTCCGAAAAAGGCGAAAATATGATCTGCGTTTGAGTTACCTTGGTTGGAAAGACTAGTGGTGCGTGACTTGAACTGGTTAAACTGAGCAATCTGGACGTCGAGAGAAAAAGGGCTCACACCATTTGCAGACACGGACTCATTAGAAGGCCGGATGGTTGATCCGCCAGTAGCGAAATTAGCGCCGTGGCTGAAATTGCTCTCGAGTGAGTCCAAATATGGGCTCAAGAATAGCAACCCCAGGTGACTTGCTGCACAATTAATTAGCACATCTCACATGAGTTCAGTAGCAGTCAAAGTTCTTGTAAATTTTGGTAATTAGTAATAAAGCAACTAGTATAATTACCGATAAAATCTATGACGAGACGGCCATCAGAAAGTTTCACCGGTGGGTGATGCGAAGCGATAGAATGCTGCGGATATGCCGCCGGTGTCTGAATTCTGAGTCTCCAAAGTTGTAAATTGCTGGAAAATCACAAGGCGATGAAGTGTTTATAACCTCTTTAATTACCTCCCACCCTCACTACACACAAGGCCAAAAAACCGGCAACGAAAAACTTTACCATCTTCATTTTCACCACACCAAACAGGTAACTTGGATGCAGGATACAAACTTGGATACCCTCTTATTTATCGAGGACTCGGTAACTGCAAGCAATGATAAGCTTGTGTGTTTGGTTTTTGACCTAATTTGGTCCATACATTTGACTAAACTACAGCTTTAGCTAACTGATCATACTTGGATCATTTGCTCTGTGCGGAGGTTATAGAGTGCCTTTTATATGAGCATACTACTATATTTCTTAATGATCATGGTGTTCATGCTTCCTAAGAAATGCCAATTGTCAGGGGGTGTATGGCAAATAAATCGGCAAAATGGTGAGAGACTTGCATGTAACGGGGTTGGGATGTATATCTCTTTGTATCAGTCTCTCTCCTCATGCGTAAAGAAATTAATCTATATTTTAAGAAATGGCAATCAGGGCTCCATTAATAACGAAATTTTCAAACAAAAGTTTGCATATTTTGTATAAAACCTCACACCTAGTAGAATGTGCAGTGATTAAGTCAATATTGGTATTGATTATTGATACATAAGGAGGGAGAGAAGGTTCAAATTCAATTCTTTCCTCTCTTATTCAAGTACAATACATTGAAAAAAACATCCAGTTTTTTCTCTAACTAAGGGCTCGTTTAGAAGTTCTTTTAAAACGACTGAAAGCGCTTTTAGAGAAAAAAATTCAGGTTCCAAAAGTCCTTGAAATGCTTCCTACAAGAAGCATGCGCAGGAAGCACGTCAAATGTTTTTTTTCTTCTAGATTCACTTGCATTTTTATTAAGGATTGTTCCAAAAATATTTTCACTAAAAATGTTTTTAATCATTTTAAAAATACTTTCAAACGAGCCCTAAGTTCTCTAATTCAGGATTTTTGTACAATAAAATGTTTAATTCTTTGATTATACAATATTTATCTGCTTTTTTTCTGAGTTTACTATTTCTTAACTGCTTTTTTTTTTTTTTTTTTCTTTTTTCATGTTAACTACTAATTACGAGGCTATAGAAAGCATCACATATGTATACGAATTTACTCGGATCGAATCCTATGACATGAATCTGTGATTGGAACCGGCACGTCTGAGAAGGAACCGCCGACGATTTGATCAGCAATCCAACGGTTTGCAGCCTCGGTGTAGTGTACACCGTCCCAGCTAATATACAAGGAAGGATCTTCACATGAACCAGCATATACTTGAGTCCCATTGCTTATGATGCCCTTATTACCACACCACACATGGTCGTCGTGTTCATGATATCCACAGCAGATGTTTGCCTTATCCAAAAATCCTGCATAAACATAACAAAAAACAGAAGCTGATGCTTTATCATAGTATTAATCGAGGGCAATATGCATAAATCGAACACTTTGGGTCGAGAAAGGGGCGTTAGAACCATGGTTTATATACGCATATTGTCTGTTTAGTGTTCCCGGCTTTATTTTTTATTAATAGTTTGTAGCAGACTGTTATTCGTGAGAGTGTTGAATCAGGATTTTACCGCGCTTCGTCGCGTTGCCGATTAGTTCGTACTTTGCAGCGAAGACATCGACATACGTTATGGCAGAAAGGGGGAGCTCCTTCCTTAGCTGGATCACTTTCTGCTCCAGCTGCCTATTGAACTGTCTGGCCATGTCATTTTGAAACTTGTCGCAACCCTGGCCGTCAACCAAGCCGGGGCTCGGACTATGGATGTTGTGTAACGTCACTGCCAAGCAACCAATCGGACCCGTGTTGTGTATCCAGAATGTCCTTGCCCCTTGTTCATACAAATTCTGTATAACAGAAAGATGCAGTTATATTAGCCCTGTTTGATAACCATTTTGTTTTTGAACAATGACATTTGTTTGGTAATGAACCGGCATAATACACTTACTCGTACGGCTTTAGCTTGCTGGTTAATCATGTCTGTGATTTCTGCTTCAAATTGTTCACTGCTGAATTTTTTCCTAAAACCGGTAGCTAGATCATTTTGTCCTATATCGAAAGTGTAGAGCGCCTTTGCAAAGTCATCGACTATTGGGAATCTGTCGGATTGTATCTCGGCTACAGATCATAACAACTAAGGTTACCATGCTTGCATCTCAAGTAAAATAACAACAACAAAAAACTTCCGAAAGGCGAGATGAACATGATCTGTTTTTTGGGTAATATGTGGCATGAGTCACCTTGGCTGGAAAGACTGGTAGTACGTGACTTGAACTGGGTATACTGAGCAATCTGGATGTCAAGATAAAAAGGGCTGACACCATTTTCAGACATGGACTCATTGTACTGCCGAATGGTTGCTCCGCCGCTAGCAAAATTGGCGCCGTGCCTGAAATTGCTCTCTAGTGAGTCCAAATATGGACTCAAGTATGGCAACCCCAAATGCTTTGCTGTACATAATATGATTAACAAGAAGTAATTAATGTCACTAATTATATTACAGTGTTCTTATAAAATTTGGTAAATGGTAAGTATACAACTAGTCTTAAGAAAAATTTACCAATAAAATCTATGATGAGACGGCCGTCACAACCCCTACCGGCCGGTCTGTGGAAGAAAGTCTCACCACAAGGTGATGCCATGGGGTAAAATGCTGCCGAGTTAGTACCAGTGTCTGAATTTGAGTCACCAAAGTTGTAAATTGCCGGAAAATCACAACCCGACGATGTGTATGTCACCCTTTCACCTCCCACACTCAGTAAACACATTGCGAAAAAACTGACAGCGAAAAATCTAGCCATCTCCATTTTCACCACACCAAACATATACTGCAACTCAAATGCAGGACCAGGATACGTCCCTCATTTGTTCATGATAACTGTACTTTTATTTGAACATGTTACTATTTCCTTAAATTACTTCCTGCATACAAGAATTTCCAATAATTGTGCCATAAGTTACGAAATTTACATTTGGAAGCTAAGTTTCAATCACATCTTGTTCTTAAAGATCAAGGCATGTTGTTGGAATGATGAGAGACTTACGTGTAATGCGTTCTATATTTTCCATACCCGTCTCTCTCGTCGAATGACTTATTACCGGAAGAGACAGGCACACACATAAAGGATGTACACTGCGTTGGAGGTTAGTTTTAACTGTTGAGAATGAATTTCACATTAATGAGAGAATAAACCTTGCATGAGCTTATAAGTAAGTTGGACTACACTCTGTATTGCCAATTAGTTTTATGGTGAAACCTAAACAATCTTCGTTAGCCCTTCCAAATTCGTGGAAATTTTTGTGCAGCACATGAGACCACATCCATCATTTTCTTTTCTTTCTCAAGAAACCTCCGTCTTTTTCTTTTTCTTTTCTTTCTGAAAAACCTCAAGAAATCTCGACAAGTACGAAAGAGATTCTATTAAAATAAAAAAAGTTACACCTAAGCAAAGAGTAGGGGCATAATATCCATCATTTTCTTCTTAAATAAAGAGTCATTATATTAATTTTTGCTTGTTAAAGTATTGAACTTTTGCCATACTGGTATAAACAGAAACAGTCATAGAAAAAAAATGAAGAATCACATATATATGGAACCAGCTACTCAGGTTGAGTTCTATGACATGAACTTTTGATCGAAACCGGCGGGTCTGTGAACGAACCGTGGACTATTCGATCTGCAATCCAACGGTTCGCAGCCTCGGTGTAGTGTACTCCATCCCAGCTGATATACAAGGAAGGATCCTTACATGAACCAGCATATACTTGAGTCCCATTAGTTATGGTGCCCTTATTCCCACACCACACATGGTTGTTTTCGTCATGATATCCACAGCAGATGCTTGCCTTATCCAAAAATCCTGCATAAATCAAGGGAAGTGTGCATAAATCCAATACTTTTTGTAGAAAATAGAACTTGAAGGACAATAATGGGGCACTAGAAACGTGGTTTTTGTATTGCGTATTGTCTGTTTAGCATCCCCGGTTCTATATTTGATTAAAAGATTGTAGCGGACTTTATTTTTCATGCCCATAATCAATGAGATTTACCGTTCTTCTTTGCGTTGCTGAGAAGTTCATACTTTGCAGCGAAGATATCGACATATGTTATGGCAGAAAGGGGGAGCTCCTTCCTTAGCTGAATCACTTTCTGCTCCAGCTGCCTATTGAACGTCCTAGCCATGTCGTTCTGAAACTTGTCACAACCCTGGCTGTCAATGAAGCCGGGGTTCGGATTATGGAGGTAGCTTAAGGTCACTCCCAAGCAGCCAATCGGACCCGTGTTGTGTATCCAGAATGTCCTTGCCCCTTGTTCATACAAATTCTGTACAACAGGAAGATGCGGTTATTTAAGGCCCCTTTGATAACCATTTTGTTTTTTAACAATGTGACTTATTTGTTAATGACCCGCCCTCATATATACTTACTCGTACGGCATTAGCATGCTGGTTAATCATGTCTGTGATTTCTGATTCAAATTGTTCACTGCTGAACTTTGTCCGAAAACCAGCAGCTAGATCATTCTGTCCTGTATCGAAAGTGTAGAGCGCCCTTGAGAAGTCATCGACTATTGGGAATCTGTCGGATTGTTTCTTGGCTGCAGATCATAACAACTGAGATCAATCAATGAAATGAGCTTCTCATACTTGCATCTCAAGAAAATAACAAAAAAACTTTCGAAAGGCGATGTGAACAGACTGTTTTTTGGGTAGTTTGTGGCATTAGTCACCTTGTTTGGAAAGAGTGGTGGTACGTGACTTGAACTGCTGGTATTGAGCAATCTGGATTTCAAGATAAAAAGGGCTCACACCATTTTCAAACATGGCTTCCTTGTAAGGCCGGATGGTAGATCCGCCGCTAGCAAAATTGGCACCGTGCCTGAAATTGCTCTCTAGTGAGTCCAAATATGGACTCAAGTATGGCAACTCCAAATGCTTTGCTGCATAATTAGCACATCACAGGTATTAGTGTAAAATTTGGTAAGGTAATTAAGCAACTAGTCTTACAATAAATTCACAGTTGGAGTCCACAAGAATTACCAATAAAATCTATGATGAGACGGCCGTCACAACCCCTTCCGGCGGGTCTGTGGAAGAAAGTTTCACCACAGGGTGATACCATGGGGTAAAATGAAGCTGAGTTACCACCAGTATCTGAGTTGGAGTCTCCAAAGTTGTAAATTGCCGGAAAATCACAACGCGACGATGTGTCTATCACCCCTTCCCCTCCCACACTCAGTAAACACATAGCGAAACAACCGGCAACGACGAATCTAGCCATCTGCATTTCCACCACACGAAACATACTGCAACTCAAAACGCAAGAGCAGGATACACTATTTATATGTGTGTGTATAATATATTAAATAGAGGACTAAGAGGAAGAGTGTTACTTTATACTTTGTCTCAAAATCGATCTGATTTTTACGATGTGTATTTAAAACGTGTGTTTTCGAATCCTAACTTATAAATATTTGCACAAACGAGAGGGAAAGGACTGAGGGAGGTCCAAATCCTTTACTATATATATGGAGGAAGAGTGTTTCTTTATACTGTGTACAAAGAGGTGATGAGAAAAACAAACAGGCATCTTTTGATTTGTTTTAATTTATACCTATTATGTCAGTGTTACTGTCATGCAGCCTAACCACATGTTCTTGTACTTCGTTCACGTGCTCTTTCTGCACACAAGGTCCCTTTAATCCTGCCACAAGTTACGAATTATACATCGGAAGTCAAGTTTCAATCAAATTTTGTTCTTAATGATCATGGCATGCCTTGGAATGATGAGAGATTTAGACGTAATGAGATTGTATAGCTTTATGTATCTGTCTCTCTCTTCACATAATACATCTCAAAAGAACGACAAACAAAAAAATAATATAAAACACGTTGCATGTTGATTTTAGGCTTTAGGCCACCCGAATTCGTGGAAACTTTGGTGAAGTCATGAGACCATTCCCATCATTTTCTTCATAAACAAAGAGTCATGATTAATATTTTGCTTGTTAAAGTATTGGCAATTATGAATAAAAACAGTCATAATTCAAGTGTGAAAGCATGTCACGTCATGCAACATTGTTGCAAAAATATACAATTCTATAGACTGCTTTATTACCAACCCAGTATTAAATTTTGAAAAAGGGTTTAAATTTTTTATGAAAATTATTAAAGAGGAATGAAAAAGGTGAAAAACCATTGAATTTTGTAAAGTACTTGTAGAAATTGTTCATCAGAACTTTAGAAGTATCACATACAGAAAAAGGATTTTAAAAATTGAACTGTGACTCGTATTTTGAATAGTATATATTTAATGTATTTATATTTTGAAATATTTTCATAAATTAGTATATATAAATTTTCTTTTCATAGATTATTATATATTACTTTTCTTATATAGACATTGTAAATATATTTGCATGCACGCGACCTTCTATATCTAAACTACACATTAATGAAATTCTCTTTATCAACCAAAAGATAGTGAAAAGAAAATTTTATTTTCTCTCATGAAATAAAATAAATGACAACGAAGTAATTTTGCACCAACTAAATTTTACAGTGTTTTTGAAAAACATCAGCTACATGTGAACTTAACAAATCTTTAATTAAAAAAATAAAAAAGCATCCCCGTTTCCATATATATATATATATATATATATATATATATCTCTCTTTCTCTCTCTCTCTCTCTCTCCTCATTTTGAAAACAAACAAAGAAAAATTGTCTAACAATGAAGTAATTTTGCACCAACTAAATTTTACAGTGTTTTTGAAAAACATCAGCTACATGTGAACTTATCAAATCTTTACTTAAAAAAATAAAAAAGCATCCCCGTTTCCATATCTCTCTCTCTCTCTCTCTCTCTCTCTCTCCTCATTTTGAAAACAAACAAAGAAAAATTGTCTAAACACACAAAGTGTGTAGGCATTTACTAATATGTATTACGAAAACCATGATATCGTGAGTTTTACTCTATTACAAATATCTCTTTGTTTTCAAGTAGGGGTGTGCTATTCACACACCTATTTTTACTTTTTATACACCCCTTGTTAATTTTTGTCCTTTGATCTTCTTCAATTCATCCGATCGGACGGTCAAAAACTGAAAAAGTTGTATGAGAAGTAAAAAGGTTGTGTGTATATCACACGCCTTTAAGTAAGCATGGTTATTTTGAAAAATTATTTTGGAGTTATTATATATTTGATCAGTGAACTACTTGGAATTGTTCATGGAGCACGAAAACTTTGGTGTTGCATTATTCTAAGGTATCAATGTAAACTACACATGGGTACATTAGAGCAAAAAGACTATTAGGAGTCACGTGAAGAGTTATATTTGATGATAGGTATAATAAACAAGTAAATGGATGATATGATATGAAATTATGTGATATATTTCTATAGAAGTACTTTATTTTCTAGTTTGTGGAAAACGACATTACTCCATTGACATATTACATATTCTACGTACTCACTAGACGTGATTGTTGCTTACTTTTCAACTTTTTATTTTTCAGATGAATTATTTGTCAGGACATGGCTAACCGAGCGAATTTTTATTAAAGGAGGGACATAAGGGTTTTCATTAAGTTTTGTACATATATGTTTATTTTTATGAAAGAAGTATTATTTTTAATCCCATATTTTGTTTATTTCTTATGATTTTTTTTTTTTTTTTGGTGCACCGAATCTAGGGTTTGAACGCATCTTGTAAAAGCATATAATAAAAAAGATGTGCATGCTACATGTGCCAAGCATGGGCCATTTTTATATTGTATTTACACTAAAAATAGTTGACCACAAGGTAGCCCCAAAGTAGAATAAAACTTGCTAAATGCATGTAAAGAAATGTCATCACGTCCAAATTGTCTTGGCAAATTCAACGGACATAACCTCAACTCGTGATTGATCAAGATTCCAAGTCATATTATATTTATGCAAAATAAATCACCGACGCACAAGTTGTATTATGATTTATACATAAACAACAACTCGATAACGTCCCTAGATTTTGTGTCTAGATCAGAAGGATAAGGTGGTTTGGACCATTCATTTTAAATCATGCAGTCTTCATTAGTCTGTCTCACTGACCTACTTCGCTTAAATTAAAGATCTGGATCTCTCTGTTCAACGGTTTGGATCACCTATTCCTTGGATTTCGACATAGAGATCCAGAAAGGATCTCAATTCATAAGCAACCACATCATTTGGTAAATAATTTGATGAGCAAATTTAATAGCTCTGACATTGATCACATGGGAAATAATTTATGTACACCATTTCATATTGTGTATTTTCTTAGCAAAAATGTTACTCTTATCATTATTTTCATACTACTTTTATACCACATCTCTAAGACTCTAATAGAGATGAGACTCGCATGTGTTGTTAGAGCCTATCTCTATTAGAGTGGTGAAAATTTTAGTATGAAAAATATGATAATTGTGACATTGCTCTTTCTTTAACTACTAATTTGAACAAATCAAAAAAGAATTAATTGTAAAAACTAAAAGAGGCGTGCAAAAGATGAAAAAAAAAGTGCGCACAAAAGGCCAAGAAAGATGCACATAAAGTGAATATTCTGTGCAAAATCACTCCCTTTATTGACATTTGCCTTTGAAAATTTTCCCTAATTTGCTGAACTCGGAAATGAGCCTTTCACTGAGGTAAACAAAGGCAGAAGGCCTGCACATGGAGAAATTTTTTATTGGGACAGGAACACGGTGGTACATCACGTGTTTTTATGTAAGTGGTGAAAAAAAATATTTTTTAAGTTAATAACTTTTTAACACACATATCCCACCATTTGTACAGTAACACATGATGTACCACCTCGTGTGCCGATCATACTGAAAAATCTCTCATGCATATGAATGTTTAGTTTAACGATACTCAAGTCTCCCTTTTGTTTAATGAGATTCTAAGTCTATATCTCATGAACGATAAGTAATAAGTTTGAGACACAGTTACTTTGACGTTCAATTGCACATAATAGTCTCTCACCCATTTACTGGGATAGACATCGAAAGAGGAGGGCGCATCGAGATTGGGCCACATTTACTCAGACTTGGATCCAAAAAATAGGCCCAAAATCCTTATGAGTCCAGGACCAGATGAGGCTGGCTTATAATTAGGTCTGCGGCCCAAAACATTTTATCTTCCTTCGCTTGCTCGCTCGCTCTCTCCTTGCGCGGCTTCGTAGCTCGAGGAACTCAGCAATGGCGACGACTGAGAAGGCGAAGGAGGAAAAGGAAGGGAGCAACCTACTGGGCTCGCCGACTTTCAGGGAGCTTGAGAACGGCCGCTTCCAGTGCGTCGAGACAGGCCACGAATTGCTGGCCAAAGACAAAGAAATTTACTCTCAGAGCAAACGGTGCCGTTTGGGTCTCATCGAATATGCCCTTGCCCATAAGAAAGCTCCTCTCAACATGTTCAAGCAGGATCCTCTTTCCCGGTAATTTCATAATCTTTCGTTTCCGTTACATAAAGATTTAAGCTTTGATTAATTTCTGCATAATTTACATTGGAATTCTGCTGCGTTTGATTGCTTAAGCACTTCCACTTATGCTTCCTAGAAACATGTCGAATTTTTCATTAAAATTAACGTGCTTTCTGGAAAAATACTTGGAAGTGCTTTCTGGAAAAATACTTGGAAGTACTTCCTGAGTAGGTGCTTCTCCAAAAAGCGCTTTTACCTTCCTGGTGTTTTCCTAAACATAATCAAAATCGCATTTGTTGGTCGGAAAGCACTTTTACTCCTTTTAGAAGGAATAATCCCCAAGGGGCCAATGTTAAATTTACGTTTGTTTATATTTCCCATATTGCGAATTGATATACGAAAAGTTGTAAATTTTACTGCAAACCAAGCAGTGATTTTGGGTTTATGCTGAACTCTTGTTCGTTTGCTTTCCTTGTGCAGCTCAAAGTTGCTGTGTAAGCTAACAGGGGATACTATCAATAAGTCAGAAGAGCACATTTGGAAGCATATAAATGGGAAACGGTTCCTCAACAAGCTCGGTTCGTATATTGTTTCGTTCTTTTTCTAATCCATTATGTTGGTTTTCGGTTCCAATTTGTGTATGGATTGGCTTTTGGACTTGTGGGTTTTGCTTATGTATGAATTTGATGGTGTCCCAAGTGTTTTTAATGGTGATATTCATGTTGGTTTTATAAACAGAAGAGAAGGAAGAAGAGAAGCTAAAGGCCAAGGGAGTGGTAGAAGAGATGGGTGATCAGAACCCGGAAATAGTATCTGACCAAGATGGAGACGGAGACGGAGAAAGAAAGAAGAAGAAAAAGAATAAGAAGAAGAAGAAGAAGAATAAGAAGAAGGATAACAGAGTTGATGAGATTATGTCTGAAAAAAGTAAGTCTTCTGATGAGGAAGGTGATACAGAAGAAACTGACTTTTGGATGCCACCAGTGGGAGAACGTTGGGACTTTGACGAGGGAGGTGACAGGTGGGGTTCTGGTTCAGAGTCAGAGAACAAGGATGATGAGATCGATGGAGCTGGTACGGCTTTAGTTGTGAACAACAAAAGTATAATGCTGATTTAGCATTTGGTTTTTCGCATATATTGTTGGTTGGATCTTTGAACTGGCCTTGAATAGCATTATATGTTTAGTTTCAGATGGTGCATTTGAAGATGGCAAAGAGGAGTCAGAAGAGCTCTCCAAGAGGTATGATGCTTCTTAATTTTTGTTGGCCACTCTTATATTTGTGGAAGAAACCACAGGACACAAGATCCCCGAACACCACATGCTGTTCTTCTGAATGTACCCAATTATTGTTTTGCAGGACGAAAAGGATGTCCATAGAAATTGGACCAAGCAGCTTTGCTTCAAGGAAGAAGAAGAGTAAAAAGAGCACGACATGATCCGCTATCGACTTATCTTCAATTTACGAGATTAAAGACATGAAGAAAGAACTGTGATACTAGATTAACTGATTCTATCCATTTTTGAAGTATGTGTTTAGGTGTGATTTCGGAATGTATCAGTTCTAAGCTCTTTTAAAGGTTGTATTTTTCGCTCTAGTCGTTTATTAGATCAAAACATTTTGTTCAGTGTAAATTAATAAAGATTTTGCCAATGAATATTGAATTGATTGATGTTTTTGTTTTCGTTGAGGCTCGTAATTGTCAAACATTTCGACAACCTGGCCGGAAAAAAGAACACTTTGACCACCTTGCCGGAGAAAAATAAACGTTTCAGCCACAAAAGCCAAGGTTGTAGGCTTGTGAATATGTCCATGCTCATTGACTATACAATTTGTTGATCAAAAACTAAGCGGTCGCAAAATTATTAGACAATGGAACGAAGTTGAGCAAGCAATGCCCTCAGCTCCTCCATCGCCAAAGGAACTTTTATTTGGGTGTCCTTGAACTTGAAACGGTACCTTCTCCTTCGTTATCTGTGCCGAAGTAACGGTCTCCGAACTCTCCCATGCCCGGGATCACGCGTAAGTCGTCGTTCAGAGATTCATCGATCTCCGATGTGACGAGTTTTAGCTTCGGAAATTTCTTGCAGATGGCATGTATTCCATCTGGCGCCTGCATTACAAATTCTAGGTTATTCGGAACAAGTTCATGTTGAGGAATTTACAGGAGCGTATGTGTCGGTGTCTTGAGGAACAAGGAAACATGAGAGTAACTCACTGCTATGAGGTTAAGGAAGATGATGTTCGTTTCAGGTACGCCCTTACTGAGCAGCAGAGATATCGCTTTGATGGCGGAGTATCCTACAAATTTACAGATTTTAGAAGACATTATATGCTTCCCAATTAGACGTTAGATGTTGGTTTTCTCAAACCTGAAGCCAGAACAGGATCAAGAAATAACACATGCCGGCTTGCGATGTCTTTTGGTAGCTTCTCATAGATCAACTGCAGCAACATTGTAAGGATATAAGCATGAGAGAGAGAGAGAGAAAGAGAGAGAGAGAGAGAGAGAGAGATAGAGGTGAAACAATGGTTTCCTCCACGAACCTCTCGGCCATTGTTACCCTTTCCATGGATGAGGATTTTTCCGATTTTAATACCCTTGCAGCATGCTCTAAGCGCGTTCTCCATGCTTTCTCCACTGATACAAGGAAATTCGAACACAATGAGACGATGTATTTCAAGAATTTCACACACAAAAATTAAGATATGGATGTGAATCCAACTCCTCCATAGCAGAAAAATGCAAATTGGTTTACGAAGATCAAGGCTGATCATCGAGTTTTGTAAGGTTCTGATGAACAAACCTTCTAATGACTGAAACGCCGCACAAGCGTTTGTAGAAAATAACTCCACTGTACACAGTTCCTGCCATGAAAATAACCCATCATCTAATTGAAAGTCGTATAAAGACATTATGTATGGTCTATCGACAATGGTGTTGCAATGTGATGACGATTATCTAACGAGTTCATCTAATTGAATGTCGTATCAATAACTTCTAGAAGAGCTACCTGTTGGGGTAATGATCTGCTTTTCTTTGAAGGGAAGCTGACCTAGTCCATGCTCCACAACCTGAAGTGTTCGTTCACACCATTATACGCTACAGCATGCTTATCGGCAGTCAGAAAAAAACTTCGTAACATAAACGTGTAGATGTACCAAGCGAATAAGTCGGTCTGCATAAAAGACGAAGTCATGCTTCGTTGTTTTGGCATCGCGAATTAGGGTGTGCATTCCCCGTATCTGAACGAAACAAAAGAAATAGCAAGTTTGGAATCTGTCCCCCTTCCTATCATTCCCCTTTTCGAATGCAGAGATTTCGAATATAAACCAAACAAGTTCAAGGGTTACAAAGTTGTGAATGTCACCTGAAACGTTGAATGTATAACGACGATGTTTGGATATATTTTACACAGTTCGTGCTGGCCAAGCTTTGTATGAATATGTTGTACAATCAAGTCAATTGCAACATCGTTATCTCCTCCTCGAGGAATGATGATGTCTGCATATTTTTTCGAGGGAAGTATGAACTCTTCGAAACTAGGCTTCACGAATCTGGCATACTGCAAATTACAGCCAACTAGTTATCACAAGTAATTTCAAATACATAACAGCACTTCAATTAACATCCAAAAGGAAAGGAAACGAAAGGGGGAGAGTTGAACCAACCTGGTCAAGCACATTCTCGATATTTCTGCCTCTTTCAACAGTATCACGTTGAATTCTCCGAGAAAGGCGTACATCAGAATCTGCACTGGTGTAACTGTTATGATGGTTATTGGATAAGAGGTCATACTATGCGAAACACATACGAAAAGGCGTACATCAGAATCTACTCAATTGCCAGATAGTTTGTTCCAACTTCCAAACTCAAATTGCTTAACTATGAGGGCAAATAGATAAAGATAACCTGTGTCGACGAATATTTTCATGTTCATGAGATCGCGGACGCGAGGGTCATGGAGAACAAGTATTCCCTCTAAAATGATTATGTCTGGGGGGTTAACCTGCAATTATTTGATCAAAATAAGCAGCAATGCCGGAAAACGTGTTAACTGAGACTCCGACTGGATTACCTTCCGAGCTGGTTCTATAGCTTGATGAGTCTTAAAATCATAATTCGGGATGCTGACTGCCTGTCCGCGCTTTAAGTGCTCCATGCAAGAAAGCAAAAGCTCTGTGTCGAATGCCTCTGAAATCGAAAAGCAATTGCAATGTGAAGAAACATCACTAGTCGCACGAAAAAAGAAGTGAAAGAACACATATCTAGTCAAATTTGATTTGAAATCAATCAAACATTAGCATGATTCACGAAAGGAATGGCTACCGGGATGATCAAAATTGTACTCATGAACCCTTTTCAGCTTCTCAGCATCCAAGGAATGATAAAACGAATCCTATAAAACACAACACAAAACATGAAGAACAAGGAAGATGATTGCCGCACACCTCTCTTCATCTTCTGCACACCCTTTTTTGTTTACGTCCCTCAACTCTTTGTCCATTTATTCAATTCAAAATGCTAGAAATAAACGAGGGGTGTGCAAAAATCACTACGAAGAACAAATTAGGAAAGAACAAAAAAAGCGAAAGAAACGAGTACTTGATTTACAAGAACAACACGCTGATCGCGCAGCTGGGAGATGATCATGTTGCAGACGGTAGTTTTTCCGGATGCAGTCCCACCGGCAACACCTGACCATTAACAAACAAACATAAAGAAACATGGAAATGCAGATTGAAATTGCAAGAGAAGGCATCCGCTCTGACCAACGTGGCTACGTACCGATGAAAAACGGTTGCTTGGCTGAGGGTTTGGCATTGGAGGCGTTGCCATTAGACGATGGATTGAGGGACAGGTTGGTTTTGAGGGCATTGGTCAATGGATCCACACCTGCAGATGAATTCATGGAAGCGAATGGAAGCGTATGAGTGAAGGGCATGGGAACGCAACGAGAGTGAAGGTGGTGAGATTTTCTGTTGGGTGATTAGGGAGAAATTACAGAGATTAGAGAGAGAGAGAGAGAGAGAGAGAGAGAGAGCCCCTAATAGTGCCCTTAATACTAATCCTAGTCCTAATCCGGAGGGGTTGGAACTTGGAAGCGTCCCTTCCTGGTTTAGAAAATTAGAGCGAGAAAGTAGGGAATTACGAAATTCGCGGGAACAAAAACGCCATTCTCGTGTGTGGTCGGTCTCGTGTGGAGAACGTGCCTCTCGTCTTCTTCTTCTGCTTAAGCCTCGTGGAAAACAACCTACTTTCAACCGGGAATTCAAAGGTGGGCGGAATCACAAGCCTGTTAGAGCATTGTCGTGTTTTAACTTGCCCATATGAAATCGTATAAGACCGCTACCTTGGTGTCTCAATAACAAGTAAGATGTGAAACATATGAGAAAGAACTTACATGTAACCCGAACGTCGAAGTGTTCGTACGTAGTTCGTAGAAAATTGGAGGACAAACAACCCTTGTCAACTCTTCCGCATCGTACAAAATTCATAAAACAATAGGTCCAAAACCATATAATCAATTTCCAATTACTATCTAATTGTAAAGGCTTTTTAGACAAAATAGTCCTTAAGATTTGTTTAACTCCTCACTTTGGTTCTTGAGATTTGAAAATCAATAGAAGTGGTCCATGAGATTGTCTACTATCAATCATTTTGGTCCCTTGGTAAAAAATTATGTTAAATAAGGATCAATGACCAATTCTATTGATTTCAAATATTAGGGACCAAAGTGAGAAGTTATGCAAATCTCAATGACCATTTTGGCTAAAGGGCCAATTGTAAAAAATAAGATAATATCCCAATGCAAAACAGTCTCCTAATTATGCTAGTTTTTCTTCAATTTTGTTGCGCCTTTCTCCTACCGTAACTTTGCACATTTTCTAACTGTGCAAAGCTAGGTAAGGGTGTTTACGATAGACGTTCTTTCCAACCCTCGCAAAGCGGGAGCCTTATTGGTTTGGAGTCGCCACTACCATCTCAATCTCACGAAACAAAGCGCATCATGGCCTCGACCAGTAACTGAGACATTCCCTTGGCTCTCTACTCTTTCGATACATTCTCTTCGACTGGCAGGGCTGTGCACCAATACCGCATCTGGCACATCTTGAAAGAGGAGAAGAAAAAAACAAATGTCAAATTTCCGCAGAGTGAGAGTCTGCACAAATTAACAAGGAAATAACAAAACGTATGGAATTCTCAGTACAAAATGTGTAGAAGATCCATATCAATGTGAAATGAATTAGGTCATGTACCTGAAAATCAAGCAGAATCACATTACTGAAATCCCCTCGTCCCACAACTTCTTTCTCGCAATCAAAACTCTTTCGTCACTTGAGGAAAGAGCATCGACCTGCGGTTCTACTTCTGATAACCAGCCATCCCACTTCAAGGCAGTCAGAAACTTTCGAATATAGTTTATAACAGCAGGTTTGTCTCGTATAATGACAAAGCCATCTGGTCTGAGCATCCTATCCATTTCAATCAATAGATCTTCTGCATTGCAACCCCGTTCAGCAATCTCTGAGAATACTTCCCATGCATGTAGAAGATCATATGTACGTGGATATGTCGAAAATGCTTCACACCTATACAACACAGTGAGCGAAAATATTCAACTCTCTGAACAGACCAATAATATGTGACAAGAAATTATGAATTGTAATTACTGAGAATAATCAAATCAAAATGCATACCAGTCATGAACAGTCCCAATTAATCCTCGATCGTAGATGATCTTTAGTCTGGCCGAAACATTGACAGGAGCCACATTCATTACCCAGACGTCTTTTTCATTCAGGGCAGCAGCAAATCCACCAAGGTATGAGTTCATGTCCATGACATTTCTAATTGAATTTTCCTGTATGACAGACTTCATCTGCTTCCAGTACTCGATCACTCTAAAGCGCCATATGTTCTGCAGCACGTGGATTTTTCAGTCTCTCATTAAATAGAATAGTAAAGTTTAGTAGGCAAACATCTACGTGAACAGTTAGCTTGTAACATCAACGTGAACAGTTAGCTTGTAATCAGGAAACTTACAGTGTCCTCTTGGAATTCTTCAGGACTGACGCCAATTTCTTCCAGGCGAGGTGGTGCTGCAGTAAGCCTCTGTGGCCAAGGAGCTAGTCCACTTCCTCTTTCCTTGTGCATCTCTGTTTTGCAATTTTTAGTAATGATAAGATTAGGAGGTGGAAAGCCTAAAAAATTGACGATGGAAGTATAGCAATGCTACTTACTTCCAGAGTATCGAGAAATGCACGCCTTCATGCTCACGTTCCAGCTTGCATCTGGGTCATCCTTGGAATCACACAGAGGGGGCTGGGTCCTAGAATCTCTCTTCAAGTAACAACTATTAGTCAGGGGCTTGGCCCATACAACACTAGGCTCTTTCTTCGCTACAACTCTCCAGCACATTCTCTTCAGAAGATCATACATAGCATTCCAGATCCTCCTATTTTCCGGATCAAGTGCATATGCTTCAGGAGAAGTATACACAAAATACCCTCCAGGTCTCAGTAATCTATCAAGCTCTAATAACAGGATCCCATCTCTTTGAAGCCAATCTATTCGACAGCGTGAGCAATGAGCCAGCTCAAATGATCTGCTTGGATAAGTAAGTCTTTTTATACCCAAGATACCAAGAGTGGATGGAATCCCCCTCTCTAGAGCAAATTGTATTTGATTCTCATGTGCATCATTCGGAGCAAGAGACAGCGCTATGACGTTGTGAGAAAGAAGATATGCCCCAAAACTCGCAACTCCACAACCCACATCGAGAACATTCCGGATATTGCCTCCATTGTTGAATTTATCACCAGGAAACTTTAGCATCTACACAAATAATAAGCATACCATTCGCGAATTGGAATTTTTTGTTTTTCTTTTCTACTTACTATTCCCTTTATACTACAAAATAAAGATAGAAAAGAATCCAGAACTGAATCAGTGTTTAAGTACCCTGGAAAGAGCAACAATGTACTTATCAGCTCCACCGTGGAAATGCGTCCCACCACCCGGAAAACTGATCTTGTCCCCATTCACAACCATCCAATTCTGATCAGATTTCACTTGTGCAAGATGGGTGTGTGGAATGTTGGCCTTCCACACTACATCTCTACTTTCCGGCCATCTTATAGGTATCTGAAATTCTAGAAATGGTTTCGTCGGAATCATCACTAAGCGAAGTCAAGCAAAGTAAAACTCATACGGAAGCAATGACAACCAACCTTATAACCAAGTGGGGGCGGTATCAAGCAATTATAACGCCGCTCTGGAGCCGGGCAATGCCGCTCATAGTGCTCCCTAAAGGTCAAATTCAGCTTCAATCGCAGTTGGTAGATAAGGTTTCTATCAAGACATGGTATCAACTCTGAAAACTGTAAATCACAAATCTGCGAAAACACGAAAACGCCATAAACTTGAGCACAAATGAACACATTGTACAAATTCTGGAACAAAAAGTTTAACATTTATGGATTATAAAGAACAGCATTCAACAAAATCCAGATACAACAATCCGTTATACAAAAGGGTGCAACTTCTTCTTCCCAAATGAATACCCCAAATGATGCGATTGAAGTACGCATTAATCTTTGATTGACTAGCGACAATTACACTAATCAACAAAACAAGTAAACCATTAATTACTGTGTTACATACGGGCAAGCTTTTAAGGATCTCAGAGTTGTGCTCCTGATCGTCATGCAAATCATCCAAATCGCGATGGAGAACGAACCCACTGAAAAGCGGGTGGAGTCCATCGGAGCCGGAAGCTTCCTCGTCGGATCTCCGCGAGCCCGGCCCGAAAGAACACCCGTAGTGCAAACAGAGCAAGCCCAGGCAGGCAATGAGACCGATTATAGCGAACTTCAGCAGCTTGTTCGCAGCGGGGAAAGAACTGAGCTCGCCATTGTGCTTCATTTCCGTACGTTCTTTGGGTTCGGGCTAGCCGTCAACATGGGTGAGAGAGTGCGAGCAGCTTTAGCTACCCGCTTTTCGCGGGAGACAGAAAGGGATGGCGATGCTAGCGTGCGGTCGAGACTACTTGAGTACCAAGCAAATCATTATGAGTTCGGTTGAAAATGTTTTTAAAACGATTAAAAGTCTTTTGTGAAATTGATTTTGAGTTCTAAAAGCATTTTAGGAAAAGTAGCACAAGATATATGCTTCTCTTACAGGAAGCACTTAAAAATATTTTTCAGGATTCACTTGAATTTTTACTAAGGATTGGTTTCAAAAACATTTTTACCAAAAGCACTTAAAAACACTTCCAAACGAGCTCTATATACCTAAAGTACCCTCCTACTTGTTTATTTTTTGGGAAAATTTGGCAGCGACTTTGAAACTATGTTCCACCGTGAGTATCAAGCAGATGACTTGATATACCTAAAGTACCCTTCGATTTGTTTTTTTTTAAAGGAAAAATTGGCAGTGACTTTGACCTTCTTCCCTTTCTAAATTTTTAATTTGGTTATGAACTTAGGAAACATTGAATTCGACTCAATTGTTGATGCATCTTTTGGCTATTCTCACATGCGTGTCTAAAGAGGTTGCTTTATTTGTTGTTGACGATTGGAAGGTTTGGGAGGAGACGATGGTGACGGTCATCGCCAAATGCCAAAGAGGGAGAAAAAAGCAGGGTCAGGACTTCGTCTTTTCTAATTTTTGGACCCATCCCGTTTATTCTTAAAAAATTTAAACCCCTCCCACCCACCCCCCCCCCCCCCCCCCCCTCTTTTCCAATCCGCTTGTATTCATCCCGACCTGTGGGTCCAAAGTTCGTTTGCCAAACTCTAGTTTGTAGCCGCACAGAAGTACGTAAGGCCTACTCCAAAAATCCATTGGAATTCTTTTACCCTACTGGAATGTTGTGTGGTGCAAGGCCTGTCCCATGGCCCAGGGTCACAGCCCACACAGGAGGTGTCAAGTCTACGACATGAAGCTCAATTTAAACGACAATACCAAACACACCTTGCTATGACCATTTAAAGTCATCACCGATTCAAATTGGGGCTGGTTCAGTTCGGACTGATTCCAATCCATTAATTTTCTTTAATTGGAGCTGATTCGGGTTGTGCTGTAATTTTGTATAAACAAATGAGTTGAGAGCCGTGACAAAATAATCCTGACGTCACATGTGTGATTTGCACCGCATCTTATTGCACAAGTTATGTCCGGTCCACATTGATGCTTATACAAATACACAAGCCATATTTAATTAAAAATATTAATCATTTTTGCCGCGACAGTTCCATCATTGATGCACAGAAATATGGTTCTTGACTGGAAATGGATGGTCTTGACAGAACGATGCGAATCTTTAGACAATGCTCGCGTCCATTTTATGAGTGCGTTTATTTGAAAAAATATATATGTATTTAATCACACGCGAGAAAGACTTTTTAGAGAACAGGTTGCCGTGGTAGCAGCATTCGGGGCCGCTACCATGTAAAGACTGTTTTACACATGATCTTGTCATAGTGAATTGGAACATTATGATGGCGGTGAGTTTTTTTTGTTAGTCGTTCTCGTGAATTGATCATCTTGTACGCTAACGTTAGATTAACGCATTTTTTTATACAAATTTTGTAATTTGATTATTCAAAACGAATCAACAACTAATTGCACAGGATCACAGTCAATGATACTAAACTTGATAAAGAAAGAAGAAGAAGAAAAAAAAAAGTCGACTTCCAAACTAAAATAAAATGTATATAAATATAGAAATTTGTTATTAGCACTTCAAAAATCTCATTTGGCACTCCAAACTTTCTATAATTAGAAAGAAAAATACACTTGTGCGGAGTATAGAATTAGATTTTTGAAGTACTAATAACAGCTCCCTAAATATGTCTTAACAAATATTGTACTTGACATCTACACAAATAATAAGCATAGACCATTGGCGAATTGGAATTTTTCGTTTTTCTTTTCTACTTGCTACTCCTTTGATGCTACAAAATAAAGATAGAAAAGAATCCAGAACTGAGTCAGTGTTTAAGTACCCTAGAAAGAGCAACAATGTACTTACCAGCTCCGTCATGGAAATGCGTCCCGCCTCCCGGAAAACTGATCTTGTCCCCATTCACAACCATCCAATTCTGATCAGATTTCACTTGTGCAAGATGGGTGTGTGGAATGTTGGCCTTCCACACTTCGTCTCTACTTTCCGGCCATCTTATAGCTATCTGAAACTCTAGAAATGGTTTCGTCGGAAGCGAAGTCAAGCAAAGTAAAACTCATACATAACCAATGACGACCAACCTTATAACCAAGCGGGGGCGGTATCAAGCAATTATAACGCCGCTCTGGAGCCGGGCAATGCCGCTCGTAGTGCTCCCTAAACGTCAAATTCGGCTTCAATCGCAGTTGGTAGATAAGGTTTCTATCGAGACATGGTATCAACTCTGAAAACTGTAAATCACAAATCTGCAAAAACAGGAAAACGCCATAAACTTGAGCAAAAATGAGCACATTGTACCAATTCTGGAACAAAAAGTTTAACATTTATGGATTATAAAGAACAGCATTCAACAAAATCCAGAAACAACAATCCGTTATACAAAAGGGAGCAACTTCTTCTTCCCAAATGAAAACCCCAAATGATGCAATTGAACTATGCATTAATCTTTGATTAACTAGCAACAATTACACTAATCACCAAAAATAAGTAAACCATTAATTACTGGGTTGCATACAGGCAAGCTTTTAAGGATCTCAGAGTTGTGCTCCTGATCGTCATGCAAATGATCCATATCGCGATGGAGAACGAACCCACCGAAAAGCAGGTGGAGTCCATCGGACCCGGAAGCTTCCTCGTCGGATCTCCGCGAGCCCGGCCCGAAAGAACACCCGTAGTACAAACAGAGCAAGCCCAGGCACGCAATGAGACCGATTATAGCGAACTTCAGCAGCTTGTTAGAAGCGGGGAAAGAACTGAGCTCGCCATTGTGCTTCATTTCCGTACGCTCTTCGGGTTCGGGCTAGCCGTCAAGCCCGATGGATCCGACCGAGTTTTTCTGGAGCATGGCCATGGGTGAGAGAGTGAGAGCAGCTTTAGCTACCTCTTTTCGCGGGAGAGACAAAGGGATGGCGGTGCTAAAGTGCGGTCGACACTACGTGAGTACCAAGCAAATGACTTGATATACCTAAAGTACCCTCCTATTTGTTTATTTTCAAGGAAAATTTGGCAGCGACTTTGAGACCTTGTTCCGCCGTGGGTATCAAGCAGATGACTTGATATACCTAAACTACCCTTCGATTTGTGTATTTTTTAAGGAAAACTTGGCAGTGACTTTGAACCTTCCTTCACCGTGTTTTTTAAACTTTTAATGTGGTTATGAGCTCATAAAACATTGAATTCTGAGTCAACTGTTGAAGCATCCTTTAGCAATTCTCACATGCGTGCCCAAAGACGTTGCACAATTTGTTGTTGGCGATTAGAAGGTTTTGGGAGGAGATGATGGTGATGGTCGTCGCTAGACGCCAGAGAGAGGGAGAAATAATCCGGGTCAGGCCCTCGTTTTTTCTAATCTTTGGACTCATCCTGTTTATTTTTAAAATATTTAAACCCGTCCCGTACCTTTTCTAATCCGTTTGGACTCATCCTGACTTGCGGGTCAAAGGTTTGTTTGCCAAACACTAGTTTGAAGCATCCCTTGGCTATTCTCACATGCATGCCCAAAGACGTTGTGCAATTTGTTGTTGGCAATTAGAAGGATTGGGAGGAGACGACAGTGATAGTGATGGTCGTCGCCAAACTCTAGTTTGTAGCCTTGTGGGATCAAATGAGAATTGAGAGTGTGGAAGTAGGTGGGGCCAGCTTCAGAAATCCATTGGGATTCTTTTACCACATTGGAATGTTGTGTTGTGCGAGGGCCATCCCATGGCCCAAGGTCATAGTCCACAGTCGGTGCCAAGTCTACGACACACGAAGCTTTTAAACGACAATGTCAAACACAGCTTGCTGTGACCATTTAAAGTCACAACCGGTTTCAATCGGGGTTAGTTCGGTTCGGGTTGATTCTAATCCATAAAAGTTATCTTCAACCGAAAGAGAGTCAAAGGGTCATATTTAGTCTTATAGGCCTACAAGAATATATTTTTTTTTTTTTTAATAAACAGTGTCAAACCATATTTTATATCATCTCTAATCGAGGGGACCAAAATATCATAGGCCAAAACATAGCCCTTTGACAAAAAAAAACCCATCTTTAACCAAAGGGGGTTATTTTTTAGCCCCTCAATAATTTATTATTTTAATTGAATTAAACTACCGTATTAAAATAAGATTTTCAAACATATTTTGAGTGCTACTTGTCGCTAAATGAATAAGCCTCCGGATTTTTTTTAATTTTTATATAATGAAAATGATGTGAAAAATTGGTGAAGAATTGAAATAAAATAAGGTAAGATAGTATGAAATGATGAAAATGACGTGAGAAATGTTGTAGAAATGACTTAGGTATTTATAGGAAAAAATTAGAATTAAAAAAAAATTTGTCAAAAAAAAAAAAAAAATCAAATGCAATAGGAACTTGACGTCTGATTATGGCCAACTCGCTAACCTAGTGGCTGATTTTTGGCCGGATGGGACCCACAAGTCAGTCTAGCTTTCGGTTGAAGACGATTTTCGTGTCAAAATAAACTATATTTTAGCTTATAACTCTTTAACCAAATCGGTTGGAGATGTTCTAATCAAAATGACATCAAACCAATGTCAAAGAAACAGCAACTATGACTTTTCCCCTTTCCCTTCTTTTATGGGAACTCAAAACTCAAGTGACCTTTCTTCTTGCAGGACCACTCTATGTTTTGTGCCCTTACCTCTTGCCATTGACTGGTGGTCCGCCTTTTGCACTTCCGAATAATATTGTGTAAACAAGATAAGTCGAAAGCCGTGACAAAATGGTCGTGACGTCACAGGAGTGATTTGCACCATATCTTATTGCACAAGTTATGTCCATCCACATTGTTGCGTATACAAATACACAAGCCATATTAATTAAAAATATTAAAGGTCCTTCTCATTTTTGCAGTGACAGTTTCCATCATTGGTGCACAGAAATATGGTGGAAGATTATTCCCTTTGGGTTCTTGACCGGAAATGGGTGGCCTTGACAGAAGGATGCGAATCTTTAGACAATGCTCGCGTCCACTTTATGAGTGCGTTCATTTGAAAAAATTTATGTATTTAATCACATGAGATAAACTTTTAAAGTTTGTTTGGACGTGTTTTTAAAATTATTGAAAGTATTTTGGTGAAAATATTTTTAAAACAAATCTTTAGTAAAAATACAAGTAAATTCTGGAAAGCACTTAAGGTGCTTCTTGGAAGAAGCACATCATTGGTGCTTCTTGCAAAAATCACTTTAAGTGCTTTTAGAATCCAAAAATATTTTATCTAAAAGCGTTTTTAATTATTCCAAATGAGCCCTTAAAGTATAGGTTGCCGTCATAGCACCATTCGGGGCTGCTTATACGTAAAGAGGGTTTTAGACATGATTTTGTTCTTGTGAATTGGAACATTATGATGGCGGTGAGCTCCTTTCTTCTTAATCTTTCTTGTGAATTGACCACCTTGTACATCAACTTTAGGTTAACGTATTTTTTAATACAAACTTTGTAATCGCAGTCTTCGTTCAACTGATGTATTTTTTAATCATCATTTAAAATTTATTTCTATAAAAATTCAATTAAGTTTCGTGTGTAACAAATTAACGATTTGACATTGGCATAATGAAGCGGGATAAGCTTCTTTTTATTTTGTGCACATAGATAACTAGATTATCTTTTATTTAATTGATTTTTATTTTTTACATGAAATCTTTAAAGGATCATTAAGAAAAATAAACAATTTTAATTATGAAATTTATACGAAATGCGTTAATGTGAAGAGTATGAACACGGTGGTGCACCTATTGATAAACAGAAGTATAGTCCCATCTACATCAACTTGTCACAGTCGAGTCAATTCATTATAAATATATTAATTGTTATAAAAATCATCATATCTCTTCAAACACACGTAAACTAAACAATTGCCAAATATTATGAAAAGATTTTGACTATGTCAAGATACAATAATACACGTTGACTAACGATCAAAGTTTCATTTAGAAGTGCTTTTAAAATGATTAAAAATGATTTTAACAAAATTATTTTTAAAATTAATATTTAGTAAAAATACAATGAATTAAAAAAAAAACACTTCAAATATTTTTGAAACCTAAAAATATTTTTTTAAAGAACACCTTGAATGAATTTAAAAGTATTAATAAACGAGTCACTATAATATATTACAAAACGCACCGAAACGCAAATATTATCCTTTTTCCAGAATACAAGATGAGATTAGGGAGTTTGGAGAACGTGAGGCTACAGTCGCGGCCAATCAACCAGCCAATCATTCATCCATATCCTAGGTGGACTTCCTCGAAATTCAAACCAGAGTTTTTTCTAAACAAAAAATAAACCAGAACTCAAAACCTTTCAATTTCCGTTTTCAAAACACCGAATCCAAAAACAAAAACAGCCATTATTAAGGTACCCACTTCGGCGAAACTTCCATGTGCAGAGCCCCAACTTTCTTCAGATTCCAATTTTCTTAAATATTCAGTTTCTCAAAAGAGAATTCAGAAAAAGTAGCTCTAAAGCGTTCCCATTTTCTTAAAGATGCAATAATACACATTAGTCACAATCAAAGCTTACTTAAAAATGCTTTTAAAATGAATAAAAATGTTTATGGTAAAAATATTTTTAGAATCAATAATCAGTACTAGTATATGGGCACAGAGAAAATTTTGTATTTTTGTTTTTGAAATAGTTAGAGAGATGGAGAGAATGTGGAAATGAGAAGTTTTTATTTTTTTATTCTTTATTTTTATTAGAGATATGTTAGAATTACATGTAGGTGAGGTTTTAAAAAAAAATTGCAAAATTTGATTGTGTGAAATTACATTTCTGTTCCATAGTTCTTATTCATTTTCTGTTTTAATTAGAATGTTAAACTGGTAATTTCATAGGATTTTGGTTGACAATGAGTAGAAGTTAATAGAGATACAAGTGAATTATAAAAAAACACTTCAAATACTTTTGAAACTTAAAAACATTTTATTAAAAAATTATAAGTATCTAAAAACAAGTCATTATCATATAGCTCAACAAGTATTAACCTTTTTCCAGAATACAAGATGAGATTAGGGAGTTTGGAGAACGTGAGGCTACAGTCGCAGCCAATCAACCACCCAATCATTCATCGATATCCTAGGTGGACTTTCTCGAAATTCAAATCAGAGTTTTTTCTGAGAAAAAAAAAAAAAAAAAAAAAACTTTCCATCTCCGTCTTCAAAAACACCGAATCCAAAAACAGTAACAGCCATTATTGCTGTACCCACTTCGGCGAAACTTCCAGCCCCAATTTTCCTCTGATTCCGATTTCTCAAATATTCAGTTTTTCAAAAGAGAACTCAGAAAAAGTAGAGCTAAACTAAAGCTTCCCCACTTTCTTCCAAAAGAAAAAGAGCTTCCCCCACTTTCTGATCATATTTTTATAATCGACTAATTAGATCCACCAACCCATTAATCTACTAATTAAACCTAACTCAGTCTCCCTCTCCCTCTCATCGCTGCAAGCCTTCCTCAGGTGCGTACGATCGAGATCGAGATCTCTCAGTCCGTTCGACAGTGTCGCTCTGATTTTTCGTTTCAGTATTTTGTCTTTTCTTGTTCTCTGCATTATACATGTGATTTTTGATTTGGGAATTTTATTAGTTTTGGTGGGTACGCCATCAAAATCTTACCCTCTTGTGGCTTGCGGTGGAAGCGACACTTGGCGCCTAATTTTCGGCAAAGGTAGAAAACTTAGCAGAACAGGGGTTTGTTTTAAGTCGGCGGTGAATACAATTTTGTAATGGTATGAACGAGTCGTGTCCAACTTTGTGTCCTTGAGCCTTCCAAATCACCCTTCAAATTTGCGAAACTGAATACGAACTTTCTTTAGAGACTTCCACCAATCCTCACCTGTTCCGAACTCTGTTTTCGAGTCCTCACATATATATATGCGCCCACCAGTATTGAATTCAAAGTTTTCGCTTTCTGGGTTTTGTTTTGGCTGCCTTGTGGGTGTGTATTTTGAATTCAAAGTTTTCGCTTTCCGGGGTTTTTTTGGCTGTTTTTAGGTGCGGATTTGAGTTCATAGTTTCTGCGTTCTGGGTTTTGTTTTGGCTGCTTTGTAGGTGCGGATTTCGACTCGTTCGGTTGATTTTTGTGGGCTGCATTCGGAAGGGAAAAGGAACAGGATTCCTTTTAGATTTTGGGAATTTATTCTGAGTTGGGTTAATGGGTGGGAGAAGTTCAAAAGAGGGGAGCTATAGGCCGGATTCGTCTACTCGTTGGAGTTCTGCGTGGGACGGCTATACGGATGATCAACCAACATATTCTGAATCGTCATATGCTCAACCATCATATGGTCAAGAAAGTAGCCATCCACCACCACCCCAGGAATCCTATCAAATAGCACAGCCTTACTATGCCCCCGAGTACGCTGCTCCTGCAGCCCCTCGGCCGGCTGCTCCTGCAGCCCATCGGCCTCAGGAGAAGAAGTTCGATAGGAGATATTCTAGAATTGCTGATAATTACAATTCCCTGGAGGAGGTAAGATTAGCGCGGCGGTATCTTCTGCAAGCTTCCCTGTTTTTGGGTTAAAGTTTTGTTTAACTGCCTGCGATGGTTAATTATGTTGACCAACTTTACTTGTTTTCAGGTGACGGAGGCTCTTGCGCGTGCTGGTCTCGAGTCTTCGAATCTTATCGTCGGTATTGATTTCACAAAGAGCAATGAATGGACAGGTCAAGCTCATTAGTATCTTATCTCATCTAATAATTTAGTGTAAATTGTGTATGTGTTGCTGTGGAAGATACTGAAATTGGTTGTGTGAATAGGTGCGAGGTCATTTAACCGAAAAAGCTTGCATCACATTGGGAATGTGCCAAATCCCTATGAACATGCGATATCCATAATTGGAAAAACCTTAGCTGTTTTTGATGAGGATAACCTAATTCCCTGTTTCGGTTTTGGAGATGGTAATGTTTTATTTATTTATTGTCGATTTGTTTGTCTAAGGTTTTGTTCTTTCAAACCTGGGATAATAATCATCACTTTGTCACTTTGCAGCGTCAACTCATGATCAAGATGTCTTTAGTTTCTATGATGATAGATATTGCAATGGATTTGAGGAAGTATTGACTCGCTACAGGGAAATTGTTCCTAAGCTACGGCTTGCAGGTTTCACTGATGCTTCCTATATACTTGTTTCCTGACATGGTCATTGTATCAGCTAACCAGTCGTCTTACGTTATCTCATTATGTCTGGCAGGACCGACTTCATTTGCACCTGTAATTGAACAGGCGATGACTATTGTTGAGGAGAGTCACGGCCAGTACCATGTACTGTTGATTATTGCAGATGGCCAGGTATCTTGCTTTAATCTTGTTTTATTTAGTAGAGTATACGCTGGCCGTTCTATAATCTTGTTTTATCTATGAAGGAAATTCCTGCCTTTTCTTATGGGAATTGTCTGTTTGGTTTTAAAGTCTATCCCAGTTCAGGATATCCGCTTGCGGATATCTGAGTGGTGCCTGCCCTATCTCCTTAAGTTGTGTGATAAGTTAGGTTGTTGGATAGTCCATAGGCGTAATCTTGAAGCTATTCTTAACGAGCTCTGCAAGTTTTCCCAATATTTTTTTCTGATATAATGTGATTTTTTGCCTTAGGTAACTAGAAGTGTTGATACTGAACATGGCAGGCTGAGCCCTCAGGAGCAGAACACAGTTAATGCCATTGTTGCAGCAAGGTGAGTGTGAGTGTGGTAGTTTTTTTTTCCTAAACATGTGTCGTCGTTTTTTTACCAACCGTTATTTATCTTGTACACTTATTTTATCACAGCAAGCTCCCTCTATCAATTATATTAGTTGGTGTTGGAGATGGGCCCTGGGACATGATGAAAGAATTTGATGACAATATTCCTACTCGGGCATTTGATAATTTCCAAGTAAGTTCTTGGCATTTTAATACGAGTTTCTTTATGTTACTCATGATCGCTCGTTTATGATTATTGGAAAGTACATAACTGGAAAGCAAATTTTTGTTGTTGTTTGTAGTTTGTGAATTTTACGCAAATTATGTCAAAGAATGTGCCACAATCAAGAAAGGAGACGGAATTTGCTCTAGCAGCCTTGATGGAAATTCCTTCTCAGTATAAAGCGACATTAGAACTTAGTATACTGGGGTAACAATGCTGTCCATATTTCTTATCTCTAAAAGCTTTTTGAATACCACTGTGTACTTAATGTTAATACACAATTCTGTTCTTGAAAATGGGCAGCGGTCGGAAGGGCAATATTCCTGAGAGGGTTCCTCTTCCCCCACCAGTGTATGGTGCGTCATCTTTCAGCAGCTCAAAACCTTCCCGTGGTACCAGTTTCAGTACACCATCTTTCACGAAACCTTCTCAAACTACCAGTTATGAGCGTAGTGTTCCCCCTTATTATGGAGACAGCAGTTCCGTCGGTACAGCTCCATCTGCTCCCAGTTCTACCTATGATAATCAGGTATGCGAACTTCTCAGCAGCCACCTTTAAACCTGTTTTGATGCGTTTGTAGCACTCGTGGGTTAACCTTTTATATGGTGTTGAACAGGTTTGCCCCATTTGCCTTACGAATCCGAAAGACATGGCCTTTGGTTGCGGGCATCAGGTACATTTTTGAGTTATAGTTTCAACATGAGTTGAGACGATCATATTGTTAGCACCGTGTTCTTACTTCTCAGTGTTTATGTTTCCGGCGCAGACATGTTGCGACTGTGGACAGGATCTTCAAACGTGCCCAATATGCAGAACGGCAATCCAAACCCGGATAAAACTGTATTAAGGACGACCCTCTTTCGTGCCAGAGAGCATTGTTTGTATTGGGTTTTTTATTTTATTTTATTATTTTTATTTTATTTTTATATTTTTAATCACATTCTTTGTAGTCCATTGCTTTGGATGATCAGCATATGATGATAATGATCCGGGTGTCTGGTATTTTTTTGGGTTGTTTAAAAAAAAAAAGAAATGAAATGCTGCCCTCTCTGCATATTTGTAATTTCATTGTTGCTTTTGCTTTATAGATGCCGATCCAGGGGTCCTCTTCTTTTCTTTCTTTGGGGTAAAGTAGGAATTCAGATCCTCTTCGGATTTCACAGTCCCGTTAGACCGAGAAATCGGACGGTTCAAAAGAGGGAGAGAGATTTTGACCGTCGAGATGAATTAGTAAAATTGACTAATGTGATCGTAATATTTGCAACAAGTTTGAATCTGGCGGTTCCGAACACAGAAATACAGTAAGGATCTCGATTCGTAAAATAGGAGATGGTGGTCTGCTATTTCTAGGGAGGTTGACTTCTTGTGGATGGTGGTCCCATCGTCCAAGTGATTAGATGATTGCTTATTGAAAGGGATCCTCTCCGGATCCCTTTCCATTGCTTATGGCAAAAGCTTAAGCAAAAATTCAAATAATTGAGCATGGCTTGCTTTCAAAGCTTCATGTGTCGATTGGATGTAATTAGGGAGAGAAACTTTGGGAAAGTTGCATTGGTCTAATGTCGGGTTGAGTAGGGTTGAGTAGGACTAAAATATAGGCTCGGTCGGCATCTTTATCTAAATTTTTAGGTTAGAAGTACAAGCTTGTTGGGTATCTCTACCTAAATTTTTTGTTAAAGATTTTTGGCCGCTGTTACAAGTCAAAATTTATTTGTTTGCAATTAACAATTTGGATCACTTTCCTCAACGTGCAATTAAAATTCTTAACACACTGACAAAATATATTTTGACCTCTAACACACTGACAAACAAAATTCTTAACGCTAAAATTTTATCATTATTTGGTCCACGAAATCGGCATGGGTAGTACGAATTGTTTTAAACATGGGTCACAAGGTATATGACTCAAAATCTTGCCCTAGTTCTCGATGTCTAGTCTAGTTTTATCCAGATCGACTTACTAAACGAAGCCTTAAGAATTTATACAATTATTTGAGGCAATTTTATTACTTTCTCATAAAAAGAAAAGGGAAAAAATTAATAATGTTGGTAGTAGACACGTATGACTTAGTTGTGGAATCAAGGGGTTCATGTGTTGTGTGTGGTCATTTTATTTCTCCATCGGTGTTGGATTGAAGCTTGAAAGAGTGGAGGAGGTGTCACGTTTCTTTTCACTCGATTCTTCAAATCGGTGACAAGCGTGTTAAAGTTGGATGTCTTTATCTCTATATCAATATGTTGTTTTTGTCTAAAAGAGCGTGATGCATCATGCATGGTGTTTTTTGTCCTATTAATTTATGTGTTATAATATTACCATAGAATGAACGACGTATTAGTTATGTCATCTATTAGAGTACAACAATGATCATTTTGAGAACGCAGTTTATGAGAGGAGTCGGTTTTTCGGCACTGAATTCTTCGAACATGTAGAATGTGTGATCCTAGATCGAGGTTTGGTGAACTAACTGGTTGCCCCTCTAGTTGAAGTACTAAGCTTTTTCGTTGCCTAGTTTTACACCTTCTGAATATCCCCAAAGGAAATTTTGTTATACTTGACATATGTCAGATCGTTATTGGGCCACTCGTTAAGAACCTGATAAAATATCGCTTTCTAGATCTAGACATTAGGCATAATAATTTCTTGCATGACCCATTAACTCAACATGAAACGGCACGACCCATTAACAAATCAAGTCACCATCAGAGCATATGTTAAGAAACAGTTAAGATAATGAACATGACATGAAACAATACGACTTGTTAAGATAACAGATATAACACAATACGACATGAACACGACAGACACGACCTGTTTGTCAAGCCGAATACATGAAACGGTTGATATTGGCTAAAGCATTAACTTCACCTCACCACCTCATCTGCTTTGCTTGTTTGCTACATGAAAATTACTGACCCACCTTGTTTGTTTCATTGAATGCACCTCCTCGAACCACATATTTCCTTGTCCATCACATTATTAACCAACCCTAACCCAAAGAAAATAAAATCCAACTACTCAACCCAAACACCATTATCTCATATCCCTCACAGTTTCCATCCAACTCCAAACAACATTTGAAGTTATCTCCAATGACCTCTTCTTCTTCTTCCTCCAGGCTCCCTGCATACCAAAGACTCACACACGACGAGGATCTCGATGATGACGAGTTCGATTTCGAAAAGAACAGAGTGGTGGTGAGGTCAAGGACAAAAAATGCTACTACTAGTTGGTGCAGGTTTAGACCGTTCAGAAGGGTTCACTTTCGGAGGAGATCGTTCAAGCTCAGAGTTCCGAGCCTGAGGAGGTTGTTGTTCTTGAGGAGGAGGGTGAAGGTGATTTCTGCTCTGTATGCAAAGGTGGTGAGGAGGTTCAAGGAAGGGCAGTCGCACTTTGGTGATCTCTTTGCTGGCAACTATTTGTTCTTGCAGGTCAACCCTTCCTCGTTGAAGGCCCTTCACAACAAGGGCACTACTACTCAGCATTCCCTTCAGTTCAGCAAACCCTATGCCGTCCCAAGCAAAAACATTGCTTAATCCATTCGGTCATACGCCCCTCAAGGCCGACAATGGCACCACCTACGCCCTCTCAGGGTCGGCGATGAGACCACCTGCATCCTTTCAGGACCGATAATGGCACCACCTGCATCTCCTCAGGACCGGCTTTATTTTTAATGTTAACGAGTTTTCTAGCTTTTTTTGGTCACAAATATCGCTTGTATTTTATGTGTAATGCTCACAAGCACATAATAATATAATAATATAATCAAATTCGTATGTATTATGCAAATTTGAGTTATGCTAGTTAATTAAAACAGTGCACTACTAAATTAAAGAGTGTGATCAATCATTTACGCTTATTTAAGGTTGAATCTTGCTCAAGAAATTTACAATATCGCTTCTGATCACTTTGATCTTACTTTCCCCAGTCACCACACCCAACTCATAAATTTTCCATAAACTAATTATTGACAATAAAATATAAAGATTATTACATAAAAATTTTGGGCCGTACCAACTACCAAGTGTCATAATACAAATTATTAGATACTTGAAAAAAATTCCAACCACTAATATTATGACATTTGGTGCATCGAGCTGTATTCCCGATATGAACAAAATGGGACATTGGCACGTTGCAATTTGCAATTGGGACTTAATAACAAACAACAACTCAATTAAATGAATGAAAATAACTGGTAACATACTTTTGACCAAACAGAAATAAATATGGAAGGGAGTTGGCAGCTGGGAGTTGCAAGTCACATATAAATATTATGCTTTGCTATCACTTATATCAGTGTAGGGTTATCAGTAATGACGATGTTCAACTTCATCCATCAATTCATAAACTTATCAAATCTCCAAAAACGAAACAATTCTATCATAATCTCACATCAGTTAATTGTGCAATATCAGGATTAAGATCATAGCTTCGTTGGCTGAGACGTGACATGACTAATTAGATATGTTTTATATTATTTAGAGGCTTGCTGAGTTATTTGGTCCGTAGAGTATATTCGTTCATTTGCATCAAGTTCGAATCTCATATTACTAACAATTGTTTTTGTCAAAGTTAAACCATATGTTTAGTGAGCTAACATAGTCAGAGTAGACTTAATTTGGACAATGTTTTAACATGAAGTGACTTAATTACAAGTTTCTTTATATAGAAGCAATGGAATCAATAGGAGTGGACTAAGTTGAAATTCTCTTTGGATTTCATTGTCTAGAGTCTAAGAATCAGAAACACTCAAATTGAATCCGATTATCTCTGTTAGCTTATTTAACTCGCCTACCTCAAACAAACCAAATGCCTTAATCTCCTTCTCTTGAACCATTTGAATTTCCAGGTTCTTAAACTACGGACAGTGAGGTCCAGAAAAAATAAATCTAGATCAAAATAAACTAATGGTGGTTTTGAAATCCGATCCGAATTGGAAGTCTTAGTATGCAAACTAAGTGGTCAGCGTCTGATCAAATCATTACCGACGGTATTAAGCTCGAAACCGAATCAAAAACCCTAACCTTGTGGGGTCCTCAGCCACCAAATGGACCTCTTGAGATCAGTGTTTGGGCTTCATAGACCACGACAAAATTACAGGCTTTATAATACATGGGCCCATTTAAATGTAGTCCTTAAAAAGCCCACATGGTAAAATCGCATGAAAACGGTGCGTTTCATCTGTTCAAGCCAGCGAACGAGAGAAACGCAGGCAAAAACGAAGGAAGCAGAAAGGAAAGAGGGTTTGGGAGAGTTTTGGGGGTTTAGAAACAGATAAACTCGCCACTCTCACTCACTGAGTCGCACAGCGAGTCAACCACAGAGCAAACCATGAGAATCCTCCAATCCATTACTAGTAATCCAAAGCTTCAGAGCTCTGATTTTCCATTAATTTTTTGAAATTTTGGGGACAAAATGTTTATACTGAATCATGCCGCTGCAGGTCAGTGTCGGCCGGCGCTGCGAGCTCTGGGACGGCGGTACTTTGCGGCGGCGGCGACGACAGAGGAATACGCGAAGAGGAACTACGCCAACAACGTGTCGGAGTACAACAGCGTGTTCAATTCCCTCACTGCTCAGAGGAAGCATTTCCTGCTGAGGGATGCGTATGAGGATATGATGCTCGACGGCGTCCAGCCTGACCAGGACAGCTTCCGGTCGCTCATACTGGGCACCCTCAAAGGCTCGAGCTTGCAGGACGCTTTCTTCTTCGCTGACCAGATGAAATCCATGGGCTTGGCCCCTGATGTATGTCATTTGTTTAAATTTGTATCGGCATTTTTGTTTCGTTATTTCGGAAAATGCGAGTGTGTGTGTGTGGATGTTGAATCGATTGCGTTGTTGTAGGTTAATATGTACAACATATTGATCACATTGTGTGGGAAGTGCAAGCACTCTGATCAAGCGATTCAGGTGCGGGTTTTTACTGCCACTTGTAAGATTCCTTCTATATTGTACAATGTACATGGATGTATAGTATACATTGCATTTTAAGCGGATACCGGCTAAATTCTGTTGGATTGTTCACCGAACATCTGGCCGTTAAACATAGCAAATGTATGCCGTAAAGTGATGTACTCTAGGTTTTTTGCTGTTTATAGCCCAGTCCGATCATTAACAAGGGAATGTGGGTATGTCACTATGTCTTGATGTGATATATTTTAACAGATTTTGGAAGACATGAAGAACTATGAAGTGTCACCCAAGGTACAGACCTACATGTGTCTGCTCAATGCGTGCGCAGCTACTGGCCGATTAGATCGAGTGTATGTTTCTTCTTTTATGCTCTGGTTTTCTGTGCTTGTTTCGTTATTCCAAATGTTGATTTTGTGCCTCATGCGGTTAATTCTGCATTACATTGTTGATGCAGGTATGCAATTGTCCGTGACATGACTGCTGCTGGTCTTGGGCTAAACAGGTTCTGCTACGCTGGACTTGTAACTGCACTTAGGAACAAAACCCCTTTACCAGATGATTTCGGCACCAAAGTAATTATTTAATCGTTTTCTCCTCTGGTTTGAAGTAAGCCTTTATTTTGTTTCTGTTCAAAGCTCTTATATTCTCCATTTGCACTAAGATTATAGAGTTTGTTGAGCGATCAAAAGAGTGGTCATCGGTTGAAGGATCAAGTATGACTGCTGAAAATGTGATGATGGGTGTGACGGAAGAAGAGTTGTATAATATGCCAACTGCTGAATATTCTCATAGGGGTGGGTTTCTGAATAGGCAACTAACCGTTTATCATGCTGCGTTCCATGCTTGCGCAGACCTCAGGAATGTAGAGGTAATGTCTCACATCTCTATTATCTTATCTCAACACCACTAAAGAAACCATTGTATCTTGTTTGCTTGCAGGGTCTTTTTCTTGGTTTGTTGATATTGTACTTTCAATCTTTTGTTATTGGGCAATATCCATATCTACCTAACAACATACCACTCTATGCATGGATGTGGCACTACATGGTTCATAAGTTTTATGACCATGAGAGGCTCTCATGATTCATACTCCCTACCATTATTTAGTTTTTTCTTTCATTATGTTATGAATCAAACTATGAAGAAATGCTGTATGGTTTGAACAATACAACCATAAATTAAGTTGCCTAATAAGATTCCCTTCTCTTTTCCCTTTGCCATAAAAGTTTGATTCTTATGTCTTCACTTCTGTTAATTATGCTAGGTGATGGAAACTCTTCAGGAGATGCTAGCGAAGGAAGGAAAAAGTCCCGATCTGTTTATTGTGTTGCAAATAATGAGGTAAGTAACCTTTTATTACAAAATTTTATTAAATGCACTACATGTTTAAGATTGTATTGTCTTGCTTGTGCGTTAATGTAACCTCAATTGGTTCTGTTGTGTCCGTTTGTCTTCACTGCTAATTTTTTTATTCAGGTGTTATCTACACTCAGGGGACATTGACCATGGTGTTCAAACTTTTGAAGACTATATGAAGTCAGGAAAGCCTCCTGTAGTAGAACTATATACAGTGAGTTAGGCAACAAACACAATTCTTTTGTCATGAAACATCACTTTCTTTTCATATATGGACACTGGTCCTTTGATTATGTGTTGTGGAAAAAACTCAAAAGTGAGAATAATGTTCTTGGTTTAAGAGAATCTGATTTATTGCTTCATTGACTAGCTTACGTAGAAACCATTTTTATCAGTTTTTCTCATGTTTTTGTTTAAAATCCAAAACATAATTGTGCCAGGAACAAGTATAATTGGTTCAGTTTGTCCTATTTAATATGTAACGTCGAAATATGTGGCTGGCTAGTTGTTTGTTCTTAATCTTTTCTTATTATAACGTATTGTATCCTGATGCTTTGTTTTAGCATCTCTGCCACACAAAACGATAATATTTTTTTTTTTTTTCACTTAATGTGTTATTAGTCTTTTTATCATTCAGATGCATACCCTAATTTACGCTGAACTATGTTTCTGTAGACGCTTGTGGAGGGAGCCATGATTGGATATACTCCCAAGGGAATGAAAATTGCCGAAGAGACACTGGTATGGTTGTTCTATTGTAGCTTCTAATTCTTAAATCAAGTTTTTGATATTTCAAATCACGGCCTTAGTCAAAATCATTTTAAGTTTTTCATGTTCCAATGCAGGTGAATATGAATTCCCGGAGCTTCTTCTTAAGTCCAAAAATGGGGAGTGACCTTCTCCTTCAAGCTGCTGGTGACGAGGTGCACAACTTAAAAAAGTTATCTCTAGTTGCTATATTGCTATAAAGAATTGAGAGAATTCTTCACCTGTCCTGGGTCTATGCATTTTGTATTAGTTTCGATTGTCTTACTATAAATATTTTGTGCTCTTTTTTGCAGACTGGAGGTTATAGTGTTGCCAACTATATCTGGGACCTGATGGAAGCGCGTAAAATAGTTCCTCAATTCCTTTCGGTAGAAGCATATTACAAGGGATTAAAAGTGAGTCTCTGGCCTTACGATGTATTAATATAAGTCCTAATAATCGGACTCAGTGCGTCATCTTTGTGGTTTTTGACAATTGTTTCCTTCATTTCTGTGTCTGAAATGGCAGAAACGTGAGATTCCTGAAGATGATCCACGACTGCAACATGTTACGAGGACATACAATGACCTTCGCGCCAGAAGGGGCCCTGGACAAGCTATTAGATAAACAATGACGAAAGTTGCTCCGAGGAGGAGCTATTTCATGGACTTCTACTTGTAGTGACATTATTGCTGCTTCAAAGGAAATGAGACAGCGTTTTGTCCTGGTATCGGAGGCTTGGGATACCATACGGCATACGCTGGGTTACATCTTTTTGAAGTTTGTTTACCAAAACGGTGATCTAAGTTTAGTTGTTAATTTTTTCTGGATGCGTTAAGGATGTGAATAACGAATGTTTTTTTCTTCCTGCAAGTTTACTTACTACCCGTGAATGGGAAATTGACTAGTAATAATTCGGCTGAAAACTCATTTAGCACTAGAATTTAAAGGTATTCCCAGTTTAGATTTATTCCTCTTTACTTGTAAATTGGAATTATCAAGTTCGATTTTCACAACTGACGAATCTGATGTCAAATTATTATGGTTGACTTATTTTGTGTCTTAACTCAATTCTCTTACCCTAAAAACTACAAATTTGAGCTATTTGCCGGAGCGGCGACCATGTAGTGATATATGTTACAACACATGTATCTGTGTTAATATTATCTGCACTTTAACCTCGTAACATGTTAACACGTGAATTACTAGTATCACAAAGTAACATTCTTTTTAGGAAGCAAACAATTTCATCCCTTGAGCAAAGCCCGAACCTTATATTTTGGGCTCCTTGAGCAAAGCCTGAACCTAATGTTTGGGCCCTTTGGGCAGCAGAAAGAAGCCCATCAAATATAGAGAGAAGCGAAACGGTGCGTGTCATGAGTAAACTCAAGAAGCCATCTTTGTAGGAAGACAGTGAGAGACTCACCGAGCAGCAGAGCAAGAGCTCCACCGCCGTCGAACCGCCGCACTCTGCTTCTGGTAATCTACGAACCCTAATTCCATAACTCAATAATCACAGATATTTAACCTTCCTTTTTAATACATAATTATTAATCCAGAAAATCTCAGTTCGATCTCTGATTTTCTTATTAATTTTCCATGTTTTGGGTTTTTTTTTTTTTTTTTTTTTTTTTTTTCAGCTTTGAATTCAGCGTTTTAGGGTTTAAGGGAATAGAATTGGGGCTGGATATTGGGAATGGAAATCGAGAGAAAGAAGAAAAGGAAGAAATCGATGAAGGAAGGCGGGAAGGATGAGAAGCGGCGAGGGGTTTGCTATTTGGGTCGGATTCCGCCGCGCATGGATCCGTCGACGCTTCGTCAGATGCTCTCTCAGCACGGAGAGATACAGAGGCTTTATCTTGCACCTCAAGCTTCTTCCGGTCATGTTCAAATCAAAGCTGGTAAATTTCAGAGGCAAAATTTTTCAGAAGGGTATGTCTTAAAAAGCATTAAATCGTTAATCTTTATCGAAAGAGTTTGGTTTTCCGGAAGGGTATGTCGGAAAATCGCTAATTATCGCAAATGCAGGTGGGTTGAATTTTCTGACAAAAGGGTTGCTAAGAGAGTTGCTAATATGTTAAATGGTGAACAGATAGGTAATCATGTAAAGTTAAAAGTATTTTGCTTAGAGGATTTTACTTGTTGCAGCTTGATTATATGGATGCTTTCTTCGATACAAAATTTATACCGCCTGCTTGTTTGGTTGTGTTTAGGTGGGAAGAAGAGGTCGTCTTTCTACTATGATCTTTGGAATATCAAGTACTTGAGTAAATTCAAGTGGGATAATCTTACCGAAGAGATTGGTGCGGACTCTTAACGATTGTGTTTTTGTTGCTTCTTGTCGTTGTGCTTCGTTATTGTTACTTGCTTCTTGATTCGGCAATGTTTGATTGCAGCTTACAAGAAAGCCACTCGGGAGCAAAAACTAGCTTTAGAAATTTCTGCTGCTAAGAAGGAGCGTGATTTCTATCTCACTAAAGTTGAGAAGTCCCGTGCTTTGAATGCCATAGATGAAAGATTGAAGAAGGTAGTTTTCGTGTATTCTATGAAGAGTGTTCACTTGACAGAAAAAGTAGGCCAGGAATATGTTTTAGTGCAGCTGTCTCGAATTTCTATTGACGTCGTTTTGCCTTCCTCTACATAGCTAGACTATATAATAAGTCCCTTTACACAACCTGTTTCATCTTCTCTAACAGAGGCAAAGGGTCGAAGAAGATTCAGGGAGCAATCCGGATCTCTCTGATAGGCAGCCGGAACATCAGGTAATTCGCCGGTTCCGACAGAAGAAACCTGTTGCAAATAATGCTGCAAAAACCAAACCTCGGCTTTCTGGAGATGTACTGTCAGTGGTAAGCATCGTTTTATTGGTTGGCTACCATATGTTATTTCTTGATCCGTTACTTAATCCTTGCTGTTGCCCGTATAAGTTATCTGTTGGTTGACTGCTGTATGTTATTTCGCGATCCGTTTGCAGGTATTTGGTGGTTCTTAGTGCTCAAAATTCTCATGAATTGGCATACCTCAACCGGAAGAGCTGTAAAGGCGCAGGACATCATTTGTAGTTGAATCTTGTGTCTCTGCTTTGAGTTGTATTGTTCCAGTTTTCAGTGATTAGGGCAAACTGCCATCTCCATTTGGTTTCGACCGGATCACAAAATCGCGTCATAGAAACCGTGCGAAAAATACTTGTATCTGTATTTACTTATCTGCTTCATTACTTTTCAGTTGAGCTTTGTTAACTGGTCAAACAAATCACACTGTTGAGAAATATTTCAGCATTTAAAACGGCGAAACCCCGAAAAGAAAATGAAATCGATCCAAAAACTCTATACATTCAATGTTTTTCACAAAGTAGCAGCATCACAGTTGAGAGAGTATGTCCAAAGTACAGATGAATTGCACAAACGGAGTGAATACAGAGTCTATTTCTGTTCTAATCAGCTGCAACATCCGCCTCTCTGAGCAACCATTCCGCCCGAGCCTGATTGACCCTGGGGCCGGCCATATCCAACCTTGATGCCGGATGACTGCAAGCATCACAAAAACATTCATTTTCATTCTTCAGATAGAAGCTACGAGGCCGAAGTTTATACGATCGGATAATCCGGTAAGCTAGTTATGGTTAACGAGATCACGTAATGCAAGCAGACTCAAAACGAAAGTTCATGCATTGCGTCCCGACTCCTTTAGCTACCGTTTCCCACAATAAATGACTCGACATTTACCTCATTAGATACGTCGAATACGCCTTCCTGAATATTCTGAAGAATCTTTGCAGCAGTCTTTATGAAGGCCTGAAAAGTATGTTACTCAATGAGTTTAAACATTGTAAATTAAAATAGAGTACGGGTTTGAACTGGTTGAGTTACATCACCTCCTCGACGTTTTGTGCCGTCCTTGCAGATGCCTCCAAGAATAAAAGCCCATTCTCCTTTGCAAATTGCTCTCCTTCCTCTTTGCTGACAGCTCTTCGGTGCGACAGATCACACTTGTTCCCTATGAGCATGATCGTCATGTTAGGATTTGCATGCTGCCGGGCATCCTCCAGCCAGCTCGCAAGATGATTAAATGTCTCCCTCCTGGGAAACAAAACAACTTTAATCACTTCCTATCTCTGGTTGAATTGGGGAAAATATACATATGCATCAGTAGGGCTCTGTTAATCCGAACTGGACACCACGGCTACAAAAATGCCACTCCCTTCCATAAAAAGGAGGAATACTAGGGCCAAAAGAGCATTTAAAAGGATCTGTCAATTGGAAAAACTTGCAAATATATACCATAAGATGTGTACAGTAGCCCATTTTTAATTTTCGCAACATGAAGCCTAATATAAAATGAAAACTGCGGAGATTTATGCAGAATGTTAAATAGAGAAAGATGCACTACAACTTATTAGGCATATATCTCTGAAGAATCGTGAGTTCAGTATGTGATTCATATGCATCACTGACGTAATATCCACTCGGACCAGACACACACAGAGCTACACAAAGTTGAAAAACATACAAAACGCACACCCACCCACCTGGTTATGTCATAGACCAGAAGCGCTCCAGCTGCTCCTCTGTAGTAAGACCTAGTGATCGATCTGAAAGATTCTTGCCCAGCCTGAAATGCAAAACCGAGGATCCTTGCTTAAGAAGTTAAGAATATTCACAGTACTCCTAAGAAACAGCAACGAATACTGGAATTAAATACATAAGGCGCAACTTCTCGAACACGTCTTAGCAAATACAATTTCGTAAGAGACTAAAACCAACACAATGCGCAAAAGAAAACTAAATACCAATAGCATACATAAAGAATCAGCCTTATGCCTACCCAACAAGCCACAAATAACAACAACAACAACCAATCTTTATCCCACTAAGTGGGGTTGGCTGTATGAATCCTAGAACCCTCGGTTTTGCGCCATGTCTACCGTTAGCAGTAAGAAGATGAAACCTTTTCATCATTGCAAACCCGAATAAGACCGGGCCAATCGAAAATTCTAAAACTTCGATATGTTGTCGTCAAGTTACAGGCACATACAAGTAAAATTTACGGAACGGCAAATTCAGATTGGTACAAAACCATAAACCCAATTCACCACGAAAATTCTATTTTCTCAGTAGCCAAACAGAAAACAAAAAGGGAAGTACATGTAACTTACGGTGTCCCAAATCTGGAGCTTGATAGGACGACCATCGATGGTGACCATTCGAGCTCCGAACTCGACACCGATGGTAAGATCATGCACAGGCTGGAACCTCTTATCCGTGAATTGCAACAGCAAGCAAGACTTTCCGACACCTACAAATCCAAACCCAAAACCCAATTGCTTTAAAACCTCAATTCTCAAACCAAACAAACAAAAAAAATCAAGAAAAATCAGAAAGCTATGGATTGAAGGAATTGAGACCTGTGTCGCCGATGATGATGTACTTGAAGAGGTAGTCGTAAGACATGGTTTAGTATCGGAGGGAGAACTGAGAAGAAGGAGGGGACAGTTCTCTCTTCTCCTCGCTGTCTTTGCCTTTTTGCTGGTTCTGTATTTTCTGGTTTTTGCCCGCCTGATTACTGTTTTGTTCTCTTCTCTATTATTATTTTTATTTGTTATTTATTATTTTATTAAGTAAGTTTCAACTAAATCACCGACATCTGGAGTCGTAAGAATTTGGATATACCTCAAATGACTAGATTCTTAATTAATAAGTTGACTTATTGTAGTGTTCTTAAGCCCGACTATATCGTATTCATCGTATTCGTGTCGCTTTTGTGTCATAATAATTATTCGTATCAAATTTGTTATCTTAAGAATTTCTTAACAGTTGACGCTATAATGATCTGATTCTTAAATTGTAACGGTCATGCAAGAAATTATCGTACCTAATATCTAACTCTGGCAAATGATATATTACTAGGTTGTTAACAAGTAACTTGATAACCACATAACTCGTTAGCGAATTTTTCACTAATAACTCAATAAAAAATCCAACTCATCGATGGTTTAATATAAAATTTGTTATTTTCGTGTCGTTTCATATCGAGTTAAAAGAGACATTATGAGTCCTAACTATATGACCAGTGCTACCCTCCCATACCGGCTTTTTGATCAGTTCGGATTATCAAGAAGCCTGGTAAGGTCGTAAAAAGAGGTAAAAATGTAGAACAATTAAGATCCAAACGAAAAGATTGCTCGCATTCTTATCCTCAAAGATTCAGCCAAAAGCACGTTATCTAATAATTTGCAAAATACGGAAAGTTATAACATCTGTTAAAGACCAACCTAAAAGTCTGGATAACGCTAATAATTCTTAACAAATTCACAAAGTGATTGCGATGTATTTCGAGATCAATCCCAATGGATGGAGAAAAACATAACAAGTTGGGATGAAGTAGCTGAGGTTTTACACTGGAAACTGAATTACGACATGAACAATCACATGATCCTTGTGAAGTGGTGGTTTCACTCTTCCATTGCATCGCCTCCTTCAATCACCTCCGCCTTCTTAGTCAACGGAGTGATCTTTGTGAAGAGAACCTCTGCAACAAAAGAAAACACAACAGATTCAGAAAACATTTCACTCACTTCATATGCAGTTTTGACTAAACCTAGTTATCTGGACATGTGTGCGCGGGGCGCTCACATCACATAACAGCTGTAAACCAGAACTTTCACAATGCACTGCTTATGGAGAGGCACAAAATTTCTCATATATGACAGGAAAGATGAATGATGCTTAAGTTTATGATGTGCAAGACAAGAATGGCATAAAGGTGAGCGACAATTTGTCGTTGAATGATTAGAAAGCCAAGTGAAAGAAGTGTGTTGTTTACCAGTCTTCTTGGTAAACTTATAGCCTTCTGCACTGACATAGGTACGAGGGGTGGGCACCAAGTGGTTCCTCAAGTATTCCTTGTGTCCCTGAGCCAACAAAAATGCACAAAATAAAACGAAATTAATACCCTCTTCTTTTCCCATTGAAAACTGTAAATAACGATGAGAAACAACAAACCTTAGTTATTACACAAACATCAACATTGCTTCCACTTCCCAAGTCATTGAAAATTCCAGAGCATATTGCTTCAGTTACAAGCTTTATGCCTTCATCCCTCTGCATCAAAGTAAAAACATTAATCAGAAATTCAAATGGGGATGTCACCGACTCACTACTAATCGCATAATAGAATACTAATGAAGGTAGTCAAGTATCTGTATCCATGGATAGTACCATTCAATGAAGATAAATTTTCAATTCGTACGATGCTAACTTACAGTCATGCCTTCTTTGTACTTGGACTCAAACATGGCCATTGCGGCAAGAGAACCAGAACCCATTGTAGCAAATGGCAGTGTGTCGGTTGATCCATGGGGATATATCTGCAATTTGAAGCATTGGAGTTGGCATCATATTATTGTGCAATCCCAAAAAGAGAACCATTGTCACATCTAAAAATTTAAATCAAGAAATAACTTACAGTATGCAGATGGGGTCCAGTGACATCAACACCCCCGAGCACCAAAGCAGCTGACACATGACCTTGGTAACTGGATAATAAAGATGGGAGTTAAAATCAAACTGTGCTTAAATTTAAGGAATATAAGTTAGTCCTGCAATTTCTAAACTGAGAAGCGATAACACTGTACTTGAAAAGGTGTTTCTTGAGCAAGGTCAAGGCTGTCACAACCCGAGATTCACGACCAGTATGGTAGCGATGCAGTTGCAGCTGTGAGCTCACCATATCTAGAGATGCACATTCAACAGAGCACAAAAATGAGCTGCTACTACACAGACAGCCACAAGCATTACCAATGTAAACAACAATCCTGACTTACCTGTTACAGCCTCTGTATCAGCAGCAGTTCCAGCTCCGCAGCAATAGATATTAGGTGCCATATAATGGATCTTTTCACAGTTCTTATCACACACAATGGGTCCTTCAGTTGCCCTTGTATCAGCTCCAAGAATGACACCATCCTGAAGAATGAATTAAAAAGGAATCATAAAAAATTTGACCTATATTTGAGTGGCAAAATTTCTAATTAAACAGTGGAAAGCAGTTGTACCTTAAAAATCAAACCAACAATGGTGGTCCCTGTCTTCCTATAAGATGGCTGCTGAACTCCCTTCTTTGCAAGCATGTCATTTCTTCGACAAAGATCAAAACTGAACCCACCCTTGGGAACATCTGCCGCTACCTGAGACATCTTTTGTTTTCTTTTTTAGTTTCAATCAAACCTGAAAAATCAATATCGCATCAAAATTCACTCTAAAACCACCCAACAATTTTGGATTCTATAATTCTCCTTAACATGTATTTACCCATATAATTTAGTAAAGAACTGTTCTTCCAAACCCCAAAGCCAGTCACAAACAATATCATGGAAAAAAGTATATACATAAAACGCGTTACCAGAACTTAGAATTTAACACGCGACAATAAGGCAAAAAAAAAAACGATTCTATTTCCAGAAAAGCTCTTGCAGTAACTACATAACGATGTGATCCAAAGAGAGAAAAAAAGGGTACACAAACGCGTCTAATACAATGTTATGATTCTAGAACATCCCATTTTGTGAACTATTGAGAACCAAATCTATGTAGTACATGGACCAGCACCATAAGATAATGACCAACAAACAAATCATAAAATCACAAAAAGCCCATAATTTTCAGAATCAAATCCTACCCAAATCCAGAATCAAACCCAAAAAAAGCCTTTACGATTCACAAACTAATCAAATCATAATACTTTCTCTCGCGGATTTAATCAAACAGGTTGCAGTCAACATCACAAACACAATCCCTAAACTTTTTCAACAAACCTCCCCTTCAAGCATCACACCCACATCAAAACATACCTCACAGAATCAGATCTTCTTCGTTCGATTAAATAACACCCAATTTTTTTTAAAAAGCTCTAATCTTCTACGATATAGAAAAACAAAAGGGCAACAATTTACCAAAAGTAAAAAACCCAAATTTGAAATTTTGCTTACTTGTCTGCTCTCGGGTGATGAATGCTTGATCTGCAAAGAAGCAATTCGATTTGGGGAAGAAAATCGGGTGTTCGAATCCGAAGGGTTTATGTGGGAGAAGAACTGGGACTGTGAATTGGCACAAAACGAGAGAGAAAGTGAGGTGGGGGTAGACTTGAATGAGAAGAAACCGACATGTCGTTAGCCAGTCCTTGGTGCATAATTATGGAACCGATCCCCTCCAGATCCAAAGGAACTGAACCCTATAATCAAATAATCCGAAATATTGAAATTTAATCAAACGGCTACAACTATTATAACTTTTAGAGGGTCTTTCTGTTTGTAGCCGTTTGATCAAATTTCAATGGTTCGGATCATTTGATGTGTAAGTTCAGTTCCTTTGGATACGAAGAAGATCCGGTTCCTATAATTACCGACATGTACTAGAAATACATCTCGGTATAATAAATGTAATAATATAATTGGTTGGAAATTCTAATATTTCAACCACTTGTGTGCCTATCCATTCCAGTTGGAATTCTTTCTTTTGCAGTTTATATTAGTTTAAAAAGGCATTTGTATTGTAATTTTGATTGATGAATGATGAACCAAAAGATGAATGAATCTAACGGCCAAAAAAATAATAATGATTACCATGACACTGCCTTGTGTGAGATACTACTCTACATTTTGAAATGGCATTGGGCAAGGCAAAAGAAAATGCAGTTTTCAGAATAGAGAACATATAACAAAATCATGAACATGTTTTTCTAAAAGCATTTTTAATTTTTTGAAAGTATTTCTAAAATAACATATATAACGCCCATGAAAATATTTCATGCTCTTTGCTTCAATTTACCATTAAGGGAGTGGAACTCGGATATCTTTTCCACATTGGAAAGAAAAATACCACTAAATTAAGATCTAACGTAAAATATTTACTGGCTAAGCATAGACATTATACTTTGGTCAATATACATAGACGTTGTAACAAAAACTATCATCTTCATGTTCTTCAAATATATTTTTTGTGCAAAATCTTTTATAATTCATATTTAAAAACTTGAAATCAACAATATAAAATCTAAATTTGAAGATATTTGAATTTACCAGTTATTACTCAAATAAAGTAACATATAAAGAAAAAACTCAAAGGAAAAAATAAAATAAAAAAGCAATAAATAATAAATAAATTGAAATAGAGAAAGATTAGTACCACGCTACCGATCCTCACCTAGTCGTGCCTCTAGTGTGACATCCCACATCGTCCAGGGGAGTGATCCTTAAATGTATATTCTCATCCCTACCTAGCACGAGGCCTTTTGGGAGCTCACTGGCTTCGGGTTCCATCGGAACTCCGAAGTTAAGCGAGAAGGGGGCTAGAGCAATCCCATGATGGGTGACCCACTGGGAAGTTGCTCGTGAGTTCCCAAAAACAAAACCGTGAGGGAATGGTAAGCCCAAAGCGGACAATATCGTGCTACGGTGGTGGAGTCGGGCCCGGGATGTGGTCCCGCCCGGGCCGGGATGTGACATCTAGCATCATAGTGCTCGTGAGGGAATGGTAAGCCCAAAGCGGACAATATCGTGCTACGGTGGTGGGGTCGGGCCCGGGATGTGGTCCCGCCTAGGCCGGGATGTGACATCTAGCATCATAGTGCTCTTCTCCTTGAATATTCAATAACTTCATAATGATCCTTTAGATATCTTTTCAATTAAGGGAAGAGAATTCAGATGTCATTTCCACATTGGAAAGAAAATACCACTAAACTAAGACCTATAGTACAATATTTACTGGCCATACATTGACATTATATTTTGGTCAATATATATAGTACTAAAGCAGTTACCACTGTCCTCCTTTAGTACTATGTTAAAATTGCGTGTGTGGTAATTTGATCTTTTACATCTTATTCTTTATTCTTTATTTGGAATTTTTTAAATTAAATTGTTTTATTTTATAATTCTAATTTGGAAGGGGTATTTTGAGAATAGTGATTTGGTGTGCTTCCTTTATATATATATAGATGAAAAAATTAGGTAAAATGTGTAATCACTTGTGTAATGTATATTATATTTGTATCCAAAGGAAAAAAGAAACTTTAATTCTTATTGAATATCAAATGAAATTACATAATTATATCCTTCAAAAGAAAATGATCATTTTATACCACATGATCATTTTCTTCTCAAAGTCAATGAAACCCTAGTGGATTTGATAAGCTGCAGCAGCTGGTTCAATCTCTAAGAGCAGCTTTAGCGTGTGCTGGAATCCGAGGGACTGGCGAGTGAACAAGGCCAGAGAGCCCGAGCAATCAAGACCAACGTGTGCTGGCAAGGGAGCTCGAGCAGGCTCGAGCGAGAGGCCGGTGGAGAGTTGCTAACCTGAGAGCCTGGAGTGGGTTTGATGCAAGGCTGACGTCGCCCTCACATCAGCCACGTTTTTTCTTCTGTTTTGCCTTGGCGTTCGTTGGATCTCAACCCACAAACTTGCCGGAGTTTGCTCCGAGGACGTGACCAAAAACTGGGCAAGGTTTCAGAGAAATTGCAGGGGGTTAAACCTCTGGTTTCAAACTGGAAAAACACCACAAATCTTGTACCAAGCAACATTAAGACATAATGAAACAAGATTTGCATAGAGAACCTCACCTGGGTTCGAGTTTCAGATCTTGAAGCTCTCGGCTTCAATAGTGGATTACACCGTGATAGTCAGATGACGCATGCAACGGTATAGCAAGGATCCTTTAGTCCCAAAGATTAAGGTTTCATGGTTTTGGAGTTTGATTTGTTTAATTTTCGAAAAGGAAAGTGAGTGAGAGCTCTCGGAGCTCTAGAGAGAGAGAGAGAGAGAGAGAGAGAGAGAGAGAGGAACTTCAGAGAAAAATGGAGAGAAGTGAGAAAGATGAGTGGAAAGAGAGGGAGTGACGTGAGGGAGTGGAGAGGTGCACGGGAAATTCCAAGCACAATATTATTTTATTTATCTGTTGTTAGGGCTATTCAAGTGTAGGGGGTGGAGATGTAAAAGGCAATTACTCTTCATTAAAGGCAATTGCTGTTCACTAGTTGAATTAAATAGTGGATAGCCCGGGGGGACCTTTCCCACGGTGGAACTGCTCTAACAGCAAACCTCTCCTGAATTGCACATAAGGGTAAGCAAGTGGGCATTCATCTGGTTTTGTTTTCCATCTGGTAATTCATGCAGTAGAGAAATTGAATTTCAAATATTAATTGGAATTAGTTAAAAATATATGGATTGATTAGGAAATTATGTTAACACAATTAATTAACTTGAGTAATTAATAAGTAAGTAATTACCTATAACTAAGAACAAGATGATGAAGGAAGAATGCAATCACTACTTTTGCAACTTCAGATCCAGGACGAAGCTTTACTCCACCACCAAACGCCATAATCTTTTTGTTCATTTCTTTACAATTGTCCTGCATATTATGTGCATGCCATATACATTATATATCAGAAGAATCTATATACTGTACACAAAACATACAGTCCATCTCCAAGGATCAAACTCTGTTGCATTCTCATGAAGATCGGAATCCAAATGCGCCCCGGTGAAGATTGGAAGAACCTTCCATCCGGATGGTATGACGAATTCTGCGCCACAATCTGTTAATTAACACAATACATTAATAATGATGGTATATGGGATTAATTAATCAATAGGAAGCCTAAATAACCTTCAAATTTGATGTCTACGAGAGCTTTCCTGTACACAAATTTGACTACATTCCCACATCTCATAGCTTCATATATAACCTGCATATCATAAACCCTTGATTTGTTCACATGTACACATTTAATTGAGTAATTAATCATAACAAGCTGACGGCAGAATATATCATCACTTGAAAAAAATATATATGATGTACTTACATGGTTGGTAAAATTCATTTTCTTGTAATCTTCCCAAGTTAAGAACTCTCCATCCCTTTTGTTTTCCCTTATCGTTTGGTGTTCTTCCTGCAGAGATTTCGGACAAGAAATGTTAAGGCGCATGGCTAAGAAAGTTATATATGCAAGCAAGTAGAGAGGTAGAGAGGTAGAGAATTAGAGATAGAATTACAGTTACCTTTAATTTGTGGAAAGCAAGTGGATCATGGCCAAGAAAGTAGACAATCAACGACATAAGAGTAGCGGTAGTCTCGTAGCCTCCTAGCATGATGTCCAATACAATGCTCACTATTTCTTCGTCTGATAGGTTTTGTTTCGACAGGATAACGTCTAAGAAGTCTTCTTCTTCTCTTTCTCTAAGCAGCCCTCCATTGCTACTGATGTTCCCTTTTCTTCTCTCTTCCATGATCCCTCTAACAGTGGAAGAAAGCCTTGCTCTAGCCTGAATAGAAGAGGTGCATGATATGAAGATCGGAGAGCCATCCACCTTCAATTAACTAACTAGAGTACACAGCATGAGATGTTTATGTTGTCAATTTACAAATCTAAACCCTCGATCATTTTTGTTTTCTTTTGAATTCATGATTTAAATTCACAGTATGACAAAATAAGTGTGCAACGTAAATTTTGATAAAAGAACTTCCCATATATGTACACACAAAATATTTAATATGTACACACACACACACACACACATTTTGTAATTACCTTGACAGCCTTGGCATAAACGGTTCCAGGAATATTAAATGGGAGAGAAACAAAGCCTGTCATGAAGGTTTCAAAGTCTTCTAAAATCCTTGAGGCTAAAGGCTCTTCTGGTTTAACACTCATTAAGGTTCTTCACCATAAGACGGAGCGAAAACTGTTTGTCGAAACACAAAAGGCAGGCAGGCAGGCAGAGATATCAAACTTGAAATGTATATTATCTAAAGAGGGAATGAGAGCGTGTTGCAAGAAAAAATCACCAATAGCCATGGACTTTTGGTGGCACAAGATGAGGCGGCTAATTACAAGTATTATGAATGCCTAATAATCAACATACACCGGTACATGATTATCAGTGAGACACCTCATCGTGTGCCACTGATGTCAGTGACTATTAATAATGTTTTCTTGCGGTTACTCGCACATACAGCTTTAGCTTGTTCGAAGAAGGAGACTTGTTTGCAGCCATTCCATGACCCCATCATTGAGATTGACAGCTTCTGAACCAAGTCAAGGAAATCGGGGGACGACATGGACACAGAGATGAAGCTGACAGCAATACTTCTTAACTTTCTATGAAGGTTGCCGGAGACGGTGAGTAACGAATGTTTTCCAACGATGCCGTGAATGGACTTGGGGTAGCTGGCTTGGAATAGCTTGTCCTTGTTCTGAAGAACGAACATGTTGAGCTCAAGGTCACAAGAAACTATGGTTGGTGAACCAAATAGATGCGATTTGAAAACCTTCCCATATCTGCTAAAATATCCAAGATGGTGGATCATATGATCAGTGAAACTACATATATATAGGCAACTGACAAAGTTCATCGTTTGTATTAACCAAACGCATTAGTAGTACATAAATGAACGAAATGAACTTATAGCAATGCCCTTGAACTTATGACATTCTAATTTGTTCTAGAGCGTGCCAATTTTCCCCCAAATGCCAAATTTATCACGTTTTCTGTTAGTTTTCCTCATTTGGATCGAAAAGGACAACCCTCGACTTGATGGGAAATTGATATATATAAAGGTAACGTACAAATTGGCACGCTTTAACAGATTAGAAAGCCTCATAACCAAATTGAAAGTTCACGAGGCAAATCGAAATAGTCAACTATTATATTCAGGGGGCATCGCTAAAACTTTCCCTAATTGATGATCACCTAGAGCAATGTTGTTGCAAGAAGGTTCCGACAGAGTTCGAAGAATGAGGCTTAAGGAAGCCAAGGGTCTCCCCAAGCAAGGGCCATCCCATGCTTCCAAGAGGTAAGTTTTTAGCTGGATTTTCATGTGCTGCAAAGATTTTGAGAAGAATATAAGAAACTGTCGGTAATCCTATTCCTAGCAAGAGAGAAAGTAATGAAATTGGGGATAGCAAAACCATATTGTTTGACCTGTGAGTCCACCCTCCTTCACAGACACACATATATATAGCAGTACCTTCATTTCACTCAGGCCCTGTGTCTTATAATTTAAAACCATATTAATTAGTGCCCAAATCCAATAGTATCTGTTTTCCAGATCTTTATTTAACTATGTTTCTGAAAATGAAGTGGGAATTAAAACAGGGTAATCTGTGTTGTACTTTTATATTTAATTTCAAATCCAAATATTATCTGTCTCTACTATTTTCTTTGAAACCTACTGATCAATATGAACTATATATAAATATTAGAAGAGAGCTTTGGCTATCAAATAAAGACAATTAGTTATGAACTTTAGGAAAATAGACACATATAAATATATATATATATATATATAGAGAGAGAGAGAGAGAGAGAGAGAGAGAGAGAGAGAGAGTACGCTGGCACATAGTAAGTCCATCTTAAAATCTTCATAAACTCCAAAGTATTTGCCCCGAATGTGTCTTTGCTCCCAGTGCCAAGAGAAGGGCTTGAAAAATAAAAAAGTGTGCGCGAGCGTGCCACTAATCGATGATGCCGACAGACATAGTAATTGAGTGTAAGTGCTATTCACAATACATCCAAAAAAACTCTAGCCATGGCAGCCATGATCCATCTGTTACAAGCAATCCAAAGAGGGACTTCTCTTTACTTTCATGCACTTCAAGAGTTTTATTTATATGATTCTGATTTCATATATTATTAATTTTATTACATAACATTATTATTAGTTATGATATCGTAAGACTGCGTATGATATACGTTTCTCCCCCATCTAGCAAATTATGTGAGGAGCTTTGTTGGCTTGGGGTCGTCCTTACGAAATCGTAAGACTACATAATCAGTTGATATCATTTATGAGGCATAATGATTGACTCGATAACATAACGGGGTGATTATTGATTGCCTAGGAATTAAGAACTAATATGTCATAAACAGATAGAACACCAGAGTATAATTACATGTAAAATACAAAAGAAAAATAAACTACATTCCAATTCAATATCGTAAGAAAATACATAAAAAGATATTTCACAACCTAATTCAACTCGATCAGTCACAGCCTTTTTTGGCCGTCACATTTTCTACAGAATTATATCGATTTGTTTTCTTTTTCTTGTTGATCTGAAGCAGCTGGTTCAATTTCTAATAGCAAACCTCTCCGAAATTGCACGTAAGGGTAAGCAAGTGGGCAATCATCTGATTTTGTTTTCCATCTGGTTCATGCAGTAAAAATTGAATATCAAATATTAATTAAATGAAAGTTGGAATTATATAATTAAGTTGGAATAAGATTTAATTACCTATAACTAAGGATAAGATGATGAAGGAAGAATGAAATGACTACTTTAGCGAGTTCAGCCCCCGGACATAGCCTTGATCCACCACCAAATACTGTCACCTTTTTGCTCATTTCTTTAAAATTATCCTGCATATAAGTCATGAAATACATCCTAAGTATTGTGAAGATTTTCGGATCTAGACTTAGCAAAGTTTGCTAGAATAGCGTCTTTTTTCTTAGAGCATCTCCAATGAGAAAATGCAAATTGAAGATGTAGAAACCATATTTACATCCCATTTTACATTTTCGGTAGATGGAAATTTCATATTTACAAACAGAATTAGAAGCTACATACAATCCATCTCCAAGGATCAAACTCTGTGGGATTCTCATGAAGATCTGGATCCATATGCGCCCCCGTAAAAATTGGAAGAACCTTCCATCCAGATGGTATCAGGAATTCTGCAGCAATTTTAATCAAAGCCGTCGATCATGTAAGTTACGAGAATTCATTAATAATGATGTCATGGGATTAATTAAGCAATAAAAATTAAGACTAATTAACCTTTAAATTTGACGTCTACAAGAGCTTTCCTGTGCACAAATTTGACTACATTCCCACACCTCATACCTTCATATATAACCTGCATGGATCATTTCATCAAATTTTATGTGTCCATGTATACATTAGTTAATTAGCACATCTAAACTTTTAAAGATAATAAAAATAAGTTATAATTACATACATAGTCAGTAAAATCCATTTTCTTGTAATCTTCCCAATTTAACAATTCCCCATCCTTTTTGTTTTCCCTTATCGTTTGGTGTTCTTCCTGCATAGATTTTTAACAAAAAAGGAGCTATATGTTAGGCTTACAGTGATTTATGCATGTATACTAGCCAGCGAGAAAAAGAGAGAGGAAAACGGTCACTTGACGTTACCATTTTACTCAAATTATAATACGTAAATTTTGTTTTTTATTAATAAAATTTAAAAATAAGACATACCAACTTTTTTTTTTATTTTTTTTTTGTCAAAAGACATATCAACTTTATTGTCAACGCCTATTATGATAAATAAAATAGAGAATTACGTGATTTGTGTTCTCCATACGTACCATACAAATTTCTGTGAAACCAAAAGGAGAGAATTATAGGAGGGGCCGGCTATGGTTTACCTTTAATTTGTGAAAAGCAATTGGCGCATGGCCGAGAAAGTAGACAATCAATGACATAAGGGTCGCCGTTGTCTCGTAGCCTCCGAGCATTATATCCAACACAATGCTCACTATTTCTTCGTCCGTTAGACTCTGTTTCGACAGTATCACGTCTAAGAAGTCTTCTTCTCCTCCTCTGAGCTGCCCGCTAGCTTTCCCTTTTCTTCTTTCTGTCATAATCTCTTTAACAGAGAAAGAAAGCCTTGCTCTAGCCTGAAGAAAAGAGATGATATTATTATATATAGATGATACGAAATGCTAATACCCCTCATTGTCAGATCGTGAATCTATATTGTTGATCATGCTTATTAATTCATTCTTGTCGGATTATAGTCTAAATTCATAGTCTGACAACGCAAGCTTGATAATATTATTACTCTAAATTTATACATATATAATATTACCTTCACAGCCCTGGCATAACCGGTTCCCGGAATGTTTAACGGCAAAGACACAAAGCCCGTCATGTAGGTTTCAAAGTCTTGTAATATTCTCGAGGCTAGTGGCTCATCCGGTTTAACGCTCAGAAGGTGGTTCACCATAAGACGGAGTGTAAACTGTTAATTTGTCAAACCAGAAAATTTCGAAAACTATATAAGAAGAGTGTACTAGAAGAAGAAGAAGATCAAAGAAAAAGATTAGGGTTAATGAGAGAGTACTAGTCTATATACGTACAGCTTTAGTTTGTTTGTAGAAGAAGACTTGTTCGCAGCCATTCCACGACTCCATCATTGAGATAGACAGCTTCTGAACCCAATGGAGGAAATCCGGCGAGGACTTAGAGGTGGCAATGAAGCTGACACCAATGTTTCTAAGCTTTCTATGAAGTTCACCGGTGACGGTGAGCAAAGAATGCTTTCCAAGAATGCCATGGATGGGCTTGGGGTAGCTGGCTTGGAAAAGCTTCTCTTCGTTCTGGAGAATAAACGCGTTGAGCTCAAGGTCGCATGAAACTATGGTTGGTGAACCAAATAGATTCGATTTAAAAACCTTCCCATATCTGCACATATATCCAAACCATATGCGTCAAATTAATTAAAGTAGTGAAATAATATTTAATGAATGAACTTTGTGATTAAATTAAGAAAAAATTGGCTAAATAGTCAGAAATTAAATCCTAATTGTTTCACTGATCGATAAGATATAGACGACAAACTAAAAATTGAATATTTCATAATCCCTTTAATTAACAATGGATCACCTAGAGCAATGTTGTTGCAAGAAGCTTCCAAGTGTGTTAGAACAATGAGGCTTAAGGAAGCCCAGGGTCTCTCCAAACAAGGGCCATCCCAGGCTTCCAGGAGGCAAGTTTTTAGCAGGCTTTTGATGACCATGTAGTGCTACAAAGAATATTTGCACAAGAATATAAGCAAATATTGGTAGTCCTAGCAAGAGAGCAAATAAAATAGGGGCTAAGCCAACCATTTATTTATTTATTTTTTTTTTTTGTTCTCTATCTTTTCTAATCAAAAGTATTTGAATTGTGATTCCACTTCCCTTACATGCACACACATATATATAGCACTCCATTCCAAAAAGGCTTTTGTGAAACACAACTTTATAAACAAATTAATGAATTCCGAATCCAATGTATCTATTTTTCAGATTCTGATTTAAACTATTTTCTGCAAGAAAACGTGGGAAAACAAGGAACTCTTTTCAAATTAAGCATGCATACGGCATTTTTTGGACCTTCTAATAGTTGGTAAACCATTTTTTTGTCTTTTTTTTCTTGATGGAAGCTTTCCTTTAAGAGAGTAGCTATAGATTTGTTGAGACTAAGTAATGAGGAAGATCTTCCCCTTCACAGCTAATTTCATCACTCTTGTTCATGAGCAGGATTCTTTTCCCTCCAATTTTCCCTTTCCTTCAATTCCCTCTTATTTGAATGGCCACAATTAAATCACGTCAATATTTTGTGTTGACTTCTTTATAGAAAGAAAAAGAGGAAGGTGAGAGAGGATGAAAGAAGAGGGGAGGAGATTTTGAAAGGAAAGAATCTTACTCATTCGTTCACACCAACAATAAATTGAAATTGGTAACACATCATTAATTTCTATATTTCAGTAAAATATATAAATGCAATGGATTTGGGCTTTTTGGATCTAAAATGCCAATGGATAAATCCATGCATTTGAAAATGGAACAACTTTAGACATAGTGACATTTAAATACAAAATCTATCATGATTCCCACACACAAGAAGTCTAAAAAAAATATGTGCTATTCATCATTAAAGTCTCTTCTAAAGTATGAATTAACAAGGATAATAATTTTAACATGGCAAAGGGGCTCACCTGACCTCCTTAATTACAACAAATTAAAGCCCCACTAACTAATATATGATAAAAATAGTTGCCTTTTCAATATCAAACATTCCTCAACCTTGTAAATTAATATTCAACCCCTCCATCTCAATGTTTTAGAATGGAGACAGCGACTCACTACTAATCACGATATATAAGTCTTAAGTTTACCACTTGCATGACTCAACAGATATTGAATTTTATCTCTATAGATTATAGTGTGCAATTAAGAGTAGAAAATTGTTATTAACACTTCAAAAATCTCATTTGGCACTCCAAACTTTCTATAATTAGAAAGAAAAATACACTTGTGAGGAATGTAGAATAAGATTTTTAGAGTACTAATAACGGTTCCCTTAAGAGTATGACCATTCAATACAATTTTAATTTATCTGTCAAGTTTTCAATGTGGAGTTGCATTCTTCAACACTCCCTACACTATATATGCATGTGACCCTCTTTGTCTATGGAAACACTATTTGTAGTAGCACATAATGAAAGACTTGGAGGTAATAAAAAAATGGCTATAGGTTCCCTAAAGGAAAAACAATGAGAGACACTAAGTTGAAATTTTTATACCATTTTTGACAGCTATATGTAGGCAACAAGGAGTTTCAAATCCTTGATTAAGTTGGGTTTGCTCTTAGGGTTTTGATGTGGATGTTTGGAGTAGAAACCGACCAAAATGTTTGAGCAATCATTCCCATTTTTCAATCATACTCATTTTTCGGCTTTAAGTGGGTTGGAGGAGAAGACAAAAGGTATGGACCCCTCGTAAGAAGCAACACATGAGAACTAAGGGAGGCAGAAAAGGATAACAATTTAGTTTGTCTGACTTTTACGTTGTGCATGGTGCACGTGCAATGGATTAGGGACCCTCGATCGATCGATTGGATGGTTTGCATGTAGAAACCCTAATTCATAGCTGGACATCAAATTGCCTGGCAACCATGGTTAATTACTGTGTGTTTAGTTATAGTGATCACAAGGTGGAGTAACACTTTTGTTTTCTCGAACTGAAGAAAAATTTAGACGTATCTATTTCACTCATCATGTTATTTTTTGCTATGAAATAAGAGATGAAGAGTAGAGTCCACATGTAAAGAATCTATGGATTCGGCCCCTTTTGTTCATCCTGTTTTAAGCCAGTTTATAGATATAAACCTTGGAGCCTAAAGATTAATATACCATCAGTATAATTATCAGCTAGTTAATTTTATTCATAGTACCTAAAATTTAGCTCGATGCAATTAGAGAAAGTGAAGAATTAAGCAAGAATACAATTAAGAGTTGAAACTGTTTACTTTTGAGTCTCTGGAAGCTTGTCTCTAATCTTTCCTTTCGGTAAGATTAAAACCTTGTTAATATAATTATGTGTTTAACCTCAATGCACGTTTGAGGGTTTGAGCAGACAAGTCATGATTATTACGGTCTTTGTTTTGTGGGGGCCTGCAGCTAAATATGAAATATGGGTCAAAAGAAAACAAAGTAACCAAATATGTCTTACTTTTGTCGAAAAGAAAAGCAATTGCATAATATTAGGTGTAATTTCCCTTTTCGTTATTAATAAAATTCTTCTCATGCTGCCAAGGTTTAAAAAAAAGTTTCCAAGAGAAGAAAAATGGAGGAAGATCAAAGTAGAAGAAAAAAAAAATTGTTTGAATTGCACCAATAGCCCTTCCAGTTTTCCCGAATTCTCGGATTTTCACTTTGGTTCATGTAACTTCTTTTTTGTTTTTACTTTGGTGTGCTCTTGGCTTTATTTTGCTAACATTATTACTCCAATCCATCAAATAAGGCAAAATTCCTTTCGACTGGCCATTTTTTAAAATGAGACGATGTGCACAAAATGGAGGTAACGATCAACTTTGTTGACAGAGTAGACTAAAGTGAAAAAATAGAGAAACTGTTAGGACAAAATTAAAACAAGGAAATGAAAATCCAAGTAAGCCACATGAATTATTGGTGCAATTTGGCCAAAACAAAATATGAAAAAAAAAAAAAAAAAATCTTTGTTTTATACCTAATTGGGCTTGAGCCCATCAACTATTTGCCAGCCAGCCCAAATTTTGGTTTCCTTCTTATCAAAACCCAAATTGGTCGTTGGGAAAACTTGAGTCATTCAATCAACCATTGTCAAAGACATGGTCACAATTCATCCAAACCTCAAACCATGGCATCCATTTCTTACAAGCAACCATAAGACCAAACCTTTCCTACTTCCATCAACAATCTCCTGCACTTCTTCTAGTGAAAACAATGGAACCAGTAAGCAATCTTCATCCTCAGCTGGCAACATCAAACGTCTTGTTCTTCCCCAAGAGGGCAGAAGAAAACTCAACACTTATCCGGACAGAGACTTCTACGCTTATCCGCGATTCGTGACGCATGTCGATGACGGCTTCATTGCCACACTGACCAATCTCTACAGGCAGAGGCTGAGGCCTGGCTCAGAGATTCTTGATCTTATGAGTTCGTGGATCAGCCATTTGCCGAAAGAAGTTGAGTACAAGAAAGTTGTGGGACATGGGCTCAATGCACAGGAGCTTGCCAGGAACCCTAGGTTGGATTACTTTTTTGTCAAGGATCTGAACCAGGATCAGAAGCTTGAGTTGGCGAGCAGCAGTTTTGATGCAGTGTTGTGTACAGTCAGTGTGCAGTATCTTCAACAGCCTGAGAAGGTTAGTATGTGCTTCCTTTTGTTACATTAATAATTGAAAGCTTTGATTTCAAGATTACATTAGCGCGGCATAACTAATTCAAGTATTATAATATAAATAAACGACGGATTAATACTGTTATAGTATGAACAAACGACGGTTTTATGTTTTAGAGTATAGTAGTGATTCTAGTGATAGCATGTCCACATATTATGACGATAGGGTTGGTTGTACCATGTGCCCAATAAAAATTGGGATAGTCAATTCATATGTTATAATATAGTGGACAATGAGTTTATTGTTTAGGGTATAGTAGTAATAAGCGGTCCACATTTTATAATAGGAATGAATCAGTTATACCATGAGTCAGTTAAATTTGTACAACTAATTTATGTACTATGATGTGACTGAATGAGACGTTTATGTTTTAAGGTATGGTACGTAGTATTAATCAATCACATATTATGACAATTATTGGCAGAAAATTGTTAACCAATTCATGCATTACAATATTGACGGACTTTGAAAAAAAAAAAATATATATATATATGGACGGACAACAAATTTATGTTTTAAGGTGTAATAGTAATAACCAATCCACATAATATAACATGGGCAATTAGTGATATCACGTATTTGTTTTCAATATCTCACAATAATTTCTCGACGTTATGATACAACAGGTGTTTGCAGAGGTTTTTAGGGTTCTGAGGCCAGGAGGGGTGTTTATTGTGAGCTTTAGCAATCGGTTGTTCTATGAGAAAGCCATTGGGGCATGGAGAGATGGGACTGCATACAGCAGGACGCAGTTGGTTGTGCAGTACTTCCAATCTGTGGAAGGTTTCACACAAGCTGAAGTAATTAAGAAATTACCAGATGCTAATGGTGGTGGTGGTTCACAAAGCAAATCACCACTCGGTTGGTTCATGGGCTTCCTGGGGTTGCCGTCTGGTTCAGGTCCATTTTATGCAGTGGCAGCTTACAAGAACTTCAAACCTGTATATGAATGATGATAAATGTTAAGGAGGCTCCCTTAAAAGTGTACGCATCACGATTTTAGCACAATACTTTATAATGTTGGAACGAAAATTAACATTAAATTGTGACCTAGTAGAGAGTTTACAAAGAGTTTTACTTTAAGAGAGTCTCCTTAGCATTTCTTTATGAATGATTAACTACAACATTGAACCCTTCGTTATGAAATTAAGCATAAGTACACAGATGTAGACTTTATTGTCGAACCTAGTAGTGTAAGTTTGTAATCAATCACGATATTAATATAATGAAATCAAATGCAAGACGTTGTCGTAATTTTCTACATGTAGTTGTGATGGTTTTTCTTCCAATGAATGAGTCACTAACAAAGTGCTCAAAACCCTTCTGTTCTAGAAAGTTTGGAAAAGAAAAACTTGAATAAGATGATTTGGCAAGAAAATCCGAACTGGAATGCAGAGAGAGGATCACACTCTTCAGCCAATTTAACTATCGTTTGTGTTTATTTCATATAAACGATGATGCAATATTTTATGTTCAACTCGGATGAGATCTATTCCGGATCTCGTGACCGGAGTCCTAAGACCGAGAGATTCGAATTATTAAAGGTCAATCCTATAGCCCCCATTAGCTCATCTCACTTGCCCACCTCACAAAAAATTAGAAATTTAAACGATCCAAATCTCTTTTCTCCTCTCTTAAACGACCAAGATCTCTTGGCTCGCAGACTCTGAGCACAAAGATCCGAAAGGGATCTCATTCCCATAGAAGGAAGCTAACTACTCTAGCCCACTCGACTAAGAAAATTTGTACAGTTGAAAGTATAATACTAAATGCGTAATGTTGGGAAGACTTAATTTGGAAACTAAAATTGCAAATTAAATGATGTGTCATCAATAAAAATAAGCACGTTTATCAACACTTAAGTAATAAATCAATCATCAACTTCCATGTCTTTTAATTATCAAAATTTAATCTTCAAATTAAGTCTCACTAGTATTACTTATTATTGCGAACGGTTGAGATTTAACTAAAACGGTTGAGATTTAACTAAATTCGTTTGCTCGTGAAAATAATAGTAAATCCGTACAGAAACGTTTCTTTTACGGCTTTGCTTTCGTCGCAAATAAAGAAAATATCTTGACCTGCAGATCTTTGGACCATCCTGGTCTCTAATGTAACCCAAGCAAACCCTTCTCTCATTCCTTATCCCCTCCTCCACCTCTCTCTTCCCCTCTCTCTCTATCTCCTTCCAGCCATGGCTTCTGCAACGGCCGCTCTTCTGAAGCCACTATCAAGCTCCGAAACCTGCCTCGCCGCGGTGCCACCCGCCCTATTCTCCCGCCAACACCAATACCCAATTCTCTCACTCCCCTCAAAACCCACCAACCTCTCACAAATCTCCTGCTCCTTCACGTCCTCACTCTCCTCGTTTCTCTCTCTAAAGCACAAGTCTTTGCCGTTCCTCCGCGTGGCTCAGACCTCCGACTGGGCTCAGGAGGAAGAATTGAAAGAAGAGGCCGAAAGCGCAGAGGAGGAGGGAGCAGAGGAGAGCTCCGGCGACGCAGTTTTGGCGGTCGGCGAAGAGGAATACTATCCCGAGCCGCCGGAGGAGGCCAAGCTCTTTGTGGGTAATTTGCCTTATGACGTTGACAGTGAAAAACTTGCTAATCTTTTCAATGATGCCGGAGTTGTTGAGATTGCTGAGGTAAATTTCGTCTCTTTTTTCGCTCTGTGTGTTCGATTTCGCGGTTAAAATTGCAGCATTGGAGTTACTGTTTTCTGTTTGCAATGACCAGGTGATTTACAACAGGGAAACTGATCAGAGCAGAGGATTTGGGTTTGTGACCATGAGCACTGTTGAAGAAGCTGAGAAGGCTGTGGAGATGTTCCACCGCTACGTAAGTTGCGAATCTTTGTTTCGGTTTTGTGTATCGAAAATGGAACTATATCATGTTCAAATTGCTCAACTTTAGGGAGTATAAATGTAGCAAAAGCATGCGTGTCGATACATTTGGTTCCAATTACAAAGTGGTTTAACATTGATTCAATTCCAGCAATCATTTAGTCGCATGTTTAACTTCGCCAAATCGAGCAGAGGAATGAGTTTTGAAATAATTCCCGATGGACTTGTTTTCGTGCAAATTTACTTAGGATAAAGGCTTGTTAAGTTTCGGACTCTTGCTTAAACCGAGTGTGTTAATGTTCCATTTGTTCCTACACAGGATATAGGTGGGAGGGCTTTGACTGTAAACAAGGCTGCTCCTAGAGGGTCACGCCCTGAAAGACCCATTCGAACGAATGAACCTTCATTCAGAATCTATGTTGGTAATCTGCCGTGGCAAGTGGATGATTCTCGGTTGGAGCAGGTTTTCAGTGAACATGGAAACGTGGTCAGTGCCAGGGTAGTTTATGACCGGGAATCAGGGCGTTCACGCGGGTTTGGGTTTGTTACATTCTCTAGCGAGACAGAAGTGGACAATGCGATTGCTGCCCTTGATGGACAGGTAATAGATTTGCCTTGTTTAGTCGAGTATTGAAACTGAAAACGAAAACGAAAACGACATAGATTTTAGTATATTACTCAATTCATAAGGCTTTAGGGTTTAGGTTTTTAGATGTTGCTTAGACCATTAGGGATTCATAGTGCTGCAATAGATGTAAATGAAGTCACCTTGCAACTAATTGAGTATTGTTATCTTGATGCCTCTCGATTAGTTCACAGAGTCTCTGATCTCGTTCTCTATTTGCCGTGCAGAGTTTGGATGGCAGATCAATCCGAGTAAACGTTGCTGAACAGCGACCAAGGCGTGGTTCATTTTGAATTTAACCAGGTAATTGTATGAGCTCTTCAAGATTTGTGCTTAGTTTCGGGAGGGGATCCTGGCAGCGTATGTTTCTTCTCTGACGAGAAATTTTCTTTTAGGGAGCCAAGGTTTATGTAGATAGGTTATTATTTTGTATCTCTTCCACGTCGACAACACTATGGCCTGTATTGTTCTCACGCTTATCAATCTAATGCAATTCTCGCTCTCATCTGATTACGCTTACGGTGATATCGTTGTTTGGTACATTTCGATAAATAAGTTGATGGAATGAGCTTTCTCAGAGCTGTCCCGAAACTTTGATTTCATAGCTTTCTCTGGTAAGTATACAGTAAGGGATGCACAAAATACGAGTCCTACCCAAGCTGTGCAGAAAATGAAGCCAATTACTATTGTAAAAACAAAAAAAATCGTCATCGAAACTCCATCTCGCATTTGTCTCGAGTCTTGAGGTGCTCCAACAAGAGTGCTTCTGCGCTATAACGGTCCAAATCATCAAATTCACAGGTCAGCGCGCAAATGTTGCGTAATTTTACCAAAATTTTGTACGTTAAGTGTAGGCTTCTCCTTTATCTTTCTGGTCTCAAAAAGTAGACTTATCTGGAACACTCGAAGGTGTGCAGACGGGGCAGAATGATCGTCTAAACCATACAGCGTTGGGTACAACTGATGACTGCTATCTTCATTTAGCGAACGAAAAGTTCAGCCCTGATTCAGTGAACTTCCACTGGATTCGTACTTGGCGAGCTTTCTAGCTTTCTCGACTGCTTCAACATAATAATACAGTCTCCAAAGTGTTATATTACTCTGCAAGTAAAAATACAACTTTAGAAAGGTGTTGAAATTTTAATTAAGGTCGCAAACCAGATAACTGTGCATCGCATTACCTGTCTTTCAAGGTCCACACGAATTTCATCAGGTGAATTTGTATAAGCTGCGTTCCTATGCTGGATCATTTCCGCAACATGGTCAAGATTTTTCGGTGGTAACTTCTGAATCAGTTTTCCAAGCTTGTGTTTCTCACCAAGGGTCATCGGCCTGAAAAACAAGTTACAGTTGCAGTTAACTCAATGGAATTTGGAATTACGTTTAAACATACAACTGCCCCAACCAATTCTCTTGTTCACAATTTCACGGAACAAAAATCTAAATTTGGGTTACATTGTAAAAGTACCTGCAAGAGGACATCACAGTATCAAGAAGTTTTTCAAGCTGCTGCTCCATGTGCCCTAGCTGAAAAACCAATATCACATCAGAAATATAAATTTCATATTCCCGATATGAATTGTGATATAACCAATATGAATGAAAAGACGGAGTTTGATTGGGCTTTCCAGTATTGGGAAAGAAAGAATTTCAGAAAATTACCGTTGTAGAAAATTCATCAGAATATTTCTTCACTGTCTCCTCAACCTGCCCGCTATCGGTTTCTATAAGGGACTGCAGATCATCATCAGCCTGGCGAGTAAAATTATTATGCAATATAAAGCCACCCATCAGTAAGTTGCCAAGAGCATGCATATATTGCTAAACGACACACACACACACACTTGTGAACGTGACACAATCGAATGAATAGAAAGGCAATAGGGAGAATGTTAGTCACCTTTGGCTCCTCTGCACCAACTACAAACCTAGCTGTTTCTGTTGTGTGGCCATCAACACCGTTCTGAACATATTAGAAAAATGCAACTGTCAATTTCTACATAACATGGATTACTACAAAACCCAGTGACTGCAAAGCCTGAGTTTTGCAACACAAAAGAACACCAATACGGAAAATCTGATATTTGATAACAGTGACAAGGCAACGAAAAGAATTATAACCTCTCTGCTAGACTCAGGATTGGTAGGAGTAGAAAGTGCAGGAAGGCTGGTTGAAGAGAACGAGGAAGATTTCTTTAGTCTCTTAGAGGGAGTATTCCTTGCATCAACATCGGGTAATGCACCTCTAGTAAGACACTGTTTTCTCTTCAGCTGTGATTTTAACCGGCTAATACCTATAACAGGTCCTAGCATCTGCATTTACACATACTGTTACAACAAAGTACAGTTTCTATCTCACAGGCTTGGACTAGCATATGCATCAAACCGCAAACCATATGGAATCAAACCAATAACAGTTGAATATAGCAAATATATACATATATACATACATGCACACATACGTACATACATGCATAGATACATACGAAATGTGAACATGCAATAACTAGTTTGATCCTAAATGAAATGTGAGCACACTTAATACCCCTTATGTAAAAGCAGCATTTTCAATTACATCACAGTAAAGTAGAATCGACTCAATTTCATGACATATTTATCGAATGTATAAAAAGTATTAAAGTACAACCAGATTCATTTCATATAATTCAAAATCATGAACGCAGAAACATAGTTCACTTGTTTGAAGCGCCCATTTAAGAGAAAAAATGAAGAGTACGCGTCCCAACATACCTCATCAACTTCTGGTGAAAGAACCTTCACACCCTGCCTGAGTAATGACTTCAATCTTTCCTTTCTGAAATCTGAAAGCCCAGTTCCTATGCTGTTACCAAATAAAGAACCAGGAATACCATAACCATGCTCAATCGTATCTTTTCCTCTAACCTCCACACCTCTGCTTTGAGATAGGCCAGAGGATTGAGAAGCAAAGGGCGGAAAATCTTCTTCCTTTGATAACAGGTCTGTCACTAAACGTGTATAGTAACCAAAGTAGTCTGGTCCTAATTTATCATTTGCACTTGAATCGACCAAATCCTTTTTATCTTTTGACATAACAACAAAAATGCAGCTGCACAACACAAAACTACGTTTATACAACACATGATATCAACTTTCTAGAGGGATAATATCATGACATTGGTCAGTGAAAGAGCTAATGAAAAGGTTCCCCTATCGTTAGTCAAATGAGGATATCATCTGAAACAACACACACAAATTTTAAAAGACAAACATAGTTCCTTACCGGCTATGCCAAAACAACACTTCTACTCAAGCAAATCTATTTCCCCGACAAGTAACCAAAATGTGTGCACCATGTACTCCATTTCTGACATTGATTTTCAGATGCAAGGATTCTGGGTCTCATATCTGCGTGGGAAATTAAACTGATCAGGATATCTTAAAACAACTCCACTAACTATTCCAAGCTTCCCAACTTTACTAGGGTACTGTTTGGGACTGCTTTTGGAGGAGCTCAAAGTGTTTTCTAAAAACCAAAAGCACTTTTAACTACTTTTGCGGAAAAAATTTGAAACCATTACGTGTGATTTCTGGAGAAGCACTTCCAACTGGTTTCAAGAAGCACTTTTTAAATAATTTTTTACTAGTTCACAATAAAATCACCTCTGGCAGAAGCACTTATGAGCATAAGTGCTTCCTGCAGAAATGTTTTCGGAAATTTCTTTTTTTTTCTTTTTTGGTAGAATTCTCTCCAACACAGTAGCAGCAGGCACCGCAAGAAGTAAGGCCATTAACATGCAACCATTTACAAAATGCGAACACATAAACCCTAAACCCAAATCTGTAAGAAGAAACTCGATTTAAAATGCAATCAATTTACAGCATAAACGCATGAACCAAAAACACAATCCCTAAGAATTAATGGATTATCACACAATTCCGAGAGCGCGAGAAAGATTGCAATAAACCCTAATGCTCCGTTTGGGTTCTCGGAAAATTTAGGAAATTGAAACTAGGATTTTGGAGGGGGGAGAGAGAGAGAGGCTTACGTACGTGATTGACGAGTGGCGGGGCCGCCGGAGAGAATTCGGCAGTGAATTTCAAAAGCCAACGACCTCGTTAAGGTAAAGCTGAGTAGGTGAACCGCCGCGCGCAGTTTTGTTTTTTTCCTTTCCGGGCAACGCCTTAAAGATTTGCGGTTTCGTTTCTGTTGAAAGCCGTTTCTCTCTTATTTTTTTAATAATAATTATAGGAATTGTTATTAGCACTGTAAAATTTTTCTCTACACTACAAACTTTCTATATTTACAAAGAAAATACAGTTGGAGTACCAATAACACTTACCTTAATTATTTGATAATTAAATCATACATATCGCCATATTGGAGAATTTCACTAGGTTACGTCCAACTAGACTCTTAAAGTGTACGATATATTCATTTAGAGCATTTCCACTGAGGGGCTCTATATAGGGCAGAAAAAAGTGGTGGATATGACCCATTTTAGAGCTTCAAGGAATTTTTGGAGCTTTATAAAATAATCTCTCCCAATAAGGGGCTATTTCTTTTGGGCTCTATATGGGGTTATATATAATTTATGTATGTATTTATTTGATTATATGATAAAAAAAATTTGTGTTAAATTTTTTTAAGTTAATTTTGGACATATTATCTTAAATTTTTTTAATGAACCTTTCAACCTAAAAAAGTTCAAATTGTGAAAAATTTAGATTTCATCACTTATGAATCGTTCGTTGGATTAAATTCTCTTATTTCAATCTCATATGTTGAAAGATACAAACCCCCACTTTGCCATCTCAAATAATTTGATTTACAAGTATAACACAACAGTTTACCTAGCACCAACTGGTAAATTAGTATCACACAATTTTGAAAAGAAAAAAAATTGAAAATTTCACCCACAAATGCTCATGAACGTTAAATCACTTTGAAATTTTAATTCTTATGGAATTTAAAACAATCATTAATTAGCTAAATTACTAGTAAAATATGTAGGAAAAATAATTTAAAATATAAATAAAAGGAAAGTATAAGCGTATTCGTAAGTGGAGAGAAAATGATAGAATTTTGCTCACATCGGTTCCTACTTTTTTTGTGGGACCCACTGTTTTTTGTGGCTAGACATAGCCCATTTTATGCTACCTAAGAAAGGAAGTTCATAGCCCTAGTGGTGAATCTAGCCCCATTTTCCGACTCATTAAGGATGAAATTTCTCACTTAGGCTTGAAATGTAGGAGCCTCATGGAGGATAAAGCCCCCATTGGGGATGTTCTTACACAGCAGGTCGTTTTATTATTATTATTATTATTATTATTATTATTATTTTTGGATCGTTCGGCAACCTAGTAGAGGGATATGAATACCAGATAGTCACCACTCTACTCTATCACTGCACATTAAGAAGAAACACTTCAATGGCGTCAACGATCCAAAGAATCCTTAGAAAATCACAACCCACAAAACTAATCAATGTTTCACGCAACCTCATGCTTTGTATCGCTATCAACGGTTTTTGAGTTCTTGGGTTTCTTCCTGTCACGCTACTCTTCTCTATTGCAACCGTAGACATGGAGAAACTTTTTACCGTGACGGTCACACTATCATCAAGTTACTAGTTCACGCATTATAGCATTATAACATAGGTGGATGATACGGCTGATGTGTTTTAGGGGTGTGACAGTTCTCGTAAATAGAGGGCTTTTTTCAACAGTTCTCTCAAAATTCCGAACCAAAAGCTGAGTAGAAGAAGAAACCACACCAAAAGAAATAAAAAAGGCTCAACCCAAATTCAAACCAATTGATTGTGTTTCATTCGGCTCAGATTTTTACCCAATTGAGCCCCCGAAACAAAATTAGGTCAGTTGGGTTTGTCACATGGCCCAATATCTTGGGTTCCAAACCAGTGCGAAAAGTTTCCTTAATTCCCAATTTGCACGTCTAATTAGGTTTATTGAATATTTTATTCATGTGGAACAATAAAATATAAATCACTACGGGATGATCCAGTAGTTGGGAATAGTTTCTCCAAGTTCGTTTTTCACACCCCACATCTTAGGTTCGATTTTGGCACATGTGAATCATACGATGATGATCAAAGGAGGTTTGAAAAGCCTTTGTGAATTTGATAGTTGTTAAGGGAGGTTAAAATATATCTGTGAGTCTTCTCGATCCCAAAAAAAATAAATTATTGTGATAAAACTACCAACTGGTCCCTTTCATAAATCTAATAAAAAAAACCAAGAGAATATATGTTTTATCGTGTTTGGTCTTCATCTGGAATGTATGTTTTCCATGAAACAATGATATATCATATATTTGACCATAAAAAATTGATATATCTATCATATAATATGTAATGTAGTTGAAAACGATTATACTATGTTATATATTGGAAAAAGAATTATCTCCAGATCTTTTTTTTCTTAATTCACCAAATTAAGGGATTCATGTCATTGAAATTTGATCAAACGGCTAAAGTTATTATAACTTTTAAAATGGGCCTTATTTGTAACCATTTTATCAAATTTCAATATCACAAATTCCCTAATTTGATGGATTGAGAGGAAAAGATCCGGAAAAGATCCCTTTCCTTATTATTGTTGTCCAATGGCAGAATGTCTTCAACTGTTGGGGTCCCACTAAGGGGACGATCTCCTCATATTATTGACCGACTTAATATCAGACCAGCTTAAAATTATTAGGCCATCCTGCCATAACATTATCTCAAATTTAGCAGCAAAATTTGAAATTTCGAATTTTTTTTGTCTTGTTGTTGGTTGTATTCAATTGTGTGTATTTTTTTTTTTTTTTTTTTCACACGACTAGTCTGCATGTCATTTCCGCCATAAAAATGGAACAAATCGAAATGGAGTTCATAGGGTGAAGCATATTATCGTAAAATTGTTCTTTGTTTTATGAAACAAACATGCAACTAAGTGAAAAAAGTTGAGGTTCCATCAATATGTGATTCATTCAACGTGCCTCCTTACATGCTGCGAATTTTCAACTTTAACACGTGAACAACATAAAATGATGAAGTGAAGCACGTGTGGGCGTTTGACTTTATACGTGGGACAACATGCTTTGATACTATGGAAAAAGTTTGGGTTTCACCATACAACCAATTTGTTATATGGGGAGCACTCAACATCATATAAGCCCTTACAAAGTTTCGTCCTTCACAGATGCGAGATTCTTTTACATTTACATCATACACTAAATATTAAACGAGGGGATTTGTTACAATACACATAATGCATTGGTATTTGAACGATCAGATTAAGACAAAAAACATTCAAACTCGAGATATGCAACTCCAATCGTCCAATACGTATCGGTGTATTATAGAATCTTCCTTAGTGTATAAAATGTGATTTATTATGAAAAGCATTTCCGAAATATCTGCAGCTCAAAAGAGACAGGTATCATCATCCCATCACAATAACAGGAAGATAGACTTAAACCTAGTGAGACCCACCCACCATTTTCCTAATAAACGACATAAACATTCACATTTTTATGCCGTTGGCTTCATTCGTTCCCAGCTCTGCTGTGCCGACCATCCGTTCGATCATATATTAGTCGTTAATAAGTCATTTTCCACCTATAATTCTAGTGTTTGTATTCTTACCCTCGGTTTGGTTGGAGCCCTGAAATTTGGAAGCTCACGGATCAAGTGATTAGGACCCTTAAAATTTGATTCAACAACTAAAAACAAGAAGTTAGTAAAAACTTTTAAAAGTTATAATAACTTTTGGTTGTTTGATTAAATTTCAAGGGTTCAGATCACTTAATTCGTAGGCGTTGGAGGAAGAGATCCGAAGATGATTTTCCTGAAATGTGGGGTTAAAGTTGTGGTTGATATCATAATAGTTTGCGTTTAGCATGGTGGTTGATATAATAATAGTTTGCGTTTAGTATGGTGGGGTTGGTGAAAACATCGAGCTAGATAGAAAAATGCTAACGATCTTTTCATTCGAATATTCTCGTTCTACTTTTCTCAATTTTCTTGATCATTTTATAACGCTGCATGATATTATATGAATCGTTATTTCTTGCGTCATTAAATCTTCTATGCAACAAATTAACTAAATCTAAAATTATTTAATCATCTAACAGTTATCTTATAAATAAACAAAAGGTAGTATTATCCACACATCAATTTTACTTCTTACACAAGACACATCCCTATCAATTTTCGGCTGTCACCGAGTGAATTGAATAACATCAATGGTCAAAAACTAACGAATGCATGTGAGAGGTAAAGATAACACTATTCATAAACGAATCATATTTCTCATTTAAACGTTAAGGGATTTAGCATCAAGCAATAATACAAGATAAAAATATAAGTGTCAAAAAGATAAAATTAGAAAATTTGAGTGAAAATTTAAGTGTCAAAAAGATAAAAACTAACGAATCATATTGCTAATATCCCTACTGAGTATAGAGCTAACCCACATTTGAGAAAAAAAGCGTTATTAGGTTTGACCAAATGACCATTTAGCATGTCGTGCGCTTTCCATGGGAGAGATGAGGACCCCTAGATTTTTTTAACGTGCACAAAACACGGAACGGTACATCATATATCATCATATAAATTATAAGTGAAGGGAATTTGTTTTTTAACTATCTCTTCACTTGTATAATCATATATGATGTGTGTGACCGTATTTCAAACACACTTAAAAATATCTCCTTACTAACATGAAATGCTGGCAATTCACTGTATTTAATACCTTAAAAGGAACAATCTTTTTGTTTAGTGCTTGCAGTTATGATTGAACGGAGATGTTATTGCGCCGCTAATCATATATTGTCATTCGAGAAAGTTACAAACGTGGTTGATTTAAACAGTTATTACATTGCTATCATTGGTGTAAGTTAGTTTCTCTCTCGAGTCTCAACTTTGAGCCGCAACTCCCAAGGGTAAGAAAACTTCAATCTTCACTGCCCTTCTTCCCATTTTATCTGTTCACCAACAGTATGGAACATAAATTTATGCTGGCATTTTGTGCAGAAGAACTTGGTTAATACAATAGTCAACGAAAAAAATTGAACCTTTGCTTGGTTCTTCTGGGTGGGACAAGAGGGTGTTGGATACGAAGTTACACTGTGTTGGACACATTTTTTGACACATCTTTTTATAGAGATGGGGAAATGCCATTGCTGGGATCTGGATTCTGAGGCATGGAGATCAATCATATGACTTGTATTGGTCATCGGGCCACTCTTCCTTTCTATTTACTCTAAGATATATGATTTGTATACGCTGCGAGTGTAATACCGGAGAGAAACTTACACGGATGGTATTTTGAGTTTATCATACATTATTATGTTTTTTATTTTTTCTTATGACATTGTTTAATTGTAGACTGTTACACTAACGTTCCAATTGCATGCAAATTTTTTTTTCTCGTGAGGTAGAGTGTAGTAAAAACTAAACAAGTGTTTGCATTTCAGTTTACAAAGCTTTATGCATCACCTAAAAAGGCAAAAAGGGAAACAATACAGACTGTTATTCTACCCAACTGTTTTCTTCAATTCGTTTCCTTAATTTCTCTTCAAGTTTTCTGAAGTCCTCTTAAATTCATGACCAAGAAAATTGAATAGAAAACGACAATTAGCTACATCCATATAAACTCATAATTATATAGTCCTCGATCCTGCATGGTTTATAAGAGTGATTACAACATCAGCATCAACAAAATCTTAATTCACTAAGTGAAGTCGGCTATATCAATCTTAGAACATTGTTGCGCTCGGTTTTGCACAAACTCTTTCATTAACTCCAAGTACTCCATGTCTTTTATTCAAGTCTCTTTCCAAGTCTTTTTTCTTAAAGTCTCTGCACTCTACTGTATGAATCCATGTTTATAAGAGTGATTAACTTGAATTAAATTCTTTAAAGCAATATTTGTGAACAATGATCCAGCACCCAAATTTATACTATGATCCACCACTCAAATTCATTAAATGTCACGCAATAAGTAAGATAGTGTGATAAACAAACAGTGATAATCCACAGACTGCATATAAGAATCGCCCGAGCAAGTTGAGCTCCGTTTCGATTCGGAATGTAAGCTCTTTTAACTTATATTCTCTAGTAGCTTAGCTTGGAATAAGAAAGCTACCTATGGCTGGAATCCTAAGCATTCTTTGTCAACCTATGCGTGCTTTGCTTTTAATTATTTTTTTGGGCATGTTTAGTTTTCACATTGGTTTTTAACTTTAATCATGCATTCATTCATTCATTCATTCCTTTTTAGGGTTGGCATGGCTTCATGGTGAAAATTGAAACGACAAGCAACTTTATCCACATGGGTGCATGGGGTGGTGAGGTGGCCTTGTGCTTAGTGGTACCAAATTCACCAAATTAAGCATCCTACACTTCTCCTTCTGTCAATTGACTCAATTTTCCATGTCCCTACAAAAATTATGCATTCCCATGTCCCATGGTCCAACCCTATGACTCTCACTCGAGATAAATGTATTTACTACGGAAATGTCACCATCGTGGTATCCCAGTTTAATAACTTACAATTATGTGATTTAATTATTTTACATAATAGTGTGGTTAGGTAAAAAATTACCTAATATCACGCGTTTTAACTTTTTTATATTGCATTGTATCTTTAGTCTAATGAGTTATTGTGCATTCTGAGTGTCTAGAGAAGTCTCAAGGGAGGAAAGAAGTCCCACCATTTCTTCAAAATCATACGGTGACATTCTTGTTGCGTAAAAGTCTTTCTCGAATGACCAACTAATATGAGACTTTCATTCTACGAAGAAAAATTATCCTAAGATTGCCTAGTTATGCTAACTCAAGCATATGGTGAGGCCTATGTAGCGAACGTTACTATATGAATGATGTGATCGAGGGAAAAAATTTTCAAAATGCCCGCAATTCAAATAAATACTCCACGTGTCATTAAATAAGTATAGTAATAGAAAATTGTAAAATACAGTAAAACCTCCCCTTCCTTTCTTTCTCTTGAACCCTCTTCAATTTATATTAGAGAACTTTAATGAAAACTCTCAACACTATTCACTTTAACGAAAAATTATATTTTTACATGTTCCGTTCCCGCTTGAGATTTCCATGTTCCGTTTTCTTCACCCTACCTCACCCCAAGCCCAAGTAAACTGTAAAACACAGTAAAACCTCCCCTCTCTCTTCCTTGTCTCTCGATATCTCTAATTCTCGATGCTCCATCTGTCTCGCTCAACTGCGCACGCTCAGAGACATACATACATACATTTCAAGTAGCTCATACAGCTCTCTCTCTCTCTCTCTCTCTCTCTTTTTCTTTTGCCGTAAAGAATAAGCTTCTGGAGAAAAGGAAAAAAAGAAAGGAATGTTGATCTGAACCCACTTCCCACACTAACAATTCGCAAAAACCCAAATCAAAATTTACGTTCTTTTTCCCATTACAGAGAGAGAAAGAGGAGAGAGAGAGTGAGTGAGTGAGTTGCCAGTTTTGAGAGAGAGAGAGAGTGATATGGGTGGGGTGACGTCGTCCATGGCGGCCAAGTTCGCCTTTTTCCCACCGAACCCACCTTCCTACAAGCTCATCACAGACGACCACACCGGCCTCCTGCTTCTCAGCCCCTTCCCTCACCGGGAAAACGTGGAGGTTCTGAAACTGCCGACCCGCCGTGGCACCGAGGTTGTGGCAATCTACATTCGCCACCCTTTGGCCACTTCCACTCTGCTCTACTCCCACGGTAACGCCGCCGATCTGGGCCAGATGTACGAGCTCTTCATCGAATTGAGCATCCACCTGCGCGTCAATCTCATGGGGTACTCTGTTCTCTACTCTCTCTCTTCTTCCAAGTTTGCCATTTTTTGCTACTCTGTCATTCTTGGAATCTTGGGTTTTTTATCTCCAGATTTTGAGCTTTGTGTTCATTTTTCTTGATTACTCGCTAGTGTTGGCTTCTGGGTTTTTCTAAAGTCAGAGCCTTTGTTAGTTTTTGTTGCTGGATTACTATTCTTGGCATCTGGGTTTTACTAGTCTACTGATCAGCTATATTTGTTTGGGATTTTATGGTATTAATTTATGGGATTTTACCATAAAGTGGATATTTTGTAGATATTGGAGTAGTTCTTCATCTTTTAATTTGAAGTTATAGCTGAAACGGGATGTAGCTGGAGTTGTTATGCTTAGAGAATTTCATGAAATCAAAATCAGTTTGTCGTCGAGGTTCGGTCAGTTGATCTACGTTGTTTGCCATCTGTGAGTGAATTCTCCAGCCCCTTTGCCCGTTTAGACAGTCTAGTCTAAGATGATTGAGTAATTGCTAGCGCCCTTCGTACTGTGATTCAGTAATTTAATGTCCACCGTGATTGCAGTTGTGGTGTAGCTTTGTATAATCTACTAACTGAGGCTGTATAATCTTTACCAGTGCCATTGCATAACTTACTGATACAGTTTGATCCTTTACCATTGACATTGCTTACATATCGGTATGTCTTTCAGGTACGACTATTCGGGGTATGGGCAATCAACTGGAAAGGTCTGTTGGAGATTTGAATAGTTTTTGTATTAAGTAGTTGTTTGAGCACAGTGCATCATGTAAGTCCCATATTTTCTGTGTTCCAGGCAAGCGAGCAGAATACATATGCAGATATTGAAGCTGCATATAAGTGTCTTGAAGAATGCTATGGTACTAAGCAGGAAGATATCATTCTCTATGGCCAATCCGTTGGAAGTGGCCCCACGTTGGATCTTGCTGCTCGGCTGCCTCAGTTAAGAGCTGTTGTCTTGCATAGTCCCATACTTTCTGGTTTAAGGGTCATGTATCCTGTAAAGCGTTCATACTGGTTTGACATTTATAAGGTAACACAACACTCTTCAATTTTGCGTATCTTATCTTACGCTTAGTTGCCAAGTTTTTGGCCTTGATCTAATTGTAAGTTTTATTGTGTTATTTACGCACAGAATATCGATAAAATTCCACTGGTCCATTGTCCCGTTCTCATCATTCATGTAAGTATGCTACTCCATATTCGTCTACCTTATAATATCATATATGTTAACACTCAACCAAACCAGACTCCTTTTGATGCATGCATTTGACCAGATATTATCTTCTGCGATTTCTTATATCAGACAAAATGTACATACCGTATAACATATTGTTAACAGTTTTATTGATGCATTAGAGAATAGAAACCTTGCTGTTCTTAACATTTAATTTCCGAGGTTTGACTTTTTAGCCAAAGAACGGAATTTTAAGAAAGTATTGCGCTGATGTATAAGGGGTTTGTCTGATCATCATCTGGCATGCCATGTCGAAAGATTATATATATCATGACTATATGAGATGCCAAATTGGCCTACTCTTCACATTTTTTAGCCATTATATTTTCCTGTAGGGGACTGCGGATGAAGTAGTCGATTGTTCTCATGGCAAGCAACTCTGGGAACTGTGTAAAGAGAAATATGAACCACTATGGCTTAAAGGAGGAAACCACTGTGATTTAGAGCTCTATCCTGAGTATATCAGACATCTCAAGAAGTTCATATCAACCGTTGAGAAGTCTCCTTCCCAGAGATACAGTTCTAGGAGAAGCACAGACCAGTTTGAGCAGCCTCGGAAGAGTACTGATGTTTACGAAGTTTCAAGGAAGAGCACAGATCGAAGGGAGAAACCGAGAAAGAGCACTGATAGGCCTGAAAAACTGAAAAATCAATTCATCAGTGCTGATAAACTAGAAAAACTAAGAGTATCTTTTGACCACATGGAAAGGTCACGGAGAAGCGTGGACTGCCATGAGAAGTCTAGAAAAAGTATCGACCACCAAATGGACAGAGCACGGAAGAGTGTGGATCGATTGGATAGAATACGAACTGGGTAATTGTTGTTCTAAAACCATATGCAAAATTCATAGGGTTTGGCGTTGTCGGAAAATTATTTTGGTCTTTTTTCTTCCTTCTAATTTATGGTATTCTTGCTGTGTAATTTGGGTTTGTGGCAGTTGTGTAACTTCTATTTCATGAAATGAGAAAAGGTTTGGTGTTAAATATGGAAACAAGGTCGGGAAACAAAAACAATTGCAATCGAGATTTCGATCTCTCGTTCTCGAATTGTGACACCAGAAATGGTTCATTCAAACTCTTTATTCTATTACTTGTGTATTCTCTAAAGAAGTTTACAACTTGCTGTTGATTACACATAAACATGAGTACAATCTGAAGAACAAACAAGATGTATTTTGTCCCTGCAACCATATGTTGTTGCAGAGTGCTGACTTCTGTATGAACCAACATTCCAAAGTTTCACCTCGCCCTCGCTTTTGGGCGAAGGACGTCACTAAAGTAAACTACCACCTATCCATGATAAGCGGTTCTTGCAGAGAGCCAGCTACATTTTAGGCGTGCGCTCACTGTGTTCAACTATGGCTGTTGGAGGAAGAGTGCCAATGCAGATCTCATGAACTGTTGCAAAAAGTGGGAAGAAATCTAGCCACCCACGGTGGCTTAAAACTTCGTAAACCTCTTTTGCGGTTGAGACACCCTTCAGAAAAGGAAAGCAAAAATTGATAAACACCGCTGAGTGATAAAAAGATAGTTCCCAAAATCTGAGTAATAACACAGTTCAGTTCTCATAATTTTTAATGTGAACCTGTAATTTTTGACCCTGCAGCATTTCTGCTTCGAGCTCATCAAACGATCTGCAGACAACAAATGCATAAGGGTAATAGTTGGAAACCACCTACTTTTCACAAGGTTTATGTGCCAAATTGTGGAGCCTTTACCTTTTCCCTTCACTCCTTGCAAAAGCTTCCGCTACTTTCCTGTTTCTTCCTCCCACTGCCAAACACATTGAGGTTAGAAAGAAAGAAAAAACAAAAATGAATATAAGAGATCGCCATGCTTCCTTACGGCATGTTGTGATGAGATCAGCAACGCCACAGCTTTCGAAGAAGGTGGTGTCCTTGACAGATGAGAATAACATCTTGGAAAATGCCTTCATTTCCCTTAGACCAATTCTCATAATTGCAGCCTGGTCGTTCAAAATAAGCAGTCGAAATGAAATAGAAAAAGCAGATTAGACATGGGTTCAACCTTTACCGAAATTTTTGAACTTACCTTTGTGTTATTTCCCATCTCCAATCCGTCCACAAAACCTGCTGCTATGGCCACAACATTTTTCAGGGTTCCACACAGTTCTACTCCTTCCACGTCTTGGACCTATAGATTTCACACAAACCCAAAAAGGTGTAAATAGAGCATTCCTCTAATATATACTTGATGTGATGCAGAGAAGTTTTAGTGCTTATGCACTACCGAATTCTTACTAAATCGTGGGTTGTAAAACTAGTTCCCGTCCATGCCAAACATTCATGATAGTAAGAGTACTTCAGTACAACAGTGATTGTAACAATGTATTTGACGTACTCACAGGTGTGACTATGAAGTAGGAAGTACTAAACAGCTGAACCCATTTCTGTGCAATCTCTTTTTTTTCTCTGTATCCAACCGTGGCTTCACTAAATTTCTCCACAGCAATCTACACAAAGAGTCTCTAGTTTCAGAAGAACCAGATGGGATATGATCTGAGAAACTAAATCTTTTAAGAAGAGTGAAAAATCAAGCTAAATAACCTCATTAGCTATGTTTGCTCCCATCAGAACACAACAATTAATATCCAATTGATCTGAGATGAGTGTCGAGATCATGCATGGGCCTTCCATCTTGACCTCCATTCCTTTGATGAGGGAAATCGCCTCCACATCTGCTTTTACCTTCCCAACAAGCCTCCTGCATATACCCTCCATAAATTGATGTGGAGTAACAAACACCAACATGTTCGCACCGTTCACTGCAAAACTCCCCCTGTTATAAAAAAATTTGCTCCAAGCACCCAACAAATTACACAAATTCAAAACATTGTAACTTCAAAAAGTTCAGCAAAGCTTTTGCTGAGAAAAGAAGTACCTGCATTCTCAAGATCCGGGTCTGCAACAACATTTTTCCCCAGCTTAATGCCAGGCAGATATTTCACATTCTCCTATCGAAAAACACAATACAAACGTTTTCAGTGGTGTAAATTCATTCACATATAAGAGGAATGCATTAAAGATCATTGCTTTTTTACATTGTTGCGGTTGATGGCATCTGTGAGCTTCTCACCACTTGGTAACGTTTCCTCAAACACCCACATTCTTACTTCATCTGAATTCCGATGCAGGAAAAAAATAAAAATAAAACTCAAATTGCAAGTGGGTTTTCATTCAAAACTCGAATTAAAATTGCGTTTTCAGAATTTTCATCCATTGAACACCCAACAGAACAAAATCCCAGAATCAAACAAGAAAATTCAATTAATTTGGCATTCTCTAGGGAACAAAACTACAATATGTTCATTTTCTCAGTAACCAAACATACAATTAGAGAGTACTATTCTGACCGTTGGCATACATAAAGATTCTGGCTTTGCATGCAGAAAGAAAATGGAAACGCAGAAAACAAACAGGAAGTAACAATACCGTGGAAAGAAGAGAGCCTGCGGGTGTTGGAGGCAATGAGCTTGGCGGCAACACTGCCCCAGTTGCCACTGCCTACGACGGTGACTCTGGTTTTCTGGGGAGGTTCAGCAGAGCCAGTAGAGTAATTTTCCTCCTGAAGTTCTGGAGCCATGGATGAAGAGGAGAGAGAGAGAGAGAGAGAGGAGGGCAAAAGGGTAATGCGTGGAAGAGAGAGGAATAGGAACAGGAGGAGCGAGAGAGAAGGAGAGGAGACGCAGAATATAAGAGAGAAGACAGTCGTCGGCGCGGAGATGCCATACACGTTTCGTCACAAATGATGTGTATTCTTGTTAAATCTGGCGATCTCTTCTAAGAGACAATAAATTATATTTACTACCATATTTATATATGTTTTTTTGAACTTTTTATCTCTCTCCAGTCCATTCGAATATAAATAAAAACATCGTTATAAAATTGTGACAATATTGGTTGTGCTGGGATGAATCCTAGATGTTGGTGCCTGGTTTTTGATGTTAGAGCAACTCCAGCGTTGGAGCCCTCCCTCTGGCAATACACTATTCAATCCACCTAATGAACAGTAACTGCCATTAATGAACAGTAAGTAGCTCTGGCAATAGAATTTGCATCTCCACCGTTACACTTCAATAGCCCTGGCAATAGGCAATAAAATATTAGTATTTTTTTTTTTATAAAATAATACAAAATAATTTTAATTGTAATATCGGATAAGATTTGTAATCGTTCTCGTTGCGCCACGTGTCATTATCCGAAGTATTATTAAATAATACAAAATAATACAATTATTGGTGATGAATTTCTGATAAGATTATTAACCAATCACATCGCGCCACGTGTCATAATCGGTTCACAATCTTTGAGGATAGATCTCCATCAGATTTTTAACGAATGACAGCATGCCACGTGTCATAATCTGTTCACAATCTTTGAGGATAGATTTCCATCAGATTTGTAACGAATGACGGCATGCCACGTGGCATTATGCAGAACCTAATCCTTTCTGAATCCTCTATATAATCCACCATCCATCCTCACAAATCTCACACCAAAATTCTCAAGATCTCTATCATTATTCATAGTTTCTGCTTCCTTATTCACAAAAATTTGTATCATTATTCATAGTTTCTGTTTCTTTCTTTCAATGTCGTCTTCTTCTTCCTCAAGGATGATGTAGGAATACAATCAGGAAGAGGAAGAATTGTTTAACGAATCTGAAGCAATCTTCAATCACCAGAGGGTAAAAAATGAGAGGGAAGAGGATGAGGAGCGTCAAATGAGAAATGACAAATGAGAGTAAGAAGGCTTCAAGTTTAGTAAATAATGAAAATAAGTAACAAATAAATAATTATAATGAAAATAAGTAACTAGCAAATATATACATATATATATATATATATATATATATATATATATAAGTAACAAATATAACTAGCAAATATATATATATATGTCATGTTAATCATAACATGGGGCTAGAGTTCCAAGTTTAGTAAATAAATAATACAAACAAACAAATAAATAAATAATACAAACAACATAATTATAATGTAACAAATAAGTAACAATAAATAATAAATTTTGTACGTAACAAATAAATAATACAAACAAATAATTATAATGTAAGTATGTAACAAATAAATAATTCAAACAAATAATTATAATGTAAATTTGGGTATCAAATAAATAATATATTGTTACCTGATCCGAGTAATTTTTCCCACTTCGAATATTACTACTAGCTTGTGCCAAAGCGTCTCTCCACGTACTAAACGATTGGCTAAGTAATTTCCAACGACTGGACATCGATTCTTTGGTTCTTTTCCCACCAATTTTCTCAAGAAAATTGGTATGAATAAGACTCCACATTTCTCGCAACTGCATCTCATTACCCGTAAGCGAACTATGAGTAACTTCAACCCAGCTAGTACACAACGCAACATCTTCAATAAGCGACCAATTCGTACCTGCATCAGTGGTCATTTTGTTGAAAAAAAATGGATTCAAAGTTTGAGACAAAGAAAGGAATGTGATTGAAAGTAGTTGAGAAAATATGAAATTGTTGTGTAAGGTAGATGATAATGAGAAGGTATTTATAGAAAAGTAAAAACAATTTTTTTTACAATTTTTTTCAGATTTTTTTTATTTTTTTTTAATTTTTTACAATTGTTTTTTAAATTTTTATTCAATTAATTAATCTCTGCCGTTAGATATAAAAAAATTTGAATTCCAACGCTCCAGATTGTGCCACGTGTCACAACGGTAACTTTTCAAAATTTTAAAACTATTTTTTCATGTATTTTTTAATTTATAAAGCATTTTAATATCCACCGTTGATCTCAGATCGAACGGTGGATATTAAATCTGACTTTTTTTTTTTTTACCGTTGAGATCTAATGGTCCACATTAAGTGACCGTTAGGATCTAACGGTCCACATTAAGTGACCGTTAGGATCCAACGGTAACTGACAATTGATTTTTTAAATTTTTTTTGTGTCGGCGACGCGCCCCCACGCGCGGGTGGAGTGCACGCGCCTGACACAAAAAAAATAAAATAATGCGCTGACGCCACCCTGGCGTCAGCCTTGCGTCAGCCCCACCTCGGGCTCAAGGCCTGGCAATCCCTCACGGGCCTGGCCCTCGGGCCTCCCCCTGCCTTCGGCCTCCCGCACGCTGGAGCATCTCCACCGGCCCTCGGGCCATTGTTTTGGAGCCCGACCCCCGAGCAAAACCCCACGCTGGGGATGCTCTTAGTAATGTAATTCTAGCAGTGGTGGGAAAGGGATCCTCTCCGGACAATTTACATTGACAACACTTTTTAAATTATCTCAAAAGCACTTATCAGATTGTTTTAGCATATATCAATATTTGTTGATAAGTGCACAACATAGTCCAACTGATGACAACAAGCTCACCAAGTGTGCGACGTAATCATTCAGTGAATACATTTATTTATTCTTTTCGCGCTACACGCTCTATTTTTATCTGAAAAACTTAAACCTTTAACATTGAGACCCTTCAAGATTCAAATTCTGAATGTGTCACTGCACACTAGTCTCACCACTGGTATCATCCGAATCTCTTAAGAGGGTGCATTTTAAGCATTGAATTTTTGATATTGACTATATGTACCCATTTGATATTTGGTATTACAAGATGACACTGCATAATCTACTACAAACCAAGGTCTACTATATGAACATGGGAGGATAGGAATCAGGATGACGGTTATCTCGTGATCCGGTTCAATTGGAAGTGGTCGTATTTAGTATTTACTTATCTGTCGAGAATTTGACACGTGTAAATAAAATTTGTGTATGTTGAATTTGTACGTAGGTTGACTCGTTTAATGGAAGGGCCAAATAATGTAGGGTAATTAGTATGAATTATCACTTTTGACATTTGGTTGCCAAATTGATCAGTGTTTATTATGTTGTCATTATATTATTGTTGCATGTTTGTTATGTCATTGTTAATCATCATTATATATTCAATATGTTGTCCTTACTAAAAAAACTGATCAATTTCTATAATTAAATCTCAAAATCTGATCCATTAATTGCACAAAACGTTATTTTCTGTTTTAGATCGGAGGGAAAGCTATACCACAATGTTGTAGTAAGTAGGCAAAGCAGCTAGCTAAGCAATTGTACACCTTTATTACTTAAGAGGAAAATATACCGAATTATATATACTAAACATTTCACTATTTTTTAATAGAATGATATGTCAGTATGTTAAATAGTTAATTGTTAAATAAAAAAGAAATTAATAGAGATCAAATCCGCATCATAATACATAAACATAATTATTTTTTATCATTGTGATCAACGCCATTTACCTACAAAAGTTTACTATTAAAGAATCGTTTGTTGCAGATGAAAAGAATCGTGCAAGGATATATTATATTCTTCTTCTTTATTTGTCCTCATAATATCTTCATCCCACGGACCATTTCTTGGTAGAAAGTGGGTAATGTGGCTGTAAAAAGTAGGACAAACCGAATCTGTACTGTTACAGCATGCGTAGAGCGTAACTATTTTATTCCATATCAACTTCTTGTCGGTCAAATTAGATTAGCAGGCTACAAAATAAAGTGGTCTAATTAAAGAGACTGCCCACGTCTACCTTAGTTTAATTAGTTGCGATAATTCACAATTAAGAATGGGACAATGCTTTCCATATATCTTTTTTTATCTTTCACACATCCTTTATTAATTTCTGTCACTTGATCCTCTTCATTTCATTTGATTCAACGACTGAAAACTGAGAGAAATGTGTGAAATGTTAAAAGAAGTGTTTGAATTGCACCACCATGAACAACGATATGTTCAAGTATTGATTTAGACAAGTCGTTAAGTTGATACTGTTAAAATTGGCACAGTATCCCTCAATGTTGTTTAATGGATAGTCTATTTTGATCATTAGACTATCCATTAAGGAATTGAGATTATCTTTGAATCTCAAATTCCGGGGCTGACATACCCAACAAAGCATTCAATTTAAATCATGGAGCCGTCATTAGTCTCATCCCACTGACTAACTTCACACACAAAGCCACGCTCTCATCTCTTTCTCTCTCTTAAATGGTCCATATTGTTGAGTCCATCGGCTCCGGAGTTTGAGATCTGGAGATGGTCTCAATTCTCCATTAAGCATGTGTATGTGCATAGATGGTAAATTTACATACATGATAGGGCCATAGAGAGTAGTATTATGGAAGTGAAGTAAGCCATGAAAGTAAAAACAATTACTTCGAATTAATTCTAGCTATCTTGCCTGATCCAGTGCTGCTCTTATTAACTACAAACGATGAGGAGTACGTAGTAATTAGCTAGGTTAATTACGGCCAGTTAGGGTTCGAGGTAATTATTGTGCACAGGTCGCTGCCTACCGGGGATCGAATAGTCCTCATCGTGCAACCACAAAGAAGACGGAGATGGAGAACGAGTCGGAAACGGATGCCCATAATTTACTTGTCTTCGTCCTACTGCATGCCGGACTTGATGTTGCTGATCGTGTGATCTCATCCCACCTACGTACGTACAAACTTAATTACCATACAGACATTAATTCATGCATGTTTGGTGATAGAAAGAAAAATAATCTAATTAGTACCTGCAGATAAATGAAGTCTGGCTGCTGCTGCGAACGTTTGAAGTTGACAAAGAAATAAGAAGCAGATCATGATCGTCTTAAGAACTACAACGATAATCTTCATTTTGTTATCCTTGTAGCTAATAATTGTTAGAACCCTAGTTAATTTCCTCCTCTCCTGCTAGCTAGCTCTCAAGTTTGTTCCCAGCTAGCTCATGATCTAGAGAGAAGTTTAAATTTAGCTGCAAATATATCAATATATATAATTTAGGATCTAAGGACATGAGCTTTCAACAATCCAACACACTATCTTTTAAATATGTTTTAGCTCAAAGATCATGTCTACCAAAATCACTCCAGCCCAAAACTATATGACCCTTAGATTAAATCTAGTGTTTCTTTGTTGAACCATATTCATACATTTTATTTACTACAAATGAATGTCTTAATGATTTTGGATTTGTCTAATTTTTTGCAAGAATGATCTATGAATGATGTACTGAAATATACATAATATTTTGCAAGGATTTCTTAATGGTTTTGGATTTGTCTAATTTTATACAAAAATGATCCATAAATGATCCATAAATAATACACTAAAATATATATAATATGATATAATATGCAACTAAAGACATAGTTATATCTAAATCGTTAAAATACATTACGAATAAAAAAAAAAAATATATATATATATATATGTATAGTTCTACATAAATAATTTTAGATTTTCTAACCTTTTAGATTTCTTCTCCTATACGGTATTAAATTATATATAACTTATGATCGTTGAAATACATTACCATATAACTTATGATCGTTGAAATACATTACCATTGAAAAAGTGTCTTCAGATCTAACGCTACATGAAAATCTGAAAAGTAATGTTATAGATTGATGTTCCCGACATGCATATCATTATGCATATTTATATATATGTTTACTTTGTTCTTCCAGCTTCCACCGCTCAACACCGGAAAAGGATCCCTCTGGATTTTCCTTGTCAGATTTTGAGGAATCCATTAATCGTATATGTTCATCGTACATCGTGCGGTCAATTTTCTTTAAATACTATTTATATTTAATTTATAATTTATAATTTAAAATAATTTTTAATTGTACGATATACGATGAACGGACAAGATTAATTGATCACTGGATCCTCACAAAGAGGATCTAAAAAGGATCATTTTCCATCAACACCTACATTTAAGTACTTCAGAAAGGAGAAGGGCATATCCATGTGTACCAGTACCATCGATCCATGTATGCCCACCACGTGATCTTTGATCTTGATCGATATCGGTCTAGCTACTTAACATAATAACTTTATAGAAATCAACAATATATTGTTATTTAATCACTATAGGTGATCCAGTAGTTGGAGACGAATTTCAGGTATGTATTCCACACGGCATATTCCGAGTTCAATTCATAGCGCTGGTGAATCGTACGATGGTGGCCAGAGTGAGATTGAAATGCCTCTGTGAATCTTTTCGAATCTCCTAAAGGTGGTCTGCCGTGACGATGCTACCATCTGGTTTTCATTTCAATAGGGAAAAAACAATATATTGTCATTTAAAAATATAAATTGATAACATTAGTAAGTGTTGAGATTATAAATCCCACATCAGAAAAAAAAAAAAAAATCGTTTACATTTTTTATAAGTAATTGAGTTATTTCTTATATTGCCAGTTAGTTTTATTATAAAACCTCCACTTAAGCATACACATTTATATTTAGGACTCACATTATAACGGAGTATATCAAGTTATGAACAATATCATAATTTTTGTGAGTCTAAATAGCATGGCTAATTTGTCCTTTAACACAACAACGTTCTATATATTCACAAAACCATGCATGCAACTTCGGTTCTTCATCAATTGAAAGGAATAAACACCATGATCATGGATTTCTTCGTAGTTGGAAATTAGAATAGTGAGATTTAACTTACATCATAGTTCTATATTATTTACCATTTTCTCGCAGAATAAGCATAGTTTGAAACATTTAATTCACATATTGTCGGTTCTTGGTTGGCACATAATGTATCTAAACAACCAAGAGAATGCCGAAGGGACTCGCTTAAAGTGAGATTCTCTATGAATTTTTTGTCACCTCATAGTTTAATGTCAATTTCTGTATCAACATTATAAAATATTATGTCAAAAACATGAAGTGTCAGAGAGACCATAAAGAGTCTCGCTTTCAATAATCTCCTTGGTACTTCTCAAACAACCAAACCCTAATCCAAATGCCAAAGTTAGAAAAAAAAAAAGTTTTTCCTTCCATTAATAGCTATTTCTATTAATCTAGCAATAATTTTAGAACCATGCATGATCCACTAAACCCGGCCAGCCAAGAAATCCCATAATATCTCCTCTCTCCCCTTCCCTCTAAAACCAAATTAAACTATATATATCCTCTCTCTCTCTCTCTCTCTCTCTCTCTCTCTCTCTCTCTCTCTCTCTCTCTCTCTCTCCGATTAATTTACTCCACAGATTATCCCTACTCTCACTCCTACTAATCTCATATTAGTCTCTTGATCACCACCCACTTCCACCTCCTTAATTTGGCACGTTGGTTACGCAGTGGTTTTCCTATATAACTATCTCTAGAGAAGTGTTGCAAATCAAAGAACAAAAAAAAGGTTACACAAAACAAGAAGCAAAGATGGCACGTCAAGTCATTGTTCTTGCCCTAACCTTTGTAGCCATCGCTGGTGTTTTAGCACAAGATGAGTCAGTCACATCACCACCCTCCCCCTCCCCGGCTTCCTCCCTTGACGCTGCAACCTCACCATCATCTTCCAGCTCATCTACTCCTTCTCCCAGTGATGGTGGCGCCGACACCCCAGCCTCAGCCCCAGGCCCTGCTAACGACATATCATCCCCTCCTTCTCCCAGCAGCGGCGACGCTGCTGCTCCTGGGGGCGAGACCACCGAGCCTGGATCTAAGTCTGGGACCGCGGCTGCCCCAGAAGGCGAGGCCGCAGCTGCGGGACCCTCGGACTCTGCATCGGAGGAGGAGGATTATCCCACTGATGATCTCTCAAGGCTCATAAAAAACTGAGGAGCCTCCAATTATCAAATTAATTTAATTGATTGAGCTTGTATGTTATCTTTCGTTATAGAGTCTCTCTATACGTGGACTTATGAATAAGAAGATATTGTGCAAATTAATTAAACAGTCTTAATACTAGAACATGTTGCGAGAGGGGGGAGAAAGATCAATCTGCTGTAGTTTTGCATGTTTTTTGCCACTCCTCTCTTGACGTGGATTCTTCTTCTTTTTGTTGTATCTGTATCCTTTGTACTAGCTATTTGATCAGTATTACTATTTTCAAGTTAATCTTTATATTTAGAATACAAGAACTATTTTGTAACTTGAATTTTCAGTTGGAAAATGGAAACCAATTGCATGGTAACTTATTTGTTTGAAATAATAAGGAAGCATATAACAATTTTATGTGAGAAAAAAATGTTTTGGCCGAGCTTAGCAATGTGGGTTTGTGACCAAGTAGGGCATTAAAGTGATTGGTTGTCTACATGAAGCCTAACCAAGTGCCCTCTTAAACCCTCAGGGTAGCACGGTCCTTCATCCACCATGTTGGGTAGCTAAATAAAAAAAAAAAATTGTTTTAGAATTCATCTGCATGCATGTAAAACTATGCCTAACCCAATTTTTTGATTGTTATATTCTTGGAAATTTAATGTTTTGGAATTCATCTGCATATACGTGAAACTATGCCTAACCCAATTTTCTGATTGTTATATTCTTGGAATTTTTTTTTGTCAAACATAAACTTGATTGATAAATAAATATGTTATAAGAGATAAACATAAAAACGAGCAGCAATTAAGACAAAAGAACAAACAAGTCCAAACAAAGCACATGATAATCCAATCAGACTCAGTACGTTGACACAAGTCGTCACTGCCACAACCATCGTGCACCTCGCCATTCCATCGCTTGAGTTAGCAGATTCACCGTCAACACCAACAAAAACCAAAGGCCACAAAATTAACAAAAACACAAATGGGCAAAGCAGCCCCAAATTAATAACAAAACAAATTTCTAATTTCACAACATCTCATATCCACAAATAGTACATTATAATGCTCCAAAATCACTTTGCTAACGAAAGAAACAACCAACATTAACAACGGAAGAATTCTGCTACCAACAAAGCAAGTAGACAAAACATAATCAGAACTGCAGAAGGAGGCGAAGCAGAGACCCAAACCACCAAAGCGTTTTCGCACGTCTTCGTTTAAGTGAGCAACACTCGCTCTCGACGTGGGTAGCAAACACAATGACTAGGTAAGTCTTCTCTTTCGAAGGCAAGCATCTAGCAGGCAATGAAGGATATGTGAGTGGACGGGTGGAAGGATAGAGGACAACAGTTGTATGAGACATAAAGGAGCGAGATCAAGTGTCCAATCTGAGGCGGATCTCAGGTTCTTGGAAATTAATTGGAACGTACGTATCAGTGTTAATGAATGTTATCAGAAAATATACTGTTAGGGAGACCAAAAATTTAAACTAAATGAAGTTTTACCAATATGAAATAAGCAGGAGTCCTACCTCTTATACACTTATGTAATTACTCATATATATTTATATATTATACGCATTGTAAATTAAATTAATGAAATCAAGAGTCCTAATTTTTTCATGGCACACTGTGCATGCATGGAACAACCAATCAATTTGTTAATTTCTACATTGTTAATTTACTTTCAACGATTAAGATACTGTCATGCCATTTACCATGTTTATTATTATTGTTATTTTTCAGTGTTGACTAACGTTTAGAAAGTATAACACAAACAATTAGTAGACAAACAACATTTATGAATAGGTTGTCGAACTAATGACATGTTGGTTAAAAGTTTAGATAGGACAGGAGATAATGGACTAAGGAGAGTAGTCGGACTGATATTTTTGTGTACATATATCTTTTTAATAACACGACATATGAACTTCTCTAATCTGCAACGAGGATAACAAATCTAAGCGTAAAGAGATGACATCGTAATCCAACCAAGTGACCTAATGAAAGGATTTTGGGGTTCATGAAGTCCAAGGGTTATCACCTCACAGTTCATTGTCCTCGAGGATTAAATTTGAACGATGTCGAAATATTCATGCATTTCTAATTTGAGGTGCCATCAGAGACCGAGTCTCAAATGGTGTCTAATATATGCTTTTCGAGTAAAAAGAAGCAACACCATCACAGATGTCCCCATAACGAAAGGTTCTTGTTTTGATTTCTAATTATAGTTCTTCCAAGAAAAGCCTTGTCCTGCAACAAGACACAAATTCCTCCTACTTCATCTCCCTCCCATCCACCACCACCACCAGCCACCTACCGAATCGATCTTTATATATCTCGTTCACCATCATCCTCCACACTACCTCCTTTGTTTCAAAGAACAATATTGCAAAGACCGGAATAAAAACTCGAAACTGAGACAACGACAAGATGGCAAATCAAGTGGTCGTCCTTACTCTCATCTTTGTTGTCATTATTGCTGGGGTTTCAGCAAAAAGGGCAAAGGCACCAGCAGCATCACCGTCACCGGGATCTGCCCCGTCCAGTTCTCCATCCAAGGCGCCAGCATCATCACCCGCCAAAGGTCCAGCCACTGCCAAAGCTCCATCCAAAGACAAAACTCCATCTCCGTCAGGTGCCACTAAATCACCGTCCTCTGCCCCAGCGCCATCCCCCTCGTCTTCATCGTCCTCTCCATCTTCTTCACCTAAGTCTGCACCATCATCATCGCCCCAATCGGCGCCAGCCAGTTCACCCTCCAGCTTCAGGAAGCCCAAGAAGCCCAAGAAGTCCACCAGTCCAGCTGCATCCCCCACGTCTGGGACTAGTCCCTCTCCTTCACCCTCCAGCTTCAAGAAGCCCAAGAAGTCCACCAGACCGGCTGCATCCCCCACGTCTGGGACTAGTCCCTCTCCTTCACCCTCCAGCTTCAAGAAGCCAGCCAAGGCTCGAACACCCCAAGCCTCGGCCAAGGCTCCCTCTAAACCTAATTAGAAGCAAAATTCAGAAAGAGAAAGGGATATCTTTGTGATCACCATATGGTCCATGATCCCGATCTGTGAGTAATAGCCTCTAACATTATGGGGTCTGCAGAACAGACTCATCTAGCTATTACTTAGTAGAACCAATAAATTCCACGGTCGTTTTGTTGGCCTGACCATAATAGTATGTATTAATAAAACAACACATAGTTCGACAAATTTGAAGGAAAAATGAGCATGATAAATTGGCATTATTTTGAAACGTAAGCACAAAAAACAACCGTTGTCGGTGTAGAATCTGTATGACAATCTGATACAGTAAAATTTCCTCATACAGCCATGTAAAGAAAGAAAATAATTTTTTAAATGAATATATCTTATGCAGCCAAAAAAAATAATCAGGGAACAACCCTGTTTCTCTTAATGGACAATCTTCTGGAATGCCAGATTAAAATTTTGAAACATGGAGTTGACGGGTTGCGATCAGGCAAATACCTATTACTGTTTCTTAAGGAGCTCTGTCAAAGGGCTGGGTATCATTGTAACATACATCCCAAACAGCTTCCATGGCGTCCTTTGCAGCTGCTTCTGAGCAATACGGATTGGAAATAACTGATTTCATAACTCTTCGTCTCACACAATCCTTCAAATGTCAAATTGAGAATCCGATGAAAAGGTACAGTAAGTCTACAAACAATAAACTAGAGCATATGATAATATTGCAAGCAAATGGAAAAAAAACTAAGAATATGAGAAATGTTTTCTCCCTCTCCGGTTTATTTCAACCAATTACCATGATTCATTAAAACCACTATTTTTAACTCCACAATGAAACAATCAAAGAAAAACAGAAATCAAGTGACATTGTATTCGGTACAACAAATCCAAACTTGGTTATATATGAAAAGGTCTGTTTCCCCCTTCCTATGACTGTAGGTAATTGGTCTTCATCTTTCCAAATCAAATTAAGGTAACAGACTAGTTCGCTTTATATGCAAAGAAAGTATCCTGAAGGATATACATTTAGTTTTTATTTAAATTGAAGCCAAATAACTCACTTGTTCATGACCTCGAATCTTTACAAAACCCCGCAACAATTCCCTTTTAAAGTGGCAGTCACCACTTAGATGGCCAGCACGAATCTGTTTCAGAATGACGGTATGTAAACACTTGTGAAAAACAAATAAACTTGAGGTTTGAAGATACAATACGTCCAGTACAAGAAAAAAGATTCAGTTTCTATATCAACGCACACCTCACTGCAAGCATGATGAGCACAATTAGACCAATCCAAGTTTTTAGCACGACAATCGTCAAAAGCGTGAATTAGCTCGTGTATCACTACTTGGTTGACATCGTCTTGCATTGTCATATGATTACCACACACCAGTATCTAGCACAAATGCAGACAGACAGAACAGATAAAATATATCAGATTCAGAAGAAGCTCATCCTGCAGACACTATTCCGAACAACAGAACATTCTTCTACAAAGAATCAATTGACAGAGATAATTGAATGACAAGAAACTATGTTCCGCCACTCAGTTCACTCGAAGATTGAAACTTTCAAAACAAAATATTCATTCGAAGTAGTAATACACAGATTCTATTGCATTTGCTAAATTCCAATTGCAAAATGAAGTTTGCTGAAATCTGTAAAAATCAGAGCTTTTCAACTAAAGAAATAGAAATGAAGAGGAATAGCAATTCAATTGTACCCCTTCGCCACGAATATAACCGCCGGCAATCTGCTTGTTGCAATTAATGGCCTTGATGAACCTGTCTCCAATCCCACACCCAGACTGCTCCAAATGCTTCAACAGAAATTTCACCACCGGAGCTGTCGAAGAAACAGATCAAATCAAATTCAATAACCGACAGCGAAAGCATTTTTGGTTGCAGATAAATATACGGAAACCAAAGATAAACCCTAAAGCCCTAAAACCCTAAACCCTGAGCAGACATTAGAATTCATGACATGAATTTGTTTAATGGAAAATAAAAAGCGAGGGAAAGTAGGAGCGTACTCCGGAGGCTCCTCTGGATCATGGTTTGACATTCCTCCAACGTCTTGCCGCCGTTGACGGCGGAGGGGAAGCTTGTGGATCCATGTTCAGGTGCGGGTTCAGCCTCCATGGATTGTGTTGCGTTTTCTATCTGGCAGAGGAGCAAAGAGAAGGTGCTGGTCGGGTCATCCGGTTTGGATTTGGATAAAAGTTTGGATCCTGGGCTTATGGGTTTATCTGGCCCACGTTCACTGGGCTACGCATTGCTGGAGTTATAGGGTTGTCTCAATGTTGTGTTTCATTTTTACATAACGTCTATCCTTAATTTAGGGCAACAAAACCGTCATTGGGTTGATAACGAGTAATGCTATACTTACCGCACTTAGACTACTTTTAAGATAGATGTAAGGCCACCAAAACATGCGTGTTCAATCTCTAATAGAGAGATTATACAAATGTGGTTATGAAAAATATGATAAGAATATCATTTTTTATTAAACATACATTAATACAGGATTTGTGCGGACCTATTATATAGTGGTATTCCTTACTGTACGTAGGTTAGTTTCTCTAGCCAACAATGCGTATATATAAACTTATCAAAATAAATGAGTGATGTTATACTTAGCACATCTTTCATATGACATTTGTACATCTCTCTAATAAAGGTAGGTCCCATCAACATTTGGGGTCTCATCTCTATTAGAAAAGTGGTGAAATGTAATATAAAAATTGAAGTAGAGTACGTAGTTGTCACCACCTAAATGGAATAAGGTCTCAAATTTGACTCATATAAGTGCGATGATATATTTTTGCGGCTAGTTCAAAATTAGCAGCATAACTAATCGTCGTCGTCCCAAAACCAAATCTTATCACAAAGTGAAGAGATTTTTTAATGTGCCTGGAACATGGGATGGTATACCACATGTCATTATATAAATGAAGAGACACTTGAACAATAAAATTTCCCTCCACTTATACAATGACATATGGTGTACCACCCCATATTTCAGACACACTGAAAATTTTCTCCACACAACGGGAAGGTCCTTGTCTTATTTCTTTCTAAATTTGTAGTTAATAATAGTTTGTTTTTACAAAAAGCATGAGTAGAAACACGCAATTCTGAATGTCCGCTCGAAATTCAAGATCCTTGTAATTTTCGAACCATGATCCGTCAAGCCCGCTCAGCCAAGAAACCACATTACTTCTTAACCACAAGTTAATTAAGTAATTACTTAAAATTAATGGTCATAAGGTCATGACAGAATAAACTAACACTGGTGTCTTATCCTCCACAATTTTCCTATGCTGTCTCCCTTCCACGCTGAGTCCTATAAATCTCATTCCATTCAACCATATTATGATCCACCTACGTCCTTTGGTTGCGCAGTGTTTCTCTATATTTTACCACTATAAATATATTTAGAGACAAACAACTGCAATAACCATTCCTCAACTATCTCAAACACAAGAGAAAAACCTACCTTGCAAGGCAAGTAAACGAATTAACGGAACAGGTTATAAGCTGCAGCAAACCCTAATTTCGACAAAAACAAAGGGAAGAAGAGCGAGAAGAAAAATGGCGCGTCGAGAATTGGTTCTCATTGCTCTGATCTTGTTTGCCGTTGCCGGAGTTGCGATGGCAGCGGATTCGAGCAGTAGTCCTTCGGAATCGCCAAAGAAGGACGATAAAAAGGACTCTAAAGACGATAAAAAAGACTCTGACAGTTCATCTTCATCTTCCCCATCCTCCTCTCCATCATCAGATAAGGACAAATCATCATCAGACAAGCACAAATCATCATCAGACAAGGACAAATCATCGGACAGCAAGTCCTCATCCGCCCCAAGCCCATCAGCACCGTCACCCAAGTCATCCGACGATGATAAGTCATCAGACAAGGACAAATCATCATCTGCTCCGGCTCCAAGCAAGAGCAGCGACAAAGACAGCTCATCTCCGTCACCTAAATCCTCTGCCAGCTCACCCAAATCCAGCAAGGACAGCGGCAAAGACAGCGGTAAAGACAGCTCATCACCGTCGCCTAAGTCTTCTTCTTCCTCCTCCAGCTCTCCCAAGTCCTCAAAAGACAAGGACGACAGCAGTAGCAGTCCGGCTTCTTCCCCTAAGTCATCAAAAGACAAGGACAAAGACAAGGACAGTAGCTCCGGTCCATCTTCCGACGACTCATCCAGCGCCTCCGCCCCTTCCCCTGATGACTCAGCCTCAGCATCCCCTCCTTCCCCTACCCGTGACACTACTACGGAGCCTCCCTCTGACGTTGTGACTGCGGACACACCCTTGCCCGCTGAGGCTCCCTCTAAAACTGCCGCCCTCCCAGCCTTCTTCTCCGCTGCCTCCACCGCTGGTGCTGTCGTGCTCGCAGCCGCCTCCTTCTTTGCCTTTTGATCAAGCAAGCTTTAATTAGCTAGTCGTCACCCCATGAATACTTGCATGCGCATGTCATGTTCTATTATGCCCTAATTAATTCGACGTTGGATCCTACGTACGTAGTCGTATAACTGTTTGTAACGTCGAATGATTCCATATTTGTCCTGTTTCATTCGTTCACTTTACTTTGTATCAGTTTCTTTCAGATAATTAATGAAAGGGCATTTGCATTGATTATTAGGACCTCTCCCTATTAATCTTGTTTGCATGGGTTAATTATTGCACCATGATTCGAAACATAGCTGATTTAATAATTTACGTTAGATACATACTGCATGCATGCATGGTAGAAAAGTCTCTAAAAACAAACGTATATGTTTTTGACCTGCTGGTGTTCAAGATGATTTAAATATAGTTACATATCATGATCACGAGAAATTTTTTATTATGACGGAAACACAGATGATACGTCACATGTTTTTATATAAGTGGTGAGAAATTTTACTTTTTAAGTTATTAACTTTTTAACACTTATATCCCACCATTTATATAGTGACACGTGGTGTACCACCTCATGTACTGATTATACTGAAAAATCTATCCATGATCACCAGCTTGTAACGCTACGCTTGAAGCTCAAGCAAATAAAAATATTTATTCATATATGCACCTGAGGGATATATTAGGTTAATTTGATTCTCCTTCCCTCAACTATTGATTCTATTAGAAAATAAAAAACAACATATCTTGATCACATCTGCAAGGCTTAAAGCTCAAAGTAATCAGAAGTATTTACCCATGAACTTAAAGATTTACATTAATTTTATTCTTCCTCCCCAACTATCAAATTTTATTAGGAATGCAAAACAACATATATGATGATCACAAGTACTTATAGTAAAAATAAAGTAGAGTAATATTGCTTCTGGAAGGTGCATGGAGGCTGGAGAGTGTGAATCCACGCTCGTGGAGAGGATGGCAATTATGGACTGCAGACTCGTTGGACAAATTAGACTCACCCGATCCCGGCCCGACCCTACTTTTTGCACAATTGACGGGGAAAAGGATCGTGTTATTGCTTTCCGCATGCTGCAAAATTTTCCCTTCATCCAAACACCTTTCACACACTGTGGATTGTTCTTAATTTCTACGTTACCGATGATGTTTTATACCTTATTACTTTAGTTATAATTTCGTACAAATAGTTATTAATCATTCATTTAAATCCAAGTTTTTTGCTTAATCTTTTGCCTGTGACTATATGCAAAAAGCAGGATCAGATCATTTAAGGTCATCTGTCTAACCAAAGACATATAAGGAACGTTCTTACTTCCGAGTTCGCGAGAAAGGGGCCGTGTGAGATACAAATTCAGACGTGTCCCTATGTGTGTCTTTGGTTGAATGGATGATGTAGTATGATTATGAAACTAAAGATTTCTCCCAATAGGTGACAGGGCATGATGGAAAGTAACACAAAACAGTACTAGTCAACACTTCTGCTTTAATTTTCGTACAAATAGTCAACACTCTGCAGTGGCATCTCAACATATAGTTAAGGTTCTAATTAATTTAAGCTAAAGGCAGAGGTTGCATATTTAGAATTTAAGAAAATTAAAGCTTTGAAATAACATAGGTCAACCGCCAACATTAATAGACTCATTGATCGATGTATAATCTTTTGAGTCCTTTGTTTTATTTAATTAAAATTAGCAGCGGGATCCCCTCCTGCAGTTAAGGGCACCGGCGGCGGTGGTGATGGAACCCACAAGAGAAGAAGGCCTTGCACTGAGGCTGGAAGCCCTGGCATAGCTTGAAGAGGCTCCTGCTCCTGATTGCCTGAAAAAAGCCCCGTTCAACAGCATATCCCCCTCTGACCTCCAGTTCCACTTCCTCCACTCACTTTCTGGTGCATCCTCATGTTTAGTCACCTGCGTTCATCACATAGTATATTAATATTTTCCATGCATCGATAACTAACTAGCGCTCCTCATATTTACATACGTACGATGACTTGTGGGGAGTAGTAAATGTGGTAAAAATAACACTATTCATAGTTAGTAGTTGTAAATTTAGGAAATGCAATTGCAACTACCTCTTTATCAAAACGTCTATCCGGTGCAAGAAACCTATTGCCTTGGCTGAGGATAGTTGGGGAAGCACTCCCTCCTATTGCGTACATTTCCCAGTGTGTGTAGTCATTGTTTACCACATGAAAATATCCATGTCTACACCTGCAATTTTCAGTATGTCTTAGTTTTCATCATTTTGTTTTATATCATTTCACAGGAGTGGAGAATAAAAGTTTTTTTTTATTTTTTATTTTTTATTTTTTATTTTTTTAAATTTAAGTTGAGTTTGAAAAAGTTACACATTAATTATAAAGGGAAGTGATTTCGCATGCGTAAATGCGTATTTTCTCCATGTACACCTTCGTATTTATGTGGTTTTCTAAATCAATGAAAAAAAAACTGACAAGAATTAAACATGTGTGTGAAAAATAGAAAACGAACGTGGGAAAATCATGTTCCAAACCATACCTTGGCATTCTTTGGACAAGGCCTTCTCCAAAATGATTAAAGGCAATAGTGACTTGCATGTTCTTGTCTTGTGTATACGAATCACTATGTCCCAAAAGCATGACCTTATCATGATGAGTCATGTAGTTATTCGATATGGTGATGGCCGTGGATCCATGTATGGCATCAATGAGTCCATCATGGCAATTCGACAGCGAGCAATGGTCCACCCATATATGCTGCCCATTAAAAATGGATACACCGTCACCGTCCGACACCGTCCACCACCCCGAGTGCTCCGGTGAGTTTCTTATGTTCCCATTCCCCGCCGGTTTGCAGTCGTGTATGTGGATGCCATGGATGATGATGTTGGTAGCGTAATGTATGGTGATGCATGGCCCTCCAGCAATGTGGACGCTCGCACCTCTGCCGTCGATGGTCTTGAACGAGTTCATAACTAGCTCTTGTTTTAACTGAACCACCATGTCCCTTTTGAATATGATCCACAACGGCTCGTCCTGGATCACTGCATGTCTTAGGGTCCCTGGCTTAGGGTTTACTGGGTCGTCGTCGCCGGAATCGGTGACGACGTAGATTCGACCGTTTCTTCCTCCGATGGCGTCCTTGCCGAAGCCAATGGCACAGTCGGCAAAGCGCTGGCGGTTTCTTTCCCAGTTGGGATCACACCTCCAGCAATCATCAATTGGGTTGCCAGTTCCACAAGACAAGTAGGCCAAGTTCCTCCTGGAGGCATTGATGCTCCTATATATATATATATATATATACACACACACAACAATACAAAACATTAATTTATGTACTTGCATAAATATAAATCAACGAATTAAGCATATAGATAATTACTTCAAAGGTAAGGAAACGTCTGTATCATTTACCTATGGACCTCCTCTACTACTCGTTCAGGGTCTTGAACTTGTGAAGAGGAAACAAAAGTTGCACTTAAAGAAGTTATGAGAAAAATTGTAAGCAAAAGTGAGAGCTGAGCCATTTTTCCCTGCAGCTCTCACTTGATTTGCAGGGAGAGAGTAAGAGGTAAAAGTGAAGTTTAAGGGGATCGAGGTGGTGGTGTGATGGGCAATGGATGAGAGCTGAGTGGGTTTATAACGGAGTTAAAGCCGAGAGTGATGGCGTGATTAATATAAGAATGTGGGTCCTCCTGATCGTAATTTCAGGTTGCTTATCTGCTCGTTGTAAACCGTTAACAAGGGAACCCTGGATGTTTCAAACCGACCGAGTCAAATTATTGACTTTTGTGTGTCAATATATTCCAGAGGCACAAAAAATAACTGCCCCCTTTTTATGATTCTTTACTTTTATTTCCTTCTGTTTCACCATTGGTAGATCATCATGAAAATGATACATATCGATGATTATTTTATGTGATGTCATTAATTATTAGTGAACTATGAGGGATCAAGCATGAACTATGATAAGAGTACTACTGATTAATTAATCCTATTGTTCTTTAATCTTACTGTATATTTAGAGCTAATTAAGAAAATTTATGAACCAACTAAACTGAAAAAAAAAAAAAAAAAAAAAATTAGTGTGTACCCACGTCGTGTTTTAGTCCACGTAAACGTTATAATATGAATGAGTTGTAGAGTTAATATAAATACTATGTGATGACGTTCAGGCGCAATAAAAAATCTCTCAACCATAAGACTAGGACATGTGATCAGATTCATGCAGGGATTAGAAAATGAAGAGCAACGTACATGACCTTATTTGACGTTCTTTCATTAACTTTGGTCAGTTTGTTTAAAAATTACTTCTTTTTTTTCACAAACGATAGCCTTAGCGGGTTAAATTGTTAGTTGTTAGGGGAAAATGGATTGATGGGCTCGAAACTGCATCAAAGTGCATAAGCATCATCATTTTCCGTCACTACGGTAAAATATCATCTACAATAGAAAGTAACTTTGATTGTTGGTAGGTTGGTAAGCATTATGCAAAAGTTACCTTCATCATTGGCGAAAGCAATACGAATTTCCCATCACGTAGATTTTATTACGGGACTGGAGGGAGTAGGAATGGAACACATTTTCTTCCCTCCTACTTACCACATGATGGCAAATTTTGACCATGTATCCGTCCTTTTCGCAATGAGGAAGAAATGGAGCCGTAATTAAGTCTAATCTAAGTTCATTTTTTACGTAATAAAAAATAAAGAAATCATCTCAAATGTATGATGTTTTTCCCTTTTTCAACGACATATCAAGTGCATGTCTGTTTAGAAAAAATGACATGAATCACGATTAAATTTCATGCAATGCATACCAGCATATGCTTCTTTTCTCCCCTGACTGCGGAACAATATTTTGACCAGCAGAAGTAACTACTGTATAACTATATGTACTTATCAAGATTGGTCAATTATTTCAGCCATATACATAAGATTCCCCTTGTTAAGGGAATTTGAATCCATAGTGTCCTCGTGTAAACTGTTTTGTAACCGTATATTGACTATATAATACTCTGGAGCCAAATAAAAGTTACAAAACAGTCAATACGAGAACACAACCATATCCCGCTCCATAAGTGATAGAGCGGTCACTGCATGAACCGTAGAGCAAGATAACTGCTGTGAAGCTGCTCTCCGGATTTAGGCTAGTTAAACACTGTGTTTTCCCTTTTTCATTGCTCTTTGATGGAGCTAGTGCGTGTTCACCTAGTTGAAGCATTCCTGAAATCAAGTTCTAATTAATTACGTTGAAACATCAAAATACTGGAAGGTAATTATGAATTGAACCCAAAACCAGAAGTTTGAACATATGCATGCTCAAAAGCTACATCACTATAATTGTAAAGTATAGGCAAGGCATGTAAAATAATGCAACAACAATGTGCATGGCTAATGGCTTTATCATTCACGCAGCCACAGCATATATGGACGTGTGGTTCAATCATGTACCGATAATCGAACTCTTGAAAGTAATCTAATTTTAACATATAAATCAACTATAGAGAATCGATTTTTAAAATTGAATGTACCTCAACCTAGTTTCGGTTTTTGGCGTCAACCAGTTTCTAATGTGGTGATTTTAGAGCGCGTCCAACTGTTAGATCCCACATCATTTAGGGAAGTGGATCCTCTATGCTTTATATGTACATGCCCACCTCCATATAACACGAGACCTTTTGGGAGCTCATTGGCTTCAGGTTTCATTGGAACTCCAAAGTTAAGCGAGTTCGGGCGAGAGCATTCTCAGGATGGGTGACCCACCGGGACCAAAGCAGACAATATCGTGCTACGACGGAGTCGAGCCCAGGATGTGGTGGAGCCCGGGTCGAGATGTGACAATAACTCTTGGCCTCTTGGCCAACCATGAACTGCTCCAAGAGGGCGTCATCTACATTGGAACTACGATTTGAGATGAGTCTAACGTACAAGTATTTGAATTCATTTGTTTAGATAAGCTCTATATCATTGTTTGTTCGAGTGTTCAAACTTGAAATATAAAAGATTTTGTACTGAAAAATACAATTTGTAGAATATAAGCAAGATAATTTTGTAGAATATGTTGTAGCACATGTCATAGAAGATGTAGCTCATTGGGTATTACTATTACGTACTTCAATTTGCTTTTTTTCTGTCGCTTTAAGGGTTGTTTCTACACTCATTTTCCACTCAGAAGTCTTCACTCGGTTTGAACTTGATGATGGCTTTGATGGCTTTAAACCGATATGGTCATGACACTCTGTTCGTCACTGAATGTTTAATTTATGCGAGCACTCCTACTTCTTACTCAGAAAGATCCCCTTCAAGGTTCTATATTTCTTTCTCAAATTAAATTTGACACCACTTGATGTACTTCAAGTTTGTCATAGCTACTTTATTTTAGCAATATTTGTGGAAATCCAACTTTAAACGCATCCTAATTAATCTCAACCGATAAACCAACTTGATCATACGACCTTGCCGTGATATAATTCAAGTTTGTCAATTGCCCAACATAACAAATCCACTAATGATCAAGAAGTAACTAAAAGAAGAGAAATTAATAAAAATTTAACCCAATTCATGAACTACTTGGCCAGTGGATTCTCACTTACTTAAATCCAAGCAATGACGAATTTTAATCTAATCTAAATTTAAGAGAGAAATTCAATTTGAATACTAAGAGAATTACACATTTGCTCTAAATAACGTGTTTATGTGAGAATGTGAAGGTAAAAGAGTCTCACATCGGTGAAAGGAGAAACTTTGCAAGGGCTTATAAGAGATTAGGCTACTCAACTTCTTCATAGCATTTTGTTCCAAAAAAAAAAAAAAAAAAAAAAAAAAAGCTTCTTCATGGCTTTAGAACAGGTTGGCCCATTTGTGAAGCCTAACGACCACATGTGTTTCATGTCACCAATTCATTTTGTCCATGTGTTTCATTTGAAAATTCTCTACATATAAGGAGGTGTGTTAAGATATAAAACTCCCTATATTATATGTTAGATTACTTTCTATATTCAAATTATTTTTATGATAGAATTTTAACTTCTTCAGTTTACATGTAAGAAATATGACAATTAACATATTTGGGTTAGATAAAACAAAAGTATGAGCTTAAACCACAAGCCCAAACAAAAGTACCAAAATGGAAATCCCATTCCCACCGACACTGTCCTGACGATCCAATCAGCACCGTTCAGTTTGGTAATATCGAGAAACGGAATCGTACGAGGGTTTTGGATTGTGATGGTGATGTGATATTTCTTCTTGTGAAAATTCGGTGCAAAAGCTTTTGAAGAGAAGCGGCAACTAAATTTCACGATTAAATCACATTAACATTTTGATAAAATCTTACTTATTTTTAAAAGCTTCAAAGCTCGAATTTAGCACTTTCTCGTGTTATGCCAAACAAGTAGAGGAAAACGTATGGAAGTTCATACCTATAAAGATGATGGATATATTAGCAAGGGCTTAAATGAAATCGATCTTTGGAGTTGGAGATGGCAGATGCCAGAAGGCACAACTATCCCATGAGTACCAGACTATAGCATTGATCAAAGGCACATGAAAGAGCCTAGCAACTAGCAATACCACTACATAGTCTCCCATTGAATCCAATATGGTATCATGGATAGCATTTGGTCCCCATCTATCAATCTTGCATTGGAAACAAATTGTAATGTGACCCCGAAATTATTCATCATTTAGTTTTATTAATTCATGTGCTATAATATAAATGTACGATATGAAAACATTTCAATAGAGCAACTTGATCACGTTAGTTTTATAGGTCAAACCCAATTGCTGGAAATATTACTTGGCTTGTAAGAGTTGCCCTACGAATAAAGGAGTTGTAAGAAACGGTGGTCCATAAGTGTCCTTACATCACAATTTGGTGGACCAACATGTTGGTCTCGGTGATATCTAATATAGGATACGCAATGTTAAGTGTGTAGTCACATAGGTGACGTGATCTATCTATCTGTATGTCAAATTTTTTGTTACATATAATGTAATTAAGCTGATCTATTAAAAGTTTTCTTATACGAAAGTGTTGACATGTCACACACCGAAAAACTTATAGCACTCCATAGCGGTGCAACTGTAAAAGTGAAAATTACTATTTACACATATTGGGGCAAAATTTGACACAACCCAACCCATCATCGTTGAATTATCAAAGTTCACTGATCATCCCATCATCCATTCGAGAGATTTTTCAGTGTAACGGTCACACGATATGATACACCACGTGTTTTTATGTAAATAGTGGGTTACGTGTGTTAAAAAGTTAATAACTTAAAAATTAAAATTTTTCACCATTTACATAAAAACACGTAATATACCATCCGTATTTCCGTCACAACTAAAAATTTCTTCATCCCTCCATCTACCACAGCAAAACGAAATCTGGATAACAAGGCACAATCCACCCCTCCACCCAATCACCACCTCCCACGTGTCATAATGCAAATGCATCACCATCATCATCATCTCTACGAGAGTGATGATCAATAGTACCTTTTCCCAATGGTCAAAACCTGCGGTCTTCTGCTTCCTAATCCTCTGCCCATCCCCAAAATACACTATCCCATTTAGTTTGCTCACCTTTTCTCCATTAATTTAGTCAATATTTTTTATCAGTGAACAGAGAAAGCAAGAGACTTGAGAGAGAGATGTGCAACAAGAAGAGTCTTCCAGGTCACGATGATCATGTGCAGAGGAGCTCCATGATTGATGATATGATCAAGGAGGAGGAAGAAGAAGAAGATGAATTGATCAAACATTTAGCGGCTCGGAAATCCAGAACAAAAACCAGAAAACCCAAGTTTTTAAGTCTCCGATCCCAGCTCATGTCCGAAGATGACGGCCAAAGTTACAGAGTACCCAACAAAATCACATCAAGGACGGCCAAGGCCCGCCACCGCCGCAGCCGCCGCCCTCAGCTCAACCTCTTCCCACTGCACCCGGAAACTCGGGTCAATAATGATTTTGAAGATAAAGGGTACATGCAGCAGGACGAGAACGTGGCCTTGTTGTTCGAGTCCGACGGCGGCGCCACCCTCAACGGCCTCCTAACCTCCACAACCACCACCGCCACCGCCACGACGTCGACAATGTCATCTGATCTGGAGGAAGCAGAGTCCTTTTCCTACTACAAGGGACGGGAGGAGTACAGGGAAGAAACAGAGTGTGACATTGTACGGACGGCGATGAGGAGCAGAGAGCGGGAGACGAGCGTGGAGAAGTGGGTGTGTTTCTCGGAGTTGGTGGAGGGGAAGAGGGAGGAGGACTGCTTGACTAGTCCGACGACCAGTACTACTGGTACACGCGGCGGCGATGACGGTTGGAATGTCGGTCATCAACGGCGGAGCAGCGGCGGAAAGGGGTTGTCGTTGGCGTTGAAGCTGGATTATGAGGAGATATTGAATGCATGGTCCGATAAGGGACCACTCTACATTGATGGAGGAGATTCCCCACAAACCGTACCTGACTTACTGCACCAGCAGGATCATCAGCTTTTTGACCTCCATGAGAACAGCAGTACTCCGAATGTAAGAAAATTGTTTAACTTCTAGCTTTTTTCGTTGATTAATGCATTGACCTTGTTTGACGATGCAAATGTCGGTAGTGATAAACAATTATTTTTTAATTATCAAGTAAATATCTTATAAGTGAATAATCAATTATGTTGGCGGACGTCTCGTGAGCCCATAGGTTTAGAAGAAATCAACGGTTTTGAGAGGTTTTATTTCTTTTAATGAATTTAGGGGTATTTAATTAGGGTTTTAAGTGATTCTTTGAAATTCAATTTGTATTTAATCAGGATTTTAAGATATTTTATTAAATTTCTTAGAAATCTGGATGTATTCAATTATAATTTTAAATAAGTTTATAACATTCCAGGTGTATTCAATTAGAAATTGATTTTAAAGAATTTGAAAATGTTGAGGAATTAGAGGGAATTGAAGAGATTTCATAGTGTGTTTTAAGCATCCACAAATCTCATATCTCTCCACGAGATTTTGAGGGAATTGAATCAAAATTTTATATGGAATCTCGAAAAATCAATTAAATTCCATAAAAATACATGAATTTATAAATTTATTAAAATATCTCGAATTCTCAATTGAATACACCATTCTTAATTTGTTAGTTGAGAAATCTGAAATGATGACTAAACATTTTAATAATATTTGTATGATTAAAATATGTTAATCAAAATTAGGTGAACTATAAAATGAAATTGAGATCGTCTCTAGATCTCTGTTCCTAAAGTCGACGGATTCGAAGATTTGAAGTACTCATATTAATCTTGTGGTCCTTATTAGTTCATTTCACTAGCTCACTTTACATAAACCAAGGGTTTAAATCGATCTTTCTCTTTTCAATGGCTTGAATCTCCATGTCCTTAGACTATGGACACAAAGATGTTTCATTTGAACTATGAATCTTGGGTGCTTTCAAATGGAATTTGGTTTCATCATAATTTAGTTTTTGATATTGTTGTGGAATTGGGACACTTGTTTCTTACTTGGTTTTGTTGGTGTTAGGAAGGGAATCAATTGTATTTTAACCTAAGGCCCTACTACTTTCTGCATTTTAATTTGGACCCCATTGCCCACTGCCCAATTGGGGCTATAGGACGGTGTCCCAACAATTTGTTCTGAGAAAAGATTACACATGGGTTGTGCTATGGTGCACGTCTTTTTTTATTTTCCACGTACCTTTCTTAACTTTCAGTTGTCGGCTTGAATGAATTAAAAAATATCAAATGATAGAAATTAAAAGAGTGTATATGAGGTAAAAATGAGTTTGTGGATAGCACTACCCTTACTCATTATTTTTCTGCTCTTACACATTTATGTCTTTATTTAGTTTTTATTGAAAAAATCATAGATGAATTATTGAACAAATGTAAACAAGGTGTGTAGAAAACAACAACAAAAGATTATGTGGATATCATTTTCCTCTGTTATTCTTGAAGTTTTATTGACATTTCAAAAAATGTCATCATTTCATCCTATTCTGTAAATATATAAGTAAATTGCATTATAAGAAGTGCAGAATAACATTTTTGAGTAATCTCCCAAAAAAATTACCTTGTCTTGGCCACAAATTAAATGTTCGTTTTTGATCAATTTACAAATTTGATGTTGAAGTTCCATTTGTTTGGTTGTAACTTGAAATGGATGGGACTTTGTTTAGGGTTCTGGTGGGAACTTATGGAGGGTTCCGGAAGAGGATGGCAGCTTGAAAATGAAGATGGAGCAAAGAGAGACCAGTATGTTGAGGTATAAGGAAAAGAGGCGTAATCGGCTCTACTCGAAGCGGATCCGGTACCAAGTCCGAAAACTCAATGCCGAAAAACGACCCCGAATGAAGGTACTCTTAATCTCCCATTAAAACCTAGTGTGTTATATATGTTTTGAAACTAATTAAGATGACTAATTTTCGTGTTATTAATTCCATATATGTACGTTGCAGGGTCGTTTCGTGAAGAGAAGTTGAATTAACATGCGTTTTAAACGTCTGGTTTCGATCTGACATGCATCCGGATGTTTGGTGTTTTGAGTTAGATATCTAGTGCATCCGGATGTTTATGTTAGTTTCCCTAATTTCTTTCCCCTGCCTTGCTTGTCAGTCAATTTACTGGGAAGAGGGAAGATGATAAGTAGTATGCTTTTTTTGCATGAAAATATATGTACAAATCATACACAAAAAGATGATACATATGTGAAAATCGATTACAATATGACATTACTCAGTTTTATGTAGCTATGGTTCCTTTCTTAGTCGGGTTTTCGTTTTATTATAGAAAAATAGAATGATATTGAAGAAGTTCGGGTTCTACCATAAATCCAATTAGCAATATGGGGAGTAACTCAATCTTTTATAAGCCTTTGCAAAGTTTCTCTTTTAACTGATGTGATAATCTTTTACCTTCACCATCCTCACAGAACAACTCTCCCAAGAACCATGTATATACCGTATATAGGACCTTCGTGTTTTAAGCCAAAAAGGGGTGAAACAGTGAACTGTATAAGAGGCCCTTTATATTAAATACATTGTCTCTGTCCCATTTTTTTTTGCTGTAGAATGGCCAGGATACCTGCTATGAAGCTACTCTCATATATATATATATATATATATATATATATATATATATCTGCATATATGTATAACTAATTTATAGAGTAACAGAAAGAGCAGGATTATCCTACTTCCAACCAGAAACTATCAAACTGTATAAATATGATCGATATGGGGGTGCCTTCCCTTAATTGGTTTGGATATTTATAAGTAAGATGGATCAAGAACAGTAATGTAGAATTTCATCAGCAGGAAGTGGAAGATCATAAGTTGACAGAAGAAAAGAGAGTATATAACTGCGCATACATGAGCGTTCTCTTGGATATGTTCGTTTGTGCTCTCTATCCTCTGTCTCAAGAACATCGACCGTTTTTGCTTGGATCTAGCTAGCTCAAATGAAACATGTTCATCAATCACTCACCTAGCAAAATGCATCTCCAATAGCACTACAATGCCTTTTCCTTGGATCAATCATGTGCAACTACCGCTTTTTAAAGTCACCCCAACCGTGGATTACGACAGTTAGCTCATGAAGCATGTGCAGTTCCTTGTTTTAAGTTTGAATTTCTCTCTGTAAATTAGAGTAATTTAGAATACCGTTTTGTACCACTAAGTTTAATGATATTCATCTTCACTTGTAAGTAATAGACCTTAAATTCGAATCTCATGAATCCCTAATTCGAAACCAATTTATTTCTTCATCCCTTATTGTAATTGTATCCTTGATTAAAGATAAAATAAAAAAAGGATACCTTCTTGTGAAACAAATGTCTACCTCAAAACGAGATTGACGGGGCCATCTCTTGTTTTCAAGCCAATATGATTTCATTACAGCCCAACATTTAGAAAGTAACGTTCATGCCGAAAGAATGTTCAAGCAACTCCCCTACCCATAGATCGAACATCGTAGAACATGGTAACTTTAATAAAATCGTAAATTAAGATTAATAATAGTAATTCTATATAAATCTCACAAACAACCAAATCAATCAGTAACAGCAGCTAACTAATTTCTTCCTAATCATCGATCTTAGCCTTTGCTAATACCTACAAAAATATCACTCATTTCCCAAGTGGGGCGATGGAATATTAGATCCCTTTCTTTCCTTGATCAACCAGTGTCATGTCATCAACACCCCAACCGACTGGAAGGAAACCCTAGACTCCCATGTGTTTGGTTTGTGAACTTTCGGATGACGCAACGGTGTACTGAAAGGAAATCGAATGACAACCTTAAGCTAGAATCCACTAGTAAACTTTATAATTTACTAAGAAGAATTGAGAGGAAACTTAAGTTGTATTGATAAAATAGTTAAAAGATCACAACTTTAACACTTAAGAGGTGTATTTAATACGTTCAAATACAAAACCAAACCCTAGAAGATCTTAACGATCAAATAGGAAATAAATAAATAGTAAACAAAGTTCTATAAACATCCCTAAAACTTTAAACGGTATTTTGGGATAGTAAAAACTTCATTACGTCGTTCTCTTCGAAACGATATATTACAGGCCTAATTATGACACCGACAATTAGCGAACTTAGCTACATCTAGGTTTGCATATCATGTATATGTTTTTTTTTAATAAAATGTGATTGTGCATGTTTGATAAAATGTGATTTTATTAAACATGCACAATCACATTTTATTAAAAAAAACATATACATGATATGCAAACCTAGACGTAACTAAATATAAATCAAACTTTCGACTCAATTATTCAGGGTTTATGTTTCTGGTTGAATGAAAGCATTGGGACATGAATGGAGCAACCCAAATGGGATTTTTCTAAACAATAATCCCATCTGAAAGAAAGTAAACAAAAGGTTTAAAATTCAAATACAATATTCGAACAAGTTTAGTTTAGAAAATCATTGTGCTGTCGCTACCAGCCTCTTGCCAAAAGCCAAAAGCTTATGAAGTTGCATCCCTATGTGGTTCGCACAAATGGAATGTCTTTTTAGAATTGGCCTTGCGACCGTCGCAGTGGCATGGGACCAGTTAGTTGCCCTGCATTTTGTTAATTGAACTTTGAGGGCATTGTACTGATCAGCACTCTTTTATTTAATCTGTAATTAACCTCCACTTAAGTACTTAAGCATCCATGCTTTTGAGACATTAAACTGAACTAACTTTGAGCTCAACCAAACCAATACACACTACTTAAGTATGTAGATAGATAAGATGCCAGCTTTCACTTTTTAGTTGCAATTAAATATCTCAATTTGTGGAGGGAGACTTGTAATAAAAAAGATATTGGCACTTTGGAGTTCCAAACTCATCGGTTGTTGCTACACCTTTTAACTTTATTGCATACCAATGCATGATAGGTTTGAGATGTTATAAGTGTATTTTAATTTTATGCAAATCGTTCGTTGATTCAAAAATATTATTCATACTATATTTGTACCACCTTTATAATTGAGGTGAGACTCGCAACTATTTTTATTAGAAAGTTAATACAAATGTGATATAAAAATGTAATAAGTCTAGTATTACTCTCTATAGTTTTAAAAATAATTACTAAATTAATTAACAAATGAACCACGTCATCCATCCAGCTACACTCACAAAGAGCATAAACTCTCCCTATATTAAGGTCAGATAAGTAACGTGATCAATCAAGCGGACCCAAAAATTTCTCTACTTTTAGAAGCACTTTTTAGCTGAGTTTTAGCTTTAGCGCTTTTTTACACTGCACAATTTTTTATCCCGGCGTGCACGCGTGAGTGAATATACAATGCAATTGAAAGTCGAAACATAGAAAGCATCACAATTTTGAAACCCTTAGTCGTCCTTTGCCAAATCCAAATGGACCAATATCTACATTTTACAATGAGTAAAAGAAAGAAAATGGAATCAACATTTCTGTTTTCATAAACATAGCAGAGTTTATGCCATCAGTCATTACAATGCTTACAAGGATCAGCATTTCAGCGGCTTACAATTTTTAGTTGCAGAAAGCCCCAACCGACACAAAATGTTACATAAAATTAAAGTCCCTAGCTATTATCTAATAACATAATTTAGCTGGCCAAGTCATGAGACGGAGAAAAACTTTAGAAAGATCATCGATCACGTCATTCATAGGACACATCTTATAAAAATATGAGACATCTTAATTCATATTTTAGTCAGGTTAATTAAATTAAGTGTGCATCTGCCCTGATCCGACAACCCTATCGAACATTTTTCTCCATCAGAGGAAGGCATATTACCACTTTTTTTGGTTAGTAGTGAACAGAGATTAATTAAAGATAATCTCATGATTCTCAATTTCTCAAACACGAATCGAACGACAAGTCGAAGGAGTTCCAATTCCATGAAGAAGCTTCATTTCCTTGATAGCTGGATCTTGGAGCAGAAGCACTTTCTCCTTGTCTCTGACTCCAACCATGTGTAAATATTCACCATCTTCTCTTTGTTTTCCTTTGTAAAGAAGCCTTTGCTCTCTTGCCTCCATACCAGTCACCAGCGACAGTATCATCTTTAATTCGCCTGCAGAGAACAAATGAATCAAAACCAAGATTAGCACTTGATTATTTGATTTTCTAGCTCATAAATAAATTAAGAGAAGAACATTCCAAGTGATGCCATTATAACGGTATCTTCAGTCAACCACGTACTGCTATGTGAGAAATTTTATATGATGGTGTGTGATTCATTAAGGCTACCACTACAATAACATTCCCGTTAGGTGAGTTTCGCTAAACAAGGAGAGAGAAGGCTTAATTACCAAATGTTGAAGTGGCTTCAATGGAGATGTCACGGAAATGAGACACAGTTGACACTCGAACCGTGATCATGCCTTCTCCGGCACTGCTTTCGGCCGCTGTCTCCCTCCTCTGAACAAGCATGCCTCCCGGCCGACGCTCCCATTTGATTTCACTATTGTTATTAATATTGCCTCCTCCAAACTCCTTTTGATCAGTAGCTTTACTCTTGCTTTTACTACTGCTGCTGCTGATGAGCTTGCAACTGCTAAAGCTTCTGCAAAACCTGTTTGACCTCAACTTAATCATCTTTCAAATTTTCTCTGCTTTTTCCACAAGCACTTTTGTTGTGCTTTTTCCTCTCAACTACTCAAACTGCTCAGGAGAAATGAGAGGAAATGGGGAGTTGAGAGTGTTGGAGTTGGCTGCTTAATATAAGCAATAACTAGGCAAATTCGCATTATATTAACTAGGGCAAAATATAATAAGGACAGCAGTTAAATACAAGCCGCCCGAAGGAGTGTTGCAAAAAGTAGTGGTTGGCCAATGAGAGGATGCCACAAGAGGGACAATGTGGGCATGGTTTCTCTCTGCTTATTTTATGGAAGGCCAAGTGCACATGGACGTGGGTGCTTAGGAAAACGGTTGCTTGATTGGCGGGCCAAGCACAATATCAATTGCTTAATCAATTTGTCTTTCAAAAAATATATATGATCCTTTGGTGATTTAATAATAATTCTTGTGTATTTATGGAGAACCTAGACGGTGTGAGGGAGATTTTATTAAAAATAATTAATTAAAATATAGTATAGTTATAGAAATCTAATCATGATTTATAGAAAGTGTTACGAATTATGGTATGAGTATATAAAACCTCATTTCTATGGAAAAAGTAAATGATAACTCGTTTAACCTTGTTAATTAAGTTCATGATTTATTTAGAGCTATATATGATCTAAATTAAGAATCAGCATCCAATAAGTGCCAATTGATAGATCTTTTTAAAAATGAAAAATAGATCTCAAATTAATGTGGCATATGGAATATATGTTCGATTAAATTAAAAATGAATAGAGCTAGCTTTCTTTGTCATCATCCGTAATTTGTGATGTTGTTAGGTTTTTATGTTATATCAGTTAGGTGGGTGCTAAAGACTTCTTTTGTGTTTACTTTTTCTTCTGGGTGGTTGGCTAATCTCTCTAGGGCATCAAACCACATGGGAGGGAGCTTAAACAATACGTGTATTCTATCTCCTCCTCCTCCTCCTCCTTTCAACCATGTCCAAATGTGTTGAACATTGAACACTTCATCGTCTAACTCAGAATATATATAGGAGTGTGCTATCCACACACCCCAAATTACTTCTCACACACCCCTTGTTAATTTCTGTCTGTTGATTTTCTTTAATTCATCCGATCCAATAACCGAAAATTAAAAGGGTGTGTGGATATCACACCCCTATCCACACACCCCTATATATAGTACCGCTAACCCAAATTTTTTTAATTAATCCTCCTTATTTGAAGGGTAAGTAGCCGTAATCAAAACTAAGATTCACTAAATCATCGAGAACTTATTCCGTTGGCTTGTGGTTATGGAGTTGCTAATTAAGCTTTTTTTATTATTTTATTTTTATTTCTTTGGGGTCATTTGTTAATCAACTTTGATAATGATAATGAAGTTTGTTTTGTGAGCATTCACGAAAGTGACAAATTGATGTCCATACGACCACATGGTGGACGTCGGATAAGAGAAATAAATTTGCATGCATAAGGTTTGACACCCCACAACATGTTGATCCTAGGAGAAATATATTACATTAACTCATAGGTTTTGGACTTTAGAGAGCCGCCAAACGACGCATATGTAATTTATATCTTATCCTGTGAATTTAGGACGTGTTTGTTTGCCCTCATTAAAGTTCATTGAACTAGATTACTTTGCTAAGACTACTAATTCCATGTTTGATGCAAGCTGGACTAAACTTAAATGAGACTAAGTCGGACTCGTTCCAACTAAGTGCTTCGCTAGGTTGTCCTAGTGAGACACCCCCCCCCCAAAAAAAAAAAAAACAAAAAAAAGCATGGGATTCCTAATCCCATCTCCAACATCGTTTGCACGCCTTTGTCGTTTGCAACTCCGACTCCCTTACCCATGCCCAGATCTCAAACCCACTACCTAAATCTCAAAATCAACACCTAAAATTCAAAAAAAAAAAAAAATGCAAAACCCCCATAATTAAGCACCTGCAGACAAATCCCCCACACAAATTCAAAATAAAAAGGCAAAATCACTAGAAAATTTTAAGATTTTCCTAGAAAATCAATGAAGGTACTGGGTGGAGAGCTCCGATAAATCCTCTGTGCGAATCTCTACATAAGGAAAAGAGGAGGATAATGGACGAGGAAAAGTGGGAGAGGGGAGGGAGAGAGTGGGCGGAGGAAAATAGGGAGAGGTATATGAAGAGGAAGAGAATTCTAGGAAAATGGTGAAACATGATAAAAAGAGGGAGAGGATAGGGAGAGAATGGCGGAGGAAAAGAGGAATGGATTAAGATGATTTTGCAAAAAACAAATAAAAAGATATTGGCTATTAGATAGAGAGATGATTCTAGAAACAAAAAAAATGATAAATTAATAATAAACTATTAATAAATGTAGATTAAATAATATAATATTTGAATATTGTAGTTATCCTGTTTCTTAATATGACATTGTACCAAACGTTTCACTAAATTATTATAGTTTAAGCCAGTCCAATTTAGTCTTTAAAGCTAGTTCAGTCAGAAATAATCCAGTGCAACAAACGCACCCTTGGAATTTAAATGGGGCATCTTCTCTCCTATATGCATGTGTAGCATACTAGGATGGGCTATGCACCGTTTCAAGTGATCATTTAGTCATGACTTGTATCTTTGCATTTTTAAATGGACCTCAGTTATCGGATCGTCAAACTGTCATCTAATGTTATTTTACTCAAATCACTTACTCATGTTATAACATAAGTGTTATTTAAACACGTATATTAATTAGTTAGTACCGCTATGTGTCAGTCATCACACTCATTAAAACTTTTACATGGTAAAATTTGATGTATTCTTCTTTCATTTTTTATTTGTAATTACAAATTTGGTATGATCAATATTACGTTTTTTTTGTTCAAGTGATATTGTAATTTTGTTACGCTGAAGTCTGCAATTTACATTAATGTTAACTTAAACGATACTATTATATGTTTATCAAAGCGATTTGACAAAAAAAATCATATATTCCTTACAAGTACGTATTGAAATAATTAATAGAGATTTTGAAAGATTATATACCCTTAATTATATAATAGGGAGATGTGAAGATCGATCGGGCAATCTAGATGCATGCTCATGCAAGACTACAAAAAGTGATGTGAAAAATCATGCATGCAGCGCAACATTGAGCACAAGATTGATTCTTTCACGCACCCCATCAGGATTTGCTTCTTGTTTGGCATGCCAATGTGAGAACATATCACATAGCTAGCTAACAGATTTTATGCTCATTAAATTATAGTTTTTCTTTATTCCCAGCTTCCATGCATGGAAAACTTTTTAAGTATGTCGAGACCACCGTTAGGTATTTTTTTCATTATACAAAGGCTCGGCATTTTTACTTCTTCAAATGTCCAATTATTTCTATTATAATAATTGGTATACCAAATTATGTTATCAGAATACTGAAAAGTCTCTTCCATGCATGCATGGGTTGCTTGCTATTTTATATTATTTATTTTTTCAGAAATTATCACACTGACCCTTTTTGTTCTTGCATTATTTGTCACATCCTGGTCCGGGGTGGATCACTTCCCGGGCCCGCTCCACCACCATAGTACGATATTGTCAGCTTTGGACTTACCATTCCCTCACGGTTTTGTTTTTGAGAACTCACGAGCAACTTCCTAGTGGGTCACCCATCATGGGATTGCTCTAGCCCCCTTCTCGCTTAACTTCGGAGTTCCTACGGAACCCGAAGCAGTGAGCTCCCAAAAGGCCTCGTGCTAGGTGGAGATAAGAATATACATATAAGGATCACTACCCTGGGTGATGTGGGATGTCACAATCCACCCCCCTTAGGAGCTCGACGTCCTCGTCAGCACACCACGACCAGGGTTAGGCTTTGATACCAATTGTCACATCCTGGCCCGAGACGAATCACTTCCCGGGCCCACTCCACCACCGTAGCACGATATTTTCCGCTTTGGGCTTACCATTCCCTCACGGTTTTGTTTTTGGGAATTCACGAGCAACTTTCCAGTGGGTCACCCATCATGGGATTGCTCTAGTCCCATTCTCGCTTAACTTTGGAGTTCCTACGGAACCCGAAGCTAGTGAACTCCCAAAAGACCTCATGCTAAGTAGGGATGAGAATATACATACAAAAATCACTCCCCTGGACGATGTGGGATGTCACATTATTAATTACATATTTTAACAGTAAAAAAAAGGTGTCATTGTTTTATTAGGACCATATTTATATATTATTTTGCTTCCTATGAATAATAACCTCAACTAGTCTTATTTTTCTTGGTAAAAGTATTAAAAGAAAATTTTGGAGGAATATAATTTAAAAGAATTTAAAAGAAAAGAAGACACAAAATCGAATTATAAGAAAAATGGTACATGGGTTTAGGTCTCAAATTCTTGAAATGACCAATGCATCAACATTTTTACGTAGTTTTATAAAGTCTCAGGTTTAAATTACATTATGAAATGACGCTTTATTTTCACTTCACCAATGGTTTTGATATTAAATTATAACTTGTTATGGAAAGATTGCCAGACATTGAAAGCATTTTTATAAGGGATATTTTTTGAAATGTCATATGAAGTTATACATAATTTTTAATTTGTCATATATACTAAAATTTTAAGTAAATTGTCATATCAACTTTTCAAAATTATTAATTTGTCATCTTACTCTAACTCCAACTCCATTAAATTTTTCATCCAATATAAGTTATGTGCGACATGTGTCTCGCACATGACTTGTGTATAGGGTTATTTGGGTCATTTTATCACTTCACTTCCCTTTTATTATGTTGTATTCGATGAAAAACTTCTAAGTTTCTAAAGCCACAGAAGGGACTGCTGCTATGCTATACTTGTTCTCAGAGATTTTGTTCACACAGATCCCCTTGAATACTCTCTACAAAAATTAAGTGTTTGTACTAAGGAAATGTTAAAAAAAAAAACTTGTGAAAAGATGCTGAAATGACTCAAATAACCTTGAACACAAGTCATGTGCGAGGCACATGACTTATATTGAATGGAAAACATAATGGAGTTAGGGTGAAATGACAAATTAATGATTTCAAAAAGTTGATATGACAAATTGATTAAAATTTTAGTTTATATGACAAATTGAAAATTGTGTACAAGTTCATATGACATTTCAAAAATTCTCTCTTTCTGTAAATATTTTAAGCTTGTTTGGAAGTGTTTTAAAATGATTAACAGTGTTTTTGGTGAAAATGTTTTTAAAACCAATTCTAAGTAAAATTGCAAGTAAATCCTAAAAAAGTACTTAAAGTGCTTCCTTACAGAAGCACATAAAGTAGAATGCACTTCAAGTGCTTTTAGAATCAAAAGAAGTTTTCTCTAATTACGTTTTCAATCATTTATTTATTCATTTATTTTTTGTCAAACTATAGATTTGTTAAATTAGATGTTAGTTTAGAGAGTCGACATGATTCAAACTCACGTCGTGATGTAAGGGCAACACTCATTGTGACATCCCACATCACCCAGAGGCCTTATATGTATATTCTCATCTCTACCTAGCACGAGGCCTTTTGGGAGCTCACTGGCTTCGGGTTCCACGGGAACTCCAAAGTTAAGCGAGAAGGGGGCTAGAGCAATCCCATGATGGGTGACCCACTGGGAAGTTGCTCGTGAGTTCCCAAAAACAAAACCGTGAGGGAATGGTAAGCCCAAAGCAGACAATATCGTGCTACGGTGGTGGAGCGGGCCCGGGAAGTCGTCCCGCCCGGGCCGGGATGTGACAATTTGGTATCAGAGCCTAACCCTGGCCGTGGTGTGCCGACGAGGACGTCGGGCCCCTAAGGGGGGTGGATTGTGACATCCCACATCACCTAGGGGAGTGATCCTTATATGTATATTCTCATCTCTACCTAGCACGAGGCCTTTTGGGAGTTCACTGGCTTCGGGTTCCACGGGAACTCCGAAGTTAAGCGAGAAGGGGGCTAGAGCAATCCCATGATGGGTGACCCACTGGGAAGTTGCTCGTGAGTTCCCAAAAACAAAACCGTGAGGGAATGGTAAGCCCAAAGCGGACAATATCGTGCTACGGTGGTGGAGCGGGCCCGGGAAGTAATTCGCCCCGGGCCGGGATGTGACAATTTGGTATTAGAGCCTAACCCTGGTTGCGTATGTGCCGACGAGGACGTCGGACCCCTAAGGGGGGTGGATTGTAACATCCCACATCGCCCAGGGGAGTGATCCTTAAATGTATATTCCCATCCTTACCTAGCACGAGGCCTTTTGGGAGCTCACTGGCTTCGGGTTCCATAGGAACTCCGAAGTTAAGCGAGAAGAGGGCTAGAGCAATCCCATGATGGGTGACCCACTGGGAAGTTGCTTGTGAGTTCCAAAAACAAAACCGTGAGGGAATGGTAAGCCCAAAGCGGACAATATCGTGCTAAGGTGGTGGAGCGGGCCCGGGAAGTGATCCGCCCCGGGCCGGGATGTGACACTCATCCCCATCACTGTGATAAAGGATCACTTGCATGTTTTAAATCATTTTAAAGCACTTTCAATTGAGATTTTTATCTGTTGTGAAAAAGAAAAAAAAACTCATCTTTAATGGTGCGCAAGTACAAATAGAAATAGGCCTAGGCCCAATATTTAAATAGAAAGTTATTGGGCCACTTGCTGAAAAACATTTAGGCCCAATAAAATTAACAGATTTTCCTTACATTTTCCAGTTGTTTTTTGGCTGATTTTTCTAGATCACCACCGATCGCATTTCAATTGAATGGTTGTGAGAAAACCACAGCACCACTGCGAAATGAAATCAAACCCACTTCAGAATTTCACTTGCTTTTGATTAAGCACTTCCACCAAAAGCTGCAGAATTATCCATATTTATCTGGCTTCTGCTTTTCAATCTGGAGTTCAGGTATGTCCCCATCTCTTGCAGTAGCTGGGAATTCTGTAAAAATGCAAACTTTGCTGGAAATTATATAATTTCAGAGGCAATTCAAGTCTGGGTTGTTATAGTTTCTTGTAAGTATCTGGAAAAATGCAAGCTTTAATCACTTGGGAAGTACCCCAGGTAGGATTTGGACTTGGTTCTTCTTGTAAATTTAGAACTAGAAGTAGGAGGAAAAAGATTGGAGTTGTTGGTTTTCCTGTTTGTAATGGTGGAAATGGTGATGTTTTACTTGGGAGTGAGGGTTTCAATGGAAGCCGAAAATTTGGTTTCGGATGTGGGTGCTTCTATGGGCACTCTAGACTTAAACTTGCTCGGTTTTGTGAGCCGAAGAAGGGTTCGTTTGTGGTAGCATGGGCATTGGAGGAGCAAGCAATTGGGAATGAGGTTCTTGTGGAGGAAGAGACATCGGAAAATAGGTTGTCGGGTGAATGCGAGGGTGAGGGTGTTGTTGATCATCGAAATGTGGATGGAAGGAAGGGCTGTGATGGTAATGATGATGATGAAATAGGTATAGGAGGTCAAGGAGAGAATTGGGAACAGAGAAATGAAAAGATTGACGTGCGTGCGCTGGCGCTAAGCTTACAGTTTGCGAAAACAGCTGATGATGTTGAAGAGGTTCTTAAGGACACGGGTGATTTGCCCCTCCAAGTATTCTCATCCATTATCAGGGGTTTCGGAAGAGACAGATTGATGGATTCCGCTTTTGCTACTGTCGAGTGGCTTAAGAGAAAGAAGGAAGAAACTAATGGTTTCATTACCCCAAACTTATTCATATATAACAGTCTTTTGGGTGCAGTGAAGCAATCTGGACAATTCGGAGAAATTGACAAAGTATTGAGCGATATGACTAGGGAAGGGGTGGTACCGAATGTTGTAACTTACAACACTAAAATGGCTATTTACATTGAACGGGGACAAGGTATGGAGGCCCTTCATGTCCTTGAGGAGATTCAAGAGAAGGGCCTGATTCCGTCTTCAGTATCGTACTCCACAGCATTGTTGGCTTATCAACGAATGCAAGATGGGAATGGAGCTTTAAAGTTCTTTGTTGAGTTTAGAGAAAATTATCGTAAAGGTCATATAGGTAAAGATGCTGATGTAGACTGGGAAGAGGAGTTTGTGAAGCTTGAGAACTTTACAAAACGCGTTTGCTACCAAGTGATGCGAAGGTGGCTTGTGAGGGATGATAACTTAACCACCAATGTGCTCAAACTGCTAACAGAGATGGATATTGCTGGGGTTCCACTTGGGAGGGCAGAGCACGAGCGCCTTTTGTGGGCTTGCACCCGCGAAGAACATTATATTGTAGCAAAAGATTTGTATAGTAGGATAAGAGAAAAGCATTCTGACATAAGTTTAGCCGTGTGTAACCATACGATTTGGTTGATGGGGAAGGCTAAGAAATGGTGGGCAGCTTTGGAGATTTATGAGGATATGTTGGACAAGGGGCCGCAGCCAAATAACATGTCGTATGAATTGATAGTATCTCACTTTAATGTCCTTCTAAGTGCAGCTAGAAAAAGAGCGATTTGGAAATGGGGTGTCAGGTTGCTCAACAAGATGGAAGAGAAAGGGCTTAAACCAAGAAGTAAGGAATGGAATGCGGTTCTTGTTGCCTGTTCCAAGGCTGCTGAAACCTCTGCGGCTGTCAAAATTTTTAAGAGAATGGTGGAGCAAGGCCAGAAACCCACAATCCTTTCTTACGGGGCATTGCTTAGTGCCCTCGAGAAGGGTAAGCGCTATGATGAGGCCCGTCAGGTGTGGGAACATATGCTTAAGGTTGGTCTGAAGCCAAACTTGTATGCCTACACAACTATGGCTTCGATTTTCAGTGGCCATGGAAAACCTAACATGGTAGAAACCATCATTGATGACATGGTTTCAGCAGGCATTGAGCCAACTGTTGTCACATACAATGCCATTATCAGTGGGTTTGCAAGAAACGGTTTTAGCAGTGCTGCATACGATTGGTTTGACCGCATGAAAGCTCAGAACATCCCTCCAAACCATGTCACATACGAAATGATGATTGAGGCTCTCGCAAAGGAAGGGAAGCCAAGGCTTGCATATGAGCTATATTTGAGAGCTCGAACTCAACGCCTTGCCCTCTCTTCAAAAGCTTATGACACAGTGGTTCGGTCCTCACTGGAATCCAGAGCTAACATTGATGTAAGACTTTTAGGGGAACGGCCACCAGAGAGAAAGGTGAACGGGCAAGGTAGGAACACTTCCAGCCAAGTTTCTTAAAAATTCAGAAGTTTCACAACTCCCAAGAGATGCAAAAACATTTGATAACGAAGAAATATACGCTGTAAAGACACAAAACAACCAGGTATTCGTTACTACGAAGTATGAACTTTCCGTTGATTTTTGTTCATTCGTCTCTGTATACTTCCCATGATTACATTGTAACAAATACATTCAACTCGTATAAATTCAGTCCATTTTCTGCTTACAACAAACGCTGTAATGCTACGGGGACTACATTTATTATTCTATTTGAGGGTTTATACAACGTAATACAAGTGAACGTGGTCTCCTTAGCATTTTCCGTTTAGCAAGTTAGAGATTTGAATATAGTAATATAGATTAGATGCTAATTAATGGATCAGGATCCTTTCCTGATCTTTGTATGGGGATCCTCATGACCAACAAGTGTGGGCCGTTGGATGAAAATCCAACGGCTACAAACAGGGGGTTCCTTTAAAGTTATAATAATTATAGCCGTTGGATTTTCATCCAACGGTCCATACTTGTTGATTATGAGGATCCCCATACAAAGATCAGGAGAGGATCCTGATCCCTCATTAATCATCATTTTGAAGTGCCAGAAGGAATATATGGTGGAAACCTTTACAGCAATATATGGTGGAAGTTACGTAGAAGAATAATATCTGGATTCTATTGTATTTAAAGCAACAAGAATAATAAAAAAAGATAATATTTTGTGTACAATGCTGGATTATCTAAAAGAGCTGAGATCCTCTTTGGACCTCATTGTTCGGGAGCCCGACGATCAGAAAATCAGGATTGTGCAATAGATAGATATGGGTTTTGGTTTGTGTGGGTTTTGGATTGTTCTATAAAAACCATCAAATTCAATTTGAGTGGTTTGAATTCTTTGGTCATTGTGCTCGAGACAGTGAGATCGAAAGAGAATCTCGCTCTATCTTATTAAAATATTTTGCTTCCTTAAAGAAGAGGGTGATTTTGACTGATAACAATTTTTTTATTGGTAAACATGACATCTTGCAATTAATCATGTGATAATTATTCTTTTACTATTCAAAAGACAAATAATTTTTTGTGATGGATTATTTTATTTATTTTTCTTGTTGGTAACTTGCGTTAATTTGCTATTGTAACTGAAAGCACTTTATCCTTATCCATTATAAGATAAAAGAACTAAGCTAACTTAGCAGAGCAGTGTGCTCTTTTTTGTACTCAAGTTTGTGTTTACTTTCATCTAATTTAGATAATTTATTGTAATTATCATTCGTATGAAAAGAAAAGAAAAGAAAAAACAGGTAATGGATTCAAGGGACTTAAAAGTTAGTGAATACTTCTTTCTTTCTATTGGATGGTTAACAAATGCCACCAAGTGAAGAAATTCTTTGGTTCGGCTGCTGGTGAATCACGTCATAGTGACGTATAGGATCCCAATACAAAACTCGTATCTTTGTATGTGTGATTACTTGGGTGACACAATTTATCTGCTGGACCTAAGAATTTCTTGATTATGCAAGTTTTTATTTCTCAGGATCAAGATGCTTGCAAGTTACCACCGTTGTAAAGGAGTAGCAAGAATTGGACGCTTGAGCTTTAGGCAATCTCCAGACAAAGTCCAATCATTTGGCCCCGGTCTAAACTCCTGCGTTGGCAACGACCAACGACCCAAAAGAAAAAAGAGATACAAATGTCACCTTTGTTGGCATGCAAAAGCAACTGAGATTTTGACAGATGCGTGTTGTTATGTTTAACCAACAGTACTTGCTATTTCATTGGATGCCAAAACTTAGGTTCAATTGGAGGGATTGGGATTCTCTCCGGATCCTACCTTCCAAATTTTCTACATCCTTCAATTCTGAAGCTGGAGAGAGGGATGGAGAAGAGAAAAGAGGATGAACAAGAGAAAGTGACCATGAAAGAAGATGAACATAAGGAGGTGAAGGTGAAAGTGAACATCAAATCAATTTTTGACTATTCAATTTTTGATTGAATGTACGTTATTGAAGAATTCAGAGAATTAAAATGGAAGGGACACATGATCACTATAAAGCGTGAGTAGTACTTATCCACTTTAAGAGGGAGTATTGATGAAAATTTTGACAATTTAGAAAAGAATATTAATGATCATTGAAATTTGCAAGCAAAATTCTTGTGGTGGACATCAAATCACATGCTTTTGAGTAAGTGTGTGGAGCCTGTAGATTGGATGTTGTCCAAACAAATAGATTAAATCTATAAAATTATTGTTTTGGTTTGAAAATCTCAAATTATTTAAGCCGGAAAATGTTCTCAAATAACATTATTACTTAAAAAAATTAAAATAGATTATTAGTATAGCAAATCTATACTACGGAAATGATGCACTTTTTTTTTTTACTCTGAGTGCAGTGTCATTCTAGATTTCATAATCTCACTTAATAAGACAACGTTTGATTGTGTAGTTGTTAGTTTTTCTAAAGTATTAGAATGGTGTGCATTACTTAAACATGTGTTTGCAAAAATCACTGATTAGACTTTTTGCTGTCAACACAAAACGGCATATTTGTGTTACAAACGAATATAATGCAACATTACGAGCAACTTATTAAGATAATATCGATGTCAGCCATACAATATTACTTGCTATTAATAGTGGCACGAAACTTGTAGTTCAGTTAAAAATATTCACTCTCTACACTGAGTCTCGAATTTAACTCTCTACTTTTTTTTTTTTTTTTTTTTCAATGTCATTTGTAACTTGCTATTAATAGTGGCACGAAACTTATGGTACTGCGCAACTGCGTTGTACGAGTCATTGTGTGGTGTTCATTCTTTGTGCAAATTGTTTATTGTATTTTTTTTTTTTTTTGGGTTGCTTTGCTTTCAAGTGAACAGAAATCTGAAAAGTAAAATACGGCTTAAGCATCATCCTCCTTGAGCTCCTCCTGCTGGTTCCTAGATGGTACCCGCCACCATTCACAATTTTGCTACCACTTCGAAACGTTTCTTCAACCGCCTTTACATCGTTTCACAAATCACAAACCCCATGTGATTTTTTACTATTTAATGTTCATATTTTTCAACTCGAAGGTTCAAAAATCAAAACTTGAAGCCAGAAGAAGAGTGAATCACAGATTTGGGTAAGTTTCTGAACTAGGTTTTGTAGTTTATTGCTTTGTTTAACTGTTTCTGTCAGTAAGATTGGATTTTTACTGCCTGCAGGTCGGAATTGGAGTGGAATATGAGATGGGTTTCTATTGATTTTTGTTTTTGAAGATCTGGTTTGGTGAGGACTGAGGAGTAAGAAGGAAGATGGAACCTCCAAAGGGGGTTTGGGCTTCTTTGTGGAACTTCATCTGCTTTCTTCCTTACTTCATAGGGCTTCTGATTCTTGGCAACATTAAAGGTAACTCAAAAACTGATTTATGTGGTTGTTTTCTCGATTAAATTCTGAGTTTTAATGGGGGAACTGATAACCTTTTGAAACTTTTATGTTGTTTTTTTCATGAATTTTACAACTTGGGTTCTTGATTTTCGTTTCCCTTTTGTCGAATCTATGTCTTCTGCTCGTTCCGGGCTTGGCAGTTGTTTGGCTGTTTTGAATCCATTCCATGTAATAAAAAGTATCCGCCCTGTGGATAGGATTGAGTGATTCTTTGAAATTCAATGTGTATTCAATCAGGATTTTAAGATAGTTTATTAAAATCCTTAGAAATCCAGGTATATTCAATTAGGATTTTAAAGAAGTTTATAACATTCTAAGTGTATTCAATTATAATTTGATTTTAAAGAATTTGAAAAAATTGAGGAATTAGAGGGAATTGGAGAGATTCCGTAGTGTATTTTAAGCATCCACAAATCTCACTTCTTCCCAAGAGATTTCGAGAGAATTGAATCAAAATTTTACATGAAATCTCTACAAATCATTTAAACTCTATAAAAATCCATGGATTTATAAATCCACTTAAATTTCTTAAATTCCCAATTGAATACACCCCTTTTAGAATGTTGCTTTGAGAAATTAGAATTGGCGTTCAATCTTGAAATGGTTTGTTAATGTTGATATTAGGAGTTGATTGATTAGTTAAGAGAGACATTGCTTGAAAGAGTATGATATCAGTAACGCTTGTTAAACCTAATATCCAAGTATTGTTTCAGGTATCGTTTTCTGCCCGTTGATATGCCTTATCATGACAGTCGGAAACACCTGTATCATACTGGGTCTTTGGCCAATACACTTTGTGTGGACCTATTATTGCGTTTTGAGGTGTGTCCCTTGGCCTCTATCTTCAAGTTTCTATGTTTCATTAGTTATCTCTCTCAAATCTCATTCTCATCTTGTGTTTAAAGCAGCAAAACCATAAGAATACCTTCCTTATGATTCTTCTTTTTATATATCTATATATATTTTTTCAGGTCTAAGAGATTAGGGCCAGTTCTGAAGATTGTTAACTGCTTATGTGTACTACCTATCGTCTTGATCTTGTGGCCAGTGGTTGGGATTGTTGGTAGTATTTTGGGTGGAGCGGCATTTGGCTTTTTTTCACCGATGATGGGAACTTTTGAAGCTGTTGGAGAAGGGAAGACCGATAAACTGTACCACTGCTTTTATGTATGTCTTCAATTTTTATGTTGTTCTTGTTCCTTGCCGATCATTCTTCTCCTGTTGCCTCCATAACAGAGATTTATCTTTCACAACATGTTTCAGGATGGAACTTGGAGCACTGTCAAAAGGTGCTTAACTATTGTGAGGGATACCAGGGATTTTTTTTACTACACTTACTTCTCACTTATGGATGACCTGCAACAAGAAGGTCCCCCGGGCGCAAAATATTATGAGATTAGGTATGTTGTTTTGCTCTGCCTCTCAAAATCTACTGCTTGCTTATTTGTGTTTCTATTAGAATATCAATCAGACAAGTTAATGATGAAGGAATAATACATGATAAGTGTCCTTATTACTTCAGTTTCATCGGTTTTTGCTATTGTGGTCCAGCGGTTTATCTTTTTGTTAGACCTATCCATCATGATCATTCTTTTCGTCTGACCAGGAAGTTTTTCAACTTTCTTGCAGGGTGCTGTATCTTCCTGGGGCTGTAATATTAGCAGTCCTTGGTTTCTTGGTTGATATGCCAGTGATCTCATTTATTGCCATATGCAAATGCCCATACATGCTCTTCAAGGGGTGGCACCGTTTGTTTCATGACCTTATAGGTCGAGAAGGCCCTTTCTTGGAAACAATATGTGTTCCATTTGCGGGTCTTGCTATCCTAGTCTGGCCATTGGCTGTTGTTGGGGGAGTGTTGGCGTCAATGGTGGCTGGTATCTTTCTTGGTGCTTTCGCTGGAGTGATTGTTTATCAGGTTATTCATTGCTCATTTTATCTCTGACATACTTCGTTGATGTAACTTGTGTATATCTCTGTATATTCAGATATTTTTTTTGTGTTGTTAGGATATGAAATGTGTTTAGATTGAATGAGTATGTTATTCATACGTATAGCTTGAGTCAAACACGTTTGAAACTGGAGAAAATATATTACATTTCCCCACTTGGAAACGCAATAACTATGCATATCTGATAACAGGATCTTGATACCAATTCAAAAGCGGAGATTTTTCTTATGTCCATGTCATACAGATTGCGAGTATTAAGATATTTTATGACCTTTGTGTTACAGGAATCCTCATTTTGGTTGGGGCTTTGCTATATCGTTGCATCCTTGGCCATATATGATGAATACAGCAATGACATCCTTGACATGCCAGAAGGATCCTGCTTTCCAAGGTTCTAGTCAGCACTCTGTACTTTTAAGTTTTGATATGGGGGTGTCTTGTACTTTGACATTATCTAATAGATTTCTTGTACTGACAGACCAAAGTACCGAAAGAAGGCTGAATTGCCCCAGACCAACTCTCGCGCACCCTCTTTCTCAAGGCCTGGCTCCTTTCGGGGTGCTCCCTCCCGCTTACCTTCATTCACTACTCCTATCATTGAATTGAAGCCCCTTGAGGTACTGCTTATGTATTATGTTTAACATTAAGGGCTACTTTGTACTGGAACAAAATTTGCATCTTAGCTGGATGCGTTTGATGATGTGTTGACTAAAGTACACAGTTTTGACTTCTGAAAGAACATCCTATTTTGTTCATGGTTTCGGTGCTCATTGAACAACTTTCATGGCCTATGCAGCTGATTGATAGTTTATTTAAGGAGTGTAAACATCACGGGGAAAAAATGGTTGCTGACGGAACTATTATGCTTCAAGACCTTGAAGACTCCAAGTCCAGTCAAGGTAGCAGAGTCATTAGCATTGGCTTACCAGCATATTGCCTTCTTCAGACACTCCTGCGATCCGCAAAAGCCAATTCATCAGGAATATTGTTAAGTAAGTCAAATTCTTTTTTCCCTCGCCAATTAACTTAACAGAACAAATAAACACTTTCTTTGATATTCTTAGCAACTTATTATTAAACTTTATACATGATTGATGCAGGTGACAATGCTACTGAGATAACTACCACAAACAGACCGAAAGAAACTTTTTTTGATTGGTTTTTCAATCCGCTGTTGATCATCAAGGACCAGATAAGAGCAGAAAACCTTTCTGAAGCAGAAGAGGCCTACCTTTGCAAATTAGTTCTGCTGACTGGGGATCCTTTGAGGTTGAAACAATCGAATATTGGCTCACCACCTGAATCAGAGCGTAAACAGGCTGAACTTGATGCATTGGCTCGAAGGTACTGATGCAATTTTTTCTTGTATTACAGAGTCTGATTTTTCCCTGTTTGCTTTTATGATTCGTCCAGCTTATCCTGTCATGCAGACTCCAAGGTATCACTAAATCTATCTCGAGGTATCCAACTTTCAGGCGTCGATTTGAGAATCTTGTCAACACCATCTCCGATGATCTTGCACAGCATAGTAACGGTGGCAACAAACCGAGCAATGGACCTAAAACAGTTCCGAGATCAAAGAGTGCCTTCGCCCAGCTCTTCAGCCAGAAATCCTTTAGTTTTACGAAAACAAGCAACCATGGGACAGATCCAGAGTCTGGGATCGTAAGAGACCTGACAATCACATAGTGAATTGTGTTACAAGTAGGTTTTTTTTTTAGAAATATCCTTGTTCATTCTTCAAAGATTTACCTTGTTCATTGTTCGGATACACCCAAGAATGTATTTTCGAGTGTACCGTATACAAATACACATGTATTTTTCAATGTACCATATTCTGTGATGTAAGAAATTATAAGCGTTTTGACGCAGCACTCGAAGTTCTCAAAGTTCATTAAACAACAATGCAAAAATGATTTCGTTAAAAAGTACTTTTATTAGAAACACATCAAAAAAATTATTAAAAATCTAAATGCTATATGAAAAAGCAATTAGGAATACTTTCATGACCAATAAACGGCCTAAAATTTATTGTCAAACGTAATCAAAAGCACTTTGATGGTTACAAAATGTCTCTTAATCTTTTATAAGCTCCAACAGTCCATAAGTTACGATCCCCATATTCCACCACAATCATTCTGAACTTTCACGTGGTGTCATCGTTTTTCAATTTTGATCCAACATGAGCTTTGGTTTTTGAACTAATAATTTGTGAGTATTGACTCCTAAATTTTTATACAATAGAGCGTTGCTTTTTATACTGTACGTCCTATTTGCAGAGTAAGAGTAAAGTTACGTATAATAGACATTACTCCCAACCCTAGCAAAGAGGGGAGCCTTATTGGCTTAGGGCCGCCCTTTAGAGCGATAATCATTTTGGCAAACTCCGTTAGAACATTCATCCAAATCTCGGACTATCATTGCTCCACAGTATAACAAGTTCAAAGACCAATATTCAAAATCAGAATTTTAGTTCAGATACCAAATCTCCATTTAAGCTAAAATCCAAGGACCGGTGATCCAATTACCTCATAATTAAAAAAAAAAATTCAATTTCCATTAAAAATTTGACCGAGTCAAACCGAGTTCCCAGCTTCTCATCCCACGTAAACCTCCCACTACGTGTGTTAGTGAAGTAACTAACTCTAAACCTCCCCTCCCCCTCACTTCTATATTAACCCCCTCCCACCTCAAACCATCTCACAAATTGCACTCACAAACAATTCATCTCCCGAATAGCAAAAGTGCTTTCTGTAAAAGCATTTCCCAAATGGATAACTTCAACTGCAACATGATCTTTCTGTTTTCTCTGGTGATGTTTTTCTTCTGCTATAGTCATTTCGTCTCCGCCTTCGAGTTCCAAGTCGGTGGAAACAAAGACTGGGTTGTCCCTCCCGCCAACGACACCAAAATCTACAACGATTGGGCCTCTGAAAACCGGTTCCAAGTCGGCGACACACTCGGTAAGTACACACATAGCATGCACCCAAACTTGAATCCCACCACAAGTACATCATACTAGTTAAGAATATCGTTTTTGTTTTGTTGTAACGTTCTTTTGGAAGAATTTACCGTTCAACGGTTCAAGTATTTAAAATTGCACGCTAAAAATGGTAGAAATAGGGTCATATATAAGTATAATATATATGTTACGCTATCTATATGTTGTACACAATTAATAAAACACAAGTTGAATCTCCCTCCCGCATTTTTTAGTTGCTTAGAATATCGCTTTGTTACGTTGTTTAGTTTGTAGATTTTAGGTACACAATGAAACACAAGTCGAATCTCAGTCCTAATATATTAGAGTAACTTAGAATTAGATCGCTTTTGTTTTGTTATTATGTTGTTTTGTAGGTTTATTACAAAACAAAACATGAATCTCCTTCGAGTATATTAGAGTACCTTAGAATATCGCCTTGTAATGATTGTTTTGTTCTTCTTACGATGTTTTGGTTTTGTAGGCTTTCACTACAAGAAGGACTCGGTGATGGAGGTGACAGAGGCGGAGTACAAAAAGTGCAACTCGACTCGCCCCAACTTCTTCTCGAACACTGGAAACACCGTTTACACGTTCGACCACTCGGGCTCCTTCTACTTCATCAGTGGAGCCGCTGGACACTGCGAGAGGGGACAGCGCATGATAGTTAAGGTGATGGTGGCGGAGGATGAGGACTCTCCGTCTGGTGGCGATGCCATAAAATCTTCCGGTGCTGCGGTTTCCCCAGTCGGAGTCTCCAAACTTGTCCTTGTTCAGTTTGTTATGTCGTATGTTGTTGCTTCTGTTATGTTCTAGTTTGATTAATTAAGTTTGTGGAATGTTAATTAGCATGGTTATTACTGGTTAGGGTTGTTAATTTCTAGAGTCTTGGATGTTGATTAATATTTAGGCTTATTAATTGCTGGAGTCTTTGTTTAATGTTAAAACTATGGTAATTTTCGTTAATTTCGTAGGTATATCATCTGTATACATTGATCACTAGCTTTTGTCTAATTTAGAAAAAAAATTGGATGGCTTAATTTGGTTGTCATAATTGTATGCAAATTCATGAAAGTATTTATGGATATATCAATATCGGTTGCTATTCGATGGAAATTATGGAAAATTGTAATCGGGCGGGCGAGCATATCAACTTATTCAGATTTAGTCGAAATTAAAGAAAAAAATTCTTAGAAAGTATTCAAAAATTTGAAATCTGTAATGGATTTCGACAAAATTTATGTAGTAAATTGGTAAATAACGGCGATATTCATTGATTTTCCTCACTGTTATAGAGTGAAGTTTGCATTTCACCCCTTGTTTACATATCGTCTTTGGTTTTTCGAATATTTCAACGAAAGTATGCGCAATTTCGTAAATATATTAAATACTGGTTATAATCAAATAGACGAAATTAAAGTATAAAAAAGAAAGACTTTTCATTGGAATTTTTCCAGAAGTACTACAATTGCTAGAAAGATATCCTATGCGGTATTTTTGCCACCTTTCTTCCTACAATTTAAATATGTATTAATCTACACAAAAGTATGGGGAACATGGAAAATTAAGGTTTTAATCTCTAAACAAGGATTAATCATCAAAAGCTAGAGATAATTCAATTACAAATGCTCGAACAACAACATCTCAGATTCTCAGAAACACCAAAGCTTGGAGATCTTCACAAACAGCAAAACCATTTCTTCTGCATTCAATTAAGAAGCAATCCTTGATACAAAACTCCCAAGAGAGGAACGAATACGAAATACGATTAATGCAACTAATTTTAGGGCAAACGTGAGTTAGGCAAGTTAGTTAGGGCAATTTACCGCCTCTCGTAAACTAGAATGCGTAGATATTGAGAGTGAATAATGTTGTTAAGTTAATTACCTCTTGGGGATATTGATCGTTTATTGGTTTGGTTGAGGATGGAGTCCCATTGGCAGCCCCATTGTTCATCTTCTGATCTCTAGCTTTGGTGAATATCACAGTAAACCCTTCGGCTGATGCCGGGTTGTTCACATCCCACTCTCCAAATTTGGGCAAGGGCCGTCCCATCTCCTGCTCCACAAAACCCACAATACATTATTTGGTTTTACCAATTGTGTACATCCATGTGTTTGTCTTTCTCAGCACATTGTACGTTGAAATTGAGAAAGACGGACATCATCGATGCTAAAACATATAAACTCGAAATGAAATGCAGATGCACATGTTACGTGGAATACAAACTTACCGAGGCCATTCGCAGGAGGTGCGGAGATTCGAGGAAGACGAGACTGGAGACTTGGGAGAGAAGGAATGGAGAAGAAGAATGACAGAGGAAAAATAGAGAGGTGGCGTGAGTTGTACGTGATAAGGGCGGAAGAAGGAGAGCGTAGCTAAAGCCTAAACCAAAGGAAATGGATGGCACAAATTGTGACGTGAGTAGTTAGTAGTTAGCATGTAGTTGTTCTGTTTTTGTACCCTACATGTCACACCCATCATTTGTAGCAAATTCTTAACAATAAAGTCAAATTATACGCCCCTTCTATTAACATAATCTTTCCTAACAACGTTGGGAGATTTTCGGCTATGCTTGAGAATTCGTTATTTTATTTCTTACATCACATGACCGACTGTTATATGCTATAGAATTAATATTTCTCACACTATGTTTAGCCTTTTAGCCGCCTCCCAAACCCATAAACTGACATTTCCATCCACCTCCCTCCTTAATTTTCAGTTTGGGTGTCTGCATAAAAGAGAAAGAGCTAATTACAAAATACTTCCATGAGATTCAGGGCCACTTTCATTTTTTGGTTCACTTTGAATTACTAAATTTTTTAAATTCAAGTCATCCTTGCGTTTCAATGAAATCGGACAGAAAAAAAGATAGTCCATTTGGTATCTAATTGCCTTCTAAAAGTTGGCCTCACACTTGCTATGAGACAGTTAATGGAGAAGTTCTTGGGTACGACATTCAGATTGGAGATGGTGTGAGAGAAAGGTTTGACCAAAAGTGGGTTAGGGTTACCTGTGACAAATCAAGAGGTGGGGAAGGGGAAGGTTTGTTATGTCTGATTCGTAGGTATGAGCTGGTTTAGTACTTGGATCATAGAATTTAGGAAAACAAACGAAAAGTAAAAAAAAACTTTAGTTTTAATGAAAAATGACAAATAAAGGTGAATAGTACCAAAAAAATATAAAAATGTGATTTTTCGTTAAAAGTGAACAGTATCGGGAGTGTTTCGTTAAAACTCTCCTGAATTTTTCCAGTTAATAGGCCATAAAAAGCTAGAAAAAAGAGTGGTTTAAATTGTTAATAGCTTAATTCTTTCAGTAGTTGGGTGAAAACCCCAAAAAGATAGTGTCCCTTTTTGAAAAGATTGTGTCTCTTTGGGTTTTTTTACCCAAAAAAAAATTCTCTTTGGGTTTGAACCATCAAAGTTGGGCCTCTGAGAGACCCAAGTAACAAGCGCTTGGGCCACAACCAGCCACTGTGGGTGGGCAATGAATCAATCTCTTTGTTCCACGTGGCAATAATCCTTGGGTGGCGCATGGTGTACCCACTCCTAAAATCAAACGATTGATATACAATCGAACTACGCTCACACCCAAAAACAAACGGCTCTCCATTGGACACGTCACCGAGGAAAAGCCAGGACGCGCAGGCAATCACGACACGGAATCGAACTAATCCCACTATTTCCCTTACAATTACACATAAGCCCTTGACAGCTGAAACCATCCCCTTAAACCATCTCCATAGTTAAAACTTAAAATTTTTAGCTCAGAAACAATTTTTCAGCTCCAACATTTTTGAAGTAAATTTTTTAGTTTAAGATTATTAAAAAATAAATTTAGGCTAATTTTTTCTTTTAAGGTAATTTTAAAAAAAAAAATTATGTACACTATCATAATTTAATTTTATGAACATTTTAATCTTAAAATATTTTAATTTTGATAAATATTAAAAAAATTATTAAATTCGGGTGAATTTTGAGTTAAATAATTTTTTTAATTATTTTAGCCGTTAGATTTAAATTTGGATCGTTAGATCTTTTTTTACTGTTAGATTTGATTATAATGATTTCAACCGATGGATTCAATATAAATCCTGTAAGACATGCCCATCTGGGTGGGGTCCAGCCGGTGGTTCCCACACCATTTTCTGAGCTAAATCCTAGGGAAATTTGGTTTTTGTTTAGCTTTTAGGCCACATATTTAGCATGAATTGGGTTAGATTGGAGGGAATAAAATCTTAAAAATAGCTTTTAGCTAGATTGGGTTTGGTCGGGTATGGTATTTCCGTCATTTCCTAACCCCTTCGTCTCCATAATAGTCTCCCACTCTCCCTCTCTGTCTCTCTGTCTCTCTCTCCCTCTCTGTTCGCAGTTGTTGAAACTCGGAGACGCAAAAATGGCGACGGGGTTGATACGGAGGGCCATAGCTTCTGCAGCGTCGTCGGGATCGACGGCGGCGGCGTCGTTTCGTTACGTCTGCGTCCGGGCTATGGCGTCGGAGGCCCAGGCCCAGCAGGTGGACCTCAAGGCCCGAGACAAAACGGACATCAAGACCTTCTCAATCTACCGGTGGAACCCGGACAACCCGAAGAAGCCGGAGCTCAAGGAGTACGAGATCGACCTCAAGGAGTGCGGGCCCATGGTACTCGACGCCCTCATCAAGATCAAGAACGAGATGGACCCCACTCTCACCTTCCGGCGATCTTGCCGGGAAGGGATCTGCGGCTCCTGCGCCATGAACATCGACGGCTGCAACGGCCTGGCCTGCCTGACGAAGATAGCGCCGTCGGAGGCAGGCGCCTCGATGATCACGCCGCTGCCGCACATGTTTGTGATCAAGGACCTGGTGGTGGATATGACGAATTTCTACAACCAGTACAAGAGCATCGAGCCGTGGCTGAAGCGGAAGACCCCGGCGGCGGAGTTGGATGGGAAGGAGATAAAGCAGAGCAAGAAGGATAGGGCGAAGCTGGATGGGATGTACGAGTGCATTCTGTGCGCCTGCTGTAGCACATCCTGCCCTAGCTACTGGTGGAACCCTGAGTCTTATTTGGGCCCCGCCGCCTTGCTCCACGCCAATCGGTATATTCATGTCTCTTGATTCTTCATCTCTATTTCAGAACTTGCTCAGGATTTTGATTATTGGTTGATTAGTTTAACATGATAATCTCTTTGATTACCATTCTTAAGTGTAGGATGAATTGATATATTAGGTGAATGTTGATGTGTAGGATTGAAAATTGATTGGAAATGTTGCTTTTTGGGTACAAATTTTGTGTCTTGTTGGGTCAATTTTTTTTATTGGGAAGTTTTACAAACAACAACAATAACCATTCCTTAATTATCCCACTAAGTTGGCTCCGCTGTATGAATATTAGAACGCCAGTGAGCTCGGTTCTGCGCTTGATTGGGAAGTTTTGTTTTGAAAAAAAACAAATTCTTCCTTTTTCAATTCCATGTTTTGAGCTACTGATAGGAACACAACCCATCATAACAAACTAGAGATCTGCTCGTGACTCAAATCTTAGCTGTCTCAGTGATCTGTCTGGCGTGTTGAACGTTGAGTGACCGAGAGTAGTAGATAGTAACTAACATAGAGCTGCAGTTCGTGTGCCGGAGCTCATGGCATAGGTTGTAGTGAGATTGTTTCGAAGGTGATGATAAGGGCTTTGGGTGCCATCTTCGAAAGGCAAGAACTTGAAGAAAAAACTGATTTGGAACAAAATCCAAACGACATTTTGCAGTGTAGTGCTTAATCTCATGTTTTTGGGATAGGATGTCTGTCAAACAATGTTTGTTCCTTGCCTATCGAGCTCGAAACATTCCTAATTGTACTCGGAGTATATAATTGTGATTTTCTCCTCTGCATATGCAATTTGCTGTGGTTGTACATTTTCGTTGTATATCCTTGGAGGTGAACGCTACATCCTGAGTCATTTTTGTGTTGTTATGCAGGTGGATAAGTGACAGCCGTGACGAATACACAAAGGAGCGACTGGATGCAATAAACGACGAGTTCAAGCTATACCGATGCCATACCATATTGAACTGTGCTCGTGCCTGCCCGAAGGGTTTGAACCCCGGAAAGCAGATCCAACATATCAAGCAGCTGCAGCTGAAGCCCTGAGTTTCTGAAAGCAAATGGTGTGTTTATTTCAACCATTTATTCTGGGAATTTTTCAGGGTTCATCAGTCATGTGGTTTGAGCAAATAATTAGTGAACTGATTGTATCTTTTCATCCCTTTAATAAAATTGGGAAGGAAGCATGTTGTTTTTGTTTATATCTTTAGCATCAGCCGAGCGCTGGTGTCGTTATCTTTCTTATCTTCTATGTCGAACTAAAAGCTTTTCTTTGATCCAAAAATCTGAATCCTATACAGATCCACTCAATCACCATTCAAGGTTCAGACATTTCATGATCAAACTCCGTTGTCTGCTCCATTTACGCTTATGTTTCGCTTGACCTAACTTCGGTCTGAAGCAATGTGATTAGCATGATTTTCTGCAGGATGCAACAATGACCACTACACAGCCTGTATATGATACCGTCGGTTCTACACTTTACTCTTTCAATTTCGACGTAAATCTACATGTCGAACACTGCTTCGAACAACACTTTAGACTGCTAAGGCTAAGTTAGGTTAGGTTAGGTTCATGAAATCAACACGAATTTGGAGAGGTTTGTAGCCGAGAAGAAACTAGCTCTTTCGCTCCCTATTGTGCAAGAGAGCGCGAGACTTTATTGCAGTGAATCGCAAAGCCAATTATTACATCATTCCTTTACCTCATCTCATCAATCACAGCAGAGTTTCACCAAATTTTGAGCAGCACAAGAAGAGTTCCACATATCTATAGCAACGTAAGCATTCTAAAAAGGCAAGAGACCGGAGAAGAGATGTATGAAGATTAAATCCTTCTTGACAGACCTAAGAATACAGCAGCTGATGAGATCTGTACCCTGAGATCAGCTGCATCAACATCATGACCGCCTTCAACCAAGCCCCATCTATCCACCTGCGAAATAAGATGCAGTTTTTTAAGACTTTGCAAGAGTTTGTTATGTCAGCACCAATTTGATAGAGAAAAGTAAATGAATTAGAACCTGTATATCTTCTTCGAGTCTGATCAACTCGATTGCTTCTTCAATTTGTAACTTCCCACGAAAAATTCCGATGGCAATTATTAGAGAGTGTGCTGACGATGCGATGGCATCAATTGCTGCCAATTCACAGTCATCTGTTTGTTTTAGTAAGGTCTCTATAGCCCTTGTGAGGCCATCCTCCTGCTTCCCACCAAAAAAGCTCGAGTACACAGCAGGCTTGAAGCCAAATTCTGACTTCACCCACTCAAGCAAAGGATCCATTTTTTCCACTTGTCGGTCTACATAAGATTCGGGGTGCCATGTCTTAGCAACAAATATACTCTTATCTTAAAATATAAAATTATTATTTTCAAGGAGTTACACAAGCAATTTCACGGAAGGTTCAAAGCAGCAAATAATCAGCCACAAAAAAATGATCATACCATGGACAACACTTGTGATATCATTGTCATCTGGGGCGCGACAGAAGACTAAATCTTGATTAAATTTCTTCATCAAATAATCTATAACCTTTGGCCGTGTGAGAGGAACTCTTTCCAGTGCAGTACAAGCATGCTTCATGAGAGGCATTGTAAAAGGCCTAATCCCATCTGTTTCCTAAAAATACATAAAGTTACATAAGACAAACCACCATACATAATCACAAGCAGAAGCTCAACAGAATTCAAGAAAAACACGTAATCCCGAAAAAAAGCTTTTCGATAACAGAATAGAGTAACAGAAGCTCAATTCGGAAAGAAACCTACTTTTCTTGCTTTCAACTTTGAAAAGCAACTTGAATTTGAATTGAGCTACTACTATATGCAAAACATCCAAATTAGAACACAAAAACATACACCTAAATTAAGGAGAATCCGAAAAGCCGATTGAGGAAAGCTCATTTGAGTGAAGCTACTATGAACTAAAAGGCCCCAAAAACTAAACAAGTTGCGATTTTGAGTAAAACCCAATTGAGCTAAGTCCTCAAGTTCCAAGTTTGAGCGAAACGGAAACCCAATTGATCTAAGCTTCTGGAAATTGAAACAAGGGCAGAAAATCAGATCACCTGGTATTCCCATTCCGCCGCAATGGCCTTCGCCAGAGCTAAAGTAGGAAGCTTTAGGGGCCTCTTCGATGGCGTTTTGAGTGTCCGGTAATCGAGCATCACAGTCCAGCCATTGCCGTCGTCGGCCGGCCTCGTCGTCACCTGTTTGTAAAATCTCTTTCCCACGATGGACCCCGTCATGAACGACATCGGCATCGTCACCGACGACGCCGCTTCGCTCTTGGAGCTCGAACTCGACGGCGACTTGACGTATATGCTGTCATCGTGGGCACTGCTGTTGTTCTTGTCTTCTTTTCCCTCGGAGGAGAAGGTGAATGACGAAGATGGAGCATCGGATTGGGGCTGCTCGGCGGTGGCGGTGGCGGTGGAGCTGAAGTGGCGAGCTCGAGAAGAGAGAGATCCGATCAGTTTGAGGTTTCCGACTGATCTTAGGGTCCTGTTAATCAGCAAATTCGCCATGGATTGCAATTAGAGTGAGTTTCCAATTTCAGAACTGGACTGAAATTAGGGTTTTGTTTTTGGGGTTGCGGAGGGCAAAAGCAGGAAGGGAGAAAGATGTTGCATTTGGAATTTTGGAATGGGGGCTTCGGAGTTTCCCAATTCAAAATTAGATTGGGCCTTGTAAAGCCCGTTAGGATGGTAATGGACTTTAGTAACCTTTGAGTCCATTTGGATCAATAGAGGCGGTTATCTAACCCATCTTCATACACGAGTTACAAATCTCACCGCGAGCAGCAGCGTTGAGTGTGGGTAGTGACCGACAATTTTCCGGTGTAATTGAGATCAAAGGGTATAAAAAAGAGAAAAACTAACGAAAAGTTCAAAAAAACTTTAGTTTAAATAAAAAATGACAAATAACGGTGTAGTGAACAGTACCAGAGAAAGGTAAAAATGTAGTTTTTTTGTTAAAAGTAAATAGTACCATAAGTGTTTCATTAAAACTCCCTATAAAGATTGACTCTGGGTTCAATTTGCACAACATTGTGGGTCATGGGTCTCACGCCATTGTAGGTTGCGTTTCGTGACGGAGTTAGGAAGGTTGTGGGTTAAGGCTGTTTTCAATCCAATCCTAACCAGTTGAGTTTGTCTATACCAAACAATAGAAGAAAAGCCCCGCATATCCAATCCAATCTTAACCTAACAAGTCCAAAATACAAAATTTCATCACGTCCGACCCATCAAACGTGCCCTAAAATTTGAATAGAGGTCAATGATGATGCATTTGGCGGCATATGCATTAAAATCCATAACAGAAAATCATGGGGACACAGAAAGAGTAATGAATATATATCTATGACAAAGGTAATACTAGAAATATTAAATTTGTAAACTAAATGATGTTTCACCAATAATAATGAGCACGCTTATCAATGCTTAAGTAATAAACCAAAATCATCAATTTCTATATTTTTTAGTTTTTAAAATTTAATCTACAAATTTAGTATTTCTACCATTACACCCTGACAACAAACTCAACGAACATTCCCACGTAAATGTCCTCAATTCATAACCCCCCTTTTCAGTTACACTTCATAAACCCTTTTATTACACCAAATTTTAAAAGAAAATAAAAGCGCCAATCGAGGCTCCATAAATGATAAAGCTACATCGGAAAGCGGGACCACGTCATCAAGTGGGGCCCACCAGGAGTGTTGGGGCGAATCACAGACTTACAGTTGGATAAAGGTCAAGGGATTGCATGCAAATTTGGAAGCAAATCAGACCATCTTTCTTTCTTGCTTTCTTTCGTTCTTTCTTCCCGTTCTTGCTCTCTCTGCGCGTTTTTGATCGGAGAAAATTGAAGATTCATCGGATTCCCTCCCGCCGGACGAGTAAGAAGGGAGGAGAGAGAAACTGGGGAGAAAAGAATGGCGTCGTGGAACTCGACTCCGCTGGAAATCACGTACGAAGTGCTGGGATGGATGGCGTTCGTGAGTTGGTCCATCAGCTTCTACCCGCAAGTCATCTTGAATTTCCGCCGGAAAAGGTGATTAATTCCCTCCTCGGTGTTCCGAAAACTCGTTCCATTTGTGAATTTTCAAAAAGATCCAAAAATTGAAAACCGAACTAAAAAGAAGTAGTTTTTAGTTTTCATTTTTTTCAGAAACAACGAAATAAAATTTGGAAACGAAATAATTATCAAACGACCCTTAAAGTTTGGTGGGTGAGTTGGAATTTGAATTTGAATTTGGGTTTGGGTTTCGATTCAGTGTTGTGGGGCTGAACTTCGATTTCGTGGTGTTGAATTTGACGAAGCACTCCTCCTATCTCATCTACAACGCCAGTCTCTACTTCAGCTCCGCCGTACAAAAGCAGTACTTCAAAAAGTACGGCGAGAAACAGGTTTGCTCCGTTTTTCCTCTCCCTCAGCTAATTACTTGTTCATATGATTGTTTTTCACATCCCCAGCTGCTGTGTTCTTTGTTTCCAATCGTAAAGCTTCAGTTTTTCGGGTCAAAATTTACATTTTCTTTCACAATCGGGTAGGTTGTATTTTGGTCGAGTGGCAAAGGGTCTAATCTTCTAAGATTAAATGTTGACACTTGATACAAGTTTATGGATTACATTAACGATTGTATTATATATATATATATATATATATATCAGTTTTAGACCAACCTCTATTGCTTTAGTTTATTTTGTTGCTGACATACGGTACGCTGGATTTTGAGGACATCAACCAATTTACGCCTCAGAAAGTTTTCCCAACCCGACCCTGGTGTTTCTAGTGTGTTTCGCTGTTTTTGGGCACGTAAATTTTATTTTTTAGGATTCTATTGAGAGTAGATGTTCAGCTCCCTAATTTGCATCGTCTGGAATCTCAAAAGTGATGAAAGTAATCAGCGCTCGTTAAAAGGAAGGATATATCGATGAGACTGAATTGATACTTCATTATGTATACTCGGAAGTACAAATTTTTTGTGTTCTATGATTGCAGATGATACCTGTTGCAGCAAATGACGTCGCTTTCTCTTGTCATGCTGTTTTACTGACGGCAGTTACCCTGTACCAAATTGCAATCTATGAAGTAAGTATCTTGATCTTAATTCTCCATGTTTAGACTTAAAACCTGTGTTATAGGTTCGAAATTGGAAATCCTGATGTTAGTCATATGGTCATGGCAAGTTTCGTATTTGAGGTGTCGTTGATGGCTTTATGCAGCGTGGAAATCAGAAGGTCTCCAAGATTTCCATTGGAATTGTTGCTGTCGTGTGGTTAGCTGCTGCAGTTTGTGTTTTCGTAGCTTTGCCAAGGCATTCCTGGCTTTGGTTGATTTCCGTTTTCAAGTAAGATTCTTTCGTTTATGTGTTTCTTTGCCTCGAGTTTCATCACTCTTTCCCACATCAAGACCTCCATGGGAATTTCAAACTTTCTCTATGTCAATAAGTTCAACGTAGACAATGAGCTTCAAATCCAGTCGCATTTAGTATAATGTGCTGATTAAGCGAGGCGGATTTCTCAGCATTTGAACTCAACTCCTTCCTTACTTGGGGATGGTTAATAGATTTATCTCCCCAGTCCTCTTTATGAATAAACCGTTACCAAACTACCTCCTTCCAAATTAAAATGATATGTAGCAGTGTAGATGCCAAGATCTGGTTACCTTCTTCTGTCTTGAAGCTTTATTCAGTTGAATTTCTACATACCGCCTTACGGCTTCAGTTCGTTTGATTTTGTTGCAGCTCAATTCAAGTTTCTATGACATGCATCAAATATATTCCCCAGGTTAGTATTCGTTACTCGATGCATTGGCCATGCATTTTCATTGTGAAAAGCATTCGCCATCCTTCGATATGTAGAGTATCTAGATACATAGGAAATGAAGAAAAGAAACGAAACTGTAATTACTGCTTGTGTTAATATTTTACCATGAAACAACAGACTGATGCAATTTAAACTGTTCAAAGTATAGGCGGTCATGAACTTCCTTCGAAAGAGCACAGATGGGTTCAGCATTGGCAACATTTTGCTTGACTTCTCCGGAGGGGCAGCTAGTTATGTGCAAATGGTCATGCAGTCTATAGATCAACGTTCGTAATTCTCTTCCTCAACCAATGTTATTTGCAGTTTGATAACATCGATCCTACGAGATTAATTTGTTTCTAACTTGTGCACCTTTCCAGATTCTTGGGTGAACTTCTATGGAAATATCGGAAAGACACTGCTGTCTCTGGTATGAACTGATATATACAATCATTCTTTCATTTTATCGTTCTAATCTGTCTCAATTTGAAACGCTCTTGGGGCTTTACACTTATACGTGGACGTTGCTTTTACTGAAATTTCAGATATCTATCTTCTTCGACCTTCTGTTCATGTGTCAACATTTCGTGCTGTATCGCGGCAAGAATAGTGAAGAACTTGTCAAGACTTCCGATGAACCAGTTTCGGAAAATGTATAAAGCTTTGAGCTTCGGCTTGGATCTCAACATGTTTGATATTAATAAAATGTATATTAAGTTGAAGTTCTCTCTAAATTGTATTAGCGTATTTTGAGATAAAACGCTACACCTTAAAACCGCATCCTGTATTGAAGCAAAAAATAATGAAGTTGTCGAAATTTTTTTGTAATATATATAAAAATTAGAAAACAGAAAGTTCTCAATCAGTAAATTCTCATCGATCTCCGATCGCTACAATGGCGGATCTTGACTACTTCAAGGAGAGCTTGGAGCCACTCAGTTCTTAGGTCCAGTCCAGTCTTCCGATCCATCACGTAGTTCATGAAAATGTATAAATCTTTGCTTGCAAACTGGCTTGATCAAGAGATGAGATAAGAAATCGTCCGTATATTTGGTGGTAACTTTTCTCAAATTATTTCATCTCCAATTCTCCTCTCGTCCCTTCCTATATGTATGGTCACGATTAAGTCAGTTAATATCTAGTGTTGACTTTGTTATAGAAAGAAAAGAAAAAGAGAAAAGTGAGAGGAGAGAACCAAAGAGGTGGGGATTTGAAGAGGAAATAATCCTACTAGGTACAGAACTATAGATATAGGTCGTAAAATTAGGACAATAGTTGTGCAGTTCGGAACAAGTGGTATAAGAACTATTTCTTACTCAATCAGAACAATATGTTCAAGAAAATGTAGTGAAGTTGGGTACAATAAGAGTTCATTTAGAACCTCATTTTCAAGTGGTAAAAGTAGTAAATTTAAATTAGGCTTTTTAGCTAAAATGGTGTCTGAGATTTGCATAGCACATTACATTGGTCATTGAGATTAAAAATCAATAGAAATAGTCTCTGAGATTGTCTATCATCTATTATTGAAGTTTGGGCAATTTTCAAAGCTTCGTAATTTAATCGTTTCTTAACCAAATTCGACCCATAATATATCAAAATGAAGATAGGAAAGTGTAGAACAAGATTATACCTATTTGAAAGAACAATGGTTGCCGGAGATGGCCGAAAAATAGCTTGAAAGGTGACTGTTCAGCAGGAAAACTGGAAAACTCGCCGGAAACTGGGTAAACGTTAAACGTTCATAACTTCTTCAATACTCAACGAAATTGAGTGATGTGTTATGCAAATCTCCAGGACCATTTTAGATAAGAAGCCTTTAAATTATTTATAAATAACAGTACAATAATAAAAAAAAAACATTTTTTTTTTCTCGCTTTCTTGTTTTTTTCATTTTGAGCGGTAGAAAAAAATGTAGTCTCTCTAACTTTAGTCTTTGTAATATAATCTTTAACTAATATGATGCGAACTGCAGACTCAAACTTATATAGACATAAAGATTCAAACTTAACTACGCTTCGGTCTATAACCTGACGAAGGTGATGACGTTGGAATTTGGCGCCGTATAGACTTATACGTTAAAAACAATAACTGAAAGTCATGGGGGCCGCAGCTCAATGAACATTCACGCCAAGATGGCCTCAATTCATAAACCTCTCGCTACAGAAACTTTGAAATAAAAAGAAAAGACGCGCCAATCGTACCTTCATAAGGTTACGTGTACGTCGCCAAATCGAGCCACGTCATCGAGTGGGGCCCACGCGGAACGGACCGGCGAATGACAGTTGAAATTTAACCCACCCTTTCTTCCTTCTCGCTCTTGCTCTCTCCCCGCGCTTTTGATCGACAAAATTTAAGGCTGCTTGGAATCCTCTCGCTGCCGGCTGAGTGGGAACCGGGAGGAGAGAGAGGTAAAGTGGAGGAGGAAAGGAATGGCGTTGTGGAATTCGATTCCGTTGGAAATCACATACGAAGTTCTGGGATGGGTGGCGTTCCTGAGTTGGACCGTCGGTGCCTACCCGCAAATCGTCTTAAATATCCGCCGGAAAAGGTGATTAATTCCCGTATCTATTTTCTCGGGGATTCGATTCCGACCAAGATTTTGTCTTGTGAAATTCGAAATGGGTTTTTTCTTTTTAAATTTTTGGATGGTGAGTCTGAAAATTTGAATTTCGGATTTCAGTGTTGTGGGGCTGAACTTCGATTTCGTGGTGCTGAATTTGACAAAGCAATCCGCCTATCTCATTTACAACGCCAGTCTCTACTTCAGCTCCGCCGTCCAAAAGCAGTACTTTGAAAAGTACGGCAAAGAACAGGTTTGTTCTGTTCTGTTTTCCCTCTCCCTAGCTACTCGTTCTTATGGTTGCTTTCATTCCCAGCAGCTGTGTTCTCTGTTTTCAATCATAAGCCATCTCCAACCGATCCGGTCAGAGAGTCATAGGGCTAAAAATAACCTGATAAGAAAACCGTTTTTAACCAGCCTGAAATGATAAGAAAATCGTCTCCAACTGAAGATTAGGTTAAAGGGCATGTGGGCCCCACCGGTCCAAAACCAGCCAACCCACTTTTTTTTTTGTTTCCATTTGCCCAACCTACTTTAGGGTTTAGGATTTTTTTTCCCCCAGCTCTTTTTTTTTTTTTTGTTTTTTGAACTTTTTTTTTTTAATTTTTTATTTTTTCCTACACCATTTCTTACATATTTTTTCACCATTTTATATTATCTTACCTTATTTTATTTCAATTCTTCACATTCCATACTATAGTCCTTTGGCCCTCGGTTGGAGATGATTTTTTGTCAAGGGGCTATGTTTGGCCTGTGGCCTTCTGGCCCTTCGGTTGGAAATGATAAGAAATATGATCATGCACTGTTTATGAAAATATTAATTTCTTAGAGGGTTAAAGAGCTCTTGTTGGAGATGGCTTAAAGCTTCGGTTTTTTGTGTCGAAATTTACATTTTCACAATTGGGTAGGTTGTATTTTGGTTGATTAGCTAGTGCACCTAATGGAAGGAAAGAGATTTAGTTGATAGATTATATGTATATTTGGAAGTACTAATCTCTTCTTGTCCTATGATTGCAGATGATACCTGTTGCAGCAAATGATGTTGCTTTCTCTATTCATGCCGTTTTGATGACGGCAGTTACCCTGTGCCAAATTGCAATCTATGAAGTGTGTCTTGATCTTCTTTGCCTAGTTTAGATTTTAATATGTGTTATACACTCACAATCCTGATGTCAGTCGCACTGTCACGGCAAGTTTCATATTTGACCTTTTGGTGATGGCTTTATGCAGCGCGGAAATCAGAAGGTCTCCAAGATTTCCTTTGGAATTGTTGCTGCCGTGTGGTTAGGTGCTGCAGTTTGTGTTTTCTTAGCTCTGCCAACCCATTCCTGGCTTTGGTTGATCTCAATTTTCAAGTAAGATTTTTTTCCTTTATGTTTTTGTGCCTCAAATTTCATTGTATTGTCCGTGTAAATTATGACTGAGACTTGATGGAATGTCTATTGTCTTTAAAGTGCATCATCTCTGGTGACGGTTAATAGTTTTATCTTCTCAGTCGTCGTTATGCACAAACCAAACCACCGTTTTCCAAATTACAATGATTTTTTGTAGCAGAGTAGATGTCAAGATCTATTTACCTTCTGTTGCCTTGAAACTTTATTCAATTTATTTTGTTCATACGGTTTTGTTGTATTCAGCGGTAGTTGGGTTTGTGTGAAGTTCTCGTTCTAAATTCAATTCATTTAATATTGTTGCAGCTCAATTCAAGTTTTTATGACAGTCATCAAATATATTCCCCAGGTTTGTATTGCATCCTATAATCCTTTTCAAATACTTCACATTCCGGTCCTCAATGCATTCGCTTCATTCAATATAGAGCATATGGATAGGTAGGAAAGAACAGTAAGCCTGTGCTGATACAAAACTTATTTCGAAGTATAGGCGTTCATGAACTTCCTGCGGAAGAGCACAGATGGATTCAGCATTGGCAACATTTTACTTGACTTTTCCGGAGGGGTGGCTAATTATGCACAAATGGCCGTGCAGTCTATAGATCAAGGTTCATCATCTCTTCCTCAACCAATGATATATAGTTTCAGTTTGATAACATCGATCCTTTGTGCTTAATTTGTTTCTAAATTGTGCGCCTTCCAGGTTCTTGGGTGAACTTCTATGGAAATATAGGAAAGACGCTGCTGTCTTTGGTATGGACTGATATCATCATCTTGAACAAGTCGATTTGTTCCTCTTTCGTTAAATGATTTGTGCCTCTTCTTACTGTTTCAGATATCTATATTCTTTGACCTTATATTCATGAGTCAACACTTTGTGCTGTATCGCGGCAAGAGGGCATTGATCGCCCCTAAAATCATCAGTAAGGAGAGCACGGAACCACTTACCCCTAAAATCATCAGTAATGAGAGCACGGAACCACTTATCAAGTCTTCCGATGATCCAGTTTCAGAAAATGTATGAAGCTTCAAGCTCGGCTTGACCTCTCAACGTGTAAGATATCAGCTTACACTTACAGCTTACATCTGGTATGTAAGATTTAGTAAGCTTTCGGTTGTCTCTTGTATTTTACTTTCTTTGTGTACAGGGAATAAGAAAAACAGTCATTTGGAGCGTCAAAAGTAGCCACACTGTATGAACATTATGCAGTTCAAATATATGTGGTACAAATTTTACTGAACTCTTATAATTTCGGGGTAAACTGAGAGCCGAAAACTCGGAACCCTAGTTATATACCAGATGAGGGCATGATTATCTCTCTAGCGATTATCTGACAGATTACCAAAGTAAGGAAGATTAAGGTTAGTTGTTAGCGCCACGAACGTGATTTGTGGTTCCGTTTTTCGGTTTAATTGGTACAATCGCGAGCTTGTTGCTTCTTGTAAAACCTTTGACTTATAGTGCAAAGTTTGTGAATCCAAGGAGCTAAGGGAGTTTTTGGAAAAGGAATTGAGACTAACCCTAAACCTTGCAGTTCAAGGTGCCTCCCTTTGCCTTGTGGCTCACATCTCATGAAAACTTTTGTCCACCTCCTGGATGCACCTTTTTTCGGGCTCACTTATAGTTAATGTATTTTCATTGTACAAACGTCGCTATTTGAATTATTCAGATTGAACATCATTTAATCACCCAAGTTCATAAACTAAATTGTCGAGTTTGGTAGATGAATCATCGATTTGTTCTATGACTACGAATTACTAAACGACCTCCTGTTTATAATTGATCCTTCTGTAGTAATAACCTATAAATAATGATTAAGTAAATAAACGATTCCGATAAGGTTGGGGGCTTAGTACAGTGGCACTATAAACAATTTCGATTTCGATTATATAATATGACACGACCAATTAGTCAGAAAAAAGAATTATTAATTTTTTTAATAGAATCAATAAATGTTGAGTAAGGTGCCACTCTACGGTCTAATGGTAGAAATCAGGCACTCTACGTGTAATTAGTATGAATCCTATATGTACATAGAGTTTTATATATTAAATGTGGGACCCATTCACTTTTTTTTTTCTATTTTAATATTTGCTACCTATATTGAACTAAAAAAATAAAAATCATTCTCATAGTACTAAGATAATCCGACTTACGATATAAGTTTGATTCTTATATTATTGATATCACACTCAGTTTTTCAATCTTTGTGAAAGACCGTAGAATCTCATTCATAAGCAAATTGGCTATTGCTAGTCTCTGTCTCATCTTTAAAAACAAATAATTAATTAATTAAAAAATAATAATACATGAGTTGTCAATTTTGTCAATGGCTTGCCCAACACGGATTATCCACCCACCAAACAATTCCGTGCTTCCCAAGTTATCGTATGCAGTATATAAAAGAGAAGCAAAATATTAACAACTCCATCATTTTTTCGTTCTTTGCTTTTAGCCTACAACCCAATTTGTCAACAATGAAGAGAGAGGGTCGCCAGCATGGAATGGTCCGGACACACCGGATCCTACCGGAGCCGTTGAACCCGAGACCGGCAACCCGACACGTCAACAAGTTCGAGTCTCCGCCCACGGCCGGATTATTCACCAAGGTGTCAACCAAGCCCACCAACCACTCTAAGTTCACCGGCAAGTGCGGCAAGCCCAAGTGCACGGAGTGTCACATTCACCCGGCTTCCAAGGCCAAGGACAAGACCAAGGGCAACCGAAAGCTCAAGTCATCCGACGTCGTTTCCAATCATCGGTTGGTCACTTGGCGGGTCGTGGACGGGCAACCCGGCTTGAATAGTCAATTGGGTTTGTCCGCCACGGGGATGTTGGATCGTCTCTCTAGGGATTATGAGAATGAGTATGATGATGGTGACGATGATCATGAAATCAATGGTTCTGCAATTGGATATTATTATAGAGATGATGATCGGACGGTGGAAAATAATGTTGATGACATTGAGCATCGTGGTGATGATGAAGAGATGGGTTTATTTAATGTGGATTGTGTGATTGATCATCAAATCGAGGAAGATGATGGTTGGTGTTTAGTGCCACAAACGTGATTTGTGGTTTAATTATTGTTTATTATCTTTTAATTATTATTTCTTATCAAGTCATTGATGTACAAGTTATTGATAATGATGAAAATTGTATTTCTTAATTTCGACGTACTTTTTAAGTATTTTTATATTTAGTAGAGATTCTTAGATGTAGTCGATTGCGTATATTTATAAGTTTGTTTCTCTCTCAATCGATTTATGGGTTCCCTTGAAATGTTTTAGTGCATTGTTATTTGAAGAGTAACTTCAAGCCAATAAAGTTTTCTGTTTTACAAACAAACAGTAGGGATGAACGTCTATCTTCCGCAGCATTACTCTTTGCATTACTATACTGCTGGCATTCGTTTTTTATTGGAGATAAAGAAGGTTTTGATCATTCTGATCTTCCCAAGTTTTGATTTTATACTGCTGGCATCCATGTAATGTTGAAGAACTGGAAATTGCTATTTGCTGATTAGGACCCTGACCCGTTAAGTATTTGCTTACATTTGAGGACCAAAGTTCGAATTTTCCGTCAATTTTCTCGCCCAAACAACAGCAAAGCCTAGTGGGGTCGGCTGTTCATTATCAAAGGAATTTGATATGAAAACAAAATGTTAGTTGTCGACTACCTGATGTCATTCCCTTCTCCCTTGGGACCGTCAATTCTCCTTTATCCGGGCTTGGGACCGTCAATTTTCCCACCCAATTGATACAATAGAAGCTAAGTAAGCTTATCAGTAAGGAAAGCATTTGTAGTTCTTGTATGTTTACATGTTATAATTTTTTTTACAAATAGTCCCACTGTTATGGTGCTGGTAATTTTAACTTGTATGTTTACGTGTTCTGGTGAATGATGGCTCTTGTATTTTACTGAAACTTTCCTCATTCCTCACCTTCTGTTTTTATCTCCCTGATGAAGCTTTCGATTCATCTACGGAAACAGTTGCTTGTAATTGTATAAAATTCGAGTATATACGAGTTTTGTGCAAGCCGTGCATTGAAATTTATGAGATTCTGATGAGTGGAAATTCCAGGTTTGCTGCTTTACAAAATTTCTACATTTCCTCGAGTTTAAACAAATCGTGCTACACGACTACTAGTTACAAACTACACTCTTCATACAAGAACGAATTTGCTCACAATCTCTATGCATGTTTCTGTGTCTCAGGCAAACTCATTTTGGTATGCGGTGCAATCAAGACTATCTAAAAGTTGCTCGAAGCTTTGAGCAGGACCGATACTTCTCGCTTCTGCTCCAACAGAAACTTGTTTTCAGGCTTATGTTATCCAAGCTGAATATTTGGAGATTTATTCTCGCGAGTAGTCTTAATGGATCGTGAAATGAGAGAACGAGTTAGGGTTCGGTTATTCCTTCCTTGGCTAATGCTCTTGATTGAAGCTCCACTAGGAGGTCGAGGCGTTGAGCTCTCAACTGTGCTTGGATTCTTTGACTGAGGAGTAACTGGAACCTGCAGGAAGAAAGCGGGGAAAATAAACAAACTTCAGAAAACGTTTAGGCTTTCAGTGAGGAGCATTTGAACTGGTTAAGGACAAACATTGCCTTCTGTATCTCCTTCTTTGGTGATTTTCTGTCTTTATAGAAATCAGGAAGTGGCCTGGCCTTGAAGCAAAGCGTTTGGCGGTACTTTCCAATCTCTTTTTCTTCTTTCTCCTGCATGACAATAGCGATTAAGGTATTAATCGAAAGTTGTTGTAAATAAAACCAGTCTAGCTCTAGGTTTTTACAATTTGTACGGACTAAAATTACAGAGGATTGAAGAAGCTTGGTAATGAGAGAACAACCTTGAGTTTTCTTTGCGCCTGCACCTTTTGTTCCTCATTCGCATTAAACTTTTCTTCGAGCTTCTGGTAAGCGGTGAACAAGAACATGACATCGATTAGAACTTTAACCACATATATAACTCTATCTCATAACGTAGATATGATTAGAATTCAGGAACATGTATAAAAAAGAAATAGGCAAACCCTTGCCTTCTTTCTACTTGCAGCTCTTTCTTCAGTTTTTAAGGTGAAAGGGGCCGATGAAAATGGGGACCTTGCTTTGTTTCTGCAGGCACTCAAAATCTTTGAACAACTGGCCAAATTGGGAGAAAGAAAATCATAAGAACTCAAAGTCCTAAACGAGCGGCGCTATGTGAGACCAACATAACCATTAATTCATATGTTTACGACTACATTTATCTTCTCTAGTTATTCTTAATACTTATATATGTACTCGGCAAATTGTACAGGAAAGATGATAAAAGTTGAGGCACGTACTCTGTGCGGAGTGAACGCCATTTGGACACAGGAGTTTTGGTTCCACTGGCAGAGGGATCAAGTGGTGTTTTGGCCCTGTGATTCATGAAATACATAAGCAGAAACAGGATCAGACATGAATCGTATATCAATTTGGAAAACGGAACGCTTGCTGTTTTTCCTACGATCAGTCTTACCTTCTCTTTTCTGAACATGGGGTGGTGGTGGAATGCTGGCGCACCTCGTTCTTAGATACCTGCAGATTGAAAGATAAAACTTCAGAAGTTAGAGTGGGTAGCAAAGCTGCTAAGTTCCAGAGGCCATTTTGGCAAAATATTCAAAGAAATTGGAAGGCACCGTAGTTGGAGTCCTCAGAGGAGTCGGGCAATCTTTCGATGTCTTGGAAGAACTAGCACCAGCTCTTGAGTTTTCAATCTTCCTGATGACGGTTGAAGTCAGCCTAGAAAGTTCCCTGATGGGTGTAAACCTGACCGACTTGTGAATTGATTTCGGAGTTGATTTCTTCTTGTCCTCCAGTTCTGCAGCCGGATATTTACGCAATGGAGTGATAATGTCATCCTTTCTGGAACAACTAGGAGCAGTGGATTTGGTTGGAGAAGATGGGACCTTGGGTGCTTTATGATAAGTTAATGATGATTTGGAGGAAATAAAAGGTCTGGTTTTTTTCGTTTTCACTGGTGTCGAAGCTTCATGATTCGAGCTGTAACTTTGCTGAAGCAACAATTAATGCAAGTTGTCAGCAACCTTCATAAGTCAATGAGTGTGAAAATTATCGGTTGTAAATCAAGATTTATACCTTCAACAGAGGCATTTCGATCTGGGGTGTGCCGGTGAGATCCATTTCGTTTACCTCCTTCTTGTTATCAGCACTTTGGCTCGAAAGTTCTACCTCAGTGGAATTCACCACCAAAACTTGGTTTTCATGATCTACAGGGTGCACCTTGCTGCTTCCAAAATTTTCCATTTCAGTGTTTGCATTATAGTCATTGGTATATTTACCAATGCATTCTTCTTCTCGATTGGGCTCGTAGACCTCCCCTCCCTCTTTCTCTTCCCTTTGCTTATCGACGAACACTTCAGAGGTTGAAATCCTCGTCTTAAGATCCCGACTTTCACATTTGGTTTCGGGGGCATTTTCCAATGCAGCAGCAGCATTAGCATTGGCATTGGCATTGGTTTGTTCAAGCACCGCAGCAGCTCTTTGAGCAGCAATTTTCTTGTAATGTGCTTCAAAGAAAGCCTTTTTCTGCGCAACTGAACCGGGGCGGGAGTACCTCTCGGCCTCCTCCACATGGCGGTTGTGCGAGATTGTCGACCATTTATCCCAAGCTACGGACTCCGACACGAACCTCCCGAACGACACTGACTGCCCGAGAGCATGAATCGGGTTCCCCTGCGACAATTCAAAGTTCCCAGCCTTTTCATAACCAATTCTCAAAAACCGAATTCCAAAAACTACCCAGCAAGTAAAAAGTGCTCTGCGCATGGAAATTCAACCTTAAAAATCACAAAAAAATAGAGACAAAAACCGAAGAACTGACCTCGTATGCGTCGTCGGGGATGCCGGAAGCATAGGAGAACGGCTGGATCAGACACGTCGATTCTCCCATGATTTCTGGTACGAATTCGATGTTGTCGTCCCAAAGATCCAAACTTTGAGGCAAAAAAACCAAACCCTTCTGTTTGTTTAATCAAATGTCGGATTTACGATTCGCATAAATCGTGAGGGTGGTCGTCGTCGTGGTCGTCGATTTCGAAATTTGAAATTTGAAATGAGTAGTGTCGTGGAAAAATTGGGAGGGACCCCTGCAGGGCCGCAGAGAGAATTAGAGATTGAGATGAGACTCCGGATTATTGATGCCAAAGCCAGAGTGACAAGTGGACGTCCGACTTTTCGCGCTCCAAAAAATAATGTTATGGCGACTAAATTTAAAAGTTAAATTTACAACTAAATGATATATCATCAATAGGAATGTGCAAGTTTATCAACGTTTAAGTAATAAATCAATCATCAACCTCCAGTTCTTTAATTTTCAAAATTTTTATCTCAAAATTTGATCTCTCTAGCATTAGCCAATTTTTTTATAAATTCAAATCCTTTTCAGTTTTTCTTGTTTGTAGGACCCTCGTGATCAATCCAACGGTTTTCCTCCGACGTGTTAATTTTTTTGCTAATTTGAATTTTAAGTCCCCCTCCCTCCGAATCGTGTCCATGCTGAACTCTAGATAGTATTAGACTATTGGTATGCTTTGAGGATTTTTGTACGCAGTTAGATTATTCATCATACAATGATTAAAAATTAAGAAAAACTAATAAAAACTTTAAAAAAACTTTAATTTTAATTTTAATGATAAATAAATGAGTAATGAATAGTATCAGAAAATGATAAAAATATGGTTTTTCGTTAAAAGTAAACAGTACGGAAAATGTTTCGTTAAAACTCTCTAAAAATTATTGCTAAAAAATTCTAGTTTTAAATTTATATCTCGGAGGAGCACAAATTTTTCATGTTGTTACAAAAATTCAAGCTTGAGAGCTCAACTATTTGCCCTTCTGGACCACGTGGACGGTATGACCTTTGGAGGCTATTCGTTTGACGCTTGCTTACTGCGTGAGGCAAAGTGTCATGATCATGGAATAGGGTTTAGTAGAAATACATAAAACAGTTATTTTCCTCACCCATTATCATCAATCTTTGGAAGAATTAACAAACCACCCTTCATTTTGTTTAGGCAACTCTAACTTGATAAATTTTTGTATGATTAATATTTCACTTAGACTGTAACATCCCACATCGTTCAGAGAAGTGGATCATGTAAGCTTTATATGTATATTCTCATCTCTACCTAACACGATGCCTTTTGGGAGCTCACTAGCTTAGGGTTCCATAGGAACTCCGAAGTTAAACGAGTTCGCTCGAGAGCAATCTCATGATGGGTCTACTGGGAAGTTCTCGTCTGAGTTCTCAGAAACAAAACCGTGAGGGTGTGGTTGGGACCCAAAGCAGACAATATCGTGCTACAGTGAAGTCGAGCCCGGGATGTGATGGGGGCCCGGGTCGGGATGTGACAGGACACATTTTACTACTAATATATATGTCTGCAATAATTTACCTATATTATTATATAAAATATAGATAAATTTATTTTGAATCAAATAACATTTTTTTATTTTATAAGTATTTTTTTTTTAGATATAGGTAAATTATTTTATAGTGCTCTTTCAGGTTTTCATTTGGTAAGAAAATGACAAGATTAAATTAAAATTGTCTAATTTTATGCAAATTTGAAAAACAATTACGAAATCTTAAGGAAAGTATAACATTATTGGTTCTTTTTTGCCTTAACATACAATTTGTTTTGATATATTAATGAAATGATTTTAAACGTTAATACATTTTTTTTCATTAATCTCTCCCTTCAAATCTGCATAGAATTAAATGTATACATCAAAATTGTAATTAGGGGTATTTTAGGCATCTGAAAAATACAAAATGTGTAAAGGCAAACAAAATTAATGAATTTGCTTATGTAGAGCCTAGTCGTTAGGTTTTAGTCAGATAAAAAGATTATGTCGGATTTTATTTAAAGAAACTTAAGTTTCATGGGCTAAAGTCATATTTTCAGTATTTATAATGGCAAAACCTTAGATACAATCCTTGTAGTGCAAGGAAAATTAAATCCCATAATAACTCCTAATCTATTTACAGTGGGAAATCATCTAAGAACAAAAACAAATCACAATCGTATTTAGATTAGGATGTTGACTCACGCAATTAAGTTCGGCTTAGTTGGGCTGAGGAGACAGGCTTTTTCGAAGCTATGACCAACTATGAGAGATTCTACCGTTTAACAAATTATTTATCATGTTATCTTCATCGATCTCTTTATAAATAAATAAAACAATATGGTTGTGGGATACGCTCTTGCAAGAATATTAACAATCTTACAACATAACAAGTTAGGATGGTAAGAAGCGTTTTGGTCAATTGTGAGATGCTTCAAGCTAAAGATGTAAGGTTGGGCCCAACAAAAATGCCAGTGGCAAATTTGAATGGCATAAGCATGTTACAAATAGTTTTCGAACTTGGAATCTCTTTCAACATTTGTAAAATTTAAATACGCAAAGAAGACAAAACTTCTGCGTGAAAGAAAAGCATATTATACAACATCACCGTAAGCACATATACGATTCAATATGGAAAGGAATACGAGTAAAATACAAAGTGATATCAAAAGTCAAAATTACTACATAGCCTCTCATCTTCCTCTTATGATAACCCTAAACTGTAAAAATTGTAGTGGGATAGCGTAAATGTAATGTCGTATGGATGAGTTTGGTCACTGTATCACTCATGGCAAATCAAACTCGGTCTCCACTTTTGATGGAGTTTCTGAATTTACCTCACAAGAGAATGTTATGAAGGTACTTCACCTCCACGTAAATGCCTGTCACGGCTGCTAATATCCATAAATCCTGTACCAGAATTTCTTCTCTTAATTCTATGACTTTTACCTCTTTTACCCTTCCCTTTACGACCTGAAAACAGCACCGACACGACCGTCAAGAAGCCCAAACCACAGAATGCCCACAGAGCAACAACCCAGAACCTCACAGAACTAAACATCCCATCTGTCAATGTAGGTTCCGAAATCTCCTCGGAATGATTCGTTTGGACATGGTTGCTTCCTAGACCAGAACTTCCATCCAACTTACCAAGTTTCCTTGATACTACAACTTCCTCCGCTGCTTGTGAGTTTGAGTTGGACAATGAACTGGGATCGGGACAGTTCCTTCTCTTGTGATGCAGGTGTAATGCTTCCTTTAGTGTCTTAATGCATTCTAGGCTAAGTAGATCTGTCTGCAGTTTGTTCTTGTCTGTCTGGTCGAGCGTTGAAGGGTCGGGCGGGTCTGGAAACTGGGCCCAGCACTTGTTGACCACATCAACATTCCTCCAGCTTGCTTTATCAAAGCTCCAGTTTCCAACCTTGAATTCCAAACCGTAGTGGAATACTCTGTATTTGATGCCTGGTTCAGGAGCATAACCTGGGTATATCAGTATCTCGCTGCTTATTTGATGCCGTAGTTTCAACTACATGGAAAAACAAAGGGGAATAGAATCATTATCACATAATAGCACTGAAACACTTTTTAAATAATGGTGATGATGCTCAGGGTAAATACTGAAGCGCTTTTTTACACAGCAGAACAATTTACCTCTGCCGCCCCGAATGAGTAACCATACATCTCACTTATCCAACCAGATGCATATATATCACCAGTGATATTTGTGGCATAATGAGCTGTGTCTGCCCGAACTTCCTCGGTTTTATGCAACCACAGTAGAGCAAACTTTCTAAGATCATCTATATGCATGATGATAACACCCCCAACCTTGTCACAGGCTTCAGGATGGCGAGTATGGAGTTTCGCAAGCTCATTGTCACAACCGATAAGATAGCTACCATATACAGATTAGGAACATTTAGTCCTCGTATAGATTATACAACTAGAAACTAGAAATATGGACCCCTAATAACATTTTGGGTCCTGAGATACCAACCATAGAATAATAATAATAATAATAATAAATTAAAAAATCAGATTGCTTACTCATAGGGAGTTGAAACTGGTCGGCCACGTGCTGCTTTGAATTCCCATGGGGTAATTGGACCTCTCAAGATCATATCAGCATCAAGAATCACTATGTACTCTGCATCCGTATTTGCATGATTGAGCCAATGAAGGACTGCAGCTGGTTTGTTAATTGCTGGATACCTGGTAGATAGAACAAAAGGATGAGCTTTGCTTCTCTTAAAGATTGGGAGATAGGATGTCAATGCTGAAATTAACATTAAACCACCATCAAGAACAAACTATAAGAAGGAAAGAAGACCCTTGAAGATAAAAATTTACCAATCACCCGTTAATGGATGTCGGCTCATGGAAGGGACGTAATGGGTGGGAGCCAGATCATGCCCAGCATATTGCTTCAAGTCTTCATCCGTACAGCTGAGTAATCGTGTGATATTTCCAGGCTGGCCACTGAGGTGAAAACTGTGGACAAGTCCTACAGTCTGCCAATCAAAGTAAGGGGTGCATTCTGTGGAAAAAAGGGTGTGGATTTTTGGATATGGTTTTCCGGGTGCATCGTCAACCTCCTGCTGCACTGCCTGTACTACATGTACTGGCTCCTCAAATCGTAAAGTAGCAGGAGTCAGCTTTTTTGGCCGAGTCAGTTCAGCAAAAGTTTTGCTTTTCAGAAAGCTCGTGTATTTGGTCCACTTTGGCTTTGGGCAACCATCTGCTGCATGTTGTAGTAAAAGACCCTCATTTAAAGTGTTAATGCACTCTAAATTCAACATAAGAGCCCGCCTTTTATATTGATCAAGTTCCATCATTTTTACCTGGATAAAGAAAGAACAAATTTCCCATAATCAACTACAAAGATCTTGAACATGATCTTCCATGTACAGAATTTTGACGTTTTGAAAATAAAAAAATTATTTATATACAGGTTCATAACAAAACCTAAATGAGCATTCCTTTAAGTCTTTCCAAGTATGCCCTATCTAAAAGGTGCCTAGTCAATTGCATTTAGAAGTGGGATAATTTATGCAAATATACACCATAAAATAAATGTACAAGTATTTACCACAACAAAAGTAAAGTTATCACATACCTCTTTTGGATAAGGAGGTTCAGGAAAGAGTCGGCCACAATCATAAACAATACCGTCCTCATGGTGATCTAATTTACTAAAAGACCAATTCCCTACACTAAATGGCAAGCCATAGTGAAGAAGAATAGGCTCAACACCCTCTGCTGGAGTATAGCCTGGGTAGATCATCAAGTTGTCATTTATTTTGTGCTGGAGACCAACCTGAAAAGGAAAATAAGGTAACCAGTATGGATTAACAAGAAAACAAACAAGCACTGAGCGACACTCAAATTTAAAGATTGGAAATCTGTAAGACATCCAACATTTATATTTTGTTCAAGGAAATAATATTTTAAGGGAGAGAAAAAAAAAAAGAAACTTACCTCTGCTGCACCAAAAGAATAGCCATACATCTCACTGATCCATCCTTTCCCATAGATGTCACCAGTTATATTAGTTGTCCAGTGAGCTCTGTCTTCCCGCACTTCTTCTGTTTTCGAAAGCCACACGGGTGCCAATGCCCGAAGATCATCTATATGCATGGCCAAAAGCCCACCAACTTTATCACAGAGTTCAGGGTGCTTAGTGTGCAATTGAGCGAGAAGATTATCGCACCCAACCAAGTACCTGAAGGAGAAATTCGTTATATGAATATATGTTGATGGCCAGAGTCCCTACAATTGCAATATGTATTTACTGTTCATAAACTCATCAAAATAAAAGTTTCATAAAGTTAATATTCAAATGCCAAATAAGAAATCTCTGCATTTTTTGACGTTGACAACATCTTGCTCTTCTCATGTGAGTGATTGACCAATAACAAAGAATATCTATCACTTCGACCACCGAATGGTGTCAGGTACAAACTGCAACTCTACTTAACTAGCCTCTTACTCAAAACTAACATAGCTTGCCTACATACTTGTAGTAAAGGTACGAACGATCATAAGGAATTCATATGGCATTCACAAGCTCTTGTATGATACAACCTGGTTTCAGCTAAAATTTAGTATCATTTACATGATAGGAAAAAAAGTGCAATAGTGATACCCATAATATGCTGCAACAGGCTTGCCTTTCTCAGCACCAAGTTCCCAAGGAACAATCGGGCCGCGGATAATCATGTCAGCATCCAGAATCACAACCCAATCAACTTTCTCAGCCTCTTTACTGTGCTTAAGCCAGTGCACAACTCCAGCTGGTTTGTTAATGGCAGGGTACCTGCAAAATTAGCAACTTAATTAAAATTTAATCAATATTTTCTGGTCCTTCAATTTAAACCAAACCCATCAAAGTAAATAAATAATTAAATCCAACCCAGAATTCAAAATCCAAACTTTAATACGAACTAGAAGAGAATCAATTATAAATAAGCTGAGAACTTACCAGTCGCCAGTTTTTGGGTGCCTGCTCATCGAAGGCACCTCAAAAGTGGGAGCCAGATGCATCCCTTTGTACTTCTTCTTCTCGTCGTCGGTGCAGCTGAGGAGTCGGGTAATCGGGCCGGGTTGCAGGGCCTTCCGGTAACTGTGCATCAACCCGACAGTCTGCCAGTCGAAGTAGTTCTGGCACTCCACCGAGAACAGCGTGTGGACCCTCCTCGCCGTCCTTCCCGGAGCCTCCCGACCTGCCTCCGCCACCCAACCGCCATTGATGCACAGACCCACAACCACCGCCGCCGCCGCCAGAATCAAGAATCCGGCCATTGCAGCTCAATTGGAGCTCGGATTTCAATTGGGTATGGGGTCAGAGATCTAAATTTTCATGGCGCTGACGGATAGATCATGCGGTCTAAAGTCAAAATCGGAGCTTTTTGGTGTTGTTTATGCACTCACTCCAGTGACACGACGTAACTGGGGTTTGGTACGACATGGATTTTAATAATCATTGAATTAATGGAATATTATTTTTCGAGAAAGATTATGGGTGACCCACTGGGTGATCCACTGGGAAGTTGCTCGTGAGTTTCCAAAAACAAAACCGTGAGGGAATGGTAAGCCCAAAGCGGACAATATCGTGCTATGGTAGTGAAGCGGGCCCGGGAAGTGGTTCCGCCCCGAGCCGGGATGTGACAAAATACCTTTAAATTCAAGTGTTAAATCGTTGATTAAAAGTGTTTAAATACAAATTATAATAGATTTTGCACTAAAAATTATATTTTAAAGAAAGTAAACATGAAATGGTGCACGTTTTATGTCAAAAATGTAAATTTTTCATTTTCGCGAAATTTTTTCTGCGAGCATTAGGGAAAAATTTATAAGGAATTTGGAAGCGGTTTTACAATTTATTGAGCAACAAATTTCTATTTAGTACAATATTTAAGCCGAAAACTAAAAAAAATAGGCGAACAATACCGTATTGAGGCCCATAACATTGTCAAATGGGGTTCTACACTCAAGAATCTCAACGAAAAGTCTCACCTTAATTTTCAAAACTTCATGATGAGGCAAACATGAAAATAAATAGATTGATTGGTGATTATGTACAAATTTGCAAAACTGACCAAAAACCATGGACACCCACGTTTGTTGTCAAAAATATAAATTTTTTATTTTCACGAATTTTTTTTCTATGAGCATTAAGGAAAACTTTGTATGGCATTTGGAAGCGGTTTTACGATTTATTCAGTAACAAATGTATATTTAGTAAAATATTTAAGCCGAAAACTAAAAATAAATAAGTGAAAATGTAGTAGTGAGGCCCAAAAAATTGTCAAAAACGGGTTCCACCCTCAAGAATATAAACGGAAAGTTTTACATTAATTTTTAAAACTTCACGGTGAGTCAAAAGTACAAATAAATATATTGAACGATGATTTAGGTACGAATTTGTAAAATCGACTAAAAAACGTTTTTTTTTCAAAAATGCAAAATTTTTATTTTTGCAAAATATTTTTTGTGAGCAAGAAAACTTTATAAGACATTTAGAAGTTTTACAATTTATTGAGTAACAATATATATCAAAATGTCCCATTTAAGCTGAAAACTAAAAAGATATGTGAAAAATATAGGAGTGAAGCCCAAAACACTGTCAAATGGTGTTTCAAGCCCAAATCGGAGCTGAAGTTCTTCCACGCGGCAAGTTATGATTGGTGACTGGGGCGTGGACTGGCAGTCGGAGGTCGTCTGTGGAGGTTGCATTAGGAAGAGAGGGAGCAAGCGAGCGGAGAGGTGGAATGCTGCAGCAGCTTAGCATTCCAAGAGAGAGAGAGGGAGAGAAGAGAAGAATAAGAAGAAGAAGAAGAGGAAGTGGTGGAAGATGAAATGGCTTGGTCTTCTGTACCTGTTCTTATCGGTTTCTCTGCAATTTGGTGGTGTTTCTTCAAAAAATCAGGTAACTTTCCTCGGTTATTTTTGCTTTTCTCCATTGTTGCTCATATCAACAATTCAGCTTGTAATGCATTCAATCTCTGGAAATTATTTTATGGGTTAATCCAATTTTCGATGATATTATCTGGGTTCAATCCAATTTTTGAACTTGGTGCTTGTTTCTTTGTTTTTCACAGGGTCATGAGGATTCTGCAGCCACAAGGTACTCTTGCTAAAATGTTGAACATATATTTTCATTTATGATTAAGCTAGTAATTTTGTTTACGATCCTGAGAATCAACCTGCTTTGTGAGATGGACTAATTGTTTATGGAAATTGGAAATTGATGTCGATTTCGTGTCATTCAACTAAAATCCTTACTGGAACAAGTTTTTTCAAGTCGGTGTTGCATATTATTTGTGTTCCTTTTGAAATTCTGAAGCTTTGTCTATTACTAAAAACAGAATTTGATGTGTAGAACTATAAAGAAAGAGCTGGGAGATCCACCGGAGGTACATTGTTCGAGAGAAAGGAGTAAGGCGGCGTGGAAAATAATTCAGGAGGTATGGAAGAAAATCATGCATAGACTCTTTTGATTAGTACATTTTATAGTAGTTTCGGTCACTGATATCATTCTCGCTCTTGGTGGTGCAGTACTTGATGCCCTTTGTAGAGAAAGAGCAGTATCAGATTTCAAGAACATGTAAGCTGCACCCTGACAATGATCTGTACAGGGATCAGGAAGAGCACAAAATCCAAGTAGATTTAAACGAATGGCAATGTGGATATTGTAAAAAGAGATTTTATGACGACAAATTTCTTGATAAGCATTTTGACAACAGGCATTACAATTTGCTGAATGTGGTAAGTGCCCTTTGGTTTTATGTTCTTTTCCTAGTAGAGATACTTATGGCAATATTTTGTTTCAGAGTGAAAGGTTATCATGGAATTAACTAAATTATCATGCATTGAATAATACAAGCCTAATATCTTCAGAGAATAATAGAAAAAGCATGACCCGAAAAATTGTTTTACATCAACCCGTACACTTAAGCTCATCTCCTTACCTTATTGTATTAAGCTAATTTTCTACAAATTATAACTGGACATTGGCAACCATGGCCTGTTGATTTGTTTAGCCTAAGTTGGTCATTTCTAATTGAAATATGGCATATCTCTGCTTAATCAGAGTCATACCAGGTGCTTGGCAGATGTTTGTGGTGCGTTGCATTGTGACCTTGAGATGGGTTCTGTACCACACAAAAAGACTAAATGCAATCCTGCTGCTGCTGCACGGAATCGACATCTGTGTGAGGTGGCATCTGGCTGATGACTTTCGGATTTGAATTTCAGCATTCTTTGTATTCATAAATTGCCCATTATATGCAGGGTCTAGCTGATAGTTGTTTTCCAGTCAAACAGGGTCCAGCAGCAAGCCGTCTTCACGGTAAGTTTATATCTACATTTATCATAACAACAGAAAGCTGTAACAAGCTTATTTTTCAAAATTATCAACTTATAGTATTGCTTTCTTGATGATTAATACGGCAGAGTTCTTCTTGCGCCAATTCTGTGATGCCCACACTTGTACTGGACGTCAAAAGCCCTTCTCTCAAGGCCGCAGGAAGGTAAAGTTCACTTTGGGTGGTATACACTTGCACTAAATCATCCTAAATCTTTTTCAGTATAAAACCTGAACCTGTTATGCTGTTTCTTGGTTATGCCCATATGATGTTTTGTTGAACTTGTCCTCCTCCTTTATGTGTCAAATGTGCAGAAGAGGGCGAGTATATCCTACCTTGTTATTTCCATTCTGACTCTGGCGTTGCTCTTCCTTTTCTACTCTTACATTTACATGTACAGCAGGTATCTACATCCATACTCCCCATTTTGCCAGACTTTGGCCGCTTTTCTATTGATTTCACAACGGTGATTGTATTTTTTTACTTCTGTGTCAGGGGAGTGCAAAGAGGAACTCAAGAACTGAAGCGTGTCACACCAATCGGAAGGAAGAAAAAACCGTCCTAGTTACAACTTTTCATTGAAAAGCAACAGAGGGAGAGAGAGACTATGCAGTCTATCGTAGTCACAAAATCTAAAAGCTGTGCTCTTCCATTTGCTTTGTAATTTGTATTTTGATCATTTCAGTGTAGACGAAGAACAACATTTTTTGGGAATGCGAAGGAAAAATTTGATGTATCGAAAGTTACAAGGATTCTGTTCATTGTACATCAATGCCTATGATTTGTTCGCTTCATTTTGCTTGAACGTCTTGGGGTTTTTCAAGGGCCTTCTCTTTGGGTTTTCGGCCATGTCGATGTCAACATCGTTCGAAGTAGAGTTCGAGAGAGAGAGAAGCTTATATAATGCTTTTCTTCAACATAAATTCTTTTCAATCCGCTCAAACATGGCACAAAGATTCGACGTATAGCCAGGCCAACTAGTTTACATGTACATTGCAATTGCATTAGATTACAGTGCAAGCAAACAAACAATAAATGGCAATGACGTTCAATGCAGCTCCTCCGTAAACCTTTAGGTCCATGCAATGAACTCGAAACTAAAGCGTGCCCCATATTATCCAGCCATGCTCCGGTTACAGACAAAGGCTGGAAAGGTTGATTGGTGGTCATCGTTTGAAATCAAGAGCAATGGAACAAAAGCCTGAATCATTTTCTTCTAGGTGGATCGCGCCTGAGCCCGTACTTGTTGAGCGTTTTGATATAATTCCTCATGAGGCTGAATTTGCTGCTTCCCAAGTGATACAAGTAATCCCACGAATAGATTCCGGTGTTGTGTAAGTCATCGAAAACAATCCTGAAACATTCACTCCACCATCCCAGTCACAACATAACATTTCCGATATACAAATTGTTTGCAACCCCCATTAAATCCGGACTGTAAAAGTACCTTACCCCATAGTTTCCTACAGGTTCCGCAGACATGATTCCGACGTGACGCCGCCCAGATATCACCTGCATTAATCGACAGATGTGAAGAAAACAAGGTTACAATATCAACATGTTGGCGCAGCACTAAGCATCCAAATAACATGTCAAAGATAGCTGTGGAGATAACAAGATGGTGAAAACATATTCAATTGAAGACGAATGGACAGTAAACCATATGGAGAATAACTTAGATGGAACGGATTCACCGCCACTGTGGTGTCTTGGACTACTAATACAATACTACGTGGAGAGAATCCTTGCATTAGTGGCTTGGGATTAGTATCTTATTGGGTTCTTAAGCGGTGAATCGACATGTTAACGGATTTTTAACGGGGTGATCCGTTAATGACCCGACTCATTAACAGGTTGACCCGGAACTATTATTTTTGTGTCGTTTCATGTCAGGTTAACTAGTCGTGCAAAAAATTGCAATGTGATGATAACAAAAGGGTTTAAAATTTTGATTTGAGAATTGGGAATTATTACCTTTTCACCAGCAATTGACCTAATCTTGGCATCAACAGCTGGGCTGTGGATTCTCAGAAACTCAGCTGACAAATTGAAAACATTTCCATTTCCAAACTCCACCTCTACCTGAAACCAAACAAAAATTCCGAAACACCATTTTTCAGATTCAAAAACACCGTTTTCAGAAACATCTACAATATGATTCAAATCCAATTACAAAAACCACCGGCGGAGATCAAAAGCTTGAAGCTTACACATTTGGGCGCGTGGAGGGAGAATCTGGTGAGCCTCGGAGCATTTGCGGTGGCGTGGAACCTCCGAATCGCTGTTTGAATCGCTGACATGCTCTTCTTCCTTGGATTTGCTTCTGGCAAATTGGTTCGCAGAGGACGAGTTTGGGTTTGACTCTAAACTTCTCTCTGACCGGGCCTAACTCAGTTACGGGCTTATTGGGCTTTGTTCAGTTGTAGACCTTTTGGTTCATCATGAGAATTTTTTTTTTTTTTTTTTTTAATTTTATTATAAGACATGATTGGAGAGAGATTCAAACTCAAGAGCAGAAAATTCATCATAAGGATTGAGGGAGAGAAAGTGACACATCCCTACCCAGAATGTCTACTAGAACTCTGAATCGAGCTATGTTGGCTTTGTCACCTTCCCAGAAACAAAACTATGAGGGCATGGTCGGTGCCCAAAGCGGACAATATCATGCTACGGTGGAGTCGAGCCCGAGATGTGATGGGGGCCCGGGTCAAGATGGGACAGAAAGATTGAAAATAAAAATACTCATTCTCTTTTACGGATTTAGACCCCAAATTGAATATTCATTGTTGAACCCTGTGAGCGTCGATCGGTTATTTATAAAATCAAGTAGGTCAAACTATACTAATAAAATAACCAATAAGTGAAAAAAAAAAAAAATTTGGGCCATCATTAAAATAATATATATATATATATATATATATATATATATATAATTTGACTTTACCTTCAAATTTGGCAGTAAAGTGGATGACGTCGATGTCAATCCAGTAAGATTTTGGCATCTCCTTTGGAATTAGAAAATCACCTTTTTTTTTTTTTTTTTTTTTTTTTTATCAAAACATCCACGTAAGATTTTTAACATCTCAGTTGGAGATGCTCTAAAAAATCGTATTAAAGAGTGTTAAAATCACTAGCTTGTAGTATGATTGTCTATTGTCGTTTAGATCCAAGGTATTATACAAGAAGGTAATTAAAAAGAAAGGAAAAAGAGAGAGGAATCATATAAGTGCAAACATCTAGTTACAAACTTAGCTTTCCAATTGTTGCTCTGTCCCTTTAAAAGATAAATAAATAGCTATTTAAGTATTAAAAATTGGAACCACAAAGCTAGAAGAATAAAAACAACAACAAAACAAACCTAGACTAGAAAGAAGCATAAAGAATCTGATCAGCCAGCCTCCTTGTATGTCCCTTATACCAACTTGAAAAAGAAATACCTAATATATATGCCCCATACACCAATTTATCAATGTTTTAGGTTGTGTGATTGTATAAAAAGGGCAACTTCAAGTAACAAGGCTCCTTGTATTGCGAGGGCCGGGGCATAAACATCTATCATACGCAACCTTATTCTTGGTTTGCCAAATAGTTGTTTTCATGACTCGAATCAATGACCTTTCGGTATAAAAGAGCAAACTTTCTATTGCGCCAAAGCTCGTTCTCTTGGTTGTGATTGTACATTTATTATTAAAAAATATTTATATTCTCAATTTAGTTGTACTTATATTGAGAATCGAAGATGATGATGTTAGTGGCTTAATAAAATACAGTACTTTTTTCGGCTTTTTGGCTAAAGCTTAATGAAATATATGTGTGAAATCATGACGCAAACCACATACTACATGGACCATCTTATAATCGAATTAAGTTTTTAATTCGTTGCAGGGGAATTTACACGAAAGAAAACAAGGAATTCTCAACAAAAAAAAGTATTCTCTAAATCAAACCTCGATAACCCTAACAACCAAGTTAATACATGCTAATTTATACTGAGTAATAGGGTCAGCTGATTAACTAAAGCCAACAAGTATTCTCTCCAACTTCCTTCAATTATTATACTAAAATACAGATTAGTAATTTAGTATACATTAATTTGCATTGAACACATACTGAATTATAATATATATATATATATATATATATATATATATATATATATGTATGTATGTATGTATCTGTGCGCGCGATGAATATTACTGAATAGCGTCGGCAGAGGCTTCAGATGATTCTCCTTTTTTTGTTGGGAGGTGATATCGTGAGATTCCACGTGGGGCTCATTGAGCAGTTTGCAAGCACAATTCATGCACGTAATTAAGTTAAAAAACCTTCTATATATGAAGCTCAAAAACAAAAAAGAGTTATTTACGCTCTTAAAATATCATAACGCATGTATCTTTCAAACGTCATTTTTTCTCTTATCTTAAATGTTTAAAATGTATATAACTTTGATCAAAGTACTAATAATAACTCCCTCTCTCTTTGTATATATAGGCAGGGAGCTACTCCACTTAATCCTCAGTGCTTGGCACGACCTAAAAAATTAGCAATTGCTTGCTCTAGCTTCTTATATATTATTAATTCAAGATAAAGCTTTGAAAAAGTAATAATGTTAACCTCGGGGGCATTGTTTGCTTCCAATTATTCATATTCTAATTGAAGATGAAAGAGAACTCTATCTCAACAAATATTCATAACTAAGTTGACTAAGACAGTGCGTCTGCACCCAAATCGATCTCCTCTTCATAATTTAAATTAGAATATCGATCACAATTACAAACTATACATAAAGACACATTAAATTGACATATCATCTGATTTAATTGTTGCAACAATTTTGTAGCTTGAATGATCATAAATAATGTTCATCTAAGGCTATTTCGATCAAAAATAGAAAAGGTCTTGTCCGAAAGTATTGAAGCCATCCCATGAGAGCATGGAATCCACACTATCAACCCACTGTTGAAGACAATTTTCCTGCATGGTTTCCCCTATCGAAATAGAAGCGTTGTTAGAATCTTCCACCGAAAACGAGGTACTATACGAATTATACATGCTGCTGGTGTTGGGAAATCCTTGGTTCAACATCAATGTTCCCAAATCCAAGCTTCCACAAAAAACTTCATAGTTTTTCAAGATATCATTCGCGTCATCCAACGTGGTTAACTGAACCTCATTTGGCGATTTCTCATCGGATTCTGGAAACCCTTTGTTTCCATTACTATCTTCCAGTAGCTTAGCCTCCAAGCCAGTGCCTCGTGACTCTTCTAGTCCTTCTGATGATGATGAAGAAGTAATGTTTGAGTGTTGAGTAATTGTCTCTTTATTTTCTTCAACATTTTCTTTTTCCTCAATTGGTTTGTGGGTCAAAGGGTCTACGCCAAGGTGCTTCAACCTCTTCTTGATTCTGGTATTCCAGTGGTTTTTGATTTCGTTATCGGTCCGGCCAGGAAAATGTGAAGCAATCTTAGACCACCTGCACACAAAAATATTAAAAACACCAGCTCTAACAGTTAGTACGTACATATGCCATGACATTGATGTCAAAATTTCGGAGATGAGCGGCTTACGACTAATCAGACTAATTTCAGATAAGGAAACGGAGGGTTAAAGCAGGCAAATTGTACCTGTTACCAAGACATGAATGGAGTTGAATCATTTGATTCTCTTCAGCTTCAGTAAAACCACCTCGCTTAAGGTCCGGCCTTAGATAATTGATCCATCTTAATCTACAGCTTTTCCCACATCTCAGCAACCCTAGATCACCATACAAATTATCGATGATGAGGATCGAGATAGCGCAAGGGATGAAGGGAAAGGAAATCTACATGATCATGATCAAAATATAAATTAAACAGTAGTATATATATATATATACCTGCAAGTTTAGGTACCATTCTCCAGCAATGGATACCATTGTTGAGAATAAAATTCATGAGCTTGTGATCTTCCTCGATCGTCCACGGTCCTCGTTTCAATCCGACCTTGTCACAACAAGGTTGCCTTCCCATTGTCACAAAATCGATTTCCCTAGTATTGTCGAGGAACCTCGAAGAAAAAGAAAACTCAACCGAGCTGCAAAAGTGAGAGAGCCTGAATTCCTAAGTGGACAATAAAGTGGGAGGGCTAGCTTAAAAGGGGAGCCTTATAATCCAAGCAAAGATGCTTTGCCAGTTCATTCCGTCATTAAAAAATCAGAACGTTGTTGTTTGAGAGGGGAGATAAATGATTGAATTGGAGAAAATCATTTCAGTCTAAATAGATATAAAAATGACACCACCCCAAAATCGAACAAAGTCGTGAGAAAATTAAAGAGGAAAAAAACAGACGTGGGTCGCCTTCATTCAATTCAAATGTTTATTTTTTAATTTTAACAACTTAAGTCTCTCTCTCTCTCTCTCTCTCTCTCTCTCTCTCTGTGACATTGGCTTTAATCTATGTGAAGCCAAAAAATAATGAGATTGAAAGGTTCCTTGTTGCTCGAGGGCTGGCCACTTTTGTCGTTGGAAACAACTCTTTTGTTTAATTTTACGAAGTCTAGAGAGAGAGAGAGAGAGAGAGAGAGAGAGAGAGAGAGAGAGAGAGGTACCATAAAAATTCCAAACATGAATCAACTAAAGTTGGCTACATGACATGACAAGGTTAGTTTTGATCAGAACAAAGAGTTTCTTCTTTGAATTCCTTATCTTATATTTAGAAAGATACGATTCTAGCTCATCAATATTAACATTTTCATTTCTCTTTTCACTAAATTTTTTTTATTATCAATTTTCCGCTTCGTTCTTTTTGCAGACAAAACCTAGGGTTTTTTACTTGTGTGAAACTTTTCTTTTTTACTTTTTAATGAGATACTTTCGTATGTATGTCAAACTATGATTTGCAGTTAAAAATACTTTGTTTTCTTATCCCATTTGAGGTTGTCAATACATGCACAAATTAGCTTGTGTTAGCAAGCAAAATCATGCATGCTAGAAATCCGATGAGTCTTCATCTACAATGCTTTGCATGCTGCAAATTACTAATGAGTTTGTGAACAATGATACCCTTTTTTTCTCTTTCCGTTTTACTCTTTTTTCTTGCAAAGCATGTCTATGAAGACGATCTGAGCAAAAAAAAAAAAACAAAAAAGAAAAAAGAAAAGAAAAGAAAAGGTATGCAAAAACACGATGGGGTAACCATAATTTCCATAATTCCTAGACAGCAGGTTCACTTATGTTAGGGTCGCTTATGTTCGATGATTTGAGTACAAACCCTACCAATATGATGTGCTCCATACACATTTTGCTCTCTCTTTTGTTTTTGCTGATATACTAAACTACTTTTATGCACAAACACGATTACACGGACGAACTGGCCTAGAGTACAGACTATTCTTATGTCGATTTTATGCGCAAAATCTTTAAAACTTCAAAAAAATGAGCTGTTATAGGGGAGGGAATATGGTTTTGGACGAATTTGAAGAACATATAGACTTTGGTGGAATTCAGAAGATGTCTGTGTACATACAAAAGTATGAATTTGCAACAATGGCGCTGAATTAAATACGTTACAATTCCACTTCCAGTTGACGATCCTTTAGCATATGATATTGAATAATATTATTTACCAAATGCTGAGCAATATATATGGTTTTTAAATCAGGTTCATGCACAGGAATATTCCCCATGATCTTTTTGGAGATGCAGAGTTATCAGAAACATAAACATTTTGGGGCTGCGGGGCCGACGTCTGAGGCGTGGAAACATTATCTTGGTGTTCCAAGCATGACTATTCGTGATTGCCAAAGATCATATTGCATATTACAACGGGGGGTGTTGATCTCATATCGGATAAGAGAGGATCTTGCATGTGTTTATAAGTAACTGGTTTATTCTTTATATGTTAATTGGTTTTATGGTAGAATTTCAAGTTTCTTCATGGTATTAGAGCACGTTAATTGTGTGAAGCCGAACAGTCACACGTGTTTCACATCAACCGATTTGTGTTGTTTACGTGTTAGGCTTAAAAACTTGTCACATGTGAGGTATGTGTTGAGAATATTAATTCCACAATGGACCTTGCGTGTTCTAATAAGTAATTGAGCTACTTCTATGTAGCCAACTAATTTTATATTGGAATCTCCACTTTCTTCAGGAAGTGTGTGAAAGATAAAAAAAAAAAAAAAAAAAAAGTGTATGAATAGCATCAACTGTTAAAATAATAATAGGGTTAGTTACCAAAACTTGAAAAAACAAAATACAAAGAACACAGAAAAAGAAGGGGAAAAAGCCCTAGATTTGTTTTATTTGAATGCTGCAGGTACACATCTGCACGTCGACATTCCATGCCAAGGCCCTAGAGGTGCATGCAACTTTGAACTTCCCCAAATGGCACACAGCCTTTTGAAAAGAGTTGTGTTCATGTCTTGAGAATCTTTATACAACCTTACACCAACATTATAGAATTGCCTTGAGAAAATTTATCGTATCACTGCGTTGCATATGTTCATGTTTTTTTTCTTTCTCTCGCTCGTTATATGACAACGACTGAGAATCGAGAATGTCTATACAACCCTATATTTCCATATATATCTTCTTAGTTTTTCTAATATGAAGTAGAGGTTTGGATGGACAAATCGGAGTCCATGACATCGTTGTAGGCGAAAGAAGTCAAGAACAAAGATCTAGTAGCTGGTGACAAAACTGACGTCCAGTTAGAAGGCATCATCAAGTAGCAACGCTAGCTGCAAGAAAATAATATAAGTTGTGCCTTACGTTAAGTGGTCACCAACACCTACCAAGTAGTTCAAGTTGGCTCATTGGTGCTTTTGCTTTTGGTGCTGACAAAAAGATGAAAACAAATTTTAATCTTAATTAGCAAGTAAAAAAAGTGATTAAGAAAAAGACCAATGTGTCCAATTCGGGTGATGGAATTAATGTTGAGAAAGACTAAAAAGGTATCTTTGAATCGTAAGAAGAAGAAGGATAAGAATGACGAATATTTGTCGGGGTATATACAAATACAACCAAGCTCTAAGACGATGCTTCTTTTGTTTCTACAGAAGAAATGCACACCTGCAGACAAAAAATCTCAAAGACAACTACGTAAATATATGATGATGAGTTAAAAGATCAATTGTTTCTTGAGAATTTAGCATCTTGTTTAGGTACAACTAACGTCCTTGTCACTAGTTACCTTCAAGTCTTGTCATTTTCGTCATGGTTAAATACTGAATCTTTTACAAAGAAGAATGCAAGCATCAGTAGTCTACGCATATATAAGTTGATTGTAAATGCTCATGTTTTGTGAGTTTCGCAAGCGTGAATAGTAAGTATCAGTCTATTTAGATCCTTGTTTATCGATGCTTAATAACCATGACTAACTAACGTCCTTGTCCTTGCATTTCACTATATAAGAATGTAGTAGTATTCAATGCCAATCAAGATCGAAAGTGGTGGAATGCTCGAAAGGATAGACTTTTCCTCTTCAGATTATTGCAACCCGGTTCTTCAGTTCGGCAGGCTGAATGAGATTGAATTGGCAGGGACTTGTAACCTATGTATAATGATATGTTAGATAACTCACTCTATTTTGGATTCATAACTCATCATGTCCAGTCTTGTACATTTGACATTTTGACACAACAAACATGAGACTGGACTCAAATTTATTTTAATTGATCACAACCTATCTCATCCAGCTTACTAAACAAGACCTTAATGTAACTTCAATAATAATATCGTTTGTAACCGATGCCAATAAAGCTCAAACTGCAACGCATATTCTAGTTTCCAACCCAACTCAATTCGAACATCACTTGGGTGGGCTTCTTAGTTTGATCAGCAGTCTTCAAAATAGTGGGTTTCCAGTTGGTCTAGGCCCTCTAAGATTATATCAACTTGGGTTAGGCCGAACTGGCAAGATTGGGTCAAGTTGGCCTTCCCAAACTGCATGCATATACACAGTGTCGTATCACGACCAGAAAAAATAAAGGAAAAACGCAATGTCGTATCCGTTTTGCTAAAGTATTTGGTACAGGGTAAGGTAATGATAATCAAAGCAAATATTAGTTGTTTGTCCCTTAATTATGTGCCACCTTTTTTGACAAAGTTTGCACCGATTGAAAACGACATGGACACGTGGCTACGTGGACAGAATATATACCTTCACTTTTTCTTTTTCTTTTTTGCCCCTTGGTAGAAATAGGAGGTAAACAGATAATTTAGATAATCCGTGCCTCCCTTTGTGGCTTTTAAGATTATAATGATAACAAAGTTTAATTCGCCCTCAGAAGGTGGTCAAGCTTCATGTAAAGAATTTAAGAAAAAGTATGGAATACTGGGAGTTAGCGGAAGAGTTGATTCAAAATTGAGCGTAATAGCGTTGTATAATTTATTTAGCCGACTCTCTTAATAAGATAAATCTTGGTTGTTATTGTTGTGCTGTTGTAGGTGGTCTAACCAACCTCACAAAAATCTGGACCTTTCAATCACATCCAACCCTATCTTGGTCTTATCTTTGTGAGCAAGTTGCATTATACGGCAACTCAATCTAAGATTCACTCAAGAGACAAGAGTGAGTAAGATAATGATTTCGAAATTACCTTTCGTACAATAAAATAACAAAATTCATGTAATTTTCAACTACATTGTTCGCTCTTATTATGATCTACGAATGCATTATTTTACGCAAATTAATAAATTCACTTAATTGTGTGACAATTGCATTAAAAAGAAAAATTTTAACGAAAAACTCTCAGTATTGTTCAATTTAAAGAAAAACCACATTTTTACACTAAAAAGTCAATCATGATACTATTCATTTTACTCTCTCTTTTGTCTTTATAGTTAAAATTCAAAACTTTCAAATCATTTTTAATAATTTTTCTTTAAAATAAAATCCTCAGACCTTATGATATTGTTCTTGTTTTGTGAAGAATTATTTAGTAGATTTTGTTCTGACAATAACTGTTCAAAGATAATGATTTTGTTTTCTTCATTTAATTCGCATACGCACCATGCACAAAGGGAGCAACCAAAGTGACATGTTAACGGCCGCACAAATAAACCACTCTGAACGGTCGTTTAGTCTTTCTCTCTCCCGTCAAAGTCGTACCACCCCCCGTTTCCCACTCTCTCTCTCTCTCTCTCTCTCTCTCATCCTCTTCTTTTCCGACCCTTTCTCTCTCTCTCTCTCTCTCTCTCTCTCTCTCTCTATCTGAGATTCTGAGTACAGAAACAAGACAAAACAAAACAAAAGTGATTAATTAAGATTAATCCAAGAAGAAAATCCAGTAATTAAGTACGTATCTTATGAATGAAAAGAAACAGTACAAGTACCACCCGAAAAGCAGTTTCCTCCTCCCGGGTTGCTTCTCTCCTCCCCCAGAGGCTTCCATAGCCGCCGCGGCGGGCCCAAGTTATGAAGGGACCCAAGGGTTTTGGCCGTAAGAAGAGACCCCCGCGCGACGTCGTTTCCTGGAACACCTTGTTCTGGTGCACCCTTTTTGTCGTCATCAACTGCGCCCTCTTCTCCGGCTTCACCTTCTCCACTTTCCGCTTCCTCTTCGGCAGTAAGTAATTATATTATATTATATTATTATTATTATTTAATTCAATTATTTTTCATTTAACTGAAAATTTGATCGGTTAATTCATGTGTACGGACGTGCAGAAACGTTTCAACCGGTACTGCTGCTAACATGGCCAGCTCCACCGAACAAAACCGTTTCCGTTCGAGAAGTCGTTATGTTTCCCGATCAGGCGCTCGTTTTCCTAAACTACCCTCCCGCCGCCCGCTTATTTACCAAACACGACCTCCACTGCGTCTACTTCTCATCCAACGAGTCCTCCTCCCAGCCCCGGTTCACTCAGCCCCCGGTTGACATCGACGGGGATGATCGCCACAATCAGATCGTGCGGTGCCCGCTCCAGCCAAGTGGTTTAACCGTTTCCGTTACGTTGAGACCAGACGACGACGTCCCGGCGGTTCCCTCGTACAGCTGGGACTGGCTCGCCTACGACGCCATCGTCGACCGCGACGACACCACGATCTTGTTCGTGAAGGGCCTCAATCTACGGCGGGAAAGAGTTTCCAACGCCACCAAATTCGAGTGCGTCTACGGCTGGGATTTCAGGACCACCAGATATTTACTGAGAGCCGACGTCGTTTCGATCGCTCAGGAGATCGTGCGGTGCAGAACCCCCATAAGCGTGTTGAATTTTCCACGTGGCGTCAATAATTCAGTCAAGGTCTCCGTTCGAGTGAAAGGTGGTGGAGGAATATTACCCTCCATAGCCCGCCCCGGGCTCCGACCCGTACTCGCCAACCCGCCCCGGCGGAAGCTGCACGAGATGTGTTTGTGCTCCATGGTTCGAAATCAGGGTCGGTTTTTGAAGGAATGGGTCATGTACCACGCCCGAATGGGAGTTCAACGGTGGTTTTTGTACGACAACAACAGCGACGACGACTCTGATATCTTAATTGAGTGGCTACGACAAGCAAATTACAACGTCACGAGACACGTATGGCCTTGGATCAAGACCCAGGAAGCCGGGTTCGCCCATTGCGCCCTACGAGCCCGTGAGACATGCCAATGGGTCGGATTCATAGACGTGGACGAGTTCTTCCACATGCCTTCGGGGCTCTTGATCCACCACGTGCTTCGCAATCAGTCCAATTACGGTTACATTGGAGAGATCCGAGCCTCGTGCTACAGTTTTGGGCCTTCCGGCCTCAAACAACTCCCGACACAGGGCGTAGCGGTGGGTTACACGTGTCGGATTGGCGGCCCTGAGAGGCACAAGAGTATCGTGAGGCCGGAGGCCCTAAACTCGACGTTGATCAACGTGGTGCATCATTTTCATCTTAGAGACGGGTTTGAGGCTGTGAATGTTGATATGGGGGTGATGGTTATCAATCACTACAAGTACCAAGTGTGGGAAGTGTTTAAGGAGAAGTTTTATAGGAGGGTGGCGACTTACGTGGCTGATTGGCAGGAGGAACAGAATGTGGGGTCCAAGGATCGGGCCCCGGGATTGGGGACGAGAGCCGTGGAGCCACCGGATTGGTCACATAGATTCTGCGAGGTTAAGGACACCGGGCTCAGAGATCGAGTGTTGCAGGATTTTGTCGATCCGCGCACCCGTCTTTTGCCGTGGCAAGAGGAGGATGATGAAGTTCGAGTGGAGGGACAATTTCAACAACACCGACACCAAGAACAACAGGAACAACGAAAGTTAAAGAGCATGATGAGAAGGAGAAGAGCGAGGATAAAGCAGAGAGTTTTGTTTTGAGTTTTTGTAGAGAAATGGTAATTAAGTAGGTGGGTTAATTAGTTTGTGCATTACTGTCTAGAGAGGATTAATTATACAATTTAGAGATGAGGATATTGTGCAATATGGTATCTTCTAAATGTATCTTTACATATATAATTTTTTTCTACTTGGAAATATTGATGAACCATAATCTTGTACACATCAAAGATCATACACATGCAAGTTCAAATCTCTTAGTCCCAACTTGTCGTTATGGACTGAATTTCATTTGTCAAATTGTTCTTGTAAATTTGATTTCATTCTTGAAAATTTTGATCTTAAAATTTAGATTTTTTGCTTAAAATCTCCCTTTTAAGACCTGTTTTAATTTTTTTTTCTTCATGTTTCACATCATTTAAACATTATTTGAAGAATTTTAACTTACTAGCTAAGTGTAACTGTCACACTGTCACGTGATATTACTAATTAACTTATATCGTAACATGTTGATATAGATATAATGAAATACCCCAAACTCATAACATATCAACTATATCGTCTACTCATATTACAACACGTAAATTAATTCTTACACAATTTTCAAAGCTGGATCAATAGCCGTTGGAAATTTAAAAAACAAAATGCGATTCAAATATTTGACCGTTAGCAAAAGACCAAAATCCGTCCACACGCCACTTTCCTTTTGCGCTCTTTTGCTCGTTAGCCTCTTTCTTTCCAGGATTTCGTTTCTTCCCTTTCCCTTCGGTCCATCCAAAGACACAACCAAAAATGGCGAGGAAAGAAGAAGAGCCGAAACAGAGTCCAATAAACCCGAAAAACCAGCAAAGAAAATCAGGCCCAGTTGAAATCGAAACCAATGGCACCAGCGGCAATGCTATTATATTCAGCCCCAGATTCAAATCCGTGGCCGCCATGGCCGGTTGGGACGAAGAGAGCCTTCTAATTGCAAGCCTGGTGGTTGATGATACGCCGGACAGAGATTTTAAACACAAGAAACGCTCCGTCTTGGGCTCCAAGACCCCACCCACCAATTCATCAAGAAGGTATGAAATAATTATGGTATTATTAGTGTTTTTTTTTTTTTTTTCTTTTTTGTATGAGATTTAATTTTGAATGTGATTCATGTTTTAGAAAGCGCAGAGCTCAGAGAAGGAGCCCGATTTCAATCCCTGTAGCTGTTCTTGATCTTGATGATGCAGAAGAAACTGCAAGGGACGGTACTGATTTTCTCTATTTGATCTGTTGGGTACTTGGGTTATGGAAATCCTGGAATTTTGTCTGAAATTTTTATATGAAATCTTGTGGGTAATATTTTTGGTGTGCAGAGACGGAGAAAGAGAAGAAGATGAAGCAGAAAATTGCTGCGAATAAAGAGAAGGAAACGAGAGAAGATAAAATGGCTGAGAGCTCTGGTGGTTCTTGCCCGCCAAGGTCGGAACTTCCTTGCTTGGATAAGCTCAGGGAAGAACTTTCTTGCGCTGTAAGAACCTTCTAACCTGCCTGCCTAGTTAGCAGTTAGAACTTTGACGTACTCGATCAAACGGGTTTCGTTGAATTTTGTTTTCTAACGTAGTGGGTCTGATGTTCTTGGCAGATCTGCTTGGAGATTTGCTTTGAACCAAGTACTACTCCTTGTGGCCACAGGTAATTTCGAAACCAACAAAGCACATCTTAAACTTTGTGTTTATCGATCTTATTGCCATTCGATGAGCCAAATGAGGGCTTGGACGATTGAATCACATGCCGCTTGACTTCGAATAGCCGATCAATTTATCCTGATTTGTACAACTGTTTGATTGTAGTTTCTGTAAGAAATGCTTACGGTCCGCCGCTGATAAATGTGGGAAGAGGTGCCCCAAGTGCAGGCAGCTAATCAGGTATGTTTCTGACATAGTTCCAAGCTAATTGGTTAATTAATCGGCTAATGCTCAATGCTGCAATGTGCTTTTTGGATTTATCTCTATCTTGCTTGATATTTGCAGCAATAGTAGATCCTGCACCGTCAACACGGTTCTTTGGAACACGATACAGCTTCTGTTTCCGCAAGAAGTTGAAGCAAGGAAAGCTGTTGGAGCCTCAAATGGTAGAGAAACTGCTCGTCAAAGCCCCGGAAAGTCTGTGTATAACACAAGGAATGTTCAAAGTAGAAGGGCATCGGGGGTATCAAGCAGCAGCAGCAGCAGAGAAATGACCATGAGGAGAAGACGGGTGATATTAACCCAAGATGAAGAGGACGAACCTGAGCATCGGAACCCAGAACAAGGCGCTGATAGAAGTATTCGGTTTATAAGGGCATCAAGCGGAGAGATGAATGTGAGGAGTAGTAGTAGAAGGATCCCAAGCCAAGACGAGGATGCTGCATTGGCTCTAAGATTGCAGAGAGAGGAGTTTATGGACGCTTTTAGGGGAACCCCTGATGAATCCAGTAGTTCTTGGATTTCTTCGGCGAGAGCAAACATGAGAGCCATGGCATCCAGAGCTACTAACCACCGTCTTACCCGACATATGTTGTAGTCTAGCTTCTCTTTCGGTTTCAAAATTTCCATTTCCGGTGACACTACTGACTGGTAGTCTAGTAATTGTAGTCGTTTAGCTGCCCTTGCTCTGTAAACTAACTTCGGTTGCTGTTGCTTGAATGGAACACTTGCTGCTCTCAACATCTGTTGCATTGTGTTTAACAAGTCTTACAAATTAACCACCGTTCTTGGTTATTCCTGTGTCTTGGGTCTCGAACAATGATTCGATTGGTAAAAAAAAAAAAGAATTCTTGGTTTAGTTCTCCATCTTAATGACAGAAAAAAGATTGATCAAATTCTGTCGAGTCTGACTCGTAGTGATCATTTATCAAATAATGATTTTGGTTATCAAATGATTGAACAACCGGGAATAATTTACTTACGATACTTAGTTGACATTCGTAAAAGTATGTAATGAATTATGAGTTCAATACATCCTGTTTAGCAAAAAGACATGTATGTCCTACATTCAGCGTCAATGTTTTTTCTATGTGCGAGTGCGATCGTGTGCTCATTGAAAGGGTACAGCACAATCCATTCCAAATGAAACTCTTGTACCAGTCCGGTAGACAGTTTTTCTCTCCAGCGCATGAAAGGAAAACCCTTTGGCCCTATACCACTCTACTTTTGTGTTCGATTTCGGCACATTGGGGCTGAACATAAAAACCAATTCCGAAACATTTAAATTCAGAAAACAGAAGGTTCACTGGTTTGTTCCCCCAAATATTGAGATTGCACATACATACCAACATAAGTCGCGAACTAAATTAATCAAATACAACAACAAATTCGAATGTTCATTTCCCAATCTTTGTTTTCTACCAGTAACACAATACACAGGTCAAGCCAATAAAACAGTACGGCAAACTACCCTGACGGGAAAAGAAAAACCACCCTGACGGAAAAAAAAAGGCGGCAACTCATAAATGTCACGCTGCAAAATTTTCGCTTCATATTACGTGTTACACCAGTGGACAGGGTCGCTTGCTTGCGTGTGACGATTCTGATTTCAAAACTGTGGATACTGGAGTCATGCGCAGAACGCATCCCACTCTCGTAGACAAAGTACTCATAACCTGTATTTGTACAAGGAACCTTACGGAAGATTTGGCCGCTCAGTAAATGCGTGTTTCTGGCGAAGTTAGTGCCTGTGGGAGTGCTTTCGGCTAACAAAATGGGGCTCACCCTTTTCTCTGTTCCGATTTTGTAAGATCGTCAAAGCACAGCAAGTAAAGCCTATAGCAGCCATACCATAAAATGCTCTGTATGGAGCCAAGGCCAGGGAAGAGATATAGGAATAGTATCCAGCCAGCAGGTACAGAAAATTCAGCCTCACTTCACAGTTTCGGAAGCCAGGGAAAGATACCAAGAAGGAACTGGACTCGGGCTTTGCGGTGAAGATTCCATGAAGGATCACACCTGTGCAAAGAAATGAATCCAAGAGCCATGGGAAGCTATGACCCATCCCTATTCTCTGCAACCGGAAAAAAAAAATGTACTTTTGTTAAAAGCCAGCTCGCGTACACGAAGAACAAAAAAGGCATAGAAGGTTTGAAATCTAAACATATTTATATTTGGATTACTGTACCTGAAACCAGGCGACAAGTGACGGGACAAACATGAGTGCTGCAGCAAGATGCAAAATAAACAGCCCATGCTGATGATGGAATAACTCTAACTGTGTTTCACCAAAACTTTTCGAAGAGTTTGGACTATTGGAGCAGCAATCTTCAGAATGAATATTCTGGTTTGATATACCATCACTTTTGGATGGAAGTTGGCAGGACTGGTCATTGTCTTCTTTTTTACAGTCAAATAATTCATGTCTTCGTGCATGACTGCGAAATGAAGCTGTCAAAAAACTGTTACACAGACATAAAGCAACTCTTAGGATCTTTTTTATCACACCTACGCTGAAGGTAATATGACACAAGAAGCTTTATATATTATTTATCAACAAGCAAGTCAGCACCGAGGACTAATAAATATTAAAAATACTAAAAGCCACATTAAATTCACATGCAATTGGACAGCAAGTGCATGGCTTTTGTGCACAATTCCTACAAACATCCATCTGAAACAAAGTGAGGACATACCTGCAAAGTGCACTGTGACAGCTCAAAGCATCGAAGAACAAGATTATAAATAGACCGAACGCTGCATGAACCAAGCACGCCAGAGTAATTGCAACAAGTGCTGTAACGAATACTGGATTGGCTCTTAAAACCCTTACCACCTGTCCATGAAAAACCCATGTGAAATTGAATGAGCCAACTTGCCAACCTTTTCCCATAGTAAATGAAGGAAATAAAGATACCTGAGCTAGTAATGATTACATTTATACCACAGGATAAGATATACCTTCAATGAAAAGAAACCCGAAGAAAGATTAATAAACCAGTGAACACTTTTTTCCCCCAACTGAAACCTGCAACAGACTAATTCTTGTCATTCAGCACAAAAAACAGAGAACATGCATATATGCACTGGCTGAGAATACTCAAGCTAGTTGATTTTCAAGTCATGGAAAGTAAATAAAGAGTGGTCAAAAGAGCCTACTGACCTTGTCTTGATGAAAACATGTACAACAGCGGCCGCATAGAAGATGAGTTGGGATATCAAAATCAGAATTATTACGAAGCCATTAGCAAGTAAATAACAAGTCACCGAGATGATGATGAAGCTAGAAAATGAAGGAAATGGTTGAGAAATAAAAAAGGAGAGGGAAAAAGAAAGCAAGATCGGGGCAATGGCAAGGTAGAGAAATGGCAATGGGATTCTCAGATTAAATTCCACAGCCGTAAGAATCGAAGGTATGTGCTGGTCAAGATCCCACGTACATATTTGCTGCATTAGTGCAAAAAAGATAACAACAAGGGAGAAACCAGCAATCTGCAAGAGAGCATCAATAAACTAAATAAGAAGCATGCCTCTTTCTTTATTAAGAAGTATTAAACAATGAGAGAGAAAGTTGAAAATCATTACCTGTGAATTATATAAAAGCAAGAACCTACTGGCAACTGCAGTTACAGGAACAGTCATGGAACTTCTATATGAACAATGTGGATCTACCTGAACAGAAGCAGAGGTAGACAAACATAAACACCTTCGATTTTAACAAACGATTGGAATAAATCATTAGAATCCCCCTATTTTTGGCCTGAATAGAATCCGTAAGTTATAAATTTCTTGTGCCATATTATATTATAATAATAATGAAAATTTAGGTGACTTCTTACCAGCAACATAACAGAGGTTTTCTCGGAACTTTGAGGTGAACTCCATAGTGCTGGTGAAGAATCAACAACAATTTTCTCACTGTACATATTTGGGAATATGTGGAGACCTGACGTGTGATCCCAAGCAAATGCTATAGGAGGGAAACAGCGAAGCTTACAGAGCTCTGTTGTACCAAGAAAGAACTAGCTTAGCCAAAAAGATAAGAGAAAAAAAATACTAGGTTCAATATTGTACAAGAATGTTAACAGATTACAACTATTTTTTTCATTAATAATGTTTTACATTAATCCATGACAACAAATAGAACCAAAAAACATAAAATGAAAAACTACTAGTTATATAAATCCTTACTGCTATTATCTTCATCTCCAGCCTGTTCGTCTGGAAGTCCAGAATTCTTTATCCCACAGCCTGCAGCCTTCAAAGAGAACATGACAGGCAGAAGGCCCAAGCTCGTGGTAAATGACAGATTCAGAGCAAGAGGATGATCCTCCTTCAAAGACATTTCCTGCATTGAACCCAAGTCATGCACGGTTAAAATTAAACCATTCAAATTGAGTTTGAAGTTTCAACAATTTTAAATATTCCATAATAAAGTAGCATCTAGAGATGTTAACCTTATAAGAATAACTAGGTATCGGCATAGACCAAGGGGAGAACTCTCGTTCCCCTTCCTCTGGATTAAAAAACTGCCCGACAGCCATGGAAACTGCTGGTGGAGGTCTGCCTGAAATAGTCTGATCAATAGACTGTCAACATTTTACTAGAGAGTGGAAGTATTATTCAACATAAGCCAAACTAACTAGTTCAAATTCAAATCTTTTTTCATTTAAAAAACCATGAAAAGGTGAGAAGAGAAAGACAAAGGGAGATGACAGCCAGTTCAACTAAGCAAAGCCTACTACAATGACATAAGGAGCAAACCAACCATCAACAATGAAGGGAAACAATACCGGACGAGGTGCAACTGAGATGGTCAGGAATCTGAAACCACGCATGTCCTCAGGTCCCAAGCGAAATATAGCCGAAGGAGAAGCTTGCTCTGTCTGGCTTCCAGGTTCAATCTAATAAGACAGAGCATATCCACAAATAAGAGAATGCAACAATTATCCCATTAAAACATGGTCATGAATGCAAAACTCAGTACCTGTGTTGGTGCTGGTCCTGATGGAATGCGCACCATCCTTGATGTCACATCGAGGATTCTTATACAAATAGGCAATTCTGAAGTTGAGTTTCTTTTTTCTGGCCACAGATGGAGTCTAACCCCAGAACACGGAGCAAGGTTTGTCACGAACATGAAGTGGCTTCTTCCATTTGACCCCTGCACGTATTGATTAAAGTCTGAGCACTATCAGATATTGGAAATTCAAAAAATAAAAGAAAATTAACAAATTCTATCTGCATGACAAGAACAAGTGGAAAGGAAAAAGAATATATCACGGTCCAGTATTATTTTGTAATGCATCAAAAGTATTTTTCCCCAGTCATATTCATGCAAACACAGTATAAATTAAATTGGTGTACACATCATTTCTATGTCAATGAAATTGTACATGCACAAGATACAACAAACTAATTTCCAGATCATGTTTTTTAAATGAAAACAACTAAAGAACCTAGCTTGGAAAGATTGATGAAAAAGTAAAAGAGGGGGCTGAGAAAAAAGGAGATTAAGAACAATCAGGACAAAGTATCTAACTCAGCAATAAGCTTGAAATTAAGTTCATAATGATTTCAGTATTGAGTAGATGGAAAATTTGCTGATGCTAACCAATTTTTGTATGTCTAACCACCGTCTTCGACCATCCATAGCTAAAACAGTGACGGTGGTCGTCTGAATGTATAGGTCCCTCTCAAGGCCATCATCACTCCAATGAACATTGCTAGGACATGCAGTGGAAGTGTACAGCGATTCTGCAATCATATTACACATGTCATTCAGTGATATAACATCATGACTACTTTCTCTCTTTATGTGTCAACATTGCTAAAATAGCTATAAAAACAGATTCAAAACTTTAGCAAACTATAAAGAGGAATACAATGGATTTATCCAAACAAACAATGTGACAATACAGTACCAGTTTTATCTTTTACGTCTCTAGTAGGAATGTGTATTGACTGCTGAGATAAGTGTGATTGCATCCTCCAATCGAAACTCTGGGGTATCCCACTACGAAGCATTTTTGAGAATATCGCTGTTCTTATTCGAGTGTCAGAAAATGGCTGGCCTGTCCCGGAGTCTACCAAACTAAGGAGGGTGTGCGCTAACTAGATAAGAGCATGTGTTAAGAACTGTTTTTATGATAATTAAATCTGGGTTCAATTAGTCACTTACTTGGATAACTAATTGATTACACCATAAAATAGCTTGATGTTCCATTGACAACCACACATTTCTCATGCCCGTACTACTGATCACAAAGCCATGAGTGGGAGGCACAATGCCATCAAGGGATTCTGACTTGGATCTTACCTAAAGACAAAAAACAAGAGTAACAGCAGCCACAGAGTCAAGGCACATAGCAAGAACTTATAGTACCACAAACACAAAATACTTATATAGTATACACCGATGTGTACGTACAAATGAAGTTTGAGCATAAACTACCGAGAACCCCCATAGTGACACAAAATTATAAAACCCCGTCTCCCCAAAAATTATATAACACAGGAAAATACGAAAAATATGTATTTACCTGATAATCATTATAACCACCAGAAATGGATATAACAACAACATGGGAGAGAACAGGACCAGACACGTGATGTCCTGCTCTAGTTGTTTGGACCTCATATCCCTTTCTCCATTCATCATTAACACGTTCAAAGTAGTGACCCAAGGAAGGCTGCAATGCCACAGGAGGGTATCTGAACGAAATAGGTACATTTCATCAAACACTAATTCATGCATTCACTTTGACAATGAGAGTTATCATAGAAGCTAAAAACTCACTGGTGGGGGCTGGAGAGAGTAACAATTGTTTCAACTGCTGATTTCCTCAAACGGTGATGGATAACTGCAGCTCTAGCAACAAAACCACCCATAGAGTGACCAACCAATATCACACTTTTTGGAGAACTCCCAGAGGTTGCAGCACCTTCTCTTTGTCTAGCCTTATAAGATTCTTTGTATTGATCCAAAATCTGCACACAAGATTGTATGTTAAACATCTCTTATAAACTAAAAGAATGTGAGAAAACTGATAAACTACAACATGACCAAGAAAAGAGTGTCAACAGGGGAGAAGAATTGACAAGATGGTTTGGTTATGTGTTGTAACGTCTTTTTTTACCGGCGCATTAAATTATTGTTGACAGTTTCTGTGACCCCGCATAATTTGGATGGGACTGGATCATGTCAAGGATGAAGACAAGCATTCGGACTATTTGAAATGTGAAATTCCAATATAAGTAGTTATATTACTGAACACATTCTGTTGAACGTAGAGAAGTGCATGTAATATTTGTGTCATTTACTCCTTCATAACACTTCCTCGTAATGCAATATTAAGAAAATGTAATACGATCTCAAAGACATGTTTACCATGCATAAAAAAGTTTCATCTTCGTATGCAATTGGAAGAAAATAATGAGAGTTCGAGACAGACCCTGTGAATGGAGTTGACAACATATTCAGCATGTTCTTCAAGAATAGCACTATCCATAGCAGAATGTTCCCCTTCGAGATCCACCGTGAACCAGTCCAACCTGGAATCATACTGGTTGCGCAACTTAAAGGAAGTCACATCAATATCCTCCCCTCCCTCTTCAGGAGTTAAGTAAGCATCCTGATAATATGTACGCTCTAGGGGCCCCGCTTGATATCCCCTATCAGATTCTGCTGCAAGTGACCGAACCTACAAAAACCGAAAATTCAGAACAAACACAAAAGCCAACATTCCATTGTCATAAAGACACAAACTTTCCAAAAAAAATTGCCAATAAAACACGAAGGGCGAGCATTTCAACAAAAACCCAGCTCCCATTTCCTCACCTGCTTGTAGCTGCCGCCATTTCCCGGAATAAAAAGCACGGGAACGCCGCTCAGCTTCTTCAGATGCTCCTCGAAATCGATCTTCTTCCATCCTTCGTGGTACAAATACAAGCTATATTTCGCAGGCGAAACGGGAGTCGTGGTAGGGATGGGAACATAAGTGGGATACATGTACGTCATGATGCATCCATTGGAGACAGGCTTCAACAAATCATATAAACCCGCGAAACAAACACACAAGAGGAAGGCGACGAGCAGTGCTACTCTGGATTGGGCTTTAAATCCTTGCAGTTGCATTGTGAAAGCGGGAAATTGCGGCTCGATTAATTAATCTCCGCATTCACCCACAATTTAATGACTAATTTCCTGTAAAAACAAATTAATTAGCAAACTAATTGAGAGGAAGAAAGCATTAAATTGAACTGAAATTTCCATAATAATTTTTAAAAAGAGAGAGAGAGATCCGTTACAGAAATTTAGTTAAAAAAAGAGAGGGAAAGAAGAAGGTGGATTGGAAAGTGCTTACGAGTGAGGCGATAGATCTGGGAGGAGGAGCTGAAGAGCGACGGCGAGGGGTCACCGGATCGGAGATTTGAGCTGGTGGAGCTCGGAATTCAGATTTTCGAGCGAGAGAGAGAGAGAGAGGACAACACTCGCAATCTCCGACACTGCTGGCCAAAATAGAAAGCAACAGACAAGGAGAGAGCGCAACTGCTTTTACGGGTCGGATCGGGTGGAAAAGTCGGATTTTTTGCCAGGAAAAGTTAATGGGTAAAGTCTGAAGTTATGGAGATTAATCTAAAAAGTAAACAATATAAATAAATAAAATAAAAACTAACGAGAGGTTTAAAAAAAATTAATTTTAATTAAAAAAACAAATAAAGGTGTAATGTATAGTACCAAAAAAAAATAAAAATGTGATTTTTTGTTAAAAACGAACAATACCAAAAATGTTTCGTTAAAACTCCCAATAAACAATCACAACAAAATTTGTTTGAGTGAAACTTTAATTTGAAGAAAAAAAAAAGTAACTAATCATGTATCGTATAACTTTTTATCGATTAAAGAGACACTAAAATAATGAGATTAAATCACATTTAACATTATCTTATAAGCATGTTTTTTTCAACTTATATTATAAGTAACTAGACACTAAAATATGTATTTTCTCAGTGTTTTCCCAACACCAATACATAGTGTAAATAAAGGTAAATAATGGGGAATGGAGAAAACATAGGTTAACATACGACTTCCTGACTCCAATTATTTGGAATGGAATTTCACCCCTTCCAAGGCCATGTGCCCATTTGTCTCTTTCATTGCCATTTAACACCCCTAGTTACCTTTTTAATCATTTATCTTCTTCAAAACATTTGATCCAACATTCGAAAATTAAGAAGAGTGAAAAATAAAAATGAATGTTTTCGGTTGTGTGAATAGTATTATCCTAAAAGTATATAGCGCTCCAGAAACCCTAAATCGAAACGAAGATATATATAAGAGAGATCATAGAGGCATCATTTCATTTCATGAGGCTCTAAATAAAACAACAGCAACAACAAAACTTTATCCCACTAAGTAGGGCCGGGTTCATATGCGTCTAAATGCATAAAGAAATTTAATTGAATTGAGAACTATATTAATGAGAAACAGTAGTACATCATAATGCACAGGGAAAAAAAATGGCGCAAGAAAACGTCCGAATGCGGCGCTCCTTGCTACAAAGGGAGGGTAAACATTTCACAGCCTCATGTACAATCCTACTCTCAGGCAACTTCTCTATCTTACAAAAACACAGAACATGACACGGTCACAAGGGATGATTTCGAAACTGAAACAACCCAAGAGATCGAAAAGGAAACCACCAAAACAATGTCGTAGAATTCCAGGTAATGACAGCAAAACCTGTTTTCTCTGGCTCAGTTTCTAACAGAATACACCGGCGGAGATGATTGTGCTGTGTGGCACCATCGCTCGGGGTGTTTGTCTCCTACCTAATATGAGAACTCGTGACCTCGAAGTGAGATGTATTTCTTGACCCAGATGGCGATGTCCTCTGCACAAGCCTGAGCCTGAGGGGTCTTGAGAAGCATATCAAGGGTTGCAAATTCGTGAACTGCATCTTTATACTCCAGTACAGGTGCATCAACGTTTACCTTCCGAAGTTCCTCTGAGTAAGCAATGGCGCGGTCTCTCATCCAATCATGTTCTGCCACTACTGTAAGGGTCGGAGGCATAAGCTTTAAAGGTGGGCCCCTATCTGGGATGAGGGGATTGGCAGCTGGGTGATCCAAGCTATACTCTTCCTCAGGTAAAAATAGTTTCCATGCTAGTATGCACATTGCCTTGTCATAGAAATAGGAGTTTGCCAGTTTTATCTCAGAGTGGGTGGGAACACTTCCAATGAAGAACGGGTACATCAGGACCCGTGCAACCACCTTCACAGGGTCCAAAAGCTTGCCTGCCTCTACAGCTTTCCGGGCCACATAGTCCGCAATGTTCGCACCACAGCTTACACCAAGGAGAACACATCTGTTTGTGATATCAGAACAAGAAGTTAGAAATTTCCCATGTAGCCTTCTTAAATTCCAAAAGCGGGAAAAAAGAACAAACAGAAGAAACTATATTACAGAACGAGAAAATGCAGATAATAAGTGAATTTATACCTAATGTAGGCAAACAGCTATTCAATTTAAACAAAAATGGAATCGAGATTGTGCTGCCAATCAACTGGAATGTCATAGAAGAAGGGAAGCAAAATGCAGAATGCTGACTGACTTAGAGAGACAGCTGAGTAAATCTTCAAAAATTAACGGAACATAAAAGTAAGACATATTCTTCTCTGAAGGGGAATCATTAAGATAATGATGTCACACATTGAAACCCCGTAGGCCAATACTGGGCAACAAGACAACAAGTTAGTCTTATATATTTCATTGTGCTTAGGTCATTCCATAGCGGATATGCCAGTAGCTTCTAGAAAGCAAAGATAATCTTACATCAACATATAGAAATACTGCTCCACCTTCTACTGGTTCCTTAACCTATCTACTCTTTTCACTTTTCATCAAGAAATCTTGAGATTTGCGAACAAATTTGGGATGAAAGCAAAGACTGTTTTTCTCTTAACCTACATGAATCCAGCATATACTCTAATATAAGGGGATCAACATATCAAACGGGGCAAAGAAAAGCAGAAATTACTTTAGAAACAAACCTTACCAAATTCTCTGGCAAATTAAAATTCAGTCATCAATCGATACTTGCCCTTCTAAGTTGAAATTAGCCCTATTAACCAACCAGTGTATCTATTTATATACATATACGACTGAATTGACATTAACCGAAGTTCTTGGGAGATGGAAATGAACTCAAAAACTAAAGCATTGCCACCAGCAACCAGCCTAGACAATTATTTTAAGTTGGGAAAACCGGTCCCAAGATTTGGCTAACAATATTGCCATTATTAAACCAATTGGCAATCAAACAAGTATCAAAACTCAGTTACGAGAAACCAATAACAAGAAACCAACTCACGCATCTCGTAAACTCCAAAGAAATGCACTTATGTAAATCACACTATCAAAATCCACAAACTGAACTAAGAAACTGTAAACTCATATATCACCATCAATCATAACACACTAGATTAGAAATGCAAGTTAAAAGTGATTAAAACAAGATTATAACCTTGTTGGATCTCCATGGGCAGCTAACCAGGGCTCAACCATTGACGCCCCGAACGAGTCCACGATATGCCTATGAGAATCAGTCTTCTTAAACTCCGTAACGCCACCGAGCGCTCCCTTTCCACTTCCCATGGACTTACAACACTCAGCTAAATTCGCTTGCTTCCCAAGCCAATTCAACACCTTCAACCCGTCCTCAAATGCTGCAGGGTACCGATTCTCCGGGGCAAGCCGATAACCCACCGCCAATACTACGACGTCACAGAGCTTCGCAATCCGCCTGCAGAAGATATCATTGGCCACCGAATCATTACTCCCACTGACCCAACCGCCGCCGTGAAACTGCAACATGACCGGCAATTTTCGACCTGTCCTGGTCGAATTGCCCGGCGAGTAGCCTCTGTACACTCCGGCGCCGGCATTGGCCATCAAATTCAATCCCTCCATGTCATTGCTACACCCATAACTGTTCCGTCTCTGCTCACTTTTCGCCAAATTGGACACCACCGGATTGCCATAGCTGTTGCGCCGAGAAGGGGTGGCCGGTAAATTGTTAAGGCTCTGCCGGACCGGATCGGCTCGGTCGGGCCCGTTATTGAGATCGGATCGCTTCGGTGCGGCGATAACCCTAGGCTTGGAAGCGGGTTCGGGTGGGGCGAGGGCGGACTCGGGGAGGAAGATTCGGATAGAAAGAGAAGTGAGGGGGTCGATGTGGATGTCCTTGGTGGCGACGCCGTCGTCAAATACCGGATTGGGTGCGACGATGGTTTCTTCGGGTCGGGAGGTGACGCCAAAAGGGTTGAACTCGTCGGGTTGGTTTTGGATCCGGTTCTGCAAACGGTGCTTCAAGAGGAACTTGAAGAACACGCTGTAGAGCTGCACAGCTACGCTTGGCATTTCTCTCTCTCTCTCTCTCTCTCTCTACAAATTGTTGGATTTGCAGAGACTGGAAAAATGAGAAATGGGGGGTGGGATTTTCTGGGTGTTAGCGTAAATTCATGGCGGATTAAGGATTGAGATTAAGGGTAAATCAATCTCCCCAGTGAAATTGGATTCACATGGGATTGGGGTTTTGTAATCGGAGAGAGAGAGAGAGAGCTTCAATCTGAATTTTAATGGCTTCAATGGCGTCTCTCGGATGGCTGCGGCTGGCTTGGTCAAATTTTATCATTTTTTATTTTTCTCAATTTTTTATGATTTCCAATTTATTTTATTTTCAAGGAGAATTCTGGATTCTGACTTCTTTGTTTGAAAAGAGAAAAATATTTATTAGCAAGAGGAATTATCAAGTGTTTCATCTTCACGCTGTGATGGAGGTACTTGCTGCATTTTTAAGTGTACGCCAAACCACTTGATTGTTGAGTACAACAATTAGACAAGAGGTAAAAAATTCTACGTCGACCGTTTTGACAAAAAAAAAAAATTTGATTTTTTGGTTTTAGCGGAGATATTAAAGTCATATATTAATTGACATTTTTTATTTTGCTGTCAAATTTGAAGAAACGTTAAAATTTATTTTATTTTAATGTATATATGTTTTATTTTTCTTTGCTTATTAATTATTTTATTATTAAATTATTACCTACTTGATTTTATAATAATAATAAAAATTATTTTAATTTGATGTTGAGTTGGAATATGAGACTTTACAAAATGTTATTTTGTTGCATCATCTATAAAAATAAAATTTAACATCTTAATTTGACAACCCCATTACTTAGTTCGGAAGTTGTTTATTTCTCAATTATAACATTTATTTAAGAATTTGCTATTTAAACCACATTTCTTAAATAACGATAGTAAAATAAATAAATTAATAATGAGTATAATAAAGTTCATCTCTTCATTGAAGCTAAGATCATTAAAAATCTAAATTTTTTTACTTTAGTGTGGGATTTAATATATTGAATTGAATGGTGACTATGAGTGTAATTGATGCTCCAAAATAGTTGTCCCGCCCTCCTCCTCAACGCATGATTAAAATAATCGCCATATTATCCTCTTTACTGTAAATAAATATCTTAAAGTACTAATAACAACTCATTTATAAATATGAAAATGTGAAATTACTTAGACAACCAGCTAATTCTGAGTCTACAATACTTTTTTTTTTTTTTTCCTAATATCGAAAGAGATTTCAAAGTTTAACGTTTTGTTTTGAAAGTGCTTTTAAAATGACCGAAAACGATTTTAATGAGAGCACTTTTGGAACCAATCATTAGTAAAAATGCATGTGAATCTTGAAAAAACACTTAAAGTGCTTCCTATAAGAAGCACATAACTGATGCTTTTGAAACACATAAACACTTTCACCAAAAACGATTTCAATCATTTTAAAGACACTTCTAAACAAGCCCCAAATCCCGTTTTCGATTGGTAAAAAGAAGTAAACAAGTGGATAATCATGATTTGACTATGAAAATTGAAGAGATAAGGTAGGAGTCTCTCTCACTTTTCATATTCACTCCATCTTTCTCCTCTTCATCTGCGTCATTTGACGAGTAACTTCAATCAGTTTTTTAGTTCAGAACATAAAATAATCAAATCATCCTCCCATTTCCTTTTCATTCAATTTGTTTCCAAGTGTGTAATTGGACCAATTAGTATATCCTCGTCAGCTACAGATAGGCCATTAATAATTGGAATCAAACATGAATTATTGTTCAAACCAGGTGCAATCAAGTGGGCCACAGAGCAGTCAAGATGACGGTATTTCAAACTAATCATGCACTATCTCGCTCCCGAAATGTCAAGATGATGGTATTTCAGACCAATTAGGCACTATCCCGCCCCCATTGTTAGGATGACAATATTTCAAACCAATCATGCATGTCCCATCACCGAGATGTCAGGATGACAGTAACGCTAAGGAGACTCTCAAACTGTGACTCTTTATGGACTCTCTGACACCTCACAGTTTAATGTCTATGCTCGTGCCAATATTATATAACATTGTACCAAAAACATGAGGTGACAGAGAATCTCAGGATAGTCTCACTTTTGAGAGGATCTCCTTATCATTTCTCTCCAAACCAATCAGGCACTGTTCCACCTCCGAGTTGTCAGGATGATGGTATTCCAAACCAATCATGCTCGGACTGAACTCCGGAATTTAGGCGTTACAGGGATGGATACATTTTACAAAAGCAACATAGTTTGACGATGATGAATTGATGATGATACATACAATACAAGTAAACGAAGATTGAGGAAGAGGATGTCTCTATTAAACCAAACCCCAAACCCCAAAATATGTAACCACTGATACCTCAATTTCAAGCTTTTCTGTAAACTTTAGAACCCCGACGACGAAGGACCAGCTTTACTCGCCACACCTGCCGAGACCATGCTTGTGTTGTGGCAGCAGCACCCCCGTTGTTCTTCTACACCCAATCCGATATGTACAGCCCAACATCCCGATATGGAAAGCCGAAAGGGGGCTAACTGTATGCCAGATTGAGCAGTATGCTCTGTGACTTGATCACCGGACAACCCAAATTTCTGCATGTAGGGGAGGAGCCAACAACAAGAAGATTGACATCTCAGAACTTATACAGCAACGTCAGTTTATCGACTGCATAATAATTTGAACATCGAAACCACTGTAATCACATCACGGGGTATCTCAAAGTTCCAAGCCAGAAGGTTTGCCGGTGGCTCCTTTGGGAGACACAAGCACTGCTTCATTGCTCGTAGCATTCTTTGCAGCAATCTCTTCCAAACGTTTCCAAGTATTTTCACGTTTCAAACCATTTACAGTCTCTTGTGCTTCATCTTCCTGGAATTTGAGCAAGCATTCCTCAAAAAGCTCAGGGTCAATATCAGAGAAAATCTTACGGACGTTTAGTGTCAGGCTCTGTACTGCCTGGTTCCAGTGGTTTCTTGCATTTTTCTCCAATGAAGGGAATATGATTGGCAGTAGGACATGGCGGTTCTGTTTGATTAGGTTCACAATGTGATCATTATTCCATAAGAACAGAGCTCTCTCTGCCACCTGCAAATGAAGCACGAACTCGATATATGAGATTGAGAGCAAGAGAGCTTAGAGCAGACAAAGCAAATCTAGAGTACACAAACAAACTATCATGAACCCATGTTAAAGAAATCGTAAATCTAAAGTACAGAAATAAATTAAGGAAAATATCGGTTTCCATTTTGTTTCAATGCAGTTGAAAACCGAAATCACGTTTTCTTCTACATACTATAAAGCCCGTAGATCGTTCCATAACTGACTTAGCTATGACCAGAAATTTCCTTTCAAAGATACTGACCAACTTGTTACTCTACGGGTTTCATACTTAATTACAAGAAACTTAATAGATTCCAGAACAGACCAGAATATTGCAAGAGTAACTCAAAACAGCATCTTAAGATCTACGATTTTAAATTTTGAAATGCCTAAGGTGCATCTTCACAAAGAAATATACCAACAAAAGTTCATTAAAATATTACTTTCTCCATGGTACCATAATTTGTAAGCTTTGAAAAGATTCCACAGAGGATACAAACAAAATGAAAAAGCATATAACTCAACAGACATACTGCTATGTTTGAAATAACAAAGGTTAACACAGGCCTGTACAGAAATAGGAAACTAGCAAGAAGAAAACAGATGAAAGTGGAGAGGCTGCCCACCTGAAAATGTGAACTGCTCAAGCAACGACCAATTTGGCGAAACAGCGGCACCATGCAGCGCTGGAACTCTGCAGGCTGAGTTGCTTCCAAAACTTCTTCCAGTTCACCTAAGAACATGACCTCCTTAGAACTATTTGTAATTGGCCAATATTTGAGTAAACCACGAATTATTGTATCAGCAAGTTTGCAGTCTTTCTCCACAAATTGAGTAATGCAGTACGATAACTGCTGGTGGTACAAGGGTATGCATTTTGGTTTGTGAAGTGGAATAAGCACTCGAACAAGAAAGAGTTTGTGCTCTTCTTTCAGGGGCAGAGCAAAACCGTTTATTATACTTCCCAAAATCTCTAACAGCTCTGCAATCCCATTATGCTTTTCAGTTTCAAAAATAAAATGATAGAAGATGTTGTTGATTGCTTTCCGGATGAACGGGCGGTACACCATAAATTTCCCATAGATGCGGTGCAGAACTGTTTTCAAGTAATCCCTCTCTCTGTGGTCCTCTGAATCAAAAAGACCTAGCAACCTGAGAACAAAGGAGTGATCTATGTATCTCTTAGCCAACTTTGCATCCGTCTCAGGTGATGCCACAAACCTCAGGAAGAATTCATACACAATTTGCAAGTGCGGCCATGCTGGGTCCATTGAAGGCTCTTCCTCTTCTAAGTCAAAGGCCTCTAATGCTTTGTTTTCAAGGGGTGTAGAAGTGAGTGTTCTAAATAAATTTATGCTCACCATCTTTACGATTTCTTGCATGACAGTTTCTGAGAATTTCCCATTAGCAGAAGCAATGTAATCCACAAGCTCTACCAATGTCTGTCGCTTGATCTCCTTTTCCTTGATGTTCTTCGCTGGGTCATTGAAGTCAAAGACAACACAACACAAGTTCAACTTTTTTATCAACAAATTCTGCTTCTCTGCATTCGGGACATCTTTGAAACTAGGCAATGCCTCATATGGAGAAGCCAATGAGTTCCCATTAAGCCTTGAAGTCACATTTACTCCAAAGTTTGGAGTAGAATTAGCGCTCGAAAAAGATGTAGTACTCGAGCTCGCGTACTTGTTACTTGATATAGAGTTGCCTCTTGAACCGGTGGAAGCATTTGAATTAGAGGTAGAGGATCCTCCCACACGATGCTCAGATGACTTGGGCTTCCTCGGGAGCCTATTAAGTATCTGTTTGATCATAACTCAATCGACAAAGGAAAAGCTACTAGAGCAAACACAGCATCGGTGATACCCGAAAGACAAGTCTAATCAGGCTAGAAAACCCCAGAAACACAAAGCCAAAATCTGGCACAAAGAAGCAAGAACCGAAACCTATAAACTTCTCATGTCTTTCCTTGGTAAACACAGTGACTTCCCCTTAATTAGAAACCAATGTTCAAACCCAGTTGGGGAAATCTGGAGCAGTGATACCAAACCCACCTCAAATGAGAACAAAGCTGCATATAAAAATCCATTCGGACCCGAAAATTAAACAGATTACTAGAAATTTCCAATCTTTAATTACCTAAACAATGCAAAAACAACAGCTTTGCTAAACTTTAATCTCTGATCCATTAGCAAAAGCAAAATCCAAGTAAAGCTTGACTTTTTACAACAATCTAACATCACAACCTATATCGGGAAACCCAGATGTAGAAAACCTCAAAACAATCGAATTTGCGTTCCAAGATTAGAAAGTTTGACTTGTGCAAAGACCCACATAAAAAAATAAACGAAAAATACACTGAAATTTTGCCCCTTTTCACCAAAATTGACAAGAAATTCAGCTGGATCATGACAAAACAAGATCTGGAAAACCCATTTGGCATTCTCCAACAAAGATTAACATGCACAAATTTCAAAGCCAGAAAGTGGAAAGTTATTGCAGAGCTGGAAAAACATGCAATGAAGGGAACAGAGAGTCAATTTTCGGAGAAAATAATGAAATGTTCGGAGATACTTACAGAGAGAGAGGTCGGAGCTGTTGTTTCTTGTCTTGCCTTTTGGAGATAGAGAGAAATAGGAAAAAGGTGGGGTGGGAGGGGTGTTGAGGAACAGAAACTCTTTGGCGGCTGTGAGCCCTTGTTTTTGTCCGATGATTTTTCTTTCTTTTTTCTTACATGAAAATTGTAAAATTTATGGTTTTGATTGAAAAAACGAAAATAAAAAAAATTGTCAAATTTATAATATTATTTATTAATTTATTTGTTTTAACTTTGATCAGGAATTTAAATTTTCAACCTCAAAAGACCAAAACTGTTCCTCCTTGCTCTCACTTTGATTCACTGCAGATGACGAGAGTCGAGAGAGGTCGCATTTGACTAAAATAGCCCTCCAATCTACAGACACTTTCGGTTGGAAAGAGTCTTTGGAGAAGAAAGTGAAAGGTTGAAATTGTAATTTTAGCACTTGATAAGATTAAACTGCCTATTTGCCTCCTGAACTATCACCCAGCTTTCGATTTTCCTCCTGAACTTTTTAATTGGAAAATTAAGGACTTAAACTAATTTTTTTGGCCAATTTGCCCCCTGTTGTTAATTTTTCATTCATTCCATCCAAATTTCTGTTAAATGGAAGCATGTGCACAACGTGTGTGGGTAGTTCGGTCGTTTCATTCTTTAAAATAATTAAAAACCTTAGATTTCTAAAATATAAACTTATGCAAATATGTGTGATTCTATAGCTTTTGTGTCTGAAGGTCTAATGAAGTGATGTTTTTGTCCACAAATGAGAGTTACGAGGTTTGCACATGATAAAAGTTAACATTAATTTGAATGAAATCTATGAAAAACTAATGGTAAGGGGGGAATCAGCCAAAAAAATTAGTTTAAGTCTTTAATTTTCTAATTAAAAAGTTCAGAAGAAATCGAAAGTTGGGTAATAGTTCAGAGAGTAAATCGGCAGCTTACTCCACCTAACAAAGCCAAGTGAGATGTCACTGTGCAGTGTGCCCTTTAACCGACCGCCGCGGTCGAAATTTCAGTAAAATTGTTTGATTACAACAAATTCGAACCTATATTAATTAAACTCTAGGGTTTTATTAGCGATTCTGATCAATCTGACTACGCAAATATTTGCAAACAGAACTCATTAATTATCATAATTCATATACGAAGCTCATTTTTCGTTTTCTTCCGCTTTGTCTCGACCGACTTATGACTTGTTTTGCGCGGCTGCGCCCCGTCAAGAGGGCAACCATTTCCCTCCACAAATAAAAAGCAAAATGACATGTATAAAAGAAGACATTTTTCACGGCTCGATGCACAAATGTAATAATATAATTAGTTGAAAATTTTAAAAAATATATATATATATTCCAACTAATTGTACAGACAATTTTTCCGACACGCTTAAAACTTTCTCATATAAAAGGGCAAAGAAAAAGACAGAAAATCCAACTTTTATGTAATCTTTCATCATTTACTTGATTAAACAACGACATTTACTCACAATTCCAGCATTTTCAAAGAAATAATTACCCTTCTAAAAGAATATTAAAGCTAAAAAAAAGGAAGTAAAGCCCTATGGTTCAACAACTACTTCTCACATCTGTGACGTTTCAGCAACTTACATTTAGGTCAGATTAATCAGATACATGTAAAAATCGAACCAACAACCAATCTTGTCAGTTACCCTAAGCATGAAACTCGAAAGACCGATCGCTGCACAGGACGGGGCTAAGAAGTACACGTGCATAAGTCGCTACATTGTAGTTTCCTAATCATCCATGGACAAAAACACCCCAGGAAATGTCTGCAGCTTACATCTCGTTGGGAGCAGTGGAACTTCAACATGATACAATCATTTCGGTTCGGAGCCATTGTCAAGCATGTACAACAGCACTGCTAGGAAGGTTCACGGTTTCCTCCAAACAAACGAACTGCGCTGAGTTGGAGGGGGGAAATGTACAGAACATCAAAGAAATGATACAGGCACGTCAAGTTGTCAACAATAATTTGGGAAAGTGGAAAGTGTCCCGGGAAATGGAAACAAAACCATCGCAGTGACCAAATAGCTCCTTGACCGATAATTCAGGTCGCTCAAAATTCAGTTTCAGTGCTCCATTAAGGCTGTTTCAGTTTCTGAAAGTGGTGCTGCAAAAAGAGTCGAACAGAACTCTCAGCGGGAAGAAAATATGGAGGGACAAAACAAAAGAATTATAGTGTAAAGAAGCTAGAAAACTATATAGCTCGACCAGGAAGCATACATATATTAATCACACTGATACACAAATGGAGCCAGCTAAGATACAAATGGTTCATTTTCGACGACTTTACTTCGACTTGCAATATAATTAGTGGAGGATGTTCTCACAGGAAGATAAAAGAAGTGTAGAAAACCTATATAATTAGTGTATATAGGTCCAGTGGTGATTGATCTCAATGCTATAATGGCTATCCCCAAGGTTTGACGATATAAGGTAGAAAACCTAGTGCCAGAACCAGTACAAATGACCATATACTTGGAATGACAGAAAGCATTCAATAATAAAATGAAGTTACTGATAACAACATCTACATATACAAGCCAATATAACGGAACTAGTTGGTGACCAGAGCAACATACCAAGTAAGTCTTCATAATCTGCTAATAGTGATGAGTCCATTAGCAAAGGAGGTGAGAAAACCTGCTCCCGAGCTTCCTCAAAGTCATAAAATGATCTCTGTCTGTCCAAAACAGCACAGTTTGAACCAGCAGCGGAAAGAAACCCATTTACTTGGTCAAAATCATCAAGTGAATCTAAATCATTCAACGCTTCAGATAATTCAGCGTACTTGTTCCCCACATTACCATCAGGAGCACGATTTTCATGAAAGGAAGCCTCGGTCTGAGCTGAAAACCTTTTACTCCTTAATGAAGCCCCTTTAGACTCTTGGCCTAGACGAGAAAACCCAGATGATGAAAGAGGTAAAAAGAAATGCTCAGAGCTTTCATCAGAATGGCTGCCTCGTGATGATTCGGAACTTAAGGAATTCTGTGACAGCGCAGCTTCTCTAACAGATCTCTTTAGATTCTGGACATAATAATTGTCACTGTCTGCATAACATTAAACTAAAAATCAAAAACCTTTACAACAAAGCTGTTCAACCACCAATAATCCGGATATAAAATGAAATGCCTTGGGCAAGCGGACACGCTTATAACACAATGAGAATTTGAGGAACCAGGCACAGATAACAGACCTTGTGGTAGATTATCTATGTGATTATTTGATAAAGGCTGCTCCACAGACTTCCTTTCAGGAAAGTTCTCTATTTGGTTTGAATGAGCAACTGAAGCAGGGCGCTTATGCATATTTGCACCTTTCCCAGAAGAATTAGAAGTCAAGTTAAACAACTGTGGGAGCTTTAAAGCAGGGCTGGATGACACCTTTTCGAGCTGAAAGGTAGACAATTTTGAAGTCACCTCAGCCACATCATCACTGTTGCTTTCCTGAATTGTTCCAAAGGAAACCAAACAGGTTAAATGAATTCTATGCTGCAATAATTCAAGTCTAGACATGATTTTAGTGGGTACAAGGTTTGCATGAAATAGGTTCAAAATTACCAATGTCCTTCCACTGCTCTGTGCTTGAATAGGTGAAGTTGACCGACCAGGTTGTTTGGTCATCGGAGGCAGACTAGATGAAATGCTATCTACTTTATCTGTACATTCTGATATTGACCTTTGTATTGCCGGAGCAACTTCCTTCAGTTGGTTAATGAGAACCTACAGAAGTTATGAATTCAAATCTCAGCATAGCGTCGTGAGTCATAACAAATAAATTATGCACGAGAGATGAAGGGGACTAAAGAAAGGCATATGGACAAATAATCTCACTTTCATTATTGACTGTTCTATGATGACTATTCAGTTACATAATTCCAAGCAATTTAATATGCACTACCCCATATTACAACAACTTCCTACCAACAGAAGATCAACTTGAAATACTTCATGCATGATGGAATATCAGCATGGTGAATATCAGTGTATTAGTAGACCTCTTAAACGACAGACTACTCAAATAATACAGATATTCACGATGGCTCAAAAAGCACATGAAGAAATTAGAAACCAGTTGACTCTAATGCAAATTCCCATAAGTCAAACTATATAAGCTGACACCACTGTCGCAAAAGCAAAGAATTATTGCCAGATTTCAAGACTCGAATGCATAATTCCATTTAAAGTTTAAGCTCGATGCTTGCCAATCTCTTTGCATTTGCCATCAAATACAGTCACATTGCGGCTACCTCACGTATTGGTTCCTTCATCATATAACTTCTTATGTAATAACCAGTACTTTTAGCTAAAGAAAAAGCATTACCTGAAAGCTAACCAAGTGTTGCTGATGTTCAGCAAGAGTTGCAGCTAGAGACTCAGCATGACCACTTGAACTGCCATCCTGTGCACTTCTTAAAATTTCTGGACCCTCTCCCTCATTAGCCTTTGCCTACAAATTAACATTGCATAACACCAATTTCACTACGTTTTTCTAACTTGTATCCAACATTCTCATGAACATATATGAAGTAGCATACCATGTGAAGTGATTGTTTATGAATACGCTGTAAAGCATGCGTCCAACGCCTGATAATTTCTGCCACGTCAACAGTTGGATGGACTCTTCCACTTCTTTCATCTGCTACTTGTGAATGGGATGAATCTGCTCCATCATTTTGTTCTTTTCCATCCGCATGTGTTGGAATAAAGTCACCAGACTGGAAAGATAAGACATCTCCATAAGGAACCTGAGAACTCTGATCCATAGCTGCAAGCAAAGATGATCCAGAGATGCGGTACCTAGAAACCATTGCATGCAAAGGTAAGTAGGTGAAGGGTTTCTAGTGATGTTTAAATGATACTTAATGGTAAATTACCTATGCTCCCTGTGAGCTATTAAGTCCTCAATAGGGCCTGAAGCAAGAACTTCATGTTGACCTATACAAAATGAACATTTAATTAGTTCATCAAACTGGGTACATATCGAATCAGATCTTAAATAACTACATAAACATATAAGGTGTGATCATGTGACGTTATTTGATAATATGTAGAAACCTAAGAAATTTAAAAAGGACCATGAAAGTTTGTACTCACTTTTACGGGCTAATATAGACTCCCACAGACGAGTAGCTTTTGATACTAAATGGGAATTCTGACTCGAACTAGAAACAAGGTCATCCCAGTGTTCCCCTTCCAACTTCACTTTGTTCCTAAGGTCATGTAATTTTTCCAGTTCTTGCTGTAAATAAGCCTGAGATTCATGTTTTACAAACAGAAACATAAGAATTCAAATTGTATTGCAATAGGTGAATTGCAAGATTTTTCACATAAGGTTCTACCAAATTAAATTAATTGTTGGAATTGAATTGTTACCCTTATACCTCTTCAGCACAAAGACCACGAAACTCCGCAGTCATTTCATGCGCCAAATTCGACCACATGGCCTGTCTCTGTACTGCTGTTTCTGCATTCTTAAGAAATCTTCTTCGTTCAAGCGCTATTCTAGCCTGTTTAAGATGGTAAGCTCAAATAACAGCTACTGAATAAGCATGTCAAGTCAAAGAAAAAAAACTCCACAGAGAAATGCAGATGTGCATTGAACCCTGAAAACCCATTTAAGAGTTATACAGAAAGAGAAAAACTTTTCATACTTGTGCAACACTTCCAAGCTATTATAAGATGCAAAACCAACATGAACCATGCCCAAAGCTGAAAATATCAATAATTTGGGAACCACGATATCACGATGTCATCTGAAATGTAAATTATGCATGCTTCAAAATTATATGTGTAGGTCAAGACTACCTTAGTAACAGGAAGTAAAGTAGCTGCGTGTGAAAAGGCTACATCCGTCAGTGATGAAGGAAGTGGGTTAGAAGCTACATCAGCTGCAAATGTTCGCCTATGAACCTCTCGCAAACCATGCAACGAAAGTTGCCACAGAAGTTCCACAAACCTGCAGCCAAGCTTATGAATTAAGGACCCAAAACCATAAAATTATTGTGCAGGAGTAAGACAGAGTAATTTTAACTAAGAGGACCACCAAAGCATTTAAGCAGAAAGTATTAATTCCCATATCATCGATTGGCTAATTTGGGGGAAAAACAAGTTCACCGTGACATATAACTACATGTTCCCTGCATTCATTTAACAATTATTTATCACTTTGATGGAAAATGGCTGGCCAAGTGAGCCCAACAAAACTACGAACCTCGGTCAAATTAAGAAGAAAACTGTTAGTATATGTGAATTTCGGGTTTCTGTCAATTTTCTCGCCAAGCAAGCCCGACTCCACCTTAAAAGTTGAATAATTAAAGGCAGAAATGCACATAAACAAATGTAACAAACTCAAAACAACAATGGGAGGAGTAGCATCATCAACCGACCTCGGTCCGCAACACGTAGCAAGTGATGAAACCCTCGAATTGCTCCTCGGAAGCGCCCCCTGCGATTCGAGCTCACTAATGATCCCTTGCACAACCTAATCACCAACAACAAATCATCATATTTCATCCAAATGTTCAAATTTTAAAGGAATATCAAACCTGAAGCAACAGAAAAAGTGGAATCGTCAAATTTACCTTTCGAAAATCCCGCGATTGCGCGGAATCGAAGATTGGCCAGACCTTATCGAAATCCTGAAAGATCTAAAATCGTCAGGAACGTGATCCATAGCAGAGGATAGTATAACAAAGATGCAAACACACACACACACACACACACATATATATACACACAGAAGTGAAATTCAAACATATATATATATATATATAATTATAGAGTGTAAATATATACGGAGGAAAGGAAATCGAGAGATTGTACCACCTTGGCGGATTGAATTGGGCCTCTGAGAGAAGAGAGGATGAAGTAGAGGAGCTGTTCGCCCAATTTAGGGTTGGAGTGGCGGAAGAGCCCGACCCGAGGAGTGGCATTGGATCCTCCGAGCCCGATAATCGCCGGATCCAACCCTAACAGCAAACAGTTAGTGTACATTGCACTCTCTAGCTCTATCTCTCTCTCCTTCTCTCTGTCCATTGTCATCACCAACCTCCCTCTCCCTCTCCCTCTCCTCTCCCTCTCCTCTCCCTCTCTCTCCTCTGTTTCTCGCTTTTCTGCTCCGTTCTGAATCAGGTTTTTTTTTTTTTCAATTTTTTGGGGTTTTTTTTGGGTTTTTTTTTGAAATGCAGGTCCCTGGAGAGTTTTCGTATTTGCGAAACGCGTCTGAGTTTTTGAATAAGTTGGGGTTGTTTTTGAAATAGGGTAATGTAGAGGGACCTACGTTTAAGAATTCAATTTTTTTTTTTAAATATTAAAACTATGCCGTTTTGGTGGGGCCGGGGGACTATGAAGAGTCACGTAGCCGGTTGGAGAATTTGAAAGGTGCTGACGTGCGATAATGTTACAGTATTGCCGGCCATCTCCGAAAGCGTTAGGTGCCGTCACCTCTTGTAGGTTGGTGAGGGCGACAACATGCCCCGCTGGACCATTTAGATTAAACAACACATTGAGGACAGATTTTTCATTATACTTAGAACACGAAACATCACTTATTATTATAAAATTGAAAAAAGTATATAAAGAAAACTTTTTTCAATTACATAATAACATATGTCTTATCGTTTCGTATTTCGAACACACGAAAAAAAAACTCTCCGATTTGAGGGTATTTTATCAATGATGTGTTTATATTATTAATTCTGACTAATAAAATGTATTGATGTATTATCAACATATACTTGACAATTTTGATGAGTAAATGCTCTCCATCACTAGAGTTGTTAAACCCTAACGACGTGGACATAATTTTTTAACTACAAGTTTTATTTTCTTATACAATGATATTCTACTGTAGGGAGTGTCAAATTTTAGTTAAGTTATTTAATAAATCAAGGTTGTAATAATTAAATATCAAATTTGTCTTAATTGCAAAATTGACATGCATATAATCATGTGGATTAATTGCAAAATTGATGGTGAAAATCAATGTAGAGAGGAAATGCTAACAGGATTCTCTCACAAGGGAGACTCTATAATTTATATGGACCCTGTCATCTCATATTTTTGACACGATATTTTATAACGTTAACACGAAAATTGACGTTAAAATGTGAGGTGATAGAAAGTTTGTGGAGTTTCGCTTTAAGATAATTTCATTAACATTTCTCGTGTAAAATATCAAACACATTAGATAAGTTAGTGAGCCGAAATGGTTCCAAATTTCCGTTAGTGGTTGGACGATCAATGTACAATATTGGCTTCGTCGGTTGACCTTGATTGAGTGTTGGCTAAGTAAGATAAAAGGCTATACTATAACTAGTGCCATCAACATTGGCCACCTAAAACATTCCCTTTCTTTCTCTCTTTTGCAAAGGAAAGCATATAGTTTTGCGAGACTCAAACTCATATTCCCTACAACTTGCCCATATAGTTTAACTTTGAGTTGATTGCCCATCATATAACGAGATATAGGTGTTACGGTTAGCGAGTGATTCATTAAAAACTGATACGATGCGTAATATATCAAAATTACATTTAAATTGAACCAATACAACTTTATTTGGTTTATTTAGTTTTCGTTATTGTTTGGCTCTCAAATATTAGAAATCGAACAAAATCATCTATGATCTAGTAAAAGTTGGATGAGTTTAGACATTTTTTGGCCAGTTTGATGCCCGCCCCTAGTTAATAACACTAAACCATACTATATGATACTTTGGAGTGACTTGGATTTGTAATTTTGCTCAGCTTAGGTGCCAACTCAAAAAGTTTTGTTTTTTGAGTGGGTTTAGATTTCGATGTTTACAAGAGAAATTATTTAAGCGGGTGTAAAAATACAAAATCAAGAATTAAATAAAATTTTCCTAAACCAAATTGCGAAGAGAGAGACCTGAACTCAAATGCACATAGAGCAATTTTAGCTCAAATAATTCTACCCTTATCAGATTTTATTTCCACAGGCCTTAAACAATGGTGGGTCCTGTTCTTTCTTTTCTTATTAGGAGCTCACATGCAAATAAATGGGGGGAAAGACCAAATCAAGGGATCCAGGTCCTTAAAATTTGATCAAACGGCTACAAATAGAAACCTCCTTTAAAAGTTAAAATAATTTTAGCAGTTAGATCAAATTTCAAGAGCTCTAATCTCTTAATTTGATGAATTTGGTGGAAATGATCTGAAGATGATCCCTTTCCATAAATGGGTACTAAATTTCTAGCCCAATAAAGGTATTGGGCTTCAGCCCACAAAGTGTTGAATGGTAAATCAGAATTACTGCAGTAATTTGAAAAACTTTTACCCGTGCAAAAACTTACCATGTAGAAAAACTAGAAGGGCCTCGCAAAGAGGAAGGAATAACAGAGTATGCCATATTATACGAGAGAGACGGCGAACGGTGAACCCATGTTTGGATCCCTCTGATAATTTTCTGTCGGTGTGGGATTTCTTGGAGTCTCGCTGATGATCTTTGATGCTTTTTCTCACATACCCTTGAAGAGAAGGAAGTTCAGAAGTATTGATCCCATGGAGGCCGAAGAAGCTCAGGTTCTTTTACCCAAAAAGTCCCAAACTTTCACTCACTCGCATTCGTATTATCTTGATTTCTGTTTCTGGGTATTTGTTTTTGCTGCTGGGTCGATCTGGGTTTTGTGTGTAATCGGTTTTTTTGGGGTTTAAATTGTTGATTAGTGATTGTTGCCTGTTTCTAAGTTGTGGGTTAGTGCCACAATTAGATAAGATTTACAGGATTTTGCTTAATCTTTATCTAATTGTGGAAGTAATTGCTTCTTATCAAGAGATTCCAGAGGTGAAGATTTGAATGCTTTTAAGTTCTTGAGGAATGGATAGCTTGAGTTTTGGTGCAGCAAAAATATGGAAGAATTTGCAGTTTTGGATTTCCAAGTACAATTTAGTGTCTTTGTTGGTTTCCGTTGGCAGTTGCGTGCAAGTTTTTTGCGTGGTTCTATTTCGTATTTTCGATTAATTCGGTGTTTGGTAGCAGTGTAATTACGATATCCGAATTACATGTTGTAGTAATTATGTTAGTAGGTGCAAAATACTGATGTTCTTGTCTTATGAATGTGTTGGATGAGGATACGGAATACTGCTTTTCGAATTGAGATCATTCTGTTTTCGAGATTAGATTGTTCCTGCTATATCTGATAATGTGATATCACATTTACTTTTGCCTTTTATTGATTCGTTGGGGTGAATTCAGGCCAAGCTCACAGCAGCAAAAGAAAAGTTCGGAAGAGAAATCCGTGTTTTTGAAACATCAGCATCTTCTTCTTCTTCACAAAGTGAAGAGTCTAATACTGGTACGAGGCAATTCAACTAATATGCCCCCTATTTTTTTTCCGAAGCAAGCGCGTTGAGATGCCCGATAGAATTTTTCTTTTTGTCATTTTTTGTTTGGCAGAGGAGCCAGAGGATTTCTATGAGTTCACTGCAGAGGATTATTATCGGGTTTTGAATGCCAAAAAGCAAGGTGATTGACAGAAACTGTATAAGCTATAATTTGAGGGGAAATATAAAAGCTTTTGTATGTGGTGGCGGGTCTTAAAGCTTTATAGTTATAATCTGCCCAGCAATTATTTATGAATGGGAAACATGTTCTTCTTACGGCTTAGGAGTCTTGTAGATGCATCAAGTATTGTGTTTGCAATAACCAAAAAACATGCATGCATCTGTTAGCATGCGTTCTGTTTTATACTTACTGTATTTTGTTAATGCAATACGAACAGATAACACTCTTAAAACGCGAAAGTTAAGAGAAGCAGAGAAGGCAGCCCGCAGGTCAAAAATAACCAAGGTGGTTACTGTACCCTTTACTCTGACTCTCTTTGCTCCTTTTTGAAGCGATTGTTTCTAGTTTTTTGTATATGATCAACTCCTTCCATTACCATTGGATTCGTAACCTATTAGGGTATTCCAAATCTTTTATTTAGTTTTAAAATTGCTTGTTATTAATTTGTTAAGTCATGTGCTCATGTATGCAGACGGTGATCAGGGTTCGATTTCCTGATAACCACACATTAGAGGCCACTTTTAATCCATTGGAAACAGTCCAGAGCTTGGTAGATCTTGTTGTCAAAGTGGTTGCTCGGCCAGATTTACCATTTTATATATGTATGCAAATATGAATCAAAATATTGAGTTTTCCATTTATGAGTTCGGAGTAGAGTCTTACATTTCGTTATGCAGATACTACTCCTCCAAAGAAACCGATAAAAGACATGTCACAGGATTTTCACACTGCTGGCTTTGTTCCCGGTGCAATTGTGTACTTTTCATATGATATACCGAAAGGTTAGATATGAAGTGACCGCATAGGAATCTGAATTTTAGCTGGAAATTGTTTCGCTGATGTAAGATAGGTTTCTGTGGATTTAAATAGCAAAGTTTGATGCTAAGTGATTAAGTATTCTTATTTCATGTCCAGCAGATGATGCTGCAGATGCCATGTCAGGTCCCTTTCTTCAGGAAGAGATCATGTCTTTGAAAGGTTTGGAGCTCATCAATAAGCATGTAGAGCCGCCTGTTCAGTGTGCACCAGAAACCATAACGGAGGCACCGCCCCCTGCAGTCCCCGAGAAGATGCCTGAAGGGAAGAAACCTGCTAAGCCAAAGTGGCTGAAACTGTGACATGAATCGCGTTAGTAACTTCGCAGGTGTAACCTATCAATCGTCTCATGTTCTGTGAATGGACGCGCACAACTCCTTATTTTTAAGATTGTGCTGGTTCGGGTGGTTTTTCATTGTCTGCAACTTGCCCTCGCATGCTTGTTAGGAGTTCAAAGAGATGGCTTGTGTTCTTTGCTAAGATGGTTTATATTTTCTAGAACAAAACATTGTATGAATGTTAGCCAAATACAGCGGGCCGCTTTCATTGATTTGACATATGCATTTTGCCTATTTCTTCCTCCGTCAATGGGGGGGTGAGATTCGACGTGCCAAATCCTTCCGGTGAACAAACCCGTAATGGATGGCAAAAATGACGGCCCTGTATACCTCAAGCTCCGATCGTCCTCGAAGTCCTGCAACCTCAGAACAAGCAGCTCAGTTTTCTTGGTTTAGACACTGCCGCACGAGCTCTTGATGCTCAAACCAATTCAAATAAGCGAATGAACAAGTTGATAATTTTATCCAGTGCTTTCAAGTGAAAAGCATCTTTAATTCCTATGCGAGCCGTTCGAATTTCTTGGCCGGTTAAGGCACCGGGAATCAGTCGCTGTGTACGTGCTTGCACTCAGGGGCGGATCCACCTTGGGACAGGGTGGGTGCTGACCCTCAAGCTTACAAATCCTTCACGGAATAGCTGGATGCTGCCGTTTAAAAACCTGAGATGTCCTTGAAAGTTGTCACTCCATGGACTCGACGAATTAGCTGCTAGCCTCATGACTTGTATGTGTTGCTTTAGTTATCTTTCGATAGGCTCATTTGACATATGTTGGCATATGTTACAAAGTTGTTAGAATGTATTAACATGTATACTTTAGACTAACAGGAAATATTAGAACATCTTTTTGACAATTACATCTCGTTTCTATCCTGCAGTAGACATGGTGGTGATTCAAGAGGATCCTTCTACTTACTGGGAGACCAGTATACTCTTATGGTGATAGTCCCAAAAGCGAAGAGTGTTTTTCTCTGTGAGCAGGGAATCCAATTTATAAAGTAAGGTATACACAACTTCCATCTATAGTGGGAGTTGGTTACAGAGGCCATTACTTTCAATTCCAATCGTGGATGACTGGGATCAAGTACATGTTTCAGTTTGAAACACTATGGATGTAACTCCTCATTTATAGGGAATGATTTTACACGTATACAAAACTCATACTAATTTATAATTCAAACATGCTGACTCATTCTTATCACAACTAGTTGAGTTCAATAAGGATTCTTACAATTGTCACTCAAAAAGTATTGACGTTAGTCGACATACTCACTTGGAAGTTGTTGACATTTGCCGACAAACGTGCAATATGACTTTGATAAATGACCTCAGCCGTAATAAGTCTCAATTTTTTTTTTTTTTTTTTTTTTTGAACACCAGATACCATATCATAAAAGGCCTACAAAGAGGCAAACAAACAAACAATAAACCGGCAGTGACAAAGGGTAAAACACAAAGACCCCTCCACCAAGTAGAGGTGTCACCCCTAGCACCACTAAATCAAATTAATGAGGACAAGGTAGTCCGTCATTATTCAATACAAAGACCAACGAAGATGGGGGCCTAACGACCCAAACGACATCACTCATCTCCGTAAAACCACCCGATGCAATCTTGTGAGCCACACCATTAGCAGAACGGGGCACCCAAGACCATCGGCAATCAAAGAACTTCCCCCCCAGTTGTTTAACCCGAGCCAGCACCGGGAATGCCTCCCAACTACCCCTAGACAGTGAACTAGATAAACAATTAATCGCTTCAAGGGAGTCCGACTCAAGAATTACATACCTTACTCCCAACTCGTCACCAAGTTGGCACCCGTACAGCAACGCATAAGCCTCCGCTGCAGCAGCAGAAGGAGAAAATATAGCATACCGTGCAGCAGCCACGAATTTTCTCTCCATGTCCCGCGCAATCAATCCAACAAATCCCATCTTTGAGGCCTTGGACCAACTAGCATCCACATTAATCTTCACAAAAGGAGAGGCCGGAGCACACCACCGCGCCACCTGGGTACCCCTCCTCCCGTCACCCCCTCCCCTAACCCCAGCCATTGCCTTAGCACCAAAAAACAAGCTCATAGCCGCAGAAACATCAGCCAAGACTTTTAAAGGGTTAACAGACATCCCTTTGAAAACAAAATCACAACGAGCTTTCCAAATACACCAACAGGTAAAAACAATATAGGATTGTCTCCACATTGTATCTCCAAAGTTGCATAAAGACGGAGAGAATACCTTCTGAATCCAGTCCAGCCAAGACGGGAGAGAAAGACGATCCAATTTATACCCCAAAGCCCCACCAAACCAGATTGGCTCAACCCAAGAGCAAGAAAGGAAAATGTGCTCAATGGTTTCATCATGGCCGCAGCAAATAGGACAAGTAGAATTCAGAGAGGACCGTCGTCGGTACAAGGCTTCCCGAGTAGGAAGACAATTATGCACCGTAAGCCACAAGAAATGTCGCAACTTGGGGGGCACCTCCAGCTTCCAAATCCCCTTCCAAAACGCCTTGGGAACCCCACGAACAGAAGGCCGACGCTTGTCCCTCCTAGCCAGTGATCTACCTTGCAACCATCTATAACCTGACTTGACCGAATAAGTACCGTTCTTACTCAAATCCCAGATAAGCCTATCCTTACGACTTAGATCCCCCAAAGGCGTCTCCTCAATAGCCTGCAAAGCCTCCCCCGATATGAAAGGCTGTAAAAAGCTAAGATTCCACCGCCCCGACTCCGGACATATAAGCGCACTGACCTTTAAACTGGGAGTAACCGCAACCTGGCCAACCGGCACCGGATGTCCAAGGGGCAAAGATGGAAGCCACCTATCCTGCCACACCCTCACCTCCTGACCGCCCAAAATCTGCCAATGGGAACCCTCCTTGATCACGTCCCTACCACAGATGAGGCTGCTCCAAGCCCAAGAAGCCCGACCACCTTTCTTCGCATCCCATATCGAGCAATGGGGAAAATACCGGGCTTTCATCACCCTAGCCCACAGCGAGTCCGGTTCCGTGATTAAACGCCAACATTGTTTAGCAAGCAGAGCATCATTAAATTCCATAAAGTTTCTGAAGCCTAAACCACCCAAGTCTTTTGGCAAACCCAAAACCTCATTTGAGACCCAATGAATCTTTTGGGCTCCCTCCTTGCAACCCCACCAAAATCCAGCCACTAACGCATCCAATTCCTGACAAACGACGGCGGGGAATTTGAAAATGCACATTGGGTACGCCGGAATAGCTTGGATAACAGCCTTAATTAAAACCTCTTTACCGACACGGGATAGAGTACTTTGTTTCCACCCTTGAAGCTTTTCCATTACTCTTCCTTTCACATAAGCAAGACCACGCTTTTTCGACCGGCCCCAAATAGCAGGGACCCCCAAATAAGTCCCCGGATTGCTAACCACCGTCATACCAAGGGCAACCCCATCTGATCCGCGTTCACTTTCGGAACATTTGCCCCAAAGAAAACACTGGATTTCTCCAAATTAACCTTCTGCCCAGACGCCACACAAAATTTGTCCAGCATATGTTTCAAATTCCTGCAGTTTTTCACATCTGCCCGCAGAAACAGAAGGGTATCATCCGCAAAGAAGAGGTGAGAAATCACGGGTCCGTATCCACCAATCTTAACACCCTCCAACCTACCTTGGTCCACCGCACCCTGAATCAGTTTGGAAAGAACTTCCCCCACCAAAATAAATAAATAAGGAGAAAGAGGATCCCCCTGACGGAGGCCCCGCGAGGGAGCAAAAGACTCTCCAGCCTGCCCATTTAGAAGAACAGCGAAACTCACAGACGAAATACATCCATTAATTAGCGATCTCCAACTACTGCTGAACCCCATTCTTTCCATTACCGCATCCAAAAAATCCCATTCAACCCTATCATACGCCTTCTGCATATCCAGTTTAATCCCCATTTCAAATCTGTTCCTGACTTTCCTTCCCTTCAGAAAATGAAACATCTCATGGGCTATGCCAATGCAATCCTGAATTTGTCTACCTGCCACAAAAGCATTCTGAGATGGAGATATGATTTTAGGCAATAATACCTTCAACCGGTTAGCAAGAATCTTTGACAGTATTTTGTACGAGTAGTTACACAGGCTGATAGGCCTGAACTGCGACACAAATTCTGGATTAGGGACTTTGGGAATCAGTACTATATTAGTCTGATTTATCAATCTCGAACCCGCGACGTCCTGAAGCAACTCTCTGACCAAAGCCGAAACATCTTCCTTCACAATCTCCCAGTATGTCTGATAGAAGATCCCCTGGAAACCATCGGGGCCGGGAGCCTTAAGATCTCCCATATTCCCAGCAGCCTCCTTTATCTCCTCCTCCGTAACCGGTGCAGTTAGCGCCTCATTCATTTCTGTCGAGACCGAGGGATTAATGCAATCTAGCAGCGACCCCCAATTACGATCCCCTGCCGAGCTAAAAACTGAAGATAAATGATTATCCACTAAATGGCGCACCTGAGACGGATTTTCCACCCAGTTTCCATTTTCAGCCCTAAGCTTCACAATCTTATTTCTCCTACGCCTCTGAAGGGTTGAAGAGTGAAAAAACTGAGTGTTTGCATCCCCCTCCCTCAACCATTTTACCCTCGATCGCTGGCACCAATAACTCTCCTCTTGGAGTCTTAACTCATCAATCTGCCGAGATATCTCCCTTATCTCATCATAGTTTGGACCCCAGTCTCGCTGGAGTGAATCTAACTGGGAAAGAAGATCATGGATCCTGCTACCCCTCCCCTTAAATTTGGTACGATTCCACCTGCTCAAACGATAACGACATTCATTTAAAGATCTCACCCACCTATTCACAGGGCTACCATGATGCCGCCGGTCCCAGCACTTTTCCACCAAATTCTTACACTCTTCATCCGAGACCCAAAACGCCTCAAACCTGAACATCTTCCTTCCTTTCTGCCCATCAGATATAGAACTAAGAACAATTGGGCAGTGATCCGAGGCTAAAACCGTTTCATGCATAACATGGGAGTTCGGCCAAAGTTGCTGCCACTTTTCATTCGCCATGACCCTGTCTAATCGCTCCTCCACCCAATCCCCTTTTCTCAGCCCTCTCCACGTGAATGTTGGTCCATTGAAACCCAAGTCCATCAGCTGAGAGGAAGACAGAAACTCTTCTAAGAATCTTGGTCTGTTGTACAAGACCTCAACTCCTCCAGACTTCTCATAATCCCACAGGAATTCGTTGAAATCCCCGCCACAAATCCAAGGTATATTTGTGGGAGTAAATTGGTTAACCATCCATTCCCAAAACAGATTTTTCTCAACTCTATACGACGTTCCGTACACACCCGTAATCCGACTCCATTGCGTTTGCCCTTTAATTCTCATCACAGCATCAATAATATGCTTGGACGAAAAGATAATATTGACCTCCAGATTATCCTCCCACCATAAACTCAATCCTCCAGCCATTCCAATTGGCGAAACATCAAAACCATGTAAGTAACCCAATCGCCTCCTCACACCTAGAATTCTATGATCTTTCATCTTAGTCTCTGATAAAAAGATCATAGAGGGTCTCTTTTTGCAAATAAGCTCATGGAGAGCCCTGACTGTCGTTGCCGACCCTAGCCCACGACAGTTCCAGAATATATAACTCATGGCTGGTCTGCGGCTGTTGAAGGCCAGCCGCCACCGCCCCGAGCCAACTTGCCCGCCTTCCTTGTCACCATCCTTCCTTTAACAATATCCGACTCCCCTTCCATTACTTCATGTCCTCCACTATCCTCACTTATTTCTTCCTTATCTTCACCCGTCGTATGGACCGCTCGATCCACTGATAGATCTCCTTCCTTGCAGTTTAACCTCCTCCCTGTCTCTGCCACCCTTCCTTGGTAATTCTCTTCCGTATCCGAGCCCTTGAATTTCTTCTGTGGAGCTTGAATTAGCATCAAATCCTATGCATCCCCACTTCTTTTACTACCCCATAATGGTTCATCATCCTGGGCGGACAGAAAATTATTGCCCCCCTGGACCTCACCCGACCTTCCTTCACCCACTGTTTTAATGCTTTCCATTTCAGAGCAGGAAGACGTATCCTCTGCCTCCCCCCGCATTCTTCTACGCCATTTTTTTTGACCTGTGCCACGAATCTTTGATGCTCCCCCTGGTTCCATGGTTTGATTGGGCTCCATGCCTTGAGCCTTTGAAATCCGTAAACGACCTTGATTCTGTGCAGCCGTGATGCTCGGTCCGCGCACCGCCCCGGCCTGCCGGCGTTCCCCCCTGCCCACATACTCTACTCTCTTCGATATCGCCACCTCCCTTACCGGCGGTGCCTTCATCCACTCTCCATACGCCACCTCCCCATTTCCAGACATCTCAACGGAACATTCTGTATTGATATGCCCAATCCGTCCACACCTGTAGCAAAAATCTTGAAGCCGTTCATACCGGAATTCCACCCAGGTTTCCTTATTTGAATCCCTTCGAATCCAGCATCCCTTAAATAATGGCTTCTCCGTATCAACTAAAATTCTGATTCTCACAAATCCACGAGCGTGTCCGGGATCCTCCATGGCTATAAATTTCCCAGCCTCTTTGGTTACACGCTGCACATTCTCGATAGAGGCTAAGCCCAGCGGCATTCCCCTTATTTGAACCCAAAATGGAACAGCATCCAGCTCCAGCTTCTCCAAAGCGAGCTCCGGAGGCCATTTCACGACAGAGAACACCTTTTTCATCACTGCCCAGGGAACCTGCTCAAGGATTTTTGAGGCTACATTTTCATCTTTGACCGAAATAATGAAGACATTCTCCCTTACCCATTTTATTTCCACATCACCCAATTCTTTCCAAGCCGCTCTGAGAATATTCCTCACTCCCCACTTGTTCAATGGTTTTGGCATAAGAACTTGCCCAACCAATTTAACTCCCTGCTCCATGTTTGATAAATCCAGTGTTTGGTTCAGTTGAACCACCAGTTCATCCACTCCATTTTTCGCCATCACAAAGGAACAGCGCTGCCCCACTCGCCCAGCCTGAGACGAAGAAGAAACCTTGACTTGCTGGACACAACCTCAGAACACACAGATAAGCCACCCCGAATACCAACTGATATCTTTCTTCTCCTCCCTGTCACTGAGACTTTCCATCCACTGATCCTGCCCCCTCAAACCCAGACTGACAGAATTAATACCCCCAACCCGAGTCAAATTACCCACCCCATCACCTCTCGAAGAGAGAGACACTCTAATTAGAGACAAACCACCCCACCCCATTCCCCCTCGAAGAGAGATTCACCCTAGTTTGAGAAACCCCACCCCTTACCGTCACCCGAATCCCTTACATCACCCATCTACTACCTACCATATGACAGATTCCACCACCCTCCCCCAATCGAACCACAATAGCAGAACCCCCCAAGCGCACAGATCCCACAAACCCAAATTGACAGAGGTAAAACCCCAATCAGATCAACACAACAGTCACTGCAACCCTCGTGGAATACAGCACACCAATTTGAAAAGCCCCAAATCCTTTGCGTCACCCTAGGCCCTGTCCTGCTTCCAGAGCCTCAGTTACCCAACACCCCAAGATTTTGACCTGCACAGCACAAAATACACGATCGATACTCACCTGTAGCCACACGCGCATGGGCGGAACTCACGAAGGATCAAACACTCTCACACCGGATAGAAAAGATGCAGAAATATCCCTCAGTCAAAAATTAGATGACGCTTTGCTCTTTTGCTCGACGCATCCATCATCGTTTCGCTGTGCTGGTTGCTCTGCGGATGTATTTGGAGGAGAGGATGTTTCCAGAGATCGAAAAAAGCCGTTCGCGGTGCTGTACGAGCACACCGGAGCTCAAAGGTGCGAGAACTTTCCCGGGATCTCAGCCGTCAGATCAACCTACGACGCCATACCGATCGGCGTCCGCCAGAATCTCGAAGCCGTGTATATCCTCTGCTCTATCGATGTATGAAGGGTATCGAGAGGGGAAACAAGGTTGATGGCGTACAGAGAGGTTCAAGGGGAGTGAAGGCTCTGCAGATCACAGCAACGGGTCAAAACCTCCAGATCTGAGGGCTTAAAGATGGTTTGATCAACGGGAAACCGAATCCCACCCACGGAATCACTCCGGGGAGAACAGACTCGCACTCAGGCGGACTCTCACAGAGGAGAGAAAAAGTTTACTTTTTGCATCCAGGTTGGTACCACGGAAACCTCCAGAAAACTAGTTTGATCAACGGGAAACCGAATCCCACCCACGGAATCACTCCGGGGAGAACAGACTCGCACTCAGGCGGACTCTCAATAAGATGACAATTTTTATGGTATTTCGACCAAAAACTTTTCCGCACTATGGTATCGATTATTATTAACCCTGTCAATAATATTTCCTAGATCCGCCACCACTTGCACCGCTTCCATTCGTTCCTCAACCGTACCCTGGCATCCAAGAACATCCGAGTATTACAGTGATTGCCTTCGAAAGACATTCACCAGTCTCCAGTCAGATAGAAGTGGATAAATGGCGGGGGCGGCAACCATATGAATCGTGGGACGCAGGCATTTCTGATACGAACGTCACACGTCCTCCGTCTATCATTGCTTACGTCACGCGACAGCACGTGGAAGGTCACGTGCTGGGTTTTTGCTTTGCTTCTAAATTGTTCAATCAGTCACGACACCCCACAGTTTTCACATGATCATGCCATCTTTTGCCCTCTGGATCCTGGATGGGAATTTTGACCAAATTTTTTTGTTGCTGTTTATTTAAACAAAAAAAATTATATTTTTATATAAAAAATTAATTTTAGTACTATTAATTTTATTTTTTATTTTGTTTTTATTGTTAAAACTCAAAGTTTTTAAACCATTTTCATTAGTTTTTCTTATTTTAATATGTTAATGGATAATTTGTATCATTGTTGATTGTTTTATCCTATGATAAAAAATAATTATTGTCACTGTTTTACAAAGTTAAGTTATATAATTTTTTAGTGACGATGTTATTAATTTATATGTTATAGTATGTGTAACATTTCACATCGCTCAGGGAAGTAGATCTTGTAAACCTTATATGTATATTATCATCTCTACCTAGCACGAAGCCTTTTGGGAGCTTACTGGCTTCGAGTGCCATGGGAACTCCGAAGTTAAGCCAGTAGCGCGCGAGAGCAATCCCAAGATGAGTGACCCACTGGGAAGTTCTCGTGTGAGTTCCCAAAAACAAAACCGTGAGTGCGTGGTTGGGGCTCAAAACAGACAATATCGTGCTACAGTGGAGTTAACCCTGAAATGTGGTCGGGGCCCAGGCCGTGATGTGACAGTATGCGTGGTCTATGCAATTAACGTTTTTAAAATTTAATTATAATAGACAATATCGTGCTACGATGGAGTTGAGCTCAGAATGTGGTCGGGGCCAAGGACGTGATGTGACAGTATGCGTGGTCTATGTAATTAACGTTTTTAAAATTTAATTATAATATAATTTGTTTAAAATGAGATCCAGTGTATGACACACCCCGACCGAGATCAGGGAGTGCTGGCCGTCACACGAAGGTGACGTAGCCATGTGCACGTGCGGAAGCTAATAGAACAGTAATATAAAAGTACGAATAATTAAAATCTAGCATACAAAGTACTAGAATAAGTGCTAGTAAGTGAGATACAATTCCAGAGCAGGTCTATAGCAGCCCAAATGAAAACGACAATAGTAGTACGCCCGAAGGTGACCCTACAATGTGGAGTGTCTGTCAGAACGCCGGAAAGCTCTCAAGGGAAACCACCGCAACGGCTAAGCAACTAGAACCTGGAGGGGCGCAAAACAAAAGCGTGAGTGGGCAAAAACAAAGCTCTTTGAAAATCATTTAGCAAAATACATTCTAACCCCTCGCCGTAAAACCTGTATACTTCCCAAAAAATAAACATATATACGTATGTATAAATATTCCAAACATGCTCAAGGGTATATCATTCGTGCTCAAGTATATGCCATGCTAAAGTCTTATAATGAATGTAAGTGCCCAGGTATAAATCATATCAACATCATAACATCTGGCAGCCGGAGTCACCTAACGTGACCTGTACGGCTGCATCTAGAGCTCAAATCTCAACTCTATAACTGAACCTGCCCACGAGTCGGAACCACTCAAGGTGGTCTGTACGACAGGCCTGGGTGTAATATATATATACGCTCTAGTGCTACGATCACGTGAAGACTGTGCGAATTATCGCGAGTCACCTACGAGTCGGAACCACCTAATGTGGTCTGTACGACAGGCCTATGCACCTAACTTGGATCCAAGCTGAGCGTATGGTGCGGGAGGTGAACATCACGTGAAGGACTGTGCCCTACTCTGGGCGGGAGCACTAACACCGGGGTGCAGGTTATGAGCTCTCTAGGCGTCTCAAACCACTACTGAAACATAAACGTGAATGTCACTTACCTGGCACTTACCTGTGCGTCCACAGCACCCAATATGCATATGTATATGTATGCCACAATAATGCATGCAATGATGCGTAAACGATAATAATAAAGTGCATGGCATAATGTAAATAACCCTTTTTAATCAATTTCTGGGAATATAAATGTATATAGGTATATACGGAAAACAAAAGCCCACTCACTGGTATGTAGAAGGGTCGTAGCCCCCCTGTCTCGCGTGTGCACGCTCGTCCTCGGGGTACGTGTCACCTAAATGCGAAACAACTATAAAAACGTTAATTTTAAAGCACATAACCCGTTTCTCGTAATAACTTCTCATACATTGCTCAAAACGGACAAATGCATATACCAACGTGCTCTACACAACCTCATGATCACAACCATAATTTTAAAATAATTTTTGGACCCCGCACGCGCCCCCACGCGCCAGAACAGGCACGGACCTACGCGCCCCCCACGCGCGGCCACGTGCCTGGCACACTGACGGTGTCAACAGACGCCGTCAGGAATATTCCGTTAAACTGACGGAATATTCCGTTAAAACTAACCGGATCCGTTAACGGCGTTAGGAATATTCCGTCAGAATTGACGGAATATTCCGTCGCCTTCTTCATTCGATCGCCGGCGACGTCGCCGGCGCCGGAAACTGGGAAAACCTGCAACTTGGGTTTTCTCGCTCATTTTTCATCCGTTTTTCGTGATTCTTGGACCAAACAAAAGCCCTAGACTAGTAGAACATGTCCCAACAAGTTTTAAGGGCTAAAACTAAGAGATTATACCTGTCCAAAAACTCCAAGCTCGGCCAACTTCGAACCAGGCCTTCCCGACGTCCAAATTCGTCCAACGAGCTACTCCGACGCTCCTGGGAACCTCACCAACACATCTACAAGCTTTAAAAGTCCAAAAACTCAATGTATAAACTTTGCATGAACAGTACCCAAATCGGCCATTGTTGAATCGACGTGAAAACGAAGTATTCCTCACCTGAAAATGGTATGGTTGTGCTCGCCTCGACTTCACGAGTTGAATGGTGTCTTTGGTTTCCACGATCTACTAAGATTTGGGTGCTTTTGTGTGTTGTCCGTACATTACAGAGAGAAGAGGAAGGAATGGAGCTCGGGGAACCCACAGAGAGAGAGAGAGACAGAGAGAGACAGTGTGTGTGTGTGTGTGTGTGGCTCTAAGCTTGCCAACACCACATAAAGTAACCAAAAACAATAATACGAAAACCAACTAGGGGTAAAAGGGTCATTTCCTAAGCACGTTTCCGATATTTTCGGGACGGGATGTCACAGTGTAACTAACATTTTTAAAATCTGAGTATTATATATTTTTTTGAAACAAGATCCAATGTGCGTATTAATAAAAAAATATACATGTTGTAATGTCAGTAAATTAATATCTTTCATTGTCTACCACTTGTGATAAAATTCCCTCCTTTTTCATTTCATTGAACCGAATATGACATAATAAGGCAAGACAATAATTTACAATCATTTAAAGAAACAAAATAACATAAAATTAGTAACTTAAAATATAATAAGATAAGACATTTGACTGACTTAGAGATCCAGCAATGAAACGTATTGAAATTCAAGTTTGAACCGCCTATGATAAATGCAAAGGAGAATTTTCTCAAAATGGAACATCTGTATATTCTCTGTCACTTTACAACTTAACATTAATTTATGTATATATCGTAATTTAATGTTAATTCTCGTGTCACATTACAATTGCTCTTATCCTATTTTACTTTTCTTGCATTTTGAATGTCTTAAATTTGAATTCTTTCAATTTTTGGTGTTCCGTCACTAATAATTATGACATCTGACTAACACATCATTTTCGTCCCTTGCGGTTTGTCATTTACATTTGCCACCGCACATCAATGTTTAAGTATCGATCGCAGAAATTTTTCAGTATGCCAACTTAGTACTGATTTGATACTGATGTGCTTTTACAAAAAGTGAGTATAAAAAAAAGTTGAGCTCAAAAGGGTGTTTGGTAAACACTTAAAAAACAACTTATTTTCACAGTTTTGGGTGAAAAAAAACTAAAAACGTAAAACAGCAAAAATGAGTTTATTCTCACAGCATACTAGAAGTAATTTTTTTTTCAAAACACAATAATACCAAACCCACCTTTAGTGTTATAGAACAAGTTGTTTTATTTTATATTTTAAGATATCTAACCACTTATATTATAACGTTTGAATTATCTAAAAGTGTCCGGGATCCTAAATAAATCTCTTTATCCACCGCGACAAAAATAGAAATGTGCGGAGATTGGAAGGGAGGTGACGTGTACCGAAATAAAAATAATGTTAGGCGGCCGGTAATGACTAATCGCATCGAGTCGACATAAAACCAGATAGAGAGTGCGTTTTAGAGAGAGAAGCAGAAGAAATCATTTAAAAAGGGCAGCGCCACCAACCACCAACCCTCTCATGAAGTCAGGACTTGCAACCTCCTCCATCACTTTCCACTTGCAATTCAACACCCACTTCTGACTTGACTTCCTCCCACTTCTCCCCCCCCTCTCTCTCTCTCCTCCCACTGCTCATTCACTGCATCGCAAAATCTCAATTTCTGCGAATTCGATCCGTCTTTGCTCCGTAATCAGGTTCGTAATCTCTTATTTTCTTACTTAATTTGATCAATCTGCAAGCGCTTAAGCAAATTTCATCGCTTTCCGATAGCTCGGATCATTATTTTTCAGAAAATTTGATCGCTTTCCGATAGCTAGGATCATTATTTTTCAGATTTTAATATTTTGTTTTGATTTTTCAGCTTCGTTTTCTATCATGCGAATCGGTTTTCACAAGGAATTTGTTGTGAAGTGGGATTTTTGATGTTTTAAGTTTTTAAATTAATATTTTGGGGACTGACAAAATTGATAATTTACTTAATTAGCTTTAATCACAATTAGTGGACTAGGTACAGTGAAGATTAGCCACTCCTGTTGAATTTGCTTAATATTCAAATGCTCTATTATTGCGAATATATGCGAATCTCGTTTTGATTCCGGGACAGTGATTTGCTCTCATTGACTTATGCTTCAAGCTGCCTTGATCCAATCGAACTAAAAGATATGAGCTTTTTGTTTTGTGAAATAGCTTTTGAGCTGCTTGTACAGCTTAAAAAATGGGATCGGGATCGGGATCATGGCACGTGGAGAAAAGAAACAGCTTCCGAGGCGAACCCGTTAGAGACATTGATCATGTGCTCGAAAATGGGTCTCTCTCAATCATCGTGCTTGGCGCTTCCGGTGATCTTGCCAAGAAGAAGACTTTTCCGGCGCTCTTCAACCTTTATAAGCAGGTTTCTATTGTGATTCTTGTATTTGCATGCGTAAATACGGTCCGTCGTTCTTTGAATCTCAATACTTTGGATACGGTTATGGTATCCAAGTTTAATTGTACTTAAAATTTGATGAAAAAGTTGATAGAGTAGGCTGTGGAACCATGCATTGTGAGTGTGACTTTACTATTGGGTGTGTTGTTTGTCTAGGGATTTCTGCTACCTGAAGAAGTTCACATTTTTGGATATGCAAGGACTAAGATTTCTGATGACGAGCTAAGAAACCGCATACGTGGGTGAGCTTCTTTTCTTTGATCATTTTCACAATTCCATTTCACTCATACGAGTGGAAATGGTTAAGTTTCCTACAACAGTTAATCTACATTTTTTTAGCTTACTTAAACTAATGCTAGGTACAACTCTTTTCCTCATCTTTACTGGACTGCTCTGCAGGTATCTTGTCCGTAACAAAGGAGCTTCACCCAAGGACGCGGAAGATGTAACCAATTTTTTGCAACTGGTCGGTGCCTTGTGCAACATTTTTGTACAATTCCATTCATATAATATCATTCCGTAAAGATATTGAATTGCATAATAATTTTCTTCTGTAGATCAAATATGTAAGTGGTTCTTATGATGGTGAGGAAGGATTTCGCCTGCTTGATAAGGAAATTTCAGATAATGAAATCTCAAAGAATAGTGCGGAAGGATCATCCCGCAGGCTCTTTTATCTTGCACTTCCTCCATCAGTATATCCCTCTGTCTGCAGGATGATCAGGCATTATTGCATGAATAGATGTAAGCTTTTCCCAATACTACATAGGTTTTCACCAACCCTGTATCAACACGGATAATTTGAAATAGCTATTCTTTCTAAGCAGGCATACATTTTGGCATTAAATGGTTCCAGAGTGAAGTTAAATGACAGGTCAATATTAATATTTGCAATTGTCTGATTATGATCATATCAGCTGATCTTGGTGGATGGACTCGTATTGTTGTTGAGAAGCCTTTTGGCAAGGATTTGGACTCTGCAGAGCAACTGAGTAAGCAGATTGGGGAGTTGTTCGAGGAACCACAAATTTACCGTATCGATCACTATTTGGGGAAGGAATTGGTGCAGAATCTGGTAATATTATAATGTCTGCATATACTTCCTTAGACGTTTCTGGTTCTTAATATTAATGAAATATGCTTATTTTTTTATTTGTATGTAAATTTGCAGTTAGTACTTCGTTTTGCAAATCGATTCTTTTTGCCCCTTTGGAACCGAGACAACATTGCGAATGTACAGGTGAGAATCCTTGCTTCAGTACTGATGATTGGATGTCGGTATTACATTGACAATGTACAGTACACATGGTACCTCAAGACATATAACATGCAGTAAATTTCATCCCCTTTTTCTTTAATTATGTTTATTTGGCAGATTGTGTTTAGGGAGGATTTTGGAACTGAAGGTCGTGGTGGATATTTTGATGAATATGGGTATGATTCACCAGTTCTATTGTCCCAATTTGTTGTTTAAATGAAAAAGAATTCTTTCATCCTTGAGAATGTTATTTATGGTTAAATTATCTGGAACTTAGAAATCTTTGTTACTAGAATCCGTATTCCCTGCTGTCTCTGGGGAATTATTTGTATCAATTACGTTGTTTTGAGATTGTATGATGCTAATTGTATCTGGAAATATAATTGGATGCATCAATAATCATTTTCTTTTTTTTTGACAGAATTATCCGCGATATTATTCAAAATCATCTCTTGCAGGTGAGACCTTTATGCATCAGAATTTTCTTCTTCCTTCCCTCCTGGTGAACCTTCATTCCAGGAAAAAGGCATTAAAACCTTCACCTGATTTGTTCATTCAATTTGTTCTGCAGGTTCTATGCTTGGTTGCCATGGAAAAACCTATTTCCCTAAAGCCTGAGCATATACGGGACGAGAAAGTAAAGGTGTGTGCATCCCCGATTCCTTTATGATGATATACTTTCTATAGTTTTCAGAAGGAAAAAATCAATTTGAAACGTGTCCCCATAGGAGATGTGTAATATTCCTTCATTATATGTGCTCTTAGTTCCAGAATGCCGTATCAGTTGATGATTAACGGTTGAAAATTTAGGTTCTTCAATCAGTAATGCCAATTGAGGATGATGAAGTTGTTCTTGGACAATATGATGGCTACACAGACGATCCAACTGTTCCTGACCACTCAAACACTCCAACCTTTTCAACCGTGATTCTGCGAATCCACAATGAAAGATGGGAAGGTATGGAAACTTTCACAGTTCATTTACATTTTATTTGAACTAACTTTTGAACCTCCCATTTGGGAAGTACTATTGTCTTGGAGATTCGACTTGAATATAATGGTTGCTTTTATAAGAATTATATCATGCATTGAACTCACTCACCATCAACGCGATTTTCTGTAGGTGTTCCTTTTATACTAAAGGCTGGGAAAGCATTAAATTCAAGAAAGGCAGAAATAAGAGTTCAGTTTAAGGATGTTCCTGGTGACATATTCAAATGTAAGGCACATACTATAATTTTAAGGGGCTTAATTTCAACATATTGCTCCATCAATTGTATATATAATTTTATTGCTAAACTGTTCTTGAAATTCTGGTAACAAAACCGAAATTCATGATTTCCTGCTATGAAATCATCCATATATTCCACATGTTGTTGGTAGTTTTTATGTTCCATATTGTGCTCACCGTTATCTCACTTTTTTAGGTAAGAAGCAAGGAAGGAATGAGTTTGTAATACGCTTGCAGCCTTCAGAAGCCATGTACATGAAACTTACGGTAATGTGTTCACTATAAAGTCCAATAATAGTGTGTTTGAGGCTTTGAGCTGATATCTTCAGATTTCATGTGCATATATCATCAGGCAAAGCTTTCATATGGTGCTTAGTTTCATCTTAAATTACTAATTCACTTTAGAGAAAGTTTTGGATAATTATGTGAATGCTGCACAATATTGTTAGAATACTTCGTAAGATCCTCAATCCAATCAATAGGAACCCACGCTTTATGTATCACGTTCATTAAGCAGAGAAACGCTAGGAGAGTCCCTGTCTCCTTTAGCATGTTCACTTACTAGCTCAGCGTCCGTTATGCAGGTCAAGCAGCCTGGACTCGAGATGGCAACTGTCCAAAGTGAATTAGACTTGTCATATGGGCAACGTTATCAAGGGGTAACTATCCCGGAGGCTTATGAACGTCTAATTCTTGACACGTAAGGCACCTACCTTTCCATTTTAAAAATCTCTTACATTGCACCCCATATGCTGCTTTTGTTTCAGCCAATTAACAGATAGTTATTGAAATCCGCTCAACTAGGACCACACCATAAGATTAATCAATCATGACAATTGGTATTTGTTTTTGACAGAATAAGAGGCGATCAACAACATTTTGTGCGTAGAGATGAGTTGAAGGTAATAACATCGTACACTTTCTTTTCTCGTTACAACAACATTGTACGCTTATTTTCTTGGCACGCTGCCATTTTCCCAATTGACTGATATACTGTGTTAATCGATCATCAGGCGGCATGGGAAATCTTCACACCGCTTCTGCACAGAATTGACAACGGTGAGTTAAAGCCGCTTCCATACCAACCAGGCAGTCGGGGTCCTGCAGAAGCGGATGCACTGCTTGAAAAAGTTGGATACGTACAAACACATGGCTACATATGGATCCCTCCTACCTTGTAGAATGCTCGCCTTCCTAACTTCCGGCCCGGACTTGCCCTTATGCAGTGTGCCTTAAAAGTGTTGTTTTTACATTGCAAGCTTTTATAAGCTATGCAATCAGAATAAGAGAGTGTATATCAGAATAAGAGAGTGTGTATTCGAAAGACCAAAACGCCATGTTTTTTCGAGGATGTGAAATGTTGAAATTCCGTATGTCATGTACATTCGTTCGAGATTTTGAGTGTGACGATCGTACCGAAAATTAGGTAAAGGATGAGTGTGGTGTTGCTGTCGAAATCCATGGGAGATACCTTGGCGGACACTTTATGCTAAGTTGGATTGAAGGGAATAGGATCCTCTTTGTAGGAATCTGAATGATCAATCAATCGTATCTGTTCATCGTATATCATTAATGTTAGAAATTATTTTAAATTTTAAATTTTAAATTAAACATAAATAGTACTTAACGAAAACTGATCGCACGATATACGATGAACATATATGATTAATTGATCTTCGAATTTCTGCAAAATGAATCCGAAAAGGATCATTGTCCGGATTAAAGTGCTTGAAATGAACTGATTTGGAAGCTTCTGGAAGATAATATAATTTAATTAATGCCTATCTTTTAACTTTTTCTAATGGTCAAAGATTAAAGATTGCGGTTTAATGCCAACCATCCTCATTAATGATGCAAATCAGAATCGGATTTGCCTACTTGCGGTGTTTTAGGTATGGTAAATCATATAACTCTATGCTTTAGTTCCTGACAATAAAATTAATAGAAATAGTATATGAATTTGTTTGTTGTAAATCATTTTGATTATTTTATGAAAAATTTATCAAAATTTTCGTTAAATTGTCACATAAACAACCATATGATTACCTTTTTAGGGGTACTTTTGCCAAACTAATCCCTTCACTTAACGAGAACATCAATAATTTTTTTACAAAATCATCAAAATGATTTACAACAAATTTAAGACCACTTTTTTAATTATGCCAATTTTAAAAATCATTTTGATTTAAAAATCGTTAGATTCCTTTCTTTCAAGTTAGACTTTGGTAACTTCCTTGTTTGTTTCAGTAAAAAAGTAAAAAGAAAGCTTTGCCGACAAGGGTCGCACGAAAACGACTTGTTGAAGAGCGTTTTATTCCTTTTCAAAATAATACAACGAATATCGGGATGGGAGGAACCCTGAACTCTAATACAGAATCTCGAATGCGTAGATAAATAAAAGAGTTGATTGCAAGCCAATGTATGGAAAATGATCATCGTCGAATCTATTTTTTTACAAATTTTAGGAATTTTGTGATTGTGATCGTTCATCGTATATCGATCAGTTTTAGTTATGAATTATTTATATTTAATTTTAAATTTTAAATTTTGAAATGATTTCTGATCGTACGATATATGATAACCGGTCACAATTACGAAAAAAATGATCCGACAAGAATCCTTTTTCCCAATGTATATCTCTTCGTGAATCATTATTGTTTTCTTCGTGTGGAAGAGAAGAGAAGAGAAAATTCCTTGTCGTAGTAGTAGTACCCTAAAGAACACTTTTATTAGAAGTACGTCGTAAAACATTTGAGAGTGCTTCTTCAAAAATCACTTTCACCTAAAAAATGCTTTTATTAGAAGCACGTTGTGAAACATTTAAAATACATATTGAAAAAAGTCAAACGTCATAAATTATTGATAAAAAATCATTATAAATATTTTTTATTTTATTTTATATAAATACAAGCATTTTAACTGTTTTAAAACACATCTAAACTGTACCGAAAAAAATCTCATGGAACTTAATTAAACCCTTGGAAGGGTAACGAGGAATCTGGAACCTTGTCGATGTAAAAAGGGTGGCGGGGGAGGGAAGGTCGTTGTTGGCGTTGGTGAAAGTTTAAACGATTCCAGGTGGAAGACTTGTCACCGGCTACTCCTCTCTCTCTCCCTCTCTCTCTCCCTCTCTCTCTCTCTCTATCCACGCGTCTTTTTCCCAACCTTCCCTGCTCTCACACTCTCTGCGCGCCCTAATTTTGGCACGCACGCTCTATTGTTAATTTGTTATATCTCCTCTCTCACCTTCCAAATTCTGTTACCTCCCTCCCTCCCTCTCCTTCTCCTTCTCCTCCTCCACTTTGGTTTTCCTCCTTTCTCTCTCTACCTCCTTCTGCATTGCGCTGGTTGATTGGTAGGTCGGTTGCTTGCATCGTTGGGTCAGACTGCTTTTCCTCTTCCGTATCTGATTCGGTAAATTTCAATCTTTCTCCTTTTAATCTCTGTATCCGTTTCAATCTGCCCACATTAGGATTTTGTTTCTCTGAATTCCTAATTCCCAATTCCCACTAGGGTTTCTCTGAATTCAGCTTGATTGGTACTCGTAAGTCGGATAAAATTTGTGAACTTTTTGCTTTTTCTTCTGGAATCGGCCTGTGAGAAAGTTGGGTTTTTCATATAATTCAGAAATCCAGGTGCTTTTTGTTTCCAATCTAGTTTTTTTTTGCCTCTTGGGTATGGAACTTTTACCTTGTGTTCAAGAAAAACCAGGCTTCTTGGTTTAAATTTCTGTTTATACTCTATCTCTTGGCTGAAAGGGATGGCTTTGAATCTCTCTCGTGACTCAATCTTGCCTGCGTATCCGTCCTCGGAGCATAGTTCGTGTTCTTCTGTTAAGTACCCTAATGGGTATGTGATGGATCAATTCAAGGAAAAGGATTTGGATGGTATGTATGATGAACCGTCAAGTTCTTGGAGTTCCAATTTGGATTTGAAGAATGCCCATTGTAAGAGCAAATTGGGTGGTTATTGTGACCGTTCTGCTGATGATATTGTGGATCGGTTGCCTGTCGATCCTTTTGGAATGGAGATTAGGTCTACGTTTACGGCGATCACTGGTTGGTTTCAAGGTTTCGAACCAAATTATGAATCTTGTAGCTCTGGGTGGGATGAAGGAAAGGCAAAGATGGTTGATGGCGGATTGTTTGCCGGTCTGAATTGGATTTGGAATAGCGCTGTGTGGTATCAGCCGGAAGTTTGTGACCTGAAATTTGATGGAGTATCAATCCCATATGACAGCTTTGATGGGTTCGGGATCAATGATGGAGGTTTTGCATTGGATGACAGCGTGGAGGAGTTTCTGAGTTTTAGCTATGTGGGGGACTTAGATGTTTTTGATGAAGCTAAGCAACTGCAGGTTGGAACTAAGGAAATACAAGGTTGTGGCAACATGTGTCCCGAGAGTGAGGCGAGTGCTCCGCATGATGCTATGTTTTATGCATTGCGTTTTCTTGGTGTTAAGGACCTTCTGTCGGTTGAAGGGGTTTGCAAGTCTTTTCGTAATGCAGTTAGAAGTGACCCTCTTCCATGGAGGAGTATTGTCATTGATTGGCCGTTGAATGAGCGCATCACCGATGATGTTCTTGTAAAACTAACAACCAGGGCTCAAGGCACACTTCAAACCTTGGGTCTAGTGCATTGTGTAAAGATCACTGATGGTGGGCTGCAGGGTGTGTTTGACAGCAACCCGAGGTTGACAAGGGTGAGTTTTTGAACTTCTGTATTTTCGACATTCCTGCTTGTGTTTCTGATTACGATTTTGTATAACAGGATACCTCTCTATTGTTCAGTGACATTTAAAAGAAAATGCTTTTATGTTGCTTTCGCTTGGGATAAAATGTTCTGAAGTTACATATGATCCTTGGGGCTACTTTCCCCTATTTAATTTCTGTGAAAAACATTTCTTGCGCATCAAACTTACATATGTACACTTTTTATCCTGTGCAGTTAAGTGTTCCCGGATGTCTTAAAATCAGTGTCGAGTGCATCTTGTTAAACATAAGGACCTTGAAGTCTGCAGGCAACCCCGGAATAAAGCAGTTAAGAATTGGTGGTCTCTCTGGTATAACAGACAAGCAGTTCGAAGAGTTGAAATTCTTGCTTGCCACAGATAACCATGTCCAGCCTAGAGCCCCGAAACCTCGATTTTTTAATGGTGGATTGTCGTATGGCTCTTGTGATGATGATTGTCCCATCGACATCGAAGCATGCCCCAGGTGCCAGAGACTTAGTTTAGTTTATGATTGCCCTGCAAAGAGTTGCCAAGGGAAACAACCTGCTGATCAGAAGTGCAGGGCTTGCACGCTCTGCATAGCTCGCTGTATTAGTTGCGGGTGCTGCCTTAAAGACTGCGATTATGAGGAGACATTTTGTCTAGACTTGCTTTGCTTGCATTGTTTGGAGAGCCTACTCAACTGTCAAGAGAAGCATGGAGAAAAGGGCGCTCCCAAGTGCGCCATATTCTGTCAGGAGAACAGGTACCAATTTTGCCTTGTTGGCTAAGAGAAAGACATCAAGTATTCGTTTGCTGTTGGTTGTGGATTTGAATCTACAAGGTTTGGGGGTTCAAAAGTGGGCAGAAGCTGGTTAGTGCATGCTTTGTTTCTGCAGTAAGGATTTGTATTATCATGAGGAGGCTGCAGCTTGTGAAGCTAGAGATATCTCCCGGGAAACGAAATTGAAAATAAAAAAATTAGAAAAAAGTGAAAACTGTGAGGAGGAGAGGGGGCTACGCAAGCAAGGTTGATTGGAAAAGAAGAAATAAAAAAAGAAACAAGAAGGAACATATAAGAGATCCAGAAGTTTATTCTGAAGATGTTATAGCTCATTCCGTGTTTGGTTCCATCCCGGAGACTTACCGAAGGGCAATGAAGAAAAGATGTCGGAAAGTTGAAGCAGTGGGTGTTAGTAGCTGTCGATTGTTAGTCGAAGCAGATTTCATCTTCAAAGTTGAGAAATTTTATGGGTGCAGGTGAAGAGCAGCAGCCGTGTAGTGACAAGCAGAAAGTCATGGCAGAGATGGACGGAGCCACAAAATACTACCCGTGCCACACCCGCAGCCGGTAGGATGCTCCAGTTGGATGACCGAAGTGTTGGATTTCGAAGGATGTTTGTGTGATGGTGGAATGTGTGGTATTAATTCAGTTGAAAGCCTACATATTTACTGTTTTTCTTTTCCTCTTTGGGAAGATAACACAGATGTAGTGTTGTCTTAAAACAATGATCAATAAATAACACTTGTGTCCATAAAAAGTTCCATCTTTTTTCGAGGGACCCGGCTTCTCTGCCCTCCAATTCTCATACATTTTTATTATTTTTTATTTTGTGTGATCACGATTAAACTACGTCAGTATTTTATATTTATTTTATTTAAAATGTTGATATAATTTAACCGTAATCATACAAATAGAAGAAAATAAGAATGTATGGGAACTCGGAGGGCAGATCGTATTTCGAGTGCTGCTTTCTGTTAGCCATTTCCTTGGTCATCTTTTGCGACATTTCTTTTTCTGACACGTTAGTGATGAGTTTCGGAAAACGCAGGGAATATTTGTGATAAAATTTGGCTAAGCTTCACAATTTTTTGCAACGATATTATTTATATTAAGAAAAATAGGATGAGCAAAGTTTTATAATGAAACTTGTTCAAATTCATTTTTAACGAAAATAGAATTTAACAATTTTTACTTACAAGCGTAGAAAAATAACATTACAGCAGTACTAAAAAATTGCTTCAACAACTGGGTCGGTAGGGTTGGTTTTTCCTAGACCGACTCCGTGTCGAGCAATTCAAATTGATATTTTGTTTGACCTAAACCGGGTTCAAACTCTTTCATATCTCTCCGACTCTCTACACTTACGTGAGAAAGAAGAAGCCAGGTCGGTCGGAAAATCGTCAGTTATGGAGAACGGTGAAATTCCCGAAGACGCCAACGAACGTAAGCCCTTTCTTGCTAATTCTCTTGAGCCTTTCATTAATTTCTTCTTCATCGGAATTCTTATGGTTTAATTTTTGTGGGATGCTAATACTACCGGTTTTAGATTGCCCGGGTCCGCAATCCGATTCGGCTGGAAAATCCGACGCCTGCGAAGGATGCCCGAACCAGCAGATTTGTGCTACTGCTCCCAAGGGCCCCGACCCAGGTTTCCTTTCTCTCTCTTGCTCCTAAAGCTCTGTGCTTTTTGTTCCTTTATCTGCAGCTTTCAACTGTTATTTTTTAGTTAATTTTAACCTGTGATCACCGTAAATTATTCCTCCTCTTGCTGTGATTTGTCTAACTGTGATTAAAATTTTGAAGAACAAGCCAAAGTGGATGCTTTTATGTTAATTTCATGAATTTTTTTAATCATGATCATGGTTAATTTCATGAATTTTGAAGAACAGAGACTATAAGTTTTCTTTCGGAACCTTGCTTTCCTTAGGTATTGTGATTTTGTTGTCGCAAGTATTCGAGCAATTGGTGTATGTTAACCGAATGTTTGATCAAAGTATGGACCTTTACGATTCAATTGTCTCTAGTTGGGTTTGGTTGCAACCTTTATTTCAGAATTTTATTAGGTAATCGTTGCAAGGCATCCAATTGATGTGAGTGTATACAGTATCACTAACCCGCCTTTGATTTTCATCCTTTGTGTGACTGCGCGAGTTCGTTTTCCTCTTTACAATACTATATCTTATCTATGACTTCAAGAACGATGTGTTTTTGTCTTGATGGTTTGTATATTATTTTGGTACAGACGTCGTTGCAATTGCAGAAAGGATGGCCACTGTAAAGCATAAGATACTGGTTTTATCAGGAAAAGGTGGAGTTGGCAAGAGCACATTCTCTGCCCAACTTGCATTTGCACTAGCAGCTATGGACTACCAGGTGGGACTTCTTGACATCGATATTTGTGGCCCAAGCATCCCAAAGATGCTCGGCCTAGAGGGCCAAGAAATCCACCAGAGCAACCTTGGCTGGTCTCCTGTCTATGTTGAGCAAAACCTTGGGGTCATGTCAATTGGCTTTATGCTTCCGGATTCTGATGACGCTGTTATATGGAGGGGGCCGCGCAAAAATGCACTCATTAAGCAATTCTTGAAGGATGTTTATTGGGGTGAGCTTGATTTCCTGATAGTGGATGCTCCTCCTGGAACCTCGGATGAGCATATTTCAATTGTCCAATACCTTGATGCTGGCTCAATAGATGGTGCAGTCATAGTCACCACTCCACAACAGGTCTCCATGATTGATGTTCGGAAAGAAGTAAGCTTCTGCAAGAAAGTCGGAGTTCAGGTCCTTGGGGTTGTTGAAAACATGAGTGGTTTGTCCCAGCCAGTTATGGATTTCAAATTTTTGAGGATGACAGAGACCGCTGAGCAAATAGATGTCACGGAATGGGCTAGGGAGCAGCTGAAAGAGAGATTGCCTGAATTCTCAAACATAGTAGCTTTCACCGATGTGTTTGATAGTAGTCGCGGTGGAGCTGAAAGAATGTGTGGGGAAATGGGGGTGGCTTTTCTGGGGAAGGTACCGTTGGACCCGCAGCTTTGTAAGGCTGCCGAAGAAGGTAGATCTTGTTTTGTTGATCAGAAATGTGGGGTGAGTGCACCTGCACTGAAGAAAATCATTGATAAAATGATGAAAAATCAGGGAATATCTACAATGAAGGTTGACAACGATGCATAGGTTAATCGGCTACACCGAGTATCTTCATAGATCAAGATTTTGTTCATGTAAACCTCAACATTTGATGATCTTGTAGAGTAATTTTCTTTGGCATATGAATGTCTTTTAAGTTATATGGATTTTGGAACAATTTCATTTATTTAAATTTGTGGGCAACTCGGCAGGTTGGATGGGTTGGAAGGTCAACGAAACATTTACCTTTCTTTAGATTTTTGGTTTGGGTTTGGATTTTGTAAGGTTGAAACAATTACGAACTCAACACACCCAAAGCGAATTCAGTCTTTCTATGTTAACGATGTTCTTAAGAAAGTTAAAAGACATCCTTCTTAAGTTACCTCCGTAATGTATTCCAACGATTGGAATTGTGCAGAAAATTAAGATTACAATTAACTGAGAAATGATCCAATTGAGGTCCAGTTGAATTTCGACGGTTTTTCACCGAATCTTTTAGGCCACCTCGAGTGAAAGTTGGATAGTGTCCTACTGCGTTTTTACCACCTCTTTAATAGAGACGGGACACACATATGTTGGAGGGCCCTATCTCTATCTGAGAGGTTGTATAAACGTGATATGAAATATATTGTAAGTATCGCATTACTCGTCCGAACCCACTTGGACATGCGAGTTTCTAATCTGTTTCAGGAAGGGAGAGTGCTTTATACAGCTTCTTTGTAACTGCTTCCCTCACCAAGTGGTCATTGCAGTCAGTAATCCTCTGTAACTGAACTGCTTACGAAAACAAGCCAACATTTACTAGTTCTTTTTTTACGTTTTTACCAATTCAACTCTGTTCATCTTTCTCGAAAAGAACGGCGACGTCGCCACCTCTGACATCCATGTCAGCACTGGTTTCCGACGTCGACAAATATGAATCGAAAACGGAGAATTCAAGCCTATAAATAGCACTCACACTCTCACACTCCCTTGTTCACACTTACAGGTCCTTTCACTCTCACTCTCTTGACGTTTTAAGCAAAACAAATTACTCATCATGTCCAAGATCAAGATAGGCATCAATGGTATCTTCTTGTGTTTATTTTTGTATTGCTTGCTATTTAGTATTTATGATATGATCACCATTTAACCATCGACGGTGTTGATTTGATGTCCATCTGGTGAAGGATTCGGAAGGATCGGCCGCTTGGTGGCCAGGGTTGCTCTCCAGAGAGACGACATTGAGCTCGTCGCTGTCAACGATCCCTTCATCAACGTCGAATACATGGTAAGTATAATGTAACCAAATTAATATACGTTTGTACATTGTTCAGTGATCATTTTATAGTTACGGGATGTGTTTTGCTTTTAACGTAAAATTGGAGCGAAACATGAACGAAATGATTCTGGATAAAGCCCGAATATCGCAATACTAGTACGTAATAGTTTAAATGTTGCATGCATGCAGAGCTACATGTTTAAGTACGACACTGTTCACGGGCAATGGAAGCACCACGAGTTTAAGGTTAAGGATGATAAGACCCTTCTCTTTGGTGACAAGCCCGTCAAAGTTTTTGCTTTTAGGGATCCCGAACAGATCCCGTGGGGGGAAGCTGGTGCGGAATTTGTGGTCGAGTCCACCGGAGTTTTTACCGATAAGGAAAAAGCCTCTCTGCACTTAAAGGGTGGTGCAAAGAAGGTTATCATTTCTGCCCCAAGTAAGGATGCCCCAATGTTTGTTGTGGGTGTCAATGAGAAGGAGTACAAGCCGGATCTTGACATTGTCTCCAACGCCAGCTGCACTACCAACTGTCTTGCCCCATTGGCAAAGGTATCTAGTCCTCAATTTCTTAGGGATACTTTTGGGACTGATTTTGAAATAAAGGCATTCTATGACAACCAAAAACGCTTTTGATTACGTAATGTAGAAAAAGTTAGAAGTATATTTGGATCATACGAGGGTGGTTTTGTTTGAAAAGTGTCTGCCAAAGCACTTAGATTTTTAATAAGATTTTAAATGTGTTTCTAATGAAAGCACTTCTAGCACAAGCGATTATGAGCAAAAGCAATTCGGCCCTAAGTCTATGTTGCTTCAGTCAAAACCATTATGAAAAACTAATTAATTTGGTGATGAACTGCTAAGCTTCTCATCTTGACAGGTTATCCATGACAAGTTTGGTATTGTGGAGGGTCTTATGACTACCGTCCATTCTATTACTGGTGAGTGTGCGTGTGTATACGTGTATACGTATTTGTAATCGATCGTTCAATGCTCACCGGTTTTTCTCAACGTTGTGCAGCCACCCAAAAGACTGTTGATGGACCGTCAATGAAAGACTGGAGAGGTGGCAGAGCTGCTGCTACCAACATCATTCCCAGCAGTACTGGAGCTGCCAAGGTATTGATTCGATGATGATACATTGTTTGATACTTGACAGATATTTCTTCTTAAACCATGCTTTCCATTCGCTGCGGTGTTTGATTTTGTAGGCCGTGGGGAAAGTGCTGCCTGCATTGAACGGGAAGTTGACGGGAATGGCATTCCGTGTTCCCACGGTGGATGTTTCGGTGGTTGATCTCACAGTGAGACTTGAGAAGAAGGCCACTTACGATGAGATCAAAAATGCCATCAAGTAAACATCGTAGACATTCTTCTCTTCGCTACGGGACTTTGAATTGATGGTATAACTGGCATGGTCCTATATTTCTTGACTCCGTTGTGTTTTGTAGGAAAGAATCAGAGGGAAGCCTGAAGGGAATCCTTGGATACACGGACGAAGATGTGGTGTCGACGGACTTTGTGGGTGATAACCGGTGAGAATTTTCGACAATTTATTCGCAGTTGTTGCTCTGTGTTTTATTAGTTGATCATATGTATTTGGAAATTATGCAACAGGTCGAGCATTTTCGATGCCAAGGCTGGTATTGCTTTGAACGACAACTTTGTGAAGCTTGTGTCTTGGTATGACAACGAGTGGGGCTACAGGTTATTTCCGTACAGTTTCTTTACTTCATTATAAATTCCAAACGAAATCTATTATCTGCGCTCCAAAAAGTCAATCTAAACATGGTCTGGTTTGTTGCAGCTCACGAGTTATTGACTTGATCCGTCACATTGCCTCGGTTAAATAGACGACTCGACCATTTCTCGGGATTAATTAGGAGGCAGGGCAGCTTAAGCTTGTTTTCGGAATAATCGATCATCTCTGCGGGTGATAAGTTATGTAGGGGATTGGTTCCAAGAGTGTTAGAAGCTTTAGTTTTAGTTTTGGGGATGGTCATTGTACGGGGTTTAGACATCCCGAGTACTCAAAATTGGCACGACATTTTAACTTGAGATGCAGTTTAGAGACATGCAATCGAGACAACCAATACTGCAAAGTTATAGTTGTTAAAATGTGATCAACGTATTGTCGCAAAAATGCAAACATGCAATGCAATCGAGACGATCAATATTGCAAAGTTGTAGTTGTCAAAATGCGATCACATATTGTCGCAAAAATGCAGTCATGCAGACGAGACAATCAATATTGGAAAGTTATAGTTTTCGAGTGAGGATCCTCGCCGGATTCTCTTTGTGAGGATTCTACGAATCCTCCAATCACATTCGTTCATCATACATCGTGCGGTTAGTTTTTGTCAAGTACTGTTTATTTTCAATTTTAAATATAAAAATTTACAATGATTTCTGATTGCACGATTTTGTCAAGTACTGTTTATTTTCAATTTTAAATATAAAAATTTACAATGATTTCTGATTGCACGATGTACGATGAACGAATATGGTTGGAGGATCCCTAGGATCCTCACAAAGAGGATCTGGCGAGGATCCTTCTGGATAGTTTCAAAAATGGGATCAACATATTGTCGCGAAAGTGCAGACATGCAATCGAGACAATCAATCTTGCAAAGTTATAGGTGTCAAAATACAATCAACATGTTAAGAAAATGCAGACATGCAATCGAGACGATCAATATTGCAAAGTTATAGATGTCAAAATGTGATCCAACAGCTTGTCGATATTGTGCCTGCGCCGTGCAATTAACTGCATCTTTACTTCCAATCTAAACAGTATTTTCCAAACCAAAAGAAGAAGAAAATGAAAGATGCAGAAATATCAAAACAAGAGGAACAACGCACCTCGACTGGCTTTCATCTCGCTTTCTATGCGTCATGTACTAATGTCAAGCCCAAGCGTTACCAAGCCGAGGCGCAAGAATATATAAACGACACGCCCAGCCATATTGATATGAAAGCAAAATAAAGAAACAGATAGCGAGAAAAAGCAATTGAAATAGGTGCAAAATTTTGGATAACACATCCTCCTGCACAGCAACATATGAACAAAAGTGCACCAAATTATATTCAAGTACTAACCATCCAGGTGAACTTAGTCGGAAATGCATTATCAACGCAATGTCCATGGCACTTTCCTAAACCTTATCTCTCATTCTAAATAAGTTCAAGACACCCGCCTTCCCCGTAAAGACAAAAAAATTACTCTAGAAATAAACCACTCAAGACTTCGGTGTATTCGCGGACCGGTCTTCTTGTTATGCCATGTCCTGGAACCCTGCAAAGAAAACCGATACAATTGCTTATCAAATAGGAAAGCTTAATGCCCTTATTTCATATTGTGAAAACGATAGGACGAAATTGACGGAATGAGGTCTTTTGATATTAAATGGTGTAGAGGCATAAAAAGAATCCCATATGGATTCAATTATTCTATCATGAATCATGATACATAAGAGGCGGAACAAAAACATAAAATGAAACTCATTCATATTTCTCATGTATGTAGGCAACAACCACAGAAATCAAAATTAGGCCTTTCATTCATAAGATCAAGCACACATTACTTGCGCTATACATTGAAATTACTCTTCACTTTCCAATTTCCTCAATCGTCGTCATAGAGATCTGTAGCTTAAAATAATCAATAATTGCCACTTCATTCCATCCCAAAATCAGGTTAACTAGACATTATATGCACGATAAGTATACCTAAACGTTAAAAACTACAAAACACAAAGGAATCAACTATTGTAAAACCAAAAATTTTCAACAGAACTATCTGAATTCCTAGTATGTATCTTGTGTATATAATGGTAAGAAGCGTACAATGTGCAGCCTCGCCCAATGTGGTATCATGCTATCATTCAAGCAGCACCATAACTCAATCCTTCAAAGTTCAAACTCCCTTGAAATTCAGAACAAAAGGGAACCAAAAACATTCCGCCAAAACTTAGCAAAATGATATAGCTGAGCCTAGCAAACTTGATGAATTAGCTCTCTTAGTGCCGAAAACCCAAACTCTTAGGATGCTAATGAGCACAACTCTTTCCAATTGTTTTTGGTTTCAATGAGGGATTGTCTGTACTCTAAAATGGTTTAATCGTACTTCCGAATATATACATAGATTACAGATATGATCCCATACAGATGCAGAATAAGAATTCAACAACACCAATGAATTACCAAATCAATGTAACAGTAAAATAGGAAGCAAATCAAACACAAAAGAAGCAGTGAAATGAGAAATTACCATCAGCGAGGGTTAAGTCCAAAGAGCATGTTCTTCCCACCAGGCAGGTAAGACACATTGGGCGATCTGGCAAGCGTGTTAGCAACCTCCCTGGAAGCCTCGATCCTCCTGAGCTCGATCAGTCCCATACCCGCCGAAGCAGTCGCATCAGAGATGAGCTTCGCAGCCTCGCTCTCACCCTGTGCCCGGATAATCGCAGCACGTCTCTCCTGCTCAGTCTTGGCCACCACAAACTTGGACCGCTCCGCCTCCTGCTGAGCCACCTGCTTCGCCTCCACGGCGCGCGAGAACTCCAGCCCGTACGACAAGTGCGTGATCGCCACGTCATCCAGAACGATGTTGAAATCCTTGGCGCGGCGAATCAGGCTCTCGCGCACCAGCGCCGACACGTGGGGACGCTCGGTGAGGAGCTGATCGGCGTTGAATTGCGCCACCACGGCCTTGAGGACCTCATTGCCGATGGAGGGGAGGACCTTCTCGTCGTACTCGAGCCCTAGGGTTTTGAAGATCTGAGGGAGGCGAGCGACCTCGGGGCGCGAGAGGACCCGAAGGGTGAGATTCACCATCTGGAGATCCTTGGTGCCGGAGATGGAGGAGAAGGTGTGGGGCCGGGTGCGGATGTCAAAGATGTAGGGCTTCTGGAGCCATGGGACCAGGAAGTGGGTCCCCTCGCCGACAGTGTCGTCGATGACTCCGCGGAATCGGTCGAAGAGGACGGCGCGCTGGCCGCCGTCGACGGTGTAGAGCGCGGAGTTGACAACGGTGGCGCCGACGCCGAGGCCGAAGGCGGCGCGCGCGACGTTGGTGAGGAAGGACACGGCAGCTTGGTTGCTTCCCATCTTGGTGACGACGAGGATTCGAGGGAAGGGAAATGGGTTTTTGCGGAGTGGGAGAGTAGGGTTTATGTGATTTTTGTTATAAACCCCTAACTACTTGGGCAGGAGGAAAACTACGAAATGGGCCCACGCTTTTATTTTTGTTTGGACAACGGGCCTAAACCCATCAGCCCATCAATAAATTTATTTTGGGCTGAACATTCTTAATAGTATTGGGCCGCATTAAGGAGATTGTCTTTTATCTGTTTAGCGCTTCAAAATCATTCACTTTTTTATTCTTTTTTTAATCTTGAGTGCCGATAATAGCTCCTTCCCTTTGCATGGAGGAAAAAAAAACCTAATTTAACCGACTTCAATCAAGAATATTGGATGTATGCAAAGTGAAAGGGGCTTCAAACTCTGTATGTGGTTAATCCAACATCTAATCAAACAAAATCTATGGTTTGACTGAAAAAAAAGATGAAGAAGGGGGATCTATTATAGGTTTACAAATACAGGAAGTGATTTTCACACTTTTTTTCTTTTACATTTTTTTGAGCTTTCAAATTGAATAAATCAAAAGGAAATCGAGGAATAGAAATAAAGAGACGACTCATTTGGTTTTGTTAAATATTCTTTCACCCTCGTTTGGTTGACAAAGATGATTCTATTAATATGTAGTTTAGATTTAGATAAAAGAAAAATTAACAAAAAAGATTTTGCACGGATTATAAAAGATTTTGCACAGAAAAATATACTTTGAAGAACATGAATATCATAGTTTGTTGTAGTGGTAAGAGAAATAAAAGAAAAATTAACAAAAATGTACTAAAAGTTTCAAATTCTTGAGGGTGCCATAAAGCCATGTTTTCGGAGTACCTGGGAGTTCGCCTTGTTCTGCATGCGTGGAGTCTGCCTCATCTTGTGTGCCTGGGTTCCCCTTGTTCTACATGTGAGGTGTCCGCATCCTTTTGCGTGCTAGAAGCCCGCCCATTTTTGCATCCACAGAGCCCGCGTCGTTTTGGCGTGCACAAAAATGCAAATTTTTTATTTTTGTAAAATATTTTTCCTGAGCATTAAGTTAAACTGTTAAGGAATTCAGACACCGTTTTATGTATTATTGAGCAACAAATGTATATTTAGTAGAATATTTTAGCCAAAAACTAAAAAAATAAGTGAAAATCATAGTAGTGAGGCCCAAAACATTGTCAAATGGAGTTCTACACTCAAGAATCTCAACGGAAACTCTCAGCTCAATTTTCAAAACTTCACAATGAGACCAAGGTGAAAATAAAAAGATTGAATAGTGATTTATGTGCAAATTTCCAAAACCGGCCGAAAACCGTGAATGTTAAGTCCACCTTTTTTCTGTAAAAAAATGAAATTTTTTTTATTTTCTTGAAATATTTTCCATGAGCATTAAGTATACATTATAATGTATTTGGAAGTGGATTTACGATTTATTGAGCAACAAGTGCATATTTAATAGAATATTTAAGCCCAAAAGTATTAAAATAAGTGAAAAATATAGAGATGCTAAAATGTATATTTAGTGTTTATTTTTTTATTTTTTAAAATTAGAGATGTTAAAATCACATGTACGTGAAGCTTAAACAAAAAAATAGCAAAATTTTGTTTTGTTAAATATTCTTTCACCCTTGTTTGGTTGACAAAGATGATTGTATTAATATGTAGTTTAGATTTAGATAAAAGAAAAATTAACAAAACAAAAGGTTCAAATATCTTTAAATTTAGGTTTTAAATCGTTGATTACAGTGATTCAACGGTGAGAGAATCTCAGCATTCTATGTAGTTTGTTTGTCATCAATTAAAATCCTAATTAACTAAGTGGAATTATGGCATTTGTCTTGTTTGTGTAGACGCATCACCATGGCTTTTCTTAAGAAGAAAAAAGATTAAGATGTTGTAAATCGTAATTTGGTTACTATTTGAAGAAAAAACTATGGAGATGAGATGAGAGAAAATCAGTTAAGGTGGTTTGGTCATGTGAAATAAAGATCTTCAGATGCTCGGGTTAGAAAATACAAATATGAGACAAATCGCTTAGAGCAAAACAATTAGAGGAAGACATAAAAAGACTTGGAAAGAGGTTTTAAGAGAATACATGGAGTACTTGGAGCTAACGGAAGACGTGACGCAAAACAAAACGCTATGACGTTCTAGAACTCATGTAGTCGATCCCACTTAATGAGATAAAACTTTGTTGATGGTGTTGGTTCCTATTTGAATTCAAGTGATGACATATGAAGGTAGAATGAAATGGTTATATTATCCCTGAGTTAATTACATGTTAATGTGCAGATTCGCAGGACATATACGCTTTAATATAATTTGATAGAATCATTGCAGGGTCCATATACTTTTGAGAAGATTGTTAATATAATAATTTATCGATCATAATTGTTGGTGGTGGAGTTACTACTGCTGGTGGTGGTGGGAGGCAAAGCACCATCTCCTGTCCTACTACTGTCGTCCTTAATTAGGCCTGACCACCCAACTTAACAATGGTTGGGTGGCTGACATTCGATCTTCCAATCGATTCACGTTGCCGCACACTTTTTCTTCATTGCACACTTTCCTTCGCAAAAGTGTTCATGCTTTCATTTTTTCTCTGTTCTTAGGTCAACTTGGAGGGGCATTTGTTGTCATGAAGGTATGTAAAGAGATGTCACACATTGAAAGTTCACTCAATCTTGTAACTATAGTCGTAGATTTCATTTGTCAAAATAGGTGGGATCGATCATAAGTAGAACTTGAATATATATCACTTGTATGAAACAGGAACTTTATATATGATCGCACCTGTTGTCACTTATATATATGCTTATCTTTAAGTATTCATGGTGATGGTGGTCCCTCTAGATCTGTAAGTTTGTATATTTTCTAGATCATGCATGAATCTACGATAATGATAGTGCTACTGATAATGGTACATATAGCGGTAGTGCCTTAGGGTTAGAGTCCACTACTCCAATATTATTGGGGATATAAGCTGCATGCAGCTGAGCATTAAGTCGCTGTTGTGTTAAAATGGAGACCATCGAATTATCATATGCTTTTCTTTATGCAGTATATCCCATGTGAAGATTTAGGGTTTCACCAATCTTATTTTAAAGCAAAGAAAGAGACTACTGGTGGATTGGACTGCATGCAGAACGAAGCACAGAAAAAATCAAAGCTACGAAGGAATCCTGGAGGTGATGGAAAAGTTGAAAGGGGACTAATATATGACATGTCACATGCAAGCATGCATTATTGTTGTTAAAAAGTGAGTAACCCCTTACCTTTACCCACCCCCTCTCTATCATATATAGCTTTTGAATGTTGATCTACTCCAAAAGTTAAAAAAGCTGCCTCCCTCTCACATGGACACCCCATTTTGATTCTACTTTTGTTTTAGCTACAGTTATCAGTTATGTGTGTTCCAGTCAGACTGAGTGCGGAGTTGCATATGGAGTTTCTGTAGTGTCAACCTGATGAGAAGAAATTTCATGTAATATGAAGATATGTGATGGTATCTCAAGCCAATGATATATTATTTTACAAGACAGTTAATGTGCATGATAATGTCTAATTAGTAACTGGTTTGAAATATTGTCGTCAATGAGCAAACTAACACGTCCCAACCCTGATAGACACGTGCCAACCGATACTCGAGGGTGACGAAGCCATTTTAAACATGCATACAAGTAAAAATATGTTATTAGAAAGAACAACACCAATACCGAATCATGTTCAAAGCATACAACTAACCAAAAGAATACCAAAGATTCAAGCATACCTATGCGGAAATGCCCTTATGTCGGGATCGTGTCAAATGCCTCGCTTCTAACTCCTGAGGGGGCGCAAAAACGAAAGGTGAGTGGACCATAATTTATACTAATACTAATAATACGAAAATACATTTTCTTTTTTAACATAATAACCCCTTATTTTGAAACTCATATATATACTACATATAGGCTTTTTTGAAACTCTAAAAATGTTTGTAGCAATAAAATTATCTCTGAATGTGGTATCGATACGCCCGAAGGCAAAACCCATAAATGTCATATATCAATCAAGTGTATACCCAACTAGGGGTATCATAGCCGCCCGAAGGCAATACTTGTCCATCACCCAAAGATGAAGCTGTACGACATTGGGTTACACCAGTGAAGAAACATGGTAGGCCCCATCACCCGAAAGTGAAGTTATACGACTCTGGGTTACGCCAGAGAAGAATTATATAACATCACACAAAACACTAGCCTTTACTGGCGTAACCCAGTGTCATACAGCTTCACCTTCGGGTGATGGACAGGTACTGCATTCAGACGAATGAGGAATGAGATATTATGTTATACCCCCCAGCTTCATATTCGTGTTGTGGGTTAGTTTCTCTCCAAGTAAACAGGCAACATAGTTCACCTTACATGTATTCTTTGCTTAGTTGCTCGTGTATACTCTTAGCATCTCTGGGAATGATTAACAATCACAACTAGGATCTTCGACTCCTCTTAGGTATTGTTATTTAGCATTCCGCGTGCTTTGGTAGTGATTTGGATGATATTTGAGTAAACTTCAAGAAACTCACGTGGTAGTTAAGCATGTAAGTATGCTTATAAACCACATAAAAACGGACACTTTTTGTTCTACAGGAAATAAAAGAAAAATAGGACAAAGAAATCAAACTCTCTTTTCTTAATATAAACGATGATCTACTTTAACTTAATCCAAAATATTAAGAGAATGATTCGAATGTGAGTTCACAATTGAAGAGTATATCTATACCACTAAGAAGCATATCTACTTTGACCGGTATGACTATCTTCTTACTTCTGCAAAATTATCAAGAATTAGTCGGTTGGTTAAGGTTTTAATATTGCAAGTAATAACTTTATTAACGTCAAAAGTTGTGGGTGACATGGAATTGCACCGCCGGAACTTTAGACGTTGGATTGTGGATTAAGCAGCCAGCCACACCGTCCATCCCAAGTATTAAACTACTGGAAAATTCAACTTCTTTTCAAGTTGATCAAATGCCTAAAACTATTCTGATATTTTCTTTCCCTAGTTAATTATCTTGTTATTAAAATCATAATATTAGACTATTATTCTTGAGATCTTCAGGCATCTTTCAACATCAACAGTCTTATCTATGATTAAGTAGTTCATTAAGACAAGAAAGTAGATTATTCGGTCAAATGTCGCCCTCATTATAATAAAAGAATGTTTGATAATTATTTCATTATTTTTTTTTAACTAGTTAGTAATTGATTTCTTAAAAACTAAAAAAATTATCAAATAGGGTTCAAATTAATCGTTAATTAAGACAGACTATCTCCAAAGCTCTAACTCCAAAAGAACTCTGCATTTTCAGCCTTTTAACTCGTGACGTAAAAATCTTTCAACCCGCTACCAAAAGCACTCTGCATCACTCCTGACGTAAAAATCTTTCAACCCACTGCCAAGAGTCCTCTCCTCTATCATTACTCCAACCAATGTCGGTAAATTTAATCTCTCTCACTCTCTTTACAGCACCCCATCATTATCTCTAACTTTCTCAGTACAAAAGGAATCACATTTCACCTCAGGATAATTTATTGTGCCGGGAAGGGTTTATTAGTTACCCGCCAGTCAACCATGAAAAACCCAAAACTAATTCTCTCTCACACACTATGCTAAGATGAAATATGCATTATGAATTTATAGTAAAATGTAAAATCATATGAAACTAAACAGATTATAAGCTGTATGTATGTAAGTGACTCTTTACTACAGTGATGGAAATATGTTAAACTCTTGTATGACGGCGTGGGTTCAAATCTCATTAGTGACTAATCTAACAAAATCTATCGTTTAACCAAAAAAAAAAAAAAAAAAAAAAGCTGTATGTATGTAATAAGATTTAGTGCTCTTATAGTACCTAATTTAGTGTTCTTGTAATTCTTTTTCTAGTTTGTAGAATTAAAGTTCTTTTAGTTTTGGAGTTCTAGTTGCATTCGTTTTGTTGCTTCTCATGCTTGTCGCATTCACAGATTTGTTGTTACAGTGGCTATTAGGTCGATCAAGTTAGCCTTGTTTCCCTTCAAACATTCTATGTTCACTTAAAAATATATGTGCATACTTGTCATATATTAATCGCGAATAATACTAAGGAGATCATTTTTCTAATCATATTTTATAAAATATATGACGTAGTAATTAATGACTAATTCCTTATCAAATCATTAAAAAATATATCCAATTATTAACTATTGCATCATATAAATACCTAACATTTTCTTAATCTTCTGCCTCGCCTTCCTTATCTTTCGAAAATATTCTGCGATCGTCCTTAAAGCTGTTACATTATTTTTCACTACAACTTTAATTCATCCGAGAAGGTGGACTCTGCCTTTTTCTGTCTTCCATTTGTGTTAGCCATGATTGTTGTTTCCCATCCCATATCTTCTTGATATTATTAATTATTCATATCATCGCTCTAAACTTGCCATCTACCCTTAAAAAAAATTTAAATAATTCCCCTTGCTATTAGTTGATGTCCCTCTGTTATAGCTGGTAGTTGATCAACTGCTTTAAATCTTCCTTCATTTCTTCATCTCTTTCTCACTCAATTTTTGGTTGTTAGTTGCCTTAATTCCGTTAATAAATCAACGACGAGAAAAGAAGAAAAACTGATTGCAAATTCTGAATCGTATTCTGTTCCCGGTTCCATGTACAAATTTTTCATGCTAGCTTGAATTGTATCGCATGTTTTAATTTTATATCAACTATTTCTGGAAAATATTGTTGCTCTTTCTTGTTTCTCTTACCTTTGCAAGAAGATGCCTCCTACGTATTTTCCTCTCCGGTGGGAAAGTACCGGAGACCAATGGTGGTACGCGTCTCCGATTGATTACGCAGCCGCCAACGGCCACTACGATTTGGTTCGAGAGCTTCTCCGCATAGACGGCAACCACCTCATCAAGCTCACATCTCTCCGCCGTATTCGCCGCCTCGAGGCAGTGTGGGACGACGAAGCTCAGTATGATGATGTAGCCAAGTGTCGTTTGCGCGTTGCGCGAAAGCTCTTCCACGAATGCGAGTCCAAGAAAGGAAAACCAAACTCTCTCATAAGGGCTGGATACGGCGGTTGGCTTATGTACACTGCTGCCTCCGCCGGGGAGCTTGGTTTTGTCCAAGAACTGCTCGAGAGAAACCCTCTGCTTGTTTTCGGGGAAGGAGAATACGGGGTGACTGATATTTTATATGCTGCTGCGAGGAGCAAGAATGTTGATATTTTCAGGCTGCTTTTTGACTTTGCAGTTTCGCCGAGGTTTATGACGGGGAGTGGTGGAGAGCTGGAAGAGCACATTGGGGAAATTCCTTGTGTTTATAAACGGGAGATGGTTAACAGGGCGGTTCATGCGGCGGCAAGAGGCGGAAATTTGAGTGTTTTGAAGGAGCTTCTTTCGGATTGTGAGGATGTTTTGGCTTATAGGGATATTCAGGGATCAACTGTGCTACATGCAGCGGCTGGGAAAGGGCGGGTAGAGGTGAGAAGCTTCCCACTTTTGTTAAAACTGCTTTTCCAGAGATTCAATCTTCTTTTTTTGCCTTTCCAAAGTGCTTTCTTTTTTTACACTTTTACAAGGATGTATCAGCTTAATCAGTCAAGTGCTTCCTGGTAACAATTGTTGGTGTGGATGATGACTTTAATCATAAAAATTTAGCGTAAAGTGATGATTAAGGTCGGTTTGATGATCATTTTATTTTGAGTTGTTTTTAATGAAACAACTAAAGGGAAATTCTTAAGTTATTCTTGTTACCATATATGTTGGATGCATAAATTCTCTGTGTGGAATAGATGCATTGATCCATATATATTGTCGAAAATCATAAATTTTAGCATGAAGAGAAAATTAGGTTGTTTTGATTAACATTTTGCTTATAGTGAAAACAACTATAAACGAAATTCTTAACATAAATTCTCAAGGCATTCTTGTTACATTTTTGTTCGATGCATATGTTATTTTATGCAAGAACGGATCTGTATCGATATTGTCAAAATGCATAGTAACATATCAGTATAATTTGTTGGCGGCAATGATATATATCGACACGATATCATTGTCCTATCAACTGTCTGAATGTCTCCTCTGTAACAGGACTAATGCTAGATGACTGATTCATATTATTATTCCAAAGTTCAATTCACTCTTGTTATGGATTTACTTAGAAAGCAAATCCATTTGTAATTCCACATTTTTTAGATTTCTCCTTGTTAATTTTCCTTTTTTGAGTTTAACTAGACTTGCGTTGTCTTTGTTTTCAATGTTTATCACCTCCCATTTTCCCTGAATCAACCAATCTTTTCTTTCATGTAGGTAGTGAAGTATCTTGTAGCATCCTTTGATATCATAAACTCCACTGATCTCCAAGGCGACACAGCATTACATGTTGCAGCTTCAAGGGGCCAACTAGCCGCAGCTGAAGCGCTTATATTCGCATCTCCGTCGTCTATTTCTGCACGAAACAACTCCGGAGAAACGTTTCTCCACAAGGCTATATCCGGCTTCCAAAGTCCTGCCTTCCGAAGACTGGACAGACAAATTCAGCTTCTGAAGCAACTGGTGTGCGAGAAAGCTTTCAATATCGAACACATCATCAATGCTAAAAACAACGAAGGACGGACTGCCCTTCACGCAGCAATCATTGGGGATGTGCATTCCGATTTAGTCCAACTCCTGATGATTGTGCAATCGATTGATGTGAACGCCCGCGATGTGGATGGCATGACAGCGCTTGATTACCTTAGGCAATGGCCTCGTTCGGCATCATCTGATATACTAATCAGGCAGTTGATTTCGGCTGGGGGAATATTTGGTTGTCAGGATTACAATGCAAGAAAAGCGATTGCTTCGCGCTTGAAGATGCAAGGCGATGGAGGTAGTCCCGGAACATCATTTAGAATCTCTGACACGGAAATCTTCTTGTATACTGGCATTGAAAATGTAACAGATGCTACTGCCGATCGCCGTAGCATAGGAATCAATTCATCTCCACCCGAACTGATCAGTCCGTATCCAACTGCTGAAAATAACGGCAGCTCATTCGCTACTAAAAAACCTGGTTCTGTAAATAATGCAGCAGCACAACTAAAACGTGTCGTAGGCTGGCCACAAATGAAACCGAAAAAGCACGAAAGGTTCAAGAAATCGGTTGATTTGGGATCAGTAGAGTCTATCAAAATATGCAACAAAAGCTCAGATGATGCAGCTCCAACCCCGCTTCGACAGAGATTTTCGAGGCCATCAGTCTCATCAGTTCCCAGCAACAAACGGACACTTTCTGTGAGGAGCAACCAGTCAAGTCCATCAGCGAAAAAGAGGCTTGCTTGTGGCATAAGGCGTGGCGTAATGCAGGCAATTCCGTACATAACTGTGCCAGGTCGTTCTCGGTCTAGTTCATTTTCGAAATCATCCTCAATTTCTTCACCTACCTCTCTAGATATTCAGAAAAGCGTTTGCATGGAAACTGACATTGCAGGACCGTCTTGGTCGAATGAAGTAGCTGATGACGAACCACCGAATTTGGCGAAACAAGGCTCGCTTAATAGGAGGTCGAGGAGACAGTATTTCTGTTTTGGTGCTTCACGATTGTCTGTGAAAACCCCAGTTAACAGGCAGCAGCAAAGTTTCAAGCATCCTCCTGTTATTTCAGTAGCTTGATTTGACTTTGATGTGAAGAGTTTGGTCCTTGCAAACTCACTAACATAGAAGAAGATCCGTAAGTTTCATAGCTTGTATCTGTTTCTCGTTTTATTCTCTCTTTTAATTTATAGCATGGTTTGTTGTTTTAACTTGAGTAAATGAAAAAACTGCTTGCATCAATAGATTTCAAGTCATATGTGATAAACGCCATGCTGCACTGAAGGATTGTGCAACGGTTTGTAGCTTAGGTGGTCAAGAACGTTCATCCACCACATCAGAGATCCCGCGTTTGATTCTCCCCTCCCCCGGTATCGCTCATATTAAAATTAAAAAAACAAAAAAAAAAAAAACGATGTGATACTGCAATCATGGGGAAGATCAGATTATGCTCCTCATCCAACTCCTATAACTAATAAGGAGATTGGCATAATTATAGGTTCTTGTGCACTCCTTATAATCTGTCCAGGAAACGTTTCACTTTGAAGCTCCTTGATTTGTATAGAAGAAAAAAAAATACTAGAACCAAAAATCAAGAAGCAAAGATGTATGATTTCATAAGTTCAAAATATGTATGATATATTGCAGAAATGTTGGACCAACTGAATGCAACAAGGAATATGTCGATCATGGTTTCTCACTAGCTGGGCACTGTCGTTAAAAAACATTATGAAGTTGGCGTGCTCTTTCGAGTTGATCTCATTTGAATCATATTTTTCAAGAAGCAAGTTTTGTAATGAATTGTTGGCTTCTCAATATCACATCGAATCCAATATAATTGTTATTATTAAGAAATCAGCCCAATAATGTAGTAAAGGCCGTCAAGATTTGCCAACAACAGTTTTAGCATCATATGAATACTCTTTGTTACAAAAAAAATAACTACTGTTGAAAAAAAAAAAAAAAAAACATTTCCCCCAACCATCACTCCTGCCAAACCCTCGTTCGTGCACCATAGTCACCTGTCGCGCCCTCCCTCCAAATCTTCAAAAACCCAACTCCAACATCTTCCACATTCCTTGGCGCATTGATACAAATTTTTGAAGAATAGATAACTAAGACGTCATTGGGAAAGATTTTGTGCCTCAGTCTACCGGATATAAAAAAAATTCCCTGTACCTTTCTACCGAAATTAACTAGTTCTTTCGGCAGTTTTTACCGAAACTAACGAAAGTTTTCGGCATACCGGGCCCAATAAAAGCTCCCTTTGACTTTCTTGTTCTGGGCACTGCGTACGGCCTTGTCAACCTGATTCTACTCCCACGAGGATTTTTCCTTTATTTATTTCATGCAGACAGGCCGGTCAGTCTCTGATCCAGACATAAAGTTATGTGAACAACCCAAAGCCACAAATACATGAAGAAAAACAGCAGATGCAAACTTGTCAACCTACACTCATAACCACTCAAATCGTATCAGCCCAATGCCTAATAAGTCACAGTAACGTGATATTGTTGGATAATTAGCAAAGGCGTGACGTCCACTTTGGTTGTACCCCATCGTCTGTAAAGCTTCTGTAAGTACAAGTAGAACTACGATATTCAGTATATATCTTGTCTAAATTGTAGACCTAGCATATATATCTTATACAGTATTTGGTGGTAACCAATCTTCAATTCCTTTGTCCGAATAAAACCCAACAATTCCATCGTCCACATATATATATATATATATATATTAGAGTAGTTACAATAAATATATTTTGACATTTTTTTGTGTAGATATAATCGGTTGTTATTATATCATCATTTTGTTATTGATATATGATCAATATGTGATCGTTACTGTAAAATAATCATTTTTACAAAACAAATTTCAAATATGTTTAGTGGTGCTAGTTGTCCTATATAATATCTAAGTTGAAATTGTTTGTTTTCCTTGCAACCTCCGTTTTCTTTTCGTATTAATTCATCCTACAGTCTCTGTCATATCGTAAATGATATGTACATTATGCAACCATAGACGTAACAATCATGCAACGAAAGCAAACCCTGGAAACTTAGAGCTTAATTAGCTTAGGAGCTGGGGCAACAAGTTTAAGTATCATATCATTTCATATATGTTAACCACGGATGGCTAATTTATTATGTAGCGTACAAGATCATACATACTGATCCGCTTACTCAAGGAAATAACAAAGTAAAATGATTTAAAACTTGATTCCAAATCAAAGTATCATATCATTTCATACAAGTAAACTATGGATAACTAATTTATTATGTGGCGTACTAGATCACACGTACTGATCCCCTTACACAAAAAACAAAGTAAAATGATTTAAAATTTGATTCCAAATCAATAAACAAATGTTTGATACTTGCTAGCTCCCAAACTAAATTCTTCGTGTTAACATCATCAGGGTGAATCCAAGCACAAGCTTCCGCAACTAACTTCGCGTCTTAAAATTCAAGCAGTTGACAAACTTGTACTTAAACAAGGACCTTAAGTATGGACACACGGTTTTCTCTATCAGCTGCTAGTTGCAGATAACTCCAACTTGCAAGAAATAATTGTACCTGCTGCTTCCTGCCCTTTGAGTCTTTGAGAGCTACGTCGTCGCTTGACCTTAATGTGTTCATTAGAATTATACAAATATCCTCTAAATTTCTTGGATAGAGTTGAATTAAATCCCATGCGGCTTCGATTATCGTTGTTTTGATCTGTTGTTTTGGTACATTAAGTGGACTGCTTTCGAAACTTTGCTACAATTATCGACTTCGGTGTGAATGCGTTTCATGGTTTTTGCTCTTCCTCAAAGGGGCTTGCAGTCATGGGACGTCAGCATCTGATATGCAGAAGTCGGAATTCCGTATCAACCAATTAGCTTGAATTGTCTAAGTTGTTTGCTTGAAAGTTAAAACCATTGGCTAGCTAAGGTTATGGTTTAAGGCAACTACTTTGACATTAAATCCCAATTTCAGGTTAATTAGTCCAATATTTTGATAAGCTTGCAGGCCCCAAATTTACTTATCAAACCATGTGAATGGTCTAGCTAGCTTACAATTAAGTCAACGAACCATGTGAACGTATTATAAATGATTATATATATATATATATATTAAATCTTTGAGATATGTAGAGCCTAATTCAAATATATTATATATTGTTTTTACTTAATTGAAGACTAAAGAAGATTGTTCCCAAAATGATGTTTGCAAACCAAAATGCACACGCAAGCCATATGCTTTTCGAATAAGCATCCTCTTCTCTTCTCATCTTCTTTGTGAGGATTCTTAAGAATTTTTAAATTGTGTCCGTTCATTATACATCGTGTAATTAATTTTTGTCAAGTATTATTTATATTTAATTTTAAATAAAATTATTTAAAATAATTTATGATCATACAATATATGATAAACGAACACGATTTGAAAATTCCGGCATCCATGTGAGTCCTCATTCGTAGTTTTCGACGACTCTATTATTCAGCAAAGTCAAGTGTACAGAAAAATAATAATGATTTACAGCATCGTGGCGTATAGTGTTGACTTGGATTTCTGGGTCCAAGTCTGCTCGCATTTGTGCTGAAGTTTCCACAATATTACGCGTATTTTACATGGATTTTTCTGCTGATGGGACACATTGGAGGCGGACAGAAGAACGCTCCACAAAACTTCAAAATTCGATGGTGCCCCATGAATCAAGATTGTTCCTCACCGAAAAAAAAAAAAAAAAAAAAAAAAAAAAATCAAGAATGTAAGTCCCACCCACGCCTACAATTTGGGAGTGGGAGGAAGAAGTAGAACCAGCAAAAGCAAGGATTCGTGAGTTCCATGAATCAAGATTGTTCCTCACCAAAAAAAGAAAAAGAAAAAGAGAATCAAGATTGTAAGTCCCACCCACGCCTACAATTTGGGAGTGGGGAGGAAGAACCAGCAAAAAGCAAAGATTCATGAGTTTAAAACTTCAAACGCAACTTTAGAAACCTTGCACTCCATTAATTGAACCATTGACCATTGCAGCATTATTTTATAAAGGCACCGGTGGCTTATGAAATTAATTTTCACACTTTATTTGTGGTTTCTGAAATTGATTGTGGCATATCAAGTTGGTATTTGTGTTAGAATTCCCTTTGTGAATCTACCAGTTTAATAATATGATGTGATATAATTATAAAAAAGAATGCTATTAAACTTATGTCATTGTTTTATTTTCTCACCTATATTATAAATTCACTCACTATAAAATATTAAAAAATTAATATGTTAGTTCTACCCATGCCATTATTCCTAAAATAACCTTTAATATATCTAAATTCTTTTTTTATTTTAAAAAAATATCAAAAAGAAACAATCGACCTCTCGTACTCGCCATCGAAGAAAGCAAAACGAGAGGGGGACGAGGAGAAAGAAGCAGGGGAGAGACAGAGAAACGGGGGACTAAAAAACTAAATGATCGGAGAGAGATGTGAGAAATAGGTCGGAGGTTGGATGTCTTTCTCCTAGTACTCTCCTTCGTGTGGGTGCATGTGCTGTTGGATCTGGTTATCTCCAGGTTGACCGACACGTAAGTCTCGGCCCCTCCCTCCTTCCTCTGCAATTCGCAGTCTTAGTCCATTCCCAGAATCCCTAATTCCATGAGTTGAATTGTGGCTTTTTTTTTTTATCAATGTTGTTGGAGATCTCCAACTTCCCTGATTCAATGTTGATGGAGACGGGCGAATAGAGAAACAGGGTGGGGAGGGGAAAAGTTCGCTGGGCCAATTTTAGTTTTTATTTTTTTATTTTTTTATTTTTTTATTATAACTACAAGAACATTATAATGAATTTATAAATAGGGGTCTAAAAGTCTTTTTAATAAGAGTAAATATGTCATTAAAATTTTTATAAAAATGTGGGTGAAGAAATAAGACATTGGGGCGGGTTTCGTACCACTCTTATAAAAATAATATTTTTTTTTAATTATTGCGACAACCAATTAATGGAATAACTAACAATTGTAACGGAATTGATCAAATTGATTTGCAACAATCAATTTCAGGGATCACATTAATTGATTTTGAAATTGAAGGATTAAAATGAAGAGTTAGATCAATTTCAAAGACTATTGGTGATAAGATCCTTTTTATAAATATAAAATATAAATGAGTCACCGTAGATCGATAAATTCTTTACAATTCTTTAACGTAAAATAAAGTGTATATGTCTCATCTCAACATATGATTCTCCCCAAAAGTATACATTTAATATACCAACAAAATTATATATTATACGTGCAACACATTAGAAACAATAGTAGCTGATGGCAGTATCATTTCTAGCTCATTTTATGATGGAAATGAGAACACAGTTAAATTCTTATAAAGAAGTCAAATTATAAAGCGGCCTAATCGAAAAGGAGGAGCATTTTTTTTAATATTAAGTCAATATTCTCATTGTGTCACTTGAGAATCAAATTTGGCAGCTTAAATATAAGTGTGGTGTGATCTCAGTGTTTAAAAGTTGAAACCTAATTAAGCAAATTAAAACGTTGGGTGGTCGATGATCGATCACTAACAAAATAGTAGACACACTATGAACCGCCACTATATACGGTGTATATTACATGCCGACTTTTGATAGCGTGCAACAATTGATAAGTCTAGGGAATGAAAAGTTGAAATTTAGTTGTTTGATTGTTGTAGTAGATGAAATGAATCTGTTTCTGGTTATGGGAGAGACTTCTCTACATCTTTAATATCCCACTAAGATAATGGGAGAATAAGATGATGTTAAGTGAGATATCAAATTATTGGTCTTGAATGTTACTATGAGCCATGACCTACATATAGTGTAGGTGAGTTCGGTGCAACAATTAAAACACATGTTATCACGTTATTGATCCAAAATATTACACTGACTTATCAAAAGTGTAGATTCTTCTCGTAATTCGGGGGATCTTTAAGTATGCATCATACATAGGGATTCTTAATCGTTTGATCTTATTCAATAGATTGTTGACTGCATATCCGACCATTCATTATTCTAGTGCATGAAATACATGAAGGTATAGTATCGTTTTCAAATTTTAGGGCATTCCTTGAATTTGTTGAGAATAAATCCCGCATTGATAAGGAGAGGGACTTTGCATGTGCTTATAAGTAGTTGGGCTACTTCCCATATTGCCAATTGGTTTTATGGTGGAACCTCAACTTTCATCATGGTATCAAAGCAAGTTGTCCCACATGTGAAGTCCAAAGACCACACGTGCTCCACGTCACCCGAGTTGTGTTGTTCACGTGTTAGATTTGAAAATTCGCTACATGTGAGAGGGGGAGAATGAAACAGCAACATGCGCTCCAAGTCCCTCGAGTTGTGTTGTCTACATGTTATGTGTTAGGCTTGAAAATTTGTCACACATGATAGAAAGTGTTGAGAATGCATCCCATATTGAAGAGAAGATGAACTATACATGTGCTCATAAATAATTACACTATCTTTTATATTGTCAATTAATTTTATAGTAAAATCTCAACTTTATTCAGAATCTCCATTGGTGTCTCGAAGGTCACGAGTTAGGAAGAAGACACAAATATCCTCCGTCTCATCATCATCATGTGGCACCCGACTGGTCTCAACACTCTTAACTTTCTACTCAGGTCTCCAGATACTCCAGTGAATCTACATTTGGCACCATCCACTTCTACTCGATTCCTTAATGAATCGCATACTTGTTTGCATTGACTTTATTTCTTCTCTCGTACATTATTATTTATCAAAATCACGATATGATTGGTCCAGCCTTGCATTCTCCTTGCCCAATGCCGGCCTTAACAGTAACCAGCAAATTGCCAGCACAAGCTGACATTATTATTTTTCTTAGTGGCGGAAAAGTTTAGAGGAGGGGAGGCTACCTATCTCAGAAACAGGGCATATTATAATCTTTTTGAAGATTTACAGAGGAGGTCTTAGTCTTTTTTTATTTTTTTATATTTAAACCAGAACACCTACTAAGAGACATTGCCGTCAGCGAGATTCGAACCTAACTCTTAGTTTAACGAAAAGAACGATTATTACCAACTCAACCAACCCTAATTCGCTACACTGATTTTATTATTCCCTAAAATATTATATAGAATTATACCCTTCATTTATGGTAGAATACATTGTATAACACACTACATGTTGCAAGCTTGCACCCGCTATTTAGGGAGCAATCTTATATAAAATAGGGAGTTTTAACGAAAAGTCTACAGTACTGTTCACTTTAACGAAAAACCGCAATTTTACACTAAAAAGTCAAACCTGGTACTATTCACTTTACCCTTTATTTTGTCCTTAGCATTAAAACTCAAAGTTTTCAAGCCATTTTCATTAGTTTTTCTTATAAAATAACGTAAAATTCCTCCCCACTTTTGTAATATTTTATCGCATAGTTGATATCCTTTATATATATCCGTAGCAAAAATCATCATTTGTAGACTGTTTTTATTAATATATCAACTAATTATATACAGATTCAATCGATGAGATTCCTAACTAAGATTGTGACTAGGTTTCCTGCGAGGTAGTAGTTAACAACTTCCGTTTAGTATTTGCTAATACAGTATTTTAAACAACTCTTACAAGATAAGAAGTTGAATTTCGGCAAGAAAAAAGTACACTGCTCTAACTAGTTGAATTAGTTCGTGTTTGTGAAATACTTCTTGATTTGCGTATTGTAAATGCATGCTATCATATTTCGGGTGATGTTGTCAGGTGTTAGTCTCTATGATGTAAAGTATGTAAAAACATGTTTCTCAGAATATTGGGTGCAAAAGACATATGAACATTTTCTTAACCAATTGAACAAGCTCGCATTTGAAAAATACTTCGCATATTAATTGCAAATGGACGTCATCGTATTACAATGTGAGTGTCTGTAATGTAAAGTGTATTATGAGAGTTCAAATATTATGCACCCAAAATTCTTTGTGGGCTCTTATGATCTGTCTTATTTGTTGAGACCTGACTATTCATTCAAACTCCATTTAAAAAGTAAAGGTAAATTAAGTAAAAAAACACGTGTCACTCAAGTAGATAGGTCACAGAAAATTTGAAGTTGTATAAGACCTATCACTTACAAGTGAAGAGAAATATCATTAAACCGTAGTACTATAAGTGGCAATTTGAACGAGTGTTATGTATATATAAACACATTCCTTAAATGAGTAGTGGCTAAACTATTGACTTTGTTGGAGACAAAACAAGAGTATATAATTAGACCTCATGTTTGTGTTGTTTTCGTGGCATACCCGATATCTTAACATGTCATGTCGTGTAACACCCATTAAAGTAAATGGGTAATATGACCAGACGCGAAATCGACCCATTAATATTATCGGGAAACATGACCCGACCCGTTAAAGAAAATATATTTTAAATCAATAAATAATGAAAATCTAAAAAAATGAAACTTGGTGAGTAGAATAAAGCGTAAACGACAATCGATAGTTAACTTTAAATTTAAGGTTTATGGATTATGGTATCTGATTTTGGAGGGTTTTAAAAATCTAAATGACCATGTAACCATCGTCTAAGCGTAGAGGATGAAATCACAAGCATTTATATATGCTTTCATATTTTTCAAACTTGTACATTAATATATCTTCAAAGGGTAAATCAATAAATAATTATGAATTTTATTTGTTTTGAACTCCCTTAAAATACTATTCATGAGGGTTTGTATGGTTTTAAAAATTCAAACGATGATGTACCCATCCTCAAAGGGTAAAGGATGCGATCACGAGCGTTTTCAAATTTTTTTTCACATTTTTTGCATTTGTAAATTAATTATTATAATTTTTTGAATGTGTACGGTATTTTTAAGTTACTTGATACTTTTATTTATCATGTGTTTTTTAACCTCACTCTTTGCCTATAGTATACTATGGAAAAAATAAATAAATAAAACTTAAATCTTTTAATTTATATAGAATAATAATCTAATAATACATATTTAATATACAATATATAAATATACTTATGGCTATTGTATTTTTTAGTAAGATTTTTTAGTAGTTTAACAAATTAAAATCATCAAAATAACTTTTTTCTTAACGTGTCAAAACAGGTTATCCGCGTGACACCCATATGTAAACATGTTAATGACCCATTATTAATGGGTTATTATCCTGATAACGATCCGATTAGTTATCGTGTTAACCCAAAATCCGTTATTTTCGTGTCGTGTTTATGATTCGTGCAAGAAATTATCAGATCTATATATAATCATCACTACCATGTAATGGAGGGTTAGGTTAAAAAATTAACATTCCAATTTTGTGTCACGAATTTTGGTAGCGATAGAGCAGCAGCCCATGTCGCAATCTGAAATTATACATGCCAATGAAATTAATGAGACGGTTCATAATATGGAAAGGGCGGCTAATGATTAAGCCTTGAAAGAATTAAAGATTCCATTGTGCTTAAAATTTAATTTTCTCAACATAAAACCCAACATAAGTTTTTTACTCGAGTAAAACCTATTGACAAGATTTCATATCAGTAAATTCATTAATTATGTTTGACTTTATACATTTAAAAATTTTTGATACCTAAAATACCCCTATTTGAATGTTTGATGTACACAATTAATTCTATACGGATTGTAAAGGAGAGTGAATGATTTTACAAAAATAAAAAAATAATAAATTCGTTGCCTAATATATAATAAAAATAAAACTTGCCTAATATATGTAATAATACATGCTTAGTTTAGGCAATTAAATTGTATTTTACATATAAATGTAGGTAAATTATTTCACACACACATATATAACCAAAAAAAAAAAAAAAACATGCATACTGTATGTAAAAATTCAAGCAAAATAATTTACCTATAAAAAAATATTATTTGATTCAGTGCACCTACTATTCAACTTTTAAAATGTTTTTTCTTTAGTCGAAAAAGATGTTAGATTTCAAAATTTAAAATGTTAGATTGCTTAAACAAAAGCAAATTAATTTACTTACAAATAAAGCAATTTTATTTTGATTCAAAATTAGTTTACCTATTATTTGTACATATATCTTATAATAAAAAAATGTGCCAAATATGTGCAATAATACATGGAAATATATATTACCTACAAAATAAAGGAATGTTATTTGTTTCAATATTAATTTACCTACAAAATATGCGTTATTGCTCATCATAAATTTACATATAGGTAGATTAATTAGTTAATATGCTTGAGCATATAGTAGTACTATATATATATATATATGTTAGGGGTAATAATATGTACAATAACTATTTGTTCATTGTAATTAAGGTGAGTAATTACATTTATTGATTTATTTGGAATATTGTGGTACAAGTTGTAAATATTTTGTAATAATAGGTTAATAACTTCTCTACTTGGCAGTCATTTTCAAATTTGGGTTTTATTTTGATGTTTGTAAGTAGGTAGGTTTTTATTTAGGAAATAAGAGTTGTAAGGGTCTATATCTAAAGAACTCAATATATTCAAATGGCCAAGCATATTTAATAACTGGAAACTAAATGGCTAAAAAGAGAAATGAATTATTTGAAGTTAACTGAAGATTTGATGCAAAATCGAGCGCAACGACGTTCTAAGATTTATACATCATTTAATAAAATAAAGCTTTATTGTTGTAGTTTAGTTCTTGTACGAAAAATATGCAAATGGTGTCGACAGATAGATCAAACCCTATGGGCAGTGGTGCAAGTTGGCACGCTTACCGTCCGCAAGGGGCTGCTGGCTGGCCACGTTAATTTTGGTCCTAACCCTAGGACCACGAAACCTGCTCGATCAATGTGCATGTAGCAAGTGGGGTTACCCCGATAGCAAATAATACAACGAATTAGCTTGATCCACCTGCTATATATCTAGTAACTAAGCTATGACAGCTACTATCCGATTTATATAAGATTTTTGTGAAACGGGCAACTTTTTATCCGATTTACATAAGATTTTTGTAAAACGTGCAATTTTTTGTGCAATTTAGTATCAGGTCATCTATATAAGTCGAATGTAAAATTTACTTTACCGAAATGCGTCTTTATTATATCAGTAGTGACTTAAAAATACATATTTCGTTGTTTATGGTAACACTTCTAAAAATCTAGGTACTCAGATGGTGATATTTATCTTAAGTCAAATCGATTTCTTTTCGGGCAGTATACTTATGAATTATATTAATTATACGCCTCCAAATTTATCCTGGAAATTCCTTTCCTTTTTTTTTTTTCCCTTCTTTTTGTGTTTGAGGTGGATCTGGATATCTCCAGGAAATTTCAGCAGCGAATGGGGTTCACTGATAAAAAAAGAAAAAAGCTTTGGATTTTTCAAAGTCAAACAAAAAAAAGTAGTCGTGGAATGGACAATAAAGATAGATGAATGCTGACTTTCTCTGCTGAGTTGGCAGGGTAATTTTTTCCATTCTACACGTGCGAGCTTGAATCTCTTCTTTGTTAAATAGAAAGAGCACCCTCGTTAATTTCTGTGCTTCGGACTCGACTTGCGTTTCCTCTCGGGTTCTCTCTCACTCTCTCTCCCCCCCTCTCTCTCTCTCTCTCTCTCTCTCTATATATATATATACATCTGTGGTGTTGTCTTTGTCGTGTATCCTTGCAATTTTGTACCGGCCATGGGAACCCAAGCTCCAACTAACGACAACAATTACAACGGTGCAGAGGTTAGTCTCTCTCTCTCTCTCTCTCTCTCTCTCTCTCTCTCTCTAAATCCAATGTCTCTAACACTTTCGAAAGTTCTAATGATGTCGGAGTGCCTGTGTTTGTTAACATGTTTTTATTTTTCCGTTCTCGAATGCTCTAAGACTATCATCTTTCGTTTGTTGTTGTTGTCGGATAAAAGTTGTGTTTGTTTCCTGAGAAAATGCAGCAACTTGATATCTAAGTCTACAAAAATTAGACCTGTATTTCTAGCAAATTAGAACATTATTATATAATTATATTCATATTAAATACAGAAATCATATATCAATATTATCTCGTATATGCACTCTTTTTTCGTAGGGTTTTGAGCCTTCTGGTGTTTGTGCTTACTGTTCAACTTGTTTATTCTAATTTGTCAATAAATCACTTCACTTAATTTGGTTGAAAGATCAACGTTCCTATCCAATTTAACTTACGGCTTACGGCATCCTGTTAAATTTCTATGACATTCAACCTCCTTCTTTGGATTCCTAGACAAATAGTTCTGTGGAGGTGACTACAGATACCTAACACAATTTATGACCACATCTATATAGTCTTTGCGTTCTTTCTCATCAAGCACAAATTATGCTAAGTTTTTAAACACATGCTTCTCACGGAACGAGGTGATATATTGTAAAAAAAAAAAAAGTAAATATACTATTTTAAACTAAATATTTTTGTATTATAAGCGACTTGAGAGTGAGGATTCAAAAGTAGACACCGTTTTAAAACGTATGAGGATTCTCTCTCCTCATAATCTTTCTTTACTTTTCTCCCCTTTTATTTAATGGGTTACGATTTACCATATCAACATCTTATATTTCTTTTTTATAGAAATAATAAGACAAAAAAAACAATATATAAGAGGAAGGAAGGGAAAGAAATGAGAATAGAAAAGGAGAGAATCCTTCTCCTTTTAAAACGTCTATTTCTTCTTCTTGTCATTACATTTTAATTGATGTATTTTGACTTTAGCTACATCATTTTGTATTTTGTTTGAAGTTTTGTGCGCTTATAATATGAACACACAAGACGATACTATTTGCAAGCTAGGTTGTCCAGAGATATTATTCGGTAGCTAGGTTGTCCATTTAAGAGATTTTTCGATATGCTTAGAACACATGATAAAACACCACATATCATTATACAACTATAAGAACGCTTGAAAGAAAACTTCTCTCTAATTATATAATATTATGCGATTCTTCTCCTTTATTTTGAGCACATTGAAAAATCTCATGTTCACTTGATTCTCTTTGGCAAAATGTGTAGTATATTCTATGTTGCATTTAATTCCATAAGCTTATCCTAAATTGCGTGACTTGATTAGTTGGCAAGATTATGACTTGTTTGGTATCCTACTTGAGTTCAACTTTTTTAACTCAAAAACACTTTTTGAGGTTTAGGCTTTAAATTCTTGTTTGGTAGGACTCCTTTTAAAAATTGGATTCAAAACTAACTTAAAAATATAGGCTATTTCTTAAAAACACTAAAAGTGAGTTTTTAGAATTTTTCTGCTCTTTTCTCAACATCTTCTTGTGCTCCTTCCTAACCCTCTCTTTTTTCTCTCCCAACCCTCTCTTTCTTCTCTCCCCACGTCACACCTTGTCTTCTCTCTATCCTCAGCCTTTGTCTTGTCTCTCTCTCTCTCATCACCATCTCTTTCTTCTCACTCCTCACCTTCTCACCGTAATTTTTTGCTCTCTCCCTATCCTCCTCCTGTCTTTCTCTCTCCTTGCCAACTATTTCCTCTCTTTTCTCTTCCCCAATTCTTTCTCTCCTCCAATTTTTATTCAAGGAAGTTTGAATTCAAACTAAAAAAAATTATTTTTAAAAATTCAACCAAACAGATTTTTGAAAATTTGAGACTTAAAAGAAAACTGTTTTTAAGTAATGTTATTTGAAAATTATTTTTAGGAACAATCAAAATTTTTGGGTAGGATACCAAACATGCTCTTAGCTTTCCAGTTGTCACTAGGATAATCCACAGGATGGATTTCTATATCTAGAACAAATAAAGTAATGAATAAATTTTTGTTTGAAAATTAGTAAAAAATTACAAGATTTGGATTTAATAATATGTTAATGGGCCGTAACCAAGCTTGACCGCTGTATTGGTCGTCGACGTAAGGAATTAGTGCTGGGCCCGTTATATGGTAGGCCCAATGTTAATAAGACAGGTTGACAGAACTAATATAAAGGTCTTTTCAGCTTTTGAGTTTTGATTCCTCCACAGAATAAGAGGATAACGGAATCCGGATGCCAAGTACCAAAGGTTCATTGAATTTTTTTTTTCCCGAAAACCCCTTTATTCGCCTAGAATACCAATTACCCACCATTGTCGTTTGTTAATTATTTTTCCCTTATTCGTCCTTGATTTACGGAAGATATTGGAAAAAGATTCTAGCCGGATTCTTTTCCTAGGGATCTTAGGGGTTTCGTCATCGTGATTATTTATTGTATATTGTATGGTCAGAAATCATTTCAAAATTTAAATTTTAAAAATTAAATATAAATAGTACCTAACGAAAACTGACTGCACGATGTACGATGAACGGTCACGATCACAGGATCCTTAGGAAAAGGATTCGGCGAGGATCCTTTTCAGAAGATAGTTAGCTTCATGCACGTAAAAAAGTTAATTTTGCTCGCAATTAAATTAAAGTTTCATACAGTGTGTTAGAATATGATTTGCAGTTAAATTAGAATAACTTTTTTATGTAGAGTCAAGTTTCTAGCCAACCCACCTCCGACGGAAAGAACTTCGCTGCTGAAAAAACTAGCAACAGCTCTTGCTGATGACTTTTCAGCAGCCAAGTCTCGTTCACCTCTAACCATATTGATTTCATTCAAGCGAATAATGATAGGATAATACTTGTGTTCCTCTTTTGAAAATACAAATTTTATATCGGAACGTTCCATTTCTTAATTTTTATTTAAAGATCACCCTAACAAAAAATCATTTTAATCGGAGATTATTTAATTATTTTAAATTATAGAACAAATCGATAATAAAAAAATGTATAGAATAAATCGAGGTACTAAATAATATATTCATGATGAAGCGTCCATTATTTGATATGTTTAGATAATTAAATGATCACCAGTTCGAATAATTTTTTGTAAAATTAATTTTTAAATGAAGATTAATAAGTTGAACAGTTCCGATCCTTAATTTTATTGGCTTATGGGATATTAGTCATTTATTTGGGTGAAAATAGTTGATTGTTTTGTTTAAGATGCTGATGAAACATGTTACTGTGTATGATAGACTGATGAAAAATTAGCAAAGCAGAAGAAAATCGACGAGTGGCTTCCGATCACTGGTTCAAGGAATGCAAAATGGTGGTACTCAGCTTTCCACAATGTCACTGCCATGGTTGGAGCGGGTGTTCTCAGTCTCCCTTACGCCATGTCCAATCTTGGATGGTATGTTAATCCCAATCAGTTCAACCTTAATCCTCTGTCACTAGTAAATAATTATACAATTCTTCAAATCACTTTGGAAAGTAATTTCCGCGTACTCCTCTCCCTGTACGCCCTTGTTTACTGCTGTTAATTTGCCTTCACATTGTGGTAATTCAGGGGTCCTGGTGTGGTAATTCTAGTGCTGTCATGGATCATCACACTGTACACACTGTGGCAAATGGTTGAAATGCATGAAATGGTTCCAGGCAAACGGTTTGATCGATACCACGAGCTCGGGCAGTATGCATTTGGTGAAAAGCTTGGCCTTTACATTGTTGTGCCTCAACAGCTCATCGTCGAGGTCGGTGTCAACATTGTATACATGGTTACCGGAGGAAAATCACTGCAGAAGGTCCACAATTCTGTGTGCTCAGACTGTAAAAATATCAAGTTAACTTACTTCATAATGATCTTTGCATCTGTTCACTTTGTCCTCTCCCACCTTCCCAACTTCAACTCCATCTCTGGTGTGTCTTTGGCTGCTGCAGTCATGTCCTTGAGGTATAGATTCCGAACTTGACTCGATTGAAAATATTTTTAGAATGACTAAGCACTCGTTTGAGATTTATTTTGGGAAAGCTTAAAGGCGCCTTCACAACCAATAGTGCTTTTAGTGGCTTAGATTAGTTGAAAATGTTTTTGCGTTATGGATATATAAACTTGTCATTTTTCATGCCGTCCAATGAAGTGCTTTTATTGAAAGCACTTTTGAACACACGTGTTTTTTTTTTTTTTAAACCATTCCCAAGCGGGCCTTAATAGTGCTTTCAGACCAACAAAAAATACTTATGTCATTATTTGACAAAGAAAAGTTAAAAAGAGTTCATGGATTATAAAAGTAGTTCGAGTTTTATAACAAATTTAACGTGTTTATTCTAAAAAGCAGTAAAGCACTTCCACAAAAAGTTCTTGAAAAAACATTTTTTTAACAGGTCTTTCATTTTGTTAGTTTTTGGTCCAAATTAAAGTTTAATTAATATCTTTCAATTGATTTTGTGACGGATGCAGTTACTCTACCATCGCTTGGGCAGCCTCTGTGGACAAAGGTGTGGTAGAAAATGTCTCGTATGATTACAGATCTAAGACTACAACAGGCAATGTGTTCAACTTCTTCAATGCCTTGGGTGACGTGGCTTTTGCCTATGCTGGTCACAATGTTGTTCTTGAAATCCAAGCAACAATTCCATCTACACCTGAGAAGCCATCCAAGGGACCCATGTGGAGAGGAGTCATCGTCGCCTACATCGTAGTCGCCTTGTGCTACTTCCCAGTTGCTCTGATCGGATACTACATTTTTGGCAAATCAGTCGAAGATAACATCCTCATGTCACTCGAAAAACCTAACTGGCTCATTGCAATGGCCAACATGTTTGTTGTCATCCATGTCATCGGAAGCTATCAGATTTACGCAATGCCGGTGTTTGACATGATCGAAACTGTACTGGTAAAGAAGTTGAATTTCGAACCTACTAGAACGCTTCGCTTCATTACGCGTAATATATATGTCGGTAAGTACCCTTTTCCCTTAATTCCATCAAGTTATAGCACGAGCTTAAAGGAGCATGTTGTTGCCTGGGGTGGATAGATGAGTGTTCTAAATTGACATTTTATTGCAGCATTCACCATGTTCATCGGCATTACCTTCCCTTTCTTCGGTGGTCTCCTTGGATTCTTTGGAGGATTTGCTTTCGCCCCAACAACTTATTTTGTAAGCCCGCAGTTTTTCTCCACATCTGATCCGTAACGTTACTTGTACATTTTGATTTAATCCTGTTATAACTATCTGCAGCTCCCTTGCATAATGTGGCTTGCCATCTACAAGCCAAGGAAGTTCAGCTTGTCTTGGTGGTGCAACTATGTACGTTCATTTGTACTCATACTTCGTTGCTCATAAGTTTTCGTTTCCTTTTAATTATATATTAGTTAACCTAATAATTATTTTACTTAATCATTTTCAGATCTGCATCTTTTTTGGTGTTCTTTTGATGGTGCTATCACCTATCGGAGGATTGAGATCGATCATCATTCAAGCCAAGACCTACAAATTTTACTCATAAGTCCTTCGCCACCCTATCCGAGAAAGGATACTAGGTTGCTGCAAGATGCATCTCAGAAACGCGAAAAAGAAAATGAAGCCGTTGATGATGATGTTGGAGAGTTAATTAATTAGGACTGTGTGCCTCGAGGGTCCTGCAGTAATCGAAGATCTGAAATAAATTGGAAACACAGATTGGTTTCATGGGGAAGAATTCAAACCATATCACCAATTGAAGGAACTTCAAAGGATTCTTCTTTTGTTTCATTTTCTCAGTTTGTGGTTGTGGATATGTGCATATATTTATATGTATCATCTCAATTTCTTTTGCTTTTGTGTTTGTTTTTCTGCATTTTTATTTGATCTCTCTAGTAAAGATTGATCAAATCCTAAAATACATGAGAACAAATCTAGTCTTTTGTGTAATCAGTACTCTTGATAGGGCTTAGGAAAAGAGTATTTGGAACTACATTTTCTCTTTATGTCGCTTGCTGTTGATTTAATCTCTTTGGTGTGCAACATTTTCACATATATTTATCAATGACGGTTTGAAACTTTTAATAGTTGTGTTATGGTGTTATAATGTGACCTGTGCCCAAATACTGGCAATGGGGATGCTTCATTGAGTTTCCAAAACTCTGTTTCATATTAAAAGGCACATAAATCACCATTTTAAAGAAAAAAAAAAAAAAAAAAAAAACGTCTGAACCCAACTATTATTACACCCGACTAAGGTACACTCCAGAATTTGAATTCAGTTGACACGATAAGCCCAGCTTGATGGAAAATTTTTAGATGTGACGGGAACACGGATGGTACACCACGTGTCTCAATGCAAGTGGTGGAAAATTTTAATTTTTAAGTTATTAATATTTTAACACATATGACCCACCATTTATATTGAGACACGTGGTGTACCATCTCGTGTGACGGAAACACTGAAAAATCTCTCCAGCTTGACCTTTGTAACTTTTCTTTGGAGAAATCATCATTCCACAAGTGGCAGTTAAGTTGATTATATTTATGTACGGAACTAAAGAAAATGAGAAACAGGTCAATTTCCTCTTAACATGCCCATTCCAATTCCACGTTGTCTCATCAGTAAGGGAGAATAATGATATCTACTTACAAGCAGACGAACAGTGCCATGAGTCATGATTCCCCAAAACATCTTGAGAATTTGCCTTCCGGACTCATTGAAACTCTTATTTCCCTGTAACTTTGTATTTTGTGTTGTTTTATCAGTTGACTAATTGTATCACTTTGCTTTTTTATGGTAACTTTTTCTAATTTCGAAAATAGTTGCATTATATCATCCATCATCTTAATATGTTGTCAACCTTGTCTTACCGTACTGATACTAAATAGTCAAAATAATCTTAATATAATATGATTAAAGTATCTATTTGCTTCTTACCCTGTAAGAAAAATAACTTACAACTCTAAGACGTCATAGTAGCATCCTAAATCAATAACACGACATTATTTATTTTAAATTTCTTACATATCGTCTTATGATAACGTTAGAACACTATTATTTAACGTATCTTTGTTTCATGTAAGTCTATCTTTTCGATTTGATACAATAATACTACGTTTAGATGCCACATACAACCGAATAAGCGAAATAAGTGCAAGTCATAAACTGACTTGTGCTACAACTAACGTACACTTGCAAGTTGCAACAAAATAGAGGACTACAGTATGTCCCAGGACTCCTGTATCCCGCTACTCTTCCCTACAAGCACCTAATTAACCAACTATCATTTTCCAAAAAAATAGCCGACCAATCAAACAGAGTCGACTCAAGATAAGAACTCTTTTTTTTTTTTTTTTTTTTTTTTTTTTTAATATACAAAAGATAATATAATCGACACTAAATACATTTGAACTATGGAGATAGATTTCAAGATAAAACATGAAATTCAAGTCTTATTTCACTCAAAAAAAAAAAAAAAAAAAACTTAGTTAAATTTTATATATACTAAAACCCGGTGGAAATTACTGTTCATTAACAGTGCTCCACCGGTTTTGCCCCTCTTTCTCTTCATGTTTTTTCAGCTTTAGTGGGGTTGAATGGTGAATTGTCCATTTTGCCCCTCTCTTGAATGGTGAATTGTCCATTTTGCCCCTCTCTCATTTTTCTTTCCGCCCGTGCGTGCGTGTTGTGTTTTCTAAGGTTCCAGCTTCTTCCACTTTTATCTGCTGCTGCGTGTTAGTTCCACGTGTTGGTCATCGGGATCATTTGGCCCGTAGTGTCAGGATTTCTATTTGCTTCCAGTGGCTTCCAATTGCTTCCAATTGCTTTCATTTGCTTCATCTCTCCTAAAATGAAAAAAAAAAGACCCTGCGTTCATCCAACCTTAGAATCCCGAAACCAAAATTCATCCAGATCGTTCCAATCTCCAACGGCATATCGAAATATCCAGTCGCTTGATTCTCTATCTAAAATACCCACTCATCGTTGCCTTATCTCTGATGATTCAATTGGCCGGCGACGGCTTCTAGGATTCTAGCTCGACTTCTCTTTCAAAACTCAGCTCGAGTGCTCGGATATTTGTTTTTGGATGGCTTTGCTCCGCAAATACAACTTATGTTTAAATTTTGGTTTTTGGTTTTTATTTTTTATTTTTTATTTTTTTTTTAATTTTGACTGTTTTGTTTATGTGTTCAGATGCTCGATTTTCCTACATGGCGATTTCTGCTGATGACCAGAGAACTAGACCTTGCTACTATAGGATTCCTGAGTAAATTTGGTTTTCGTTTGTTTGGAGATTTTGTTTCCAGTATCCGTTTTTCAACTGGTTGTGCATCTTTGTAAAGCTAGATCTGTAAACGTTTTTTCTGTTGTTTTGCATGGAACCAGAGCCTTTCCGTGCTCGAGCTCCACAGGTATGGCACCGCCCTTTTACATGTTTTTGCTTTGATTCCAGTTTTTTCCAAGGCTGACATGGCGATTCTCTGCGAGGATTGCAATGGAAGAAGGTGGCTGCTCTGTGATTTTTGCAAAGGGCAGAAAACGAATGTGAAATCCTAGACCAATCGAATCTACGGCCGATGCCCATCTTGCAGAATTGTGAGTTTTGAACTCCTCCTCACAAGAGAAAGCCCAATAACTTTTTGTTTCTGAGGTTTAATTTTTATGGAATTTGAAGTGAAACATTTGGTGCTTAATTTTTAGGTTTTTTTTAACATAAATTAATGTGTTATAGGCTAAGTCAGAATAATGAAGGACCTAAGAGAGCTTTATTTGGAAGTAGAAGTCAAGGTAATTGTTTGCTCCCAATCCTCATCCTCTCTTCATGTTGTTTCTTTTTAAAGTAATTTTTCCACCCCTTAAGCATGTAAAATTTTATTTTCTTCTTTTCTTGATGGATATGCTTTTGTTTGTAGGTTGATCCTGTTGTTTCATTTTGTGAAGCAGTGTAGCCTTTGTCAATAAAATGCTTTGCTGAAACATCCAATAAGAAGAATAAAATAACTATGGTAAGAAGCAACCTAATTTCAGAAATTTTATGTGATTCAGTTTTTAAATTATAATCTTCTAAAAACCTTTTGTAGATTGCTGAGCCATTGGAGAGAGGACTTGCTGAGGACATTGAGTATGTATATAAGCTACAATGTTCCTTTCTGCAATGCAGGTTGAGTATGATTTCCTAGATTTGATTTATGCCATCCATTGTGTTAAGTTGGTTAAATGTACTATTTGGCTTTTGGGGTTGAATAATGCGATCTGAATCTTGGGTTTAAAATTTTTGTAGCCTTGAGTTGATCTTGATCCAGAGCTAATGCAAATGGATTTTTATTATTCCTGTATATAAATGATGGCTCTTGAATTTTTATTTTATTTTATTTTATTTTTCATTTATTGATATCATAGTTTGCCATCGTCTGTCCAATTCATTCATGTAAAGTATTACTGCTAATTAATTACAACTGTATTAAAATTTTGTTTCAGTTGTAACCTTTTTTTTTTTTTTTCTTTCTCCCTGATGATCCAAATTGTTTTATATGCAGTGACTGCTTCAAGGAAAATGTGCTCTTATGGGATATTCTATGTTCAAGTAACTGTCAATGAGGAATACTAGACTAGCCATTTTTGTATATCAATGACAAGGCATTTCACAATGTCTTTTCTGTAAGTTACATAAACTTAGACAACTTTGTAAAAATATTTGCTCCATTTTCTACTTAATATTTATCTTAGTCTTTGGTTATTTATGTGTTCAAAATATAGTCTATAGTTATATTTTCGCTTCCGCAACAACGTGCGGGTAAAATTTACTAGTAACAAACTAAATACATAGTTTGCAATTAATATAAATATGTAACGTAACCTGCATGAACTTGTCAATAATGCAGAAAGAAGGATTAATATGTTCATAATATCAGTATAAGGAGGTTATTTTCTTTTCCCCACCAACAGAAGACAAACATAAGCATACAACAACAATCAAGTCTTATCCTATTAAGTTGGGTTTGTTGTATGAGTCTAAAACGTCACTGCTCTCGATTTTACACAAAGTCTTCCATTAGCTACAAATACTTCATATCTAAAGTAGGACAGGTGAGGTTTATGTTTGTTAAGCAGAGTGGAAATGTCGCTGCTCATGTTATAACCTCATATGTTACCCCACATGGAGGTGATTTTCGATGGGATGTTTTTGGTCTAGAGTTTTTGTTTAACATTCTTGCTAAAGATGTAAACATTTCAATTAAACTTTAATTTTAAAATTATCCTTTGACAAAAAAAAAACATATTTCTTAGACGAAAACTAGCAAACAAAAATATCAATTTCAAATGAGCTCGAACTCTTGTGGGCGGATTTTTCTGGATCTTCACATTCTTGTCACCTCCGATAAATAATAAGTTTCATCTTCTCATTTATATATATGTTTATTTTACATTCTCTATTTCATGCAAGACTTGAAGCCAAAGCTTTAGCTACTACTCTCTGTAACTACCAATGGGAGATACAACCGACCAAAGTTCTTCCATCCAAAGCAATGTAACTCTCTCTCTCTCTCTCTCTCTCTCTTCATAGCTACACAGCCGCGCACACGCCTATGCATGAAAGAAGTTTGAGATTTCACCTCAAAACTTGTTGGCAATATGTGGAGTAGCTCAACCCTATATAAACTTGTGCAACGTTTCTTAATTTTCCGAGTGAAAAAACTCCTCGTATTGCTAACTGGTTTACCTAACCTATGGGAACGTGCTCGTTGGTTTTCAACATTTGACTAGATTTCGCTTCATTTGACTTACTTTTTCTAAGAATTGAGGAATTGTGCACTGAATCGCAGGTGGACGAGAAAATGAACAACCAATCACAGATTATTGATGATGAAAAACTACAGAGGCAAAAGGAAATAGATGCGTGGCTTCCAATCACTGGTTCAAGGAATGCAAAATGGTGGTACTCAGCTTTCCACAATGTCACCTCCATGGTTGGAGCCGGCGTCAAAGTCTTCCCTTTGCCATGTCCAATCTCGGATGGTACGTTAACTTTTCTTACTCCTCTTTTAGTATAGTGAACTTTGTACTGAATACTATATAATTTTATCTACGCTCGCAGAAGGACTGCAAGAAGCTAAAATATGAGTTCTAAAATCATTGGCCTTGCTTTGTTAATGATATTTCAAACTAGTATGGTGAATTTTGAGAATACACACTGCCGTGGCTAGATGGCCTAGCTGACGGATAATTTTTAATTGCTTGTTTAACTTTCAGGGGTCCTGGTTGTGTGATTCTTGTACTATCTTGGGTGATCACTCTATTCACTTTATGGCAAATGGTTGAGATGCATGAGATGGTTCCTGGAAAGAGGTTTGATAGGTACCATGAGCTAGGGCAACATGCCTTTGGTGAAAAGCTAGGGCTTTGGATTATGGTGCCCCAACAGCTCATATGTGAAGTTGGTGTGGACATTGTGTATATGGTCACCGGTGGAAAATCGCTGCAGAAAGTTTACAAGACAGTGAGGAAAGACAAGGATCCGATCAAACTCACCTATTTCATCATGATCTTAGCCTCCGCTCACTTTGTCCTCGCTCATCTCCCCAACTTCTACTCCATCTCCGGCGTCTCGTTAGCCCGCAGCGGTCATGTCATTAAGGTACATTTCATCTTTTTTTTTTGTCAAATAGTATCCTTGGGCATGTGTGACGCCTTGGAATGCAAACCATTATTCTCAAACTTCTTGTTTGATTATGATTTCAGTTATTCAACTACTGCATGGACGGCTTCCATCCACAAAGGTGTTCAGCCGGATGTAGCATACGGTTATAAATCTGGTAGCACGCCGGGAACAGTCTTTAACTTCTTCACTGCCTTGGGGGACGTAGCTTTTGCCTATGCAGGCCACGATGTGGTCTTGGAGATCTAAGCAACAATCCCTTCGACACCCAAAAAGCAATCAAAGAAGCCTATGTGGAGAGGCGTAGTGTTGGCCTACATCGTCGTGGCATTGTGCTATTTTCCGGTGGCTCTCATCGGATATTACACTTTTGGGAACAGTGGAGGACAACATCCTCATCTCGTTGGAGAAGCCTGAATGGCTCATCATTACAGCAAACCTGTTCGTTGTCGTCCATGTCATTGGCAGTTATCAGGTAAACTTGTACTAGAAAGTAGAAGAAGATTCGGTCTTGCTAAATTTTCAATTGGATTTTAATCGAAACTTTTTGGTTTTGCTCTGGCCTTTCCAAATTACAATGCAGCTATTTGCAATGCCAGTATTTGACATGGTAGAAACCTTGTTGGTGAAGAAACTACACTTCAGACCTACCCTAATTCTTCGCTTCGTTTCCCAGAATATCTATGTCGGTAAGTAGTTCAGCTCCTCATCCAGTAGAGTGACAGCAATCACTCGACCCTTTTCTCCCTATGCACACCCTTGTTTATTGATTTATGTTCTTTAGATTGAATAAATCAAAGAAGAATTCAGGGAAAAGATATACATGACGTGCAGAAGGGGAAAATGGGTGTTTCAGATATCGTTTCCCGAAGAATTAAATTTAATGATTTGATCATGTGTGATTGATTTCAGCCTTCACAATGTTCGTCGCCATTACTTTCCCCTTCTTCGGTGGTCTTCTATGATTCTTAGGAGGATTTGCTTTTTCCCCGACTACATGTTTTGTAAGCCCTCAAATCTCTTTCTGTGCATCAAATTTAAGTTCTACGTTTCCTTTGTCCGAGCGATATTTTAGTCTAATCTAAACTATTGATTTACTGATTCATGGTCTCCATTTGGTTTCATTCTTCAGCTCCCTTGCATTATGTGGCTTGCCATCAAGAAACCGCGCAAGTTTAGCCTACCTTGGATTATTAACTGGGTCCGTACGTTTGTTCAAATTATGTTGTTACTGTTTCCTGCACTTTGCTAATAACAACACCCTTTCCCAAACCATCTTCATTTCTAAATCAGCTTCCTTAATTGCAGATTTGCATTACGCTCGGCGTCATGCTGATGATTCTATCACCTATTGGAGGGTTGAGGAGCATCATACTTCAAGCCAGTACCTACAAATTCTACAACTGATTAACAAACTTGGCACAAACATAAGCACTTTGCCCTGAACTTCAATGCAGTAGATATGGACAGACAAGCATATGTTACGAATAAGTACCATGATTGAACACTTACGGTTAGTGTTTATAACGAAGTGCCAATGGAGTTAACCAGAAGAAAACTTATGTAACACGACTGTGTATTTTTGCATTGTATGTTATTATTATTGAAATATACTAAATTTGCATTCTCTTTGAGAAAAGAAAAGTTTAAATATCTCAACCTTACTTTAACTAACACCGAGATCTTTTATGATAAAACCTTATATCTTTTGAATGTGGTAATTAATAAGTTATAAATCGATTTTGTTGAAAGTTGACATTTAGCCCCCCTCTCTCTCTGATACCTTGATTCACTTATATTCAACATCAATGAAATAGGGTTCTCATTTTTGTGGATTGCGTACCGCATTAAATATGCATGCTTAATCAATGCGTGTTGGTATTGAAGATTGAAAACAATTTTGTGTTGAAAAGAACAAGCTATATGTTTACCTTAAAAAAAAATAAAAAAAAACAAGCTATATGTACAAACAGTCAAAGTCGTCGCAAGAAACTAGAATTATATATAGAGTTAATTGTACATATAGTCCTTAAACTATTACTCAACTTTAATTTTGGGACAAGGAGTGTCTGCCCTCCCACTTTCCGTGTCCTTCCGTGCCATTCTGTTTGTGTGGTCACGGTTAATTTACGTCAACATTTTATATTATTATTTATTTTTATTTTAAAAAATACAATAAAAATATTAATATGACTTAATTATGATTATACAAAATAAGAAGATACGAAAGGACAGACAATCCGTGTCCTTAATTTTGACCCCTGAACTCAATTCCATTTGGGTTTGGTCTTTGAACTTTACGAAACGTGGAGCATTGTTAGTTTGAATATTTTATGGATGTGGACTCATTGACTATGTGGACTCATTGACTAGTTGATGTAACCAAATTGATTAAAATAATAATAAAAAAAAATACAAATACAAACATACAGAAGTTTAATATATTTTATTTATAATTTTGTAAGTCATATAACACTCACATCGACAAAATATGAAAACCACACGCAACAAGTTACCAGACTAACAAAAATTTAACAGAAATAAGGAAAATGCAAACTATTTTCTTATCCCAACCATAATTTATTCTTAAAAAATTATTATTATTGAAAAAAAAAAAATGAAAGATTAGAAACTATTACAATAACTAAGAAAACGAATAATTTTGAACCCGAAACATATTGGTAAAAATCCATCGCTTTACCCACTGAAATTTTGGACCCCAGTCATAAATCCCGGCAACAAAGCGAACAGAAATATCGACATAACTGAGGTCAAAGAAATCAACTTTGGCTGGCCGAACGACTTTATTCCTGTGACAAAATAACATCAACTTCGGGTGAGCTTAAGTTATACGGGTCATCGTTGTCATTGACCAAAAAATGCTTAAACATATTTCATCTTCCCATCCATAATTATATTAAATTCTGGATCCAATTCCTGCAAGACTCGAAGCCAAGCCTTGGCTACTCTCTGCAAATATGGTAGCTCAAGCTCCGACTGACGGAAATTCTTCCAACCCCAACAATGTAAGTCACTCTCTCCCTTCTGTTTCCGTAGTTACACACGCTCGCGCACGCACATACGCATATAGAAGACTGGTTTATATTGCCTTCAAGGACCGTGTTCATATGTTCTTGAGTTCGACTGGATTTTGATGCATTCGGGTTACATTTGGCTTGCGAATCGATTTGTTTTGAGAGTTGTGTGCTGAACCGCAGGTGGACGAGACACCGGAGATGCGGCGGCAGATCAGTGATGATGAAAAGGTAAGGAAGCAGAAGGAAATAAATGATTGGCTTCCAATTACTTCATCAAGGAATGCAAATTGGTGGTACGCAGCTTTCCACAATGTCAATTCCATGGTTGGAGCTGGTGTCCTAGGTCTTCCCTTTGCAATGTCCAATCTCGGATGGTATGTTTCGGCGAGCACACTGTCCTGACCAACTGGACTAAACCGCAGACAAGCTTTTAATTGCTCGTTTCATTCATTTCAGGGGTCCAGGATGTGTTGTAATGGTGCTTTCATGGGTGATCACCTTGTTCACGTTGTGGCAAATGGTTGAGATGCATGAAATGGTTCCCGGCAAGCGGTTCGATAGGTACCATGAGCTAGGGCAACACGCCTTCGGCGAAAAGCTTGGCCTCTGGATTGTGGTGCCTCAGCAGCTCGTATGCGAAGTTGGTGTTAACATTTTGTACATGGTCACAGGTGGACAATCCCTGCAGAAGATCCATAAGATAGTGAAGAAAGACAAGGATCCCATCAAGCTCACCTACTTCATCATGATCTTTGCCTCCGTGGAATTTGTCCTCTCCCATCTCCCCAACTTCAACTCCATCTCCGGCATCTCATTAGCCGCGGCGGTGATGTCACTAAGGTACATAAGAAACAGACGTCTTGCACAGAGAATTTCTACTTAAAACAAAATTGATTGTCATTGTGTTGGTCGCAGTTACTCTACCATAGCATGGACTACTTCAATCCACAAGGGTGTTCAGCCAGACGTAGAGTACGGGTACAAAGCTCGAAGCACGTCGGGGACAGTCTTCAACTTCTTCAACGCCTTGGGGCAGGTAGCTTTTGCCTATGCAGGCCACAACGTGGTTTTGGAGATCCAAGCTACACTCCCCACTTCTCCAGAAAAGCCATCGAAGTATGCTATGTGGAGAGGGGTGGTGATCGCCTACATAGTGGTGGCCTTGTGCTATTTTCCGGTGGCTTTCATCGGATATTACACTTTTGGGAACACGGTGGAGGACAACATCCTAATCTCGTTAGAGAAACCCGGATGGCTCATTGTAACAGCAAACATGTTTGTTATCATCCATATCATTGGGGGTTATCAGGTAAATTTGTACCAGAGGTCTGCTCTTGGTAAGCTTGGTCATTCGGTTCGTTTTTGATCAAATCTTGTTGCAATGCAGCTATTTGCAATGCCAGTATTTGACATGATAGAAACTGTGTTGGTGAAGAAACTGCATTTTCGCCCCACAACGAAGCTTCGCTTTATTACTAGGAACATATACGTTGGTGAGTTTGAGAACGGACTTACCTCCGTTATGTGATTACTGAGTGTATTACGTCGCATGAATTGATGTTCTTCGTGTGTGATATTTCAGCGTTCACAATGGTCGTCGGAATGACCTTTCCCTTCTTCAGTGGTATCATGGGATTCCTCGGAGGATTTGCTTATTCCCCAACATCATACTATGTAAGTCCCAAGTCTGTCCGTCTCTGTGTATGCAGTCAAATCTAAGTTTAAATCTCACTCACTCACTCACTCTCCGTTTGATTTCATTCTTCAAGCTCCCGTGCATTATATGGCTAGCCATCAAGAAACCGCGCAAGTTTAGCCTATCGTGGTTTATTAACTGGGTACGTACGTAACTTCTTTCGTTCAGAGGTGGTAAAATCAGACCTCCATTAACAATTGCTGTCCTCGGTTTCAGATTTGTATCATACTCGGCGTCCTGCTGATGATCGTCTCGCCTATCGGAGGTTTCCGGAATATCATACTTCAGGCCAAGGAATACCACTTCTACAATTAACAAACTTGTCACACACACGAACAAAACTAGTATACTCTGTAAAATCAATGCATTATATGTGGCTGCAAGCTTATGTGACGAATAAGTACCACGAAAACGAGGTTTTCCATCTGTCTCTTGGTTTCGGTTAGGAATGACGGACTTCGACATCCTACCAGTTGGGAGGAAGAAGAATATTGCTGAAGAAAGAAAGGCTCAAATTTTGGGTTTGCTTCAACGCTTCAACTAGATAATAGTGTTCTCAATTTATTTATTTCATTTGCCAATAATTGATACATCTTTCAACAAAGACAACTTCGGCTGGTTTGGTATTGCTGTACTTTGAAAAAAAGCTGCTTCAGCTGTGCTGCGAGAATAAGCAGCTGTGAAATAAAACAGCAGAGTATTTGGTAAACATTTTTGTAAAAGTGCTCTTGAAAAAAAAAAAAAAAAAAGCAGTATTATAATGTTTGATAAACTTTTATGTAAAACAGATGTGAAAAAAACTAGTTTTTCAAAGTTGGGTCTTGCAGCTTTGTGTTTTTGGCTTTTTTTCACCCAAAATGTGAAAAAAAGCTAAAGGTGACTCTTCACCAAACATAAAAATGCTCTCAATTTTTTTTTGATAGCCACTATTTTCAGAATCACCTCACTACTAAATTAGGGCTTCAATTCAAGCAAACATATCCATACGTGGGTTATGTCAGTTAGTTACAATATTGTGCCTGCTTCTGGTACCAAGTTCGAATCCCTTCTTGTAAGTTAAGAGCATAATAGAACATCGTTTTGTCAAGAGAATTCAAGTAATCTTATACAGAAACTAGCCAATTGCAACAACACAAGCCAACACGTCTTCCGGTTTTGCGGAGGGGGGGGGGGGGGGGGGAGCGTACAGAAACTAGCCAATTGCAACAACACAAGCCAACACGTCTTCCGGTTTTGCAGGGGGGGGGGGGGGACATGTATCGTAGCTTACCCTGGCTTACCCTCAAATAGACTATTTCTACGACTGAACTTTTTCGTTACGCCAAGACTTGCACTCTAGCCAATTGTAACAACATTTGAATAAAAAGACTATGAAACTGTGATTAAGAATACATGTTGCAAATTGTTACATATATAACCACTAATAAAACAACCCAAATTGTAATTAAGCTTTGAGAAACAGCTTAAATTTTCAATTTCAATTCTCTAATTATCTAGTTTTCTTTTCCAATTCGCCAGTCCTGGCTCTAAACAATTCCACCCAGAGATTGGAGATCCACAAAATGCTGACAGAAATGGCGGCCACCACCACCACAATCCAAGAAACCCAAACCCACCGCGGAATCAATCCGTCGGCGGCGCCGCTGATGTAAAACGCCCCCATCCGGTACACGAAATACGGACCCACAAAGCCACGGACAATCGAATACAAAATGTAAAATGGAGGACACAAAAGATCATACACCTTAGCTGCAAACTTCAAGTCGCTTCTCCGGGCGTTGGCGAGCGTCCAGACGTTCTGGCAGAGGCTGGTGACCTCGGCGAGGATCAGGAGGGAGAGAATGGCGAATGCGCCGTGCGAGGCGACGTAGCGGCAGGTGAGGAAGACGAAGAGCGTGGCGAGGTGGTGGCCGATGAAGAGGACGTCGCTTGGGAAGAAGACGAGGTAGTGGAGGAGGTCGGTGAGGAAGTAGGCGACGCTGTAATCGAGGACGGAGTTCTGGAAAAGGGTGTTGGGGGCGGTGAATCCGGTGGCGGGGTCAGAGAGGATGGCGTAAGTGGAGAGGAGGACGGCGGGGGTGCCGTGGGCGAGGGAGATTAGGCAGCTGGAGGCTTCGGGTCGGATCTTGGGGCTCCAAGTTCGTAAGACGATGAAGTAGGCAATGAGGTAGATGATGGAGAACATGAGGAAGAAGATGGGGAGGCGTGGGAGGGGGAAGTGGATTGGGTTTTGGGTTTCCATTTGAGCTGGAAACGAAATCAAAGGGCTTCGGCGAAGATCACGGAAAACGACGACTGGTGTGGTCTGTGACTCTCTATACGGACTGACTGCGTTTGAGTTGGAGAGAGTTCAAAATAATTTGGTGCCCTTTTGAACCGCTAACTCTATTTATTGTCTACTTGTTCAAAGTGATATTGCGACGGAAATTTTATTCAGATCTATTTATCCTCTTTTTACGTCTAATGTATTATTTTTAATCTTAAAATTTCGAATGGGGCCAGAATTCCCTTTCTATGTCCAAAATGTAAATGAACGATAATTTTTTTTATAGCACTAGAAAACTCTGACCACCGCCAATCCTATCCCTCCCTAATCCCCCGCCGTCACCTCCCTTACCACCTACAATGAAATCCCCAAAAGATCTCGGCCATCATTAACCCTCTCCCGACTTTTCTCTGGCCACACTACAACTTCTTCTTCCACGCAATCCTTCTAACATGTTTGAACTCCACTGAAAATGTCGACCTTTCAAATCTAACTCTGTTGGACCATGGAGTGTACGATTCATGTGTAGAATCACAATTTTGATGTTATCATGAATTTTGCCAAAAAAAAAAAAATTCACATAAATTTCTTTCGGGTTGAGGTTTGGAGAGATAGGGTGTCTGAAGATGCCTATTGTTGAATTATTTATTTATTTTTATTCTTGTTGGATGTAGGTAGAATTATTGAGCACATTTGGAATTTGATGATAATAAATAATAAGTTAGGTGTAGAAAGAGAATAAATAGGTTCAAATAAAGTTTTCCTATTCTAAATCGTTATGTCACAAAATAACTCTCACACGGTGTTAAAAACACGGTCTGATACACCAAATGCCGTTATAATTTTTTTTTTTTTTTTTCACTTTAAGCTCAACTCAAATTTTCCTCAATAATTTGGAAACGTTATAATCATATATAACTTTGATGTTATCTGCAGTGTCATATTTATCTTTGAGTACGACGCTAATGCTCAAATGAGACTTTGCCCTTTTCTAAAGATACAAAAATTATGTTTAACTGTGATTTGACGGCTTAATGCCTCTGCTTAAAAGATTAAAAGTCAAATTTAACTTTGTTTACTAACTTGCACCACAAAATTTACAATCAAATATGTGTTTTTAACTTGTAACTTTTGTCTTTTAGATTGGAGATGGCTTTAAGTGCAAAAGATGAGCCCTAGCCTTGTACCCCTGGGAACGGAGAAAAACTTACATACACCGCACGAACAGTAGGATTCCTCGTTGAAAGCAATAACAACAAAAGTGCGCAGACATTTCTTCTTTTTCAATCCTCTTTTCTTATCAAAATATTATATTTTGTGCTTCCTTGGTTCGTCCACGAGTACAAAAGTAGCCAACGATTTAATCAATTTCCCCCTCTTCTATATCGTTTACAGGACTTACAGAAGCATTTACAGGGCTTGGAGGAACACTACTTACAGGATCCGCGTCTTCCTCCTCTTCATCGTCTTTCATGTACAGGCCAAGTTGTTCCAACGGGTTACTTCCCCCAAACTTAAAGCCGCCTAAGCCGTCCTGCGAGTGATCGGGGCTCGTTTCATCTACAGAGCTCAGTAGCTGCTCCGCAGGGGCAGTTCTAAGCATCTCCAGATCTTTAAGAAACCGAGAGTTCTCATTGATTTCAACAGTCTTTTCTATCTGTACACATACAATTTCCCAATTAAAATCCAGATACACTAGAGGGGTATATTTATGCAACATACGAGGAGGTGTCGCGATTTACCTGCATCAATGCCTGCCTTGCTGCTTCTCTCTCAAGCTCCCTCTTCCGTTTAGCCTCAGCTGCAGCTTCCGCTTCTGCTCGCCTTCGAGCATCCTCAGCAGCCTTAGCTTCTGCTTGTAACCGCGCTTTCTCTGCTCATACAGTGGCAACATAATAAGCTAATTTAAACCAACAGACATTTCAGTTTAATAAACTCGGAGATGTCGGTGAACACGGTGTGCAATTAAAGGACTCGTTGCAAAATTTTATGCCACCAACCCAATACAACACATGCACACATCAAAGGAATTGATGCAAACAGAAAAGTAAACTTTAAACGTAAAGACCTCCACCTTTCTTCTGTTGCAATTCAAGTTCCTCCCTCTGCCTCCGCAATTTCTCAGGATCTTCTTTATCACCCTGATCTCAGCCAGATCAAATTGCACGGGATCACATCCAGAGTAGAATACTAGCAAAATGGATTCATACATATGCGGTAAGTACACAAGTAGCGTGACTCTGTAACCCACCTGATTAAGTGTTTTCTCTTGTGCTCTTAAAATGGTATCAGCAAAACGATTCTTCAATAGAGCAGCCCTGTACTGCTTCTCGGGGGAGACTGACCTCTCTGGAGGAGCACTGTCTCCTACATTTTTTGTAGAGATGAATTGAACTATGAGATGCTACCACAAAACCAACAGCATAGCTACTATTTTTTCAAACAAATACTGCCTTTTTTTCTTTATATTGGTTTAACTCTTTGGCTTACCATGCTGGCAACAATCTGACTCAACAGGACTTGGCTTCTGCTGGGAACTTTGTTCAACTTGATCCAACCCACTATCAGAATCTGTAAGATCCCATGGATTAGAAAATTTAATGATCCACAAGTAATTCAAAATCCATAAATACAATCATATTTCAGAGAAGTCCAAACCACATCATTAGTAGAGTACAACCAAGATGGTTACTAAAATGACTGACAATTCTTCATGCCCCATCATTAAGCTATATACGGTAATAAATGATCTGATGGCAGCATAAATGAGATCATGTTTATTATATATAAACGAAAACATGTTTTATTATAAATAAGAGTTGATCAGATGTTCTGCATCTGGCAACAGAAAACATGAAACACTCTTCCAAACACTTTAATCTCTATTTTAAGCAGGAAGGTGCTTCCTCTCTATTCATGATCCTGTTTAATTTCCTGCCCAAGACGTTGTCAAAAGATTCCCTATTATTTTCTATAACTAAGCACACTATTCTAGACCCACCCTGTGTTTCTCATTTATGGACTGGAAACTGTACATAAATTTTTTTTCATGCAACACCTAGAGAATGGAAGGAGGAATGTAATTTTATTAAAAAGATACTCACGATTTCCTTCGAGGGGATTATCAATTGTTGTCTTTTCATCTAAATGAGTTCCAGAACCCACAGTTTCTGGTACCTGAAGAAGAATTAAGTATAATGTCAGGTCCGTCAGCCAAACCACTCTACCCATACACTATTGTACCACACAAACTCAATAGCACACAGCATAATAGTTCATAAACCATCCATCATGAGAGGTGCACAAATCGATTTGATGTATTTAACATAAAAATTCAGACAGCTTATGCTCATTTACCGGACTTCCAGCCTTCGCATCATCACATTCACTCTCAGAACTGCTAGAATCTGAATCTGTCAAGCATACACAAGATACAAAATCATTTAGTGTTTATGAAACTCAGGAAAAAATATCAAATTTCTCTTTTACAAGCATTCATAGCCTTTTTTCTTTGTTGGCCTCAATTTAAGTCAAAACATGAACACTATATTTGCTCCAACAACTCCAACAAGCCCTACTCTAATTTTTTCTCCGCCTCCGTTAAATAAAGCTAAAAGATGATACAATTTAATGCATGAAATTGGAGAAATAAAAAGTTGCTTCAACAAGACCTACACAATCTCAGAAACCTATGAAGACCCAAAACACGGACAAAAAGTCAAGAAACAGAACATATGAAGGATCTAAACAAAGAAACATGGGATCAATTTACCACTGGAGCTGCTTGAGCTAATGGCTTTACTACTTTTACGGCCAGTATCCATTTCTATCTCTACAGGAGGATAGCTTGAGACAGGAGGCTCATTTCCACCAATATCAACATCTTCATCAGCCGGGTCATTCCCTACAAATGCACATACGTGAGGTGGGGGGAACTAAAACTGAAGTCGGCACTTATATATGCAAGTAGATAAAGAAGCATATGACCTTTACATGGCTGCATGGATGAATTGCTCAACCCTGATTTATTGACAAGCTGCAATAATAGCGACAACAAACTATGTTTTTATTATTCTATTTGATTCAGGAATAGGAAAAAGTTGACGTTGAGCTAATACCTCCATTGAACAAGGTTCAGCCCTTACATGGTTCTTTTGTTTCTCTTGCAAATACTCATTTAAAAGCCTCCGTAATGTGAACAAGGTATCATCACTTAGAACATCAATATCAATCTCGATCTCATCCTCACCAGAGTCCTTTCCATTTGAACTATGTTCCTTCAAGAAATCAATGATGCGTAAGGGCATTTCTCCAATCAAAGACTCCAACTCTCTGCTCAGATTGAGCTTCTCCTCCGTTGTCATTACTTGCTGAGGAGCCTCAGACTTGACTTCATTGTGCACTGACGTGATAGTCCTCTTTTTTGAGGGGGGTAATGGTTTAGGAGTTTCTATGCCTTCATGAGGACCAGATTTAGTTGGTGGTTGTTGGCAATCAGCCTTGGGCAGTTTTTTTTCAAGGGTTTTCCACCTGACTTCAAAAAATTTACTAAGAGTATCAGCCATGTTATAGACCTTATTTTGTGGTGGATTATACGTCATAGCATTGGTGAAAGTCATCCTGACATCAGCAGCAAACTCCAGTGGGGTTGAATAAGATCCCGAAGCTATCTTGCTCTTTACCGTACCCAAGTCCATTGGATGTTTGATAACAGTGAAATAATCTGGAATGTTCAACTTCACCACATCAACAGGTTCATTGAAAAGCCAACTGGATTGATGGGACATCAACCGTTTCAATAGTGCCTCACATTGTTTCATAAGAATCACACTAGCAGTGCTAGAGTCAAACCTCCCAGAAGTTCCCGGATTCCGTTTCTGTGCTTTTGAAGCCCCAGGATTCAGTCTTTTACCTGGCCCAGAAATCATTGTAGACGACTTTCTAAAATTATCAACATGCGGCCCATTCTGGCCATTGCTGATGATATCACTAGAAGAGGACACTGCAACACCATTGGTTCTATGCATTTCAACTTTCTTCCGAAGTACTCGTATCTGTTCAAGTTCCATATTCAACCTATGTTTCAAATCCTTCCTCTCTGATGACAACACGTTTGACAGGGGAAGAATTTGTATGGGCACACCAAAACTGTCACGGTTACTAGAATTCAAACTAATAGATTTCCTCGTCGGAGCACTTGAATCCTCCGAGCCAGTAACTTCTGCATCAATTCTTTCTGAGCTACCGGAGCATTCACCAGCCTGCCCAAAAGCACTGCCATAGTACCCTCCCCTTCCCGGGTTCTTGTTCTTCTTGGCCATGACCAAATATCTAAAAGAATCTCCTAGCACTATTCTTTATACCATAACAGTGATTTTCCAGTTAAACAAAAAGGGGTCAGCTAGGTTGCTTAGGAAGGAGCAATAAAATCAAGTTCTCCAATTTAACCGCCAAAATTATTACTTTTCGATACCAAAAAAAACCACATACGAAGAAGAAACTTAGCAGAGCTTAATTTTAAATTATCTTAAAAAAAATATATATATATATATATGAGAACGAACAATCCGACGAAGAAGAAACATTCATCACAAAGTTTAACAACAGTAACATTAATTCATGGGTAAGTTCCAGAGCTCAATTTTTACACAAGAAGTGAAAATTGGAAAAAATTGAATTAAAACCCTAAATCTTGCACAGCAACTAATTCGACAAAATTGAACTACATAAAGCACAAAAAATCCCAAAATTGAAAGTAATCCAAAACCCTAGAAAAATACCTGTAGCAATTGCTGAGCTGCCCACTTGAGTTCCAGAGCTCTCCTGCGATCAAATTACACTAAGTCTTCTGCGCGATGACAAATCGAGGTCGAGAACACTTCGGAGCAATGAGACGCAGAAACTGCGAAGGGTGGAGAGTGCAGAGTGAGTAAAACCCTAGAAAACCCGACTTGAACAGTGACTGGATCGCGACCCGTACCCGCCCGAAGCGACGAAGAAGAAGACGAGCTTGAAGAATGCGAGGTTTCTTTCTTTCCCGCAGAGTAAGAGCACGACTTCAAAAAAAAAAAAAAACAGAAAGAAAAAAAAATAATATCACTCCGACTGCCTTGACTGTTAAAGCCTTCTGATTTAAATATCGGTTAAAACAGGTGGCCACCATGGGATATAATTTAACCGACATTTCACGAAGTTTGGAATTTCAGCCGTTGGATCTGATTTAGCGGTTATGCTGATGGAAGCGGATTAGCGGGTGATTTTTCATTTTTTCTTTTAGAAGGCTCTTTATTTAAAATAGTGTTTTTGAATGTGCTTTTAATATTACTGAAAACGTTTTTAATGAAAATGTTTTTAAAATTAATTTTTAGTAAACATGCAAGTAAATTTTAAAAAAGTACTTAAAGTGTTTCCTAGAAAACACACATTATTGATGCTTATTCCAGAAACACTTTAAGTGTTTTTGGAATCCAAAAATATTTTTTTTCTAAAATCACTTTCAATAATTTTACAAGCACATCCAAACAAGCTTATAATTTTTTATTTGGTCGATGAGATTTGAAATTAATAGAGGTAGTCCTTGAGTTTGTCTACCATCAATCATTTTGGTTGTTTTGTGAAAAATCTATATTAAATAAAGATCAAAATAACAAAAATACCAAAATAATTAATGATGAATGAACTCAAGACCAGTTTCTATCTATTCAAATATCAAGAATTAATGTGAGAAGTTATATAAACTATTTTATATAGAAAACTCAAAACTTCAGCAAAATCATATTCTAAATTACTCTTTAAAAAAACAAAAGCACATTCGATTAAAAAAAAAAACAAAAAACAAAAAAAAACAAAAAAAAAATTTAACCCCTCAAGACCATCACTCTCACCCCACTTGCCGCCACTCTCTTAGGCCTCACCCACCTCCCCGCCACCGCCCTTCCCCGCACTACGGATACCTCACTGGCCGGCGAAATCACGCAGGCCCCCAAGTTCCTACTTTAAATTCGTTGTCATTTCTGTCTGACATTTGTATAGACAATCTGATTACCCAGAAGAGCAAATCGTTCAAGGTAATCTTTCCTTTTTCTGGGTGATTTTTTTTTTATTCTTCAGCCAAGATCAATTTTTGTTCACACTTATCATATAAATTTTGGTGAATTATTTTCCTTTTTGTATGTTAAATCTCCAGTTTGTAGGTTCTAGGTTGTAGGTTGTAGGTTGTAAGGGACATGATCCATGCTTCTTTTCCTACAGCTTGCAAGGCTTTGTAAGAATTCGTACCTCTTAATCTTTACACATGTTGTATTTACTTACTTCCGGAGATAATGTTTTGCTGTTTTCGATTTAAGGAAGAGAATTGTTGTAAATAGTATGTTTTTGGTTCATCTTAGTGACTGTTGAGTCGAGTTTCGATTTCTCAGCCTCCCATGTTGAAAAATGTATAGTTGTATAACCATTATTGAAAAATTTGAACTTGAGTAACCAAGAATGAACGTTGAATGGTAGGTTTCGGAAATTGGTCGAAATTGGTTGAGGTTGAGGGAGTTATCTAATAGAGTACATTTTGCTTGTCTAGGAACTTTGGAGCCAGAGCAGTACGAAGGTCATTGGGTTTTCAATCATACTTTGCTCGCAAGGTTTTAGTCAGGCGGATTCGGATGGAAGGTAAAAATCAGAACTGTAGCCTAAGAGGTGGAAAGGAGGATTCAAGAGGTGCCTTGGTTGTTCTTGAAGGCTTGGATCGGTGTGGGAAGACGACACAGTCTGCTAGACTAGTCACAAACTCGGAGAGGTTAGGATATTCAGCTGAGTTGTGGCTGTTTCCTGACAGAACTACTAGTGTTGGGAAAATGATATCTTCATATCTTTCCAACGAATCACAACTGGACAATCATACAATCCATCTACTCTTTAGTGCCAGCCGTTGGGAGAAGAGGTTAGTTGTGTTGTTCTTTTTGTTGTGGGGTTTTGTATATTCACGAGAGAAAGAGAGATTGCACTTCTTCTGATTGTTGGTTTAGTTTTAACTGATGTCAGGGCAATACACATAGTGATAGTTTTCAGCTTCTGTTGAGTTGAGAAACCAATGTAACATACTGATGGATAAAATATGTAATGAAATAAGAGAGATTGCACTTCTTCTGATTGTTGGTTTAGTTCTAAAGTAGATATGGAAGCAGCAAAAGTTACTTCCTTTGTATGGCTAACGGCGAGGAAATAAGTGGTTCAGTTCTTGTTTCTATAATGTCTCTGCAGATCGTTGATGGAAAGCAAATTGAAAAGTGGAACCACTCTTGTTGTTGACCGTTATTCTTATTCGGGGGTGGCCTTTTCATCTGCCAAAGGACTTGATATCGAATGGTGTAAGGTGGGGAAGTGCTCTTTATTTTAGTTTTTACCCTACAGAGCTTTATATTCTCTATGATGATATTTTAAAAATTGCGGTGTTCTTTTGCAGGCTCCGGAGATTGGGCTATTGGCTCCAGATCTTGTAGTGTACCTTGACATACCCCCTGAAGTATGTAGCCATTCTAGTGTTTACAGTGAATTTTAGTGAATAAAAACGCCCATATTCTGTAATTCTGGATCTTGCTGTGTTAGTTCAGTTAATTCCTACATGATTATATATCTAATTTTGAACATGGTTACAGTGATTTCTCGTTACCTATATGATCTGACATATCTTCCAAGATGTACAAACAGCCCCTCATAAGAAGTTTAGTGGATATGCGTTGATTTTGCACAGTCAATAGGTTCTCAAATAGAGGAACCTGACATCTTAAGGTTCTTACCTATGCTGATATTGATTGTTGATAAAATGAGAGCTGTTACATTTTTCCTGTTGTGAAGTTGGCTCATGGTCCTCAGTTTTTAAATAATATTAGTTCTTGTAAATGATTAACCTGGACGGTGGATTCTGCAAATTAGATGGACGTTGTAACTTTTTTCCCATTTTTTGATGTGAGGTATGAATGTATATATTGTCAGAAAGCTGCCGAAAGAGGAGGCTATGGAGGTGAGAGATACGAGCAGCTTGAGTTTCAGAAGAAGGTTGGTCACAACTATCAGGTCCTCTGCAGTCCCACTTGGAAGGTAGTTTGTTGTTTCATTCTTGAAGTTCAATACAGAGCCTGGATATTTTCTTCCGGTTCTCGGTTGTGATGCCATCTTGAGCATGTCATCCTGAATGATTGTACACAAGGAGCATAGCTTGACTGTCATTATCTGACGATGGTTTACACATTTTAACTTGGAGCGATGCTGCAAGTTGGTAATTTTCGTATATTGTGGATACTCATTGCAGTAGCGGTTCAAAAACAACTAAGCCTGCAACACTGCTAGATTGTTTGGTTCGCAACTGTTACTCTTGAAGTATACAATTCCTAGGTGAGTTGAATTACTTGGATATTATGCAGAGGTTAAAATTTTGTTTTGGCTTGATGCAGATCATAGATGCCTGTTCATCCATGGAGGACGTCGAGGAACAGTTGCAAGAGATGGTACTTGACTGTATAAAAACATGCCGAGAAGGGAAACCCCTCTCATGTCTCTGGTCTGGTTAAATTTTCTCTTCTCCCGAAAGGGCGAAGCGCTAGTATCTTTGGAAGGTCGAATGCAGATTCCGGGCACAATGAGCAGTGAACAAGCTTGCCCTGCTTGCCCTGCTATCTGTACGAGGATTTCATGTCGGATCATAGTACTACATTACTCGTGTTTCAAAAGTAGATTCGGTGTTTCGTACTCCTTTAACAGCGAAAAGATCGTAAAAGTATCATCGGTTTCAAGGATGCTGTCCGATTGTGGTACTCTGACTATTAACGTGTCATTACTATTTGTTGACTGAAATAGACGAGATTCCGAATTTTTTTGAATGAATATGATTGTAACCTCGGCATTTCAGCCTGAATATATGATATGCATGACAATTGACAGGATATTCTTAGGGTTAGGATCCGAGGTCCATACTTTTGACACACATTTTGAAACATGTTTTTTGTGGGATTACTCCGTAATATATATTTTAATGATTCAATCACGATTGTTTATATTTTACCTCAAAGACTATGTCTACCAATAATATCCAAATATGAAACAATATGACCATTGGATTAAATTTAGTATTTACTTTACTGAACTGTAATCGTCAATTTTCTTCGCTACAAATGAATGCCTTAATGATTTTGGATTCGTTGAATTTTTTGCAAGAATGATCTATGAATGATGGAATAAAATATAGACATTTCGGACTGTTGAAATACATTATAAAATGAGCTCTACAAAATAAGTGCCAAAGTGTATGTCAAAAGCGAGTGTACTCATATCCTAACATGTATATGTTAGGCCACAAGCTATACGAATAATCAATAGTAAAATGCTAGGAATATTAAAGTAAATCACATGATGTGGTGATTGATGGTTAGACTTTTCTTTTAATAATTTAAAAAAAGTCCAATCACATCAATCGACATATCATATTGTTTACAAAAATGATTTAAAATATGGTCTCTTTAACATCACCGAATGAATATATTGCATCTACATTTTCCACTTTATTTGCTTTCCAATACCTGCCTCAGTTTCGATAAATTTGCGTGTTTGTAAATTTGTGAGCGGGGGCCGGCAAGAAAGGAAATTATGGGAAATTACTTCCCATATCTTCTCTTTTCGAGCAAATTTTCAATCTTTTCAGAATACGTTATTTTGCTGTTGTTGGTAATGCAAATGAAGGTTTTGGTCTATTTGGCTTGATTTGCCGTGGCATTTGAATTTGTTAATGGGCGCATATTGATCATGATAAAGTGTAATTTATGCTTGCCTTGATTTTTCATTGGAAAGAAAAATGAAACCCTAGTTCAATTGAAGGTTTCGGTTTCTCATAAAATAAGTGTCTTATTTTTTAAAGCTATCAAACATGAGAAGGCAAGTAATTTTTATTTTACGTGCAGTTGCTCTAAAGCCTATATGTTAGATTTCGTGACTTATGTTATTATAAAGAAAAATGTTAGGGAAATTATATTCTTGTACTATGTTTCGTTGGATATGTGAGGACACGAGAAATGACAAGATTAAGAACGAGGATATCCGAGTTAAAGTAGGAGTAGCTGCAATTGAAGATAAGACGAGAGAAAATCAATTAAGGTGATTTGGACATGTGAACCGAAGAGCCATATATACTCCAGTTAGAACATGCGATTATGAGACAAAGACTTAGGGCAAAAAGGATAGATGGAGACTTAGGAAGATTTCGAAAGAGATTCTAGGAAAAAACTTGGAGTACTTAGAGTTAACAAAAGACTTGATGCAAAATTGAGCGCAGTAAAATTTTAGAATTTATACAGCTTACCCCACTTAATGAGATAAAGATTTGTTATTATCGATGTACTATCTAATGTATTAAATGATGTGTGATGTCATATTTTTATACATCCATGATCCATGTAGTACAAAAATGTCGTTTTCCAAACATCAACTATTACAAAATGTTTTGGAGCTATCTGTCATCTAATTTATCGGTTAATTAGATTATTTTGCTATTATAAAATGTTTTGGAGGCATCTGTATAGACTTTAGATATATGCCAACTGCAAAGGTTGATAGGGCATCTGTATATTTTATAATTACCAGTGCTTAGGTGGCCTCACTTAATCGACTCACGTACGTCCAGCCAGCCTTTCATTTTCTTTTCAGTTTAAACCTAATCAAAGTGTACGAAACGTTAATACTACTAATTAATAATTTGGAATTTTTGTACCAAATACATGCCTCATCCAATCAAAACACTGTGTCCAGCTCTCGCTTTCTCATGTTTTCTGTGTATTGTTAATGGTTGGAATACATCCCTCCCTCAAAGAAGAAATTAGTACTTAATTGAGCAAGTTTCACCAATCAACATTGGGTGAATACTGATTAATTAATGATTAAACATGGAAGTCAAACTTGTGAGCAATTTCTAATGAAAAACTCTTAAGGCATCAGTTTGATGTTTAGAACTGGACTTTCATGGATAATCCAGAAGACTTAAAAGTATATTGACGTTTATTTTGAAGGAATCAGATAGAGATTAGATACGAAAGGAATTAACTTATCGCTTTGGACTATTTCGGGGAATTAGAATAAATAAGTTTCATTAATGAGTAATTTATATTATCTTCAAGTTAGACACAATTTTATCTCTTTCTTCAACATACTTTGAATATAATGGATTATCTGTTCCAATCCAGTCCTAAGAAACAAAAGAAACATTGAGCTAATTAAGTGGATACAGAGAAATAGTTGTCGATGTTTGTTGAAAGAGAGTGACCGTCAGATAGGGAAACATGCAAAAGGAGAGTTGGCATCAGGCAATATCCTTGAATGAGAAAGAGTTTCAAGAGAACGATCGAGATACTGATTACAGTGCATGCAGCCTTGATGGTATGTTATGGAGGATGATATGTGTGAAGGAATGAAGAAAATATTGAGAAGAGGATCATCACTAAAAATATCAAGCAAGAAAGAATAAAGGAAAAGAAATAAGGAAGACGGGCTATTGCCTTTGTTACTTTGAGATATTTAGCACATTTTTTTTGTAACCATTTCATTTGTAATTAGTTTTTAGTTTTTTATCTTTATGCATCTGTTATGGGGAAAGCACATAAGAGAAAGAATGACGAATAAGGGTGGAGAAAGGACAGTCTGATAGATGTAGAAGAAATATATAAGGTAACGTACACAAATTGAAAATTAAAACAAAAAACTATTTTGAGTTGTGTTTTCGCCTTCGAGATTTTGTGTTCATCTTATTCATCCTCACCTCCCACCACGCTTCTTCATTCATCCATTATCTCCTATACTTTATATCTCAAGCATAAAAAGTGAAAACTAAAAATTAAAAGATGAAATGGTTATCAAATTGACATTTAGATTTTAATCTTTGGATAAATAAGATTTATTTTTCATTAAACCAACTGTTGGATTGAATTTTGATTTTATTCCTTTGATTAATTACATTAGTTTGAATATATATATACACACACATCTAAGAGTAACACGATTAAACACTATGAGTTTGTAATTACCTACGAGAGATTTCGTACCCATTCAAGATAAAGTACCTAATTAGGATGACTAAAATGAAAATCCAATTAACACCCAACTTTAATTAAGTATCTGATTTTCTATTAAGCAGAAATTAAGGGAATCTTATGTTTTGCTAGTTTTGCTAGGTTTTATTAGCTTGGAATGCATATTGCAATTAATTTAGACTGTAAATTCCTGTTTTATTTGTCTAGCTAAGCAGATTGTATTATCCCTTCCTTTCAAGTCATTGCAGTGTATTTTATAATTTTCTTTCTTTTAATTACTGCATGCTGATGATGAAACTACATACGTAATTATCCACCAAAAATGGAAAAAAAATTTAAGAAAAGAAACGAAACAATTCAGAGACAGATCAAGAAGCAATATACATAATTATTGGACATCGATTAATCTCTGATGATAACATGTGCATTATTGCGCATTAGAAAAACATAAACATACCAGCGGTTTTTTACATACCTTACTTGCTCATACATTATATATGTACGTACTCAAACCTTTAAGGATTTCATCAGCAGCTGCTTTAATTTGCTGCTAAATCAAGAGTATACGTACAGTAGAAGTGGAGTACGCATATAGCCATATATATATATAGCTACGTATCCCTTTTTTTCAACTCAATGCGGTTTCTTGGCATTGAGATAATTCAATATCTAATACGTACGTACTGCTTCGTGCTTACCAGTATGTACACTTTCAAGACCAGTGTTCAATTATTCTTCAGATCCACAGAAGCTAGCCAGCCTCCTCGGGAAAGATCAAGCCCTGTTACAATAATTCTAGCAAAAAAAAAATTAAAAATTAAACATTAATTATTATATGCATAAAACAATAATTAACAAGAAATGAAAATAATAATTAACAAGAAATAAACATTATTTACTATCTACACATCCTTTTTTACTTCTCATATATTTTTTTAAATTTTAACTATCAGATCAGATGAATTAAAAAATATCAAATAAAGAAATTAACATAAATGCATGTGAAGTAAAAAAAATATGTAGATATCACATCCCAAAAGTTAAAAGAATTACACAAAATATATGAGCTTCTTCTGTAGTCCACTCTATGTATCTTAAACAATTTCCCGGGGCAGAGATCCAAAATTCCAAATATAGCACTAAGACAAGCTACAGTTTTAGCTGATATTTCTACTTTTGGCACTTTTTTCACTGTATCATTGAGATCACATCAAGTATACAGTATACGATAAAATATAATAATATTTTATACATTCCAGCTGGTTCCATGAATCCAAACATTTCTGACTTTTCTTCTGAACCAATTAACTCGTTGAACATGTCATGCATGCAAATAAAGTGAATGAGAAGACTGATGTTATCAGATGATACTACAACCAGCGGGACAAGAGATATTCAACGAGCTACAATGCAAGGCAGTTATTTTCCTGGCAGTCATGATGTAAGGTGAAGGAAATGCAAGTCTACAGGTGAAAAAGTGAGCTAACTCGGATTAGTTATATAATAATTTGATTTATATTTTTATTTAACAAGAATTGAATTTAAAATTTCTTATTTATAAATAAAGAATAATATTATTAAAGTGTAATAATATGCAGCAACTTAAGTACTTATCAGACCAAAGGAATAGTAACTTAGGTACTTAGTTTAAGAATTACAACGCAAGTTCTTCATTTTTCATCAGCAAACGAATTTAACAATGGGGAAAATTTTATTTTTATAACACACCCCCAAGGAAAAAAGGGAAAAAAAATAGTAGAATTCTACTGGGAACAATCAATATCCACACGGAATAAATGACAATATACTAGTTATCTATCTGATACCAAGTAATTGTTCCAATCATCTCCCCTGTTCTATGTAAAAAATTACTTACATGAAATAAGGTCACTAAATTTAAGATGCTTTCATTAATTATGACACCAAGTCAAAAAGTTAAAGCATATAAAAATGCGTAATATGCGTGGGACAATGCCACCATTTTTGTGTTCTCGGCTCATGTAAGTCTCTCTTTTATATATATATATATATATATATATATATATATATATCTCCTCCCAAATATTTGTGATTTTAATTAATTTTATTTATTTTTAAAAACAGTAGTTTCTTATTCCTTCTATTTCTAATTCATTCTATTGAATGCAAACCAGGAACAGAAGTTATTTCTCTTATTAATTATGTGCATATGTGTGTGTATATATATGTATGTATGTATGTATATAAGAACTATTTTTTCAAGTATTGACAAATAACATCATGCAGATTAATTACCAATTGTTGATTGAACACTGGAATCTAATTAGGGTTCAAAAGTTCAACTTAGTAATTGACTTTCCCATCATTAGAGATGATATTCTCAGATAGATAAATATATATACACAATTTGTTAATCGTTTCGTTTTGCCTATGAATTAGTATAAACATCATGTTTCTGGCAAAGAAGTGCACCAAAAGCATGATGCCATCTAAGCCAACCAGCCAGAAGGTTATACATAGAAGGATCAAATTAATTTAAAGGTTTAGATGTAGATGAGATGACTGTGGCTAAAGTTGGCATTACCAGCAGGATAGAAAGAATAGGGCAGTCTCTCTTTATCTTACCTGGCAAGATGATCAGAAAAAAAAGGGGATTAGTGTTGGCTCAAGCTTAATTAATACAATAAATATATAAGAGTTATGGTCATAAATTAACCTAGTCTCTTTTTAAATTATCCTGGTGTTTAAACATTGGTTCTTGTTAATTTGAATAATTACTTAATTAGTTACTGGATCTGCACGACTCTACCAATGAATTAAAAAGCAGAAAACTAAAACGAAATGGTTTATATCACTAACTTTGTCCCACCTACACCACAAATAAAGTTTTGCCAGCTATAGCTTGCTCTGCTACTCGTTTAGGAGTACTTAATCCGTGTTTATCTTAATTTGCGCACTTAAATTAAATTTAATTGGCGAAGTTAATGGCCAAACTAACTCAAAAATGTATAATATATATGAATGCAAATTATATACCTGAGATCTTCAGCTTCCATTCCATAATCTAGTGATAATCTGTACGAATCTTATCCATAAATACGATTACAAACGACTTCAAATCAACGGCCCAGAGTGAGAGCAGCGTTAACGTCGAGCCTCCATGCAAATCCTCCATCGTCCATTCTCCACAAATCGCAAGGCACAGTTCGAGAGCACTTGTCCTTACCCACCGTGTACTGCAGCTTTACTTGGCACGCTATTAACGCTGACGCATCCGCGTACGGCAGTTTCTCTTTCACCACCAACCACACCGCTATCTCCCCTGCGCGCTTCTGCTGGCTCACCATCCTCTTAAACGCCCCGTTCAGCCACTGCACCCTGTTCTGACCGTCCGATATAAAACCAGGACACGTGTCACCCTCCAGATCACTCATCATCCTCGCCGCGTCCCTACTCCTAAAACTTCCAAACGTACCTTGCACATTCATGCATGTGCCTCTCAAGCACTCCACCGTCACCCAAGACTCCACCGCCACCATCTGCCGCATCCCCTCCGTCGGATCTGATCCTCCTCCACCACCCATGTAATTCCTCAACCACATGGGAATTCCTAGGCCTAAGCCCTCATCTTCTTTACCAGTAGGATTACTATTGTTGTTATTTCTATCGTTATTATTGTCCGTCACCGTAGGATCTAACGGACGCCAAGATTCACCGTTCGATGAGCCGTTGTTATCGTTTTCCTCCGGCAAGAGCTGCAGCGTCGTCACCACGCGCTTAGGATCCTTGTTCTTCGCCCTACATGCATTATTCTTGGAAACCCTAACGTACTTTCTCTTTCTTCTTGCACTCGTCAAAATAGTGGAAACCGAGTTTTCGTTATTACCAACCTCTCCGGCTCTGTTCGCCACCGGTTTCGGTGCAATCGGCCGAAATCTAAGCATGTTCGCGTTCACGATTGCAGGCTTATCCTGCCCCCCACCATCTCTTCTTAGCATCCGCCGCCGTTCTCCGCCCTCCATTTCAACAACCTTTACACAATCTTTCTCTCTCCACTTTCTCTCTCTCGCCGAAATGGAAGCTACAACTAGCGTTTATTATATTAATGGGCGGTAGGCAGAAGTTAGTAACAACGAAACGTGAGAGGAAGCGCGTGTGAAGTAGTACCAACGCCCCTTCCCCACCACGGGCTAGGGTTGCAGCTCCGAAACAACGACGGGGTCCAAGTGGTTAAAACCATTTCCCCCCCCAGTGGGGCCCACTATAACTCATGTCCCTCTCTCCCATCCAATGAGGGAGCACTATGTGTCAGCCACTTTCAAAAGCAGACGTCGACGTGGGGCTGCCTCGAGCATAGCGTACTTCTGTTGCCTTTGGGGAGGTTCGAGATATCAAATACGTGGTCGTCTTCCATTCGCCAAGAACATCAAAATTCGGTTTGCGAAAGAGTAACATTAAAAGTTTACACGCGAGACACACCACGTGACGCGCACACTTGCGTGGACGGGCTCTCACCCACGCCAACAATTAGAAGGGTAGGCGAACGACGTGGAGTTTGTGCGAGTGAGAGAGATAAAATTGGTGCTTTTACGATATGGACGCGTGGTTGGCCGGATGGACAAGTGAATCTTTGGGCAAGATTTTTTAGGTTTATTTTGGGTTTAATTTCCATTTATGGAATAGAAAATTTTCCAATATTGGATACCTGTGATCGAGCGCTGCCACGTGATACCTGTGATCAAGTGCTGCCACGTGTTCTTAAAATATCTGGTGTAAATCCGCAGCTTTTTATTTGTCAAAGTTGTAAATTCATAGCTAGATCTACTATTTCTGATAGTATTATTTTATAAAAAAATAATGAAAATAATTTCAAAATTTTGTATTTTAACTAAAAGTTATCTAATAATTTTATTTAATAATAAAGATAAAAAAACATAAAATATAAATGTGTGCGCCCAGCATGCGTTAAGTTTCATAAACAAGATAGTACAGTTAAGTTTTATAAACAGTGTAGTACCATTAAGTTTCATAAATAATCTAATACCGTTAAGTTTCATAAACAGTATAGTACCGTTAATTTTCATAAAAAATGTAATAAATTTTATAAACAATGTAGTACCGTTAAGTTTCATAAACAGCGTAGTCAGTTTCATAAATAGTATGTGTGAGGACGCACGGTCCGGCGTGTCATTTTTTTTAATTTTTTAATATTAAAATTATATCTTTACCATTAATTTAAGTTCTTTTGTCATTTTTATTAACGTTCAAGAAATTTTCATTAAAATTTAAGTCTTTTTCATTAAATAAAATTATAGCATGATTTTTTGTTAAAATAAACTTAGCCCAAATCCTTTTCTTGAAAGTTTCATATTTTTAATTGTACAAATTTACCAATATATGAAAGTAAATATAACATGTATAACCTGGAAAATTCGCAAAATAATTTAAAATGTACTGTTTCAATTAACTAAAGACTTTCCTGTTCTAATTCGACTTACGGATTGAGCAAAACACTATGCTATCAATGTCGGAGGGAGTTGGATTCCTCTCCTTCTTAATGCAGAACAATTCTTTGTAAATATAGATCCAAAGAGTATCGTTCCATAAGAACATTTTTTTTGAAAAGAAAAATGAACATTTTAAAATCTAAGACACATTTCGTCACCTAAAAAAAAAAAAGACAAATTCATTATTTTATAGTTGCAAGAGAAGGTTCATAACTATCTATCTATATATATATATATATATATATATATATATATATATATATATAGTCTCTTTCCGTTTAGCAATCCTTCACAAGCATACTCATATATACATTAACTGTGGTATATGCTCATCATAAACTTTCTAAGCTACCATGTGTCCTTTCATTCAAACTATGGTTAACTTTTGTAATTTATTTTTAAAAATTCAAAAATTAAAAACTAAAACAAAAATAGTATTAAAAAACTAAACAGTCGCCCAAAGCAACCTCATATCCCTTGCCGTCTACCAAGCCTTATCTCTCTCGCTCCGTTTTGTATGGAGTGTGATATCCATCCCTAATTTTAAATCTCACACATATTTTGTTAATTTGTATCATTTAATTTTTTTCTAATCCATTCAATCCGACAATCAAAAATTAAAAATGTATGAAAAGTAAAAAAAGTTATTCTTTTATTGCTGGGATTGGTGAACATTCGTGTTACAGGTGGAAACGATCTGCATGTAGGCCCCTAGTTTTCTATTTTTTTTTTACTTTTTGAGTCGCAGGTCGGGCGACTCTCGTTCTTCCAGTAGATGACCCTGAGCAAGAAGAGGCAGAGCACGACACCACCAGCAAATTCAGTTTGAGGAGGTTGTGGGTGACGGCGACGAGGCCCTTGAGGCCATCGAGGCTGGGGATCGTAAGGAGGGGCACTATGACGACATGACGACTCTGCGGCGGTGGCGCAGCCGAGGACAACTCACTCCAACGTCAAATATCTGTGCTGATTGTTTTTCAGGTGGTTGTTTTTTTTTTTTGGAAAATTTGAGTAGTATGCTTTGCTTTGTGATTAACTTCTGGCGATTTTAATTTGCATTTTTGAAGGGAGAACGATGAACTTGGTTTTATTATTTTAGTTTCAATTGTAGGTCTAATTTTTGAATTTTTTTTTTTTTTTTTTTTTTTGGAATAAATTACATAAGTTAATCAATTATAATCAAGTGGGAGAACACATGACAGCCTAAAAAACGTGTGATAAGCATACATCACAGTTAATATGGAAGAGCTAAAATGCTCCCATTATTTTGTAATTGAAGGTTCAGGGTAAGTTTACCGCATTACTGCATATCCATTGAATGATACTATTTCCTAATGCTTTATTTTTTTATTGTTTACATTAGAATTATAAGGTTCCAAGGACAGAATATTGTATATATTTATGTGTAATTTATTTACTAAGTTTGGAGATGCCTATGTTTGGTATATCAGGCTGTATAGCATTACTTTATAAGCTGTTGGACCATCTAAAAGTTGGGCATATACCCAAACTCCGGCCTTGGAGGGATGCCTTAGAGACGTTAGGGCTAGATTGGGGTTAGGCGTAAGAAAGTTTTGTAAAGTAGGTAAGTGTTTAGTAAATTATAGTGTCATAAGTACTTTTAACAAAAAATAAAATGATGGGAGTAGAATTGTTATTATGAAAGTTTTATTAATTGGTATTATTTAGTTGCCTCCAAAGAAAAAAAAAACTTTTTAAAGAAGAATGTGTAGAGCTGTTTTGGACCCATGATTTAAAATAAAAATAAAATTCATTTACCAAACACAATTAGAACAACAACTTTTTAAGAAACTGCTTTTAAAAAAATTTGAGCAACCTAAAACTAAACCTTTATTTTATCTATTGTGGCATCCATCTATTGTTTCCCTATTTTATAATTATTTATTCGCTTTTCTCTCGTACATGGTTTAACAATTATTTAATAGAAATTAAACTCGTAATTTTAATATATTGAACCAAAAATTTGAAATATATCAACCACGCTAGACTCAAAATATTCGACCAATTATAAGAATTTGATTCTTATAAAAAAATAAAAACTACTTAATTAGTAGAGAAAAATACTACTTAATTATACGTGGGGTTCTTGAAAACATCTCACAACAGGAAAATGTATGACACGCAGCAGCCAATAAAAGACAATATTTCCATCAGCTCCTTTAATTATATATATATATATATATATATATCTTTATCTATATCTATATCAACATAGACGCTAGGTGTGGCTCAAGGAGAGCAACCACGTGTTGCTTTGTTTGAACTTCTCTTCCTCTCCTCCTTTCCCTTTCCATGGTTTTAGATCGAAACAAAAGCTTTTACCTACTCCCTGTAAGCTTTCATCACATATTCAGTATTTATTTGACGAATAATGTCTCCGAAACTATATTTTGATTGTGATACAAAATTTTACCAGCCAAGAGTCCCAAAAGAAAAGTAAACCAAAGCTTTTACCCCTGTAATTATATGTTTATAATGTTTTGGTAAGTTCGCCTAAGCTCTTATCTATCGTCTGACTAGCACCTGATATATTTCAGAACCTCGTGTTTTTACACTTACTAGTAAAAGTGACACATATAAAGACTCTATCATGAGAGATTGAGCTTTGTTCCATGTGCGAGTTAGTTAGTCTATCGTTTAGTAGTTTGCTTTATTCAACGGTTTATATTAAAAACCAGAATTAATAAACATATACCTGATTTTTATTAGCACCTTCTGCTCCCTCCGGCTCTGCTCCTTCTAGTTTAAAGACCCAAACCAAGCGCCGCCTTAATATCCAGCCTCCAAGCCCATCCACACTCCATCCTCCACACATCGCACGGCACCGTCTTCGAGCACTTCTCCTTCTGCAACGTGGAGTACTGCAGCCTCAACCGGCAACTGAACATCGGGTGAGCGTACGGCAGGCTCTCCTTCGTAGCCAGCCACACCACAACCTCCGCCGGCGGCGACTGCCCTTCCACATAGCTCACCATCCTCTTGTAGGCCTCGTTCACCCACTGCACTTTGTTAGAGCCGTCCGATATAAACCCCGGACACGTGTCTTTATCCAAACTCTTCATTTTCTCCATATCCGTATACCCTAACCCTCGTACTTCCATGCACGTGTCTGTCACGCTTTCCACCGTCACCCACGACTCCACCGCCGCCACACGAGGCACCACCGCCGCACGATCTGTCCTGGACCGGCTGTCCTCGTTCCAGACGGACCAGTTCATCTTAGGGTTTAGGTTCATCCACGTAGGAATCTCCCTGTTATCCCAAGATCCACTACCTGAAAAACCTAGAGAGTCTGTTTTTTCCGGCATCAGTGGAAGAGTGACGACATCCGTCGGATTATCATCAGTGGAAGATCCACTGTTGATTAATTTTCTAGCGCTGTTATTATTCTTAGGGTCCTTCGCGACCCTAATGTACTTCCTCTTTACTCTCTTGCTTGCGGAAAGGACGGTTTTACCATCCACCGAAGTCGGACCGGAGAAAGAGCCGCCAGCCGCCGGTTTCGGAGCGATCGGCCGGAATCTGAGCATTATCTGGTTGATTATCGTCTTATCCGGAGCACCAGTCTCACCGCCTGCCACGCGCCATCCATCTCCGGCGTCCATCCACCCTCCTCGTACGATGTTCCCCTCCTCTCCCTCGGATGCCTGATCTCTGTCTGTGTGTCTGTCTCTCTCTCTCTCTCCTTTCTCTCTCTATCTCTCTCTCTCTCTCTCTCGTCTCCGGAGGACAGAAGCGATAATCATAGCAGTAGCGTGGTGGCTGGGTGCGGAACCACCACGTGTCTAGGGCACCACTCCAGCAGTTGTGACTACCCATTGGCGGATTCGTTTGCTTGCAGGGCCCGCCTAAAGTTTGGCGTATCTAGGAAGAATTTTTATATATAAAACACATAAATATATGTTATTTGAGTAATGTTAAGAAGATTAAATTTGAACATTAAATTTTAAAAAGTAAAAAACATTTAAGTTGATGATTGATTTATTACTTAAACTTTGAAAGACGTGCTCATTTCTATTAATGACATATTTTTTTAGTTTACAATTTTTGTTTTTAAATTTAGTTTCTCTAACCTCACTTATATTATTTTATGCGTCGTGATAAGCGTTGACGACGTAATTGGACCAATTGGTATGTCTTAGGTATAAGCTATACTAAAAACAAATACTAACACATTTATTTTATTCTCATATAACCTTTTTAATTTTTTACAGTGAAATCTAATAAATTAAAAATGATTAATATAAAGAAAGTTGTTTCATCATAAAATTAAGTGACAAATTAAGAGTAGCCTAATTTTTTATAAGTGCTTGCATGTTTGGTCATACGTGATGAATTTTAAAGTCTAATAGGTGGACAACATAAAAAGTGTGACATAGAGCACGTGTGGCCGTTAAAGTTCACATGTGAGCAAACTTACTCTGATACCGTGAAGAAAATTGAGGGTTTCACTATAAAATCAATTGGTAATATAAGAAGTTCCCAGCTTTTCATAAGTCCTTACATAATTTGGTCATTCACCAATGTATGATTGTGTTCTCACATTATCAACAACAAACAAAAAGTACAATGATGTTTGAGAGATAAAAATGAGTGTGTCAACAATCCTGCTTTTGTATGTAATAATATAAAATATACACTAAGTTTGTTGGTATATAACAAGAATGACTTACATAAAATAGTTTTACTACCATTATAACTTCTTGATCCGAATCATATCATGTGTAATTTTATTTGTTCATACAAGAAATTATTCGATAATCACGATAACTATGTTTCATATAAGTTGTTCTCGTGTATTAAAAGTATAATTGAGTTCCATGTTCTGGAGTTCTGAGTTGGACCCACATGTTGGCCAACCAGGCATCTGAGGGTGGGAAGCACTCGCACAAAAAGGAGGGACACGTGGAGTTACGTTAGGGGGAAAGTATCATGTTTTCCAACCGAAGTGGAAATTGAAGTTTCCTACATTGTGATTGAGAACGTTCGAGAATGTCCACACGTGTACCAACGAGATTAGCCAAAACAAGTAATATGGTCATTCAGCACAGTTGAGGAATGTGGGTGGCACGGTGGCCCGGAAGTGCGTGACGTTTGCGGACCAAGGTGTTGGTTTGACGGTACGACTTGATTGGAGGAGTGGTCGGACTGGACCACCTGACTTTTCCTGCAATTCATAAGCGCATCGACGCGTGGATTGTTTCGAGAGATGACAGTCAGACAAACGCATCACCTTTTGTAAGCCAATTATATATACTAACAGATGAGCACACACTCTGTATATGTGAACAATTTTATTTTATTTTTTATTTTTTATTAAGGAATTTAATTAGTTTTTAAAATTTTAAAAAGTGTATATTTTATATTAATATTACATAATTATTGTTTTATCCTTTTTATGTAAATATTATGTATCAAAAGTGAGGGTAAAATAAGAAAAAATAGAGATATGATTGTCACTTTCTCAAAAAATAATAAAATTACTATTTTACCCTGCTTATGTAAGTATTGTGTATCAAAAGTGAGGGCAAAATAGGAAAAAGGGGGCAAAAGATGCAAAATTACTATTTTGCCCTCCTTGTGCAAATATTGTGTATCAAAAGTAAGGGTAAAATTGGAAAAAAGTGGCAAAAAGTTGACAAGGAGGGTTCTGTTGTTGAAAAATATAGACAAAAAGCTTACACTTGTCTTTGTTTTATCAACACTAGCCAATGAGCACACACTTTGTGTATGTGAATAATTTCATTTTTTTTTTTTTGTTTTTTTTATTAAGAAGTGTGATTAGTTTTTAAAATTTTAAAAATGACATATTTTATCTTAATATTACATAATTATTGTTTTGTCCTCCTTATGTAAATATTGTGCATCAAAAGTGAGGGTAAAATAGGAAAAATAGGGATATGATTGTCATTTTCTCAAAAGATACAAAATTACTATTTTGCCCTCATTACGTAAGTATTGTGTATTAAAAAATAGGGGCCAAATAGGGGAAAAAGGGGGCAAAAGATACAAAATTACTATTTTGCTCTCTTTGTGCAAGTATTTCGTATCGAAAGTGAGGGCAAAATTGAAAAAAAAAATTACAAGGAGGGTTCTTTTAATAATAGTGTGTGTGTGTGCGTATTTTTTAGTTCGAACTTGGAAGTGCTTAATTAAGAAATGGGAGATTTTAAGATGTCACCTATTGTATAATTTTAGGTGTTTATTATGTGACTCTAATGAGATTGGGTGTAGCCGAAATATCCAGAGTTTTACACTTTTGTAAGAGTCTAATAGGTGTTTTACGAATGACGAATGACACATGTTGGCTTAAGTTTTCAACATATGTAGGTCAAAATTAGCAAGTGCCTACTTAGTGTTTGATGAAATGGTCTAATAAAACTTTTTTGATTTATATAATGACCTATTATTAAAGAATTATGACTCCACCCCGAGTGGTGTACATATTTCGTCGCTAAAAAAAATTGAAGTTTTTATGAAACATTATCGGTATTGTTTACTTTTAATGAAAAATCATATTTTTACCTTTATCTGGTACTATTTACTATACCTTCATTTATCGTTTTTCATTAAATTTTTTTTTTTTTTTTTAATTTCTCGTTAGTTTTCCTAAAAAATTTTAGAAAGTAATTTTGGACACCGATATTCTCCTCATGCAAAACCTTGGTATCTTTGACTTTTGTGTTGAACGAAGCGAAGAACGGAAGAATAGAAAAAAATGCGTACCAAATGTAGACAGACATGTGCATAAATTAGGGACCATTATTTTACTTGTACGAATTAAACAGAGGTGCAAGCACTTGAGATTCATAATTTGTAGGGAACAAATGTTGCCACGTGGGCCTCTGACAGATAAGGGTCATGAGTCAGCCTCAATCAATAATCTCATGCCTGTGATTCGCCACCAATCCATCTTACTTCTCATCCTGATTCCTCACGTCTTCTAGAATTTAATATTGGATTGGGCTTTATCGAGACTATGGGCCTGACAGAGTTGGGCTACACTTAAGCATCTTTCTAAATAGAGAGCCCATTTATGGACCTTTCCGAAAGCAGCTGCTCTACTAGCTATTAGCTAACTATAACATCAAACTAAGTGCCCGAATCTCTCTCGCTCGAACAATCTGGATTTTCTAGTCCTTATGCACCAAAGAGTAAGGTCAGGATAGGATCCAAAATTAGAAATGACAAATCCTTCGTCCAATAATGCATTACCATGTAGAGAAAAAACTCACACAAAACAATACATTATTAGATCCAAACGGTATGTGGCGGTGAACCAATTCTATACAAGTCTTTTGCCCAACTTTTGGTATTATTTGTTACTTGGGCGTTGCACCCAAAAAATATAAAATAAAATAAAATAATTGTCTTCAATCTAAAAAATGGAACAATATATACTTACACACATGAAGACTAACTGTAATCCAACGAGTAGAATTTGGCACTTGAAGAAAATTTAATCAAAATTCACATGCCCAAGTAAGGAAAAAAAAAATTAAATATTCATTGCGTATGGAGTAGCTTATTCTCTCTTAAAACGACACTCCTAGGGTCACTCCATCACCAATTTCGGATTCGAGCCAATTTGACATGGAAAGAAAAGAAAGCCTTTGATTACAATGTGAAAAAGAAAAAAAAAAATTATTTCCAAAACAGGTCCTCCCAGAAGCAAAACATTGAAAGAAACCAAAGCAAGGCGGCTTAGTTGACAACGTCGAGAACCAGCTTGCGGGACTTGAGAACTGACCACTTCAAGCGCCGGTAGTATGCAGCTTGAAGTAGCGCCAGAGAGAGAACAAAGATCCATTTGAATCCCATCTGTATTTTCAAGGCTCATCGTGTCAGGATTTAAATAGTTTCAGGCTTTCACCATTGTCGATGAGGGAAATTGCAAAATGAAACTTACGAGTTTTCGCTCTTCCATTTCTGGTTCTGCGGCCCATGTCAAGAATGACACAACATCTTTACCCATCTGCAACATAGCAATTTTCGATTAGTTTGAGCAACCATTCAGAAATAAGATTCGCACGTAATATATACAGATACTTTAACCATAAACCAACCTGAGCCTCAGTTGCAGGAGTACCATCTTCGTACTCAACAGCACCATCATTAAGCATTTTAGGCATAGCAATTGCTCCCCCAGGAAAGTACGGATTATAGTGCAGGCCATCTCGGATCTACAAAGACCAGATAACATTTTGCAGTTGACAAGAATTAGAGGACATCACCTCCATTTCAAAGAACCACAAATTCGCGAACTCCATAAATAAACATAATTCTCAGTAGGATGGAACTAAACAACAGATTGATGTTCACCATTCAAATCTAATCTAATATAATTACAACACTGATTGATGCAAACACCGGACACAGCCAAACAACAAATTAGCAACGACAACAGCACAACACAACAGGGACCAGAGGCCCAACAAACATACAAAATGTTATTTCCATTTTAGTCATAACTCAGAAATAGATGGGGTATTAGTTGGCTTCGTAAATGGCCATATATACATTTTGCAATAGTTCTACAAAATCAGGATAGTGCAAATTCATATAAACATGTAAGCCTTCTTTCTTTTTCACGACATTGACAAATTTTTTTCAGAATAAATTTAAGAATAGAAGTTACCTGAACACCAGCTGGAGGATCACGGTAACCGGTGAGAAGGGCAAATACATAATTCTGACCATTGTGACGAGCCTGCAAGGATATGGGTGAGATATTTCCACGGGAAATACAAAAATACAAATCAATAAGAATTTATTAGCAGAAGACTGAGAGCACCTTTGTAATAAGACTCAAATCAGGAGGATATGCTCCACCATTAGCAAACCTAGCTGCCTGCTCATTTGCATATGGCTGCGGGAATCGATCACTAAGTTTACCAGGGCGAGTAAACAACTCACCCTCGTCGTTCGGCCCATCAGTTACCTCAATCTCAGCTGCCATAGCCTTTGTCTCCTCTTCGGTATAAGCAACACCCACCAAATCACGGTAGGATATTAAAGACATGGAATGGCAGGATGCACAGACTTGTGTGTAAACCTGATGACCACGACGAATCCTGCAAGTAAAAAAATTGAACTTCAACCATCAACAACCCACATCATGATATAACATTTCAGATACAATAAATATGGGATTCTTGCTTGAAGGGTACCAGAGTGTAGGGGAAAATCTGAAGTCTAGAGATATAAACCAAAACATTTGGCAAAAAACAACGGAGCTCAAAATATTATAAGACTTGACAGAGCTCAAAATATTATAAGACTTGACACCTTTAAGCTTCGGTTGCATCAAGTAAAAAACAACTTCTATTCACAAGAAATAAATAATCAAAAAGACACACACACACACACACACGTCATGGATTCTGTTTTAACTCACGAAGCATGATCATATGAGCTAAGGATTCCTGCGTGAGGCCAGGGGTAGTTTGGGCTCTCTAATCCGTGCTCAGCCTCATCCGCAGATGCAACAGTTGCAAAACTTAACAGTCCTGAAACACCTGCTCCAAGGAGCGCAAGTGCTCTGAGGGACCTTGCCCCAGCAGAGCCAGCATCATCTTTCTTATGTATTAGGGAAGCCAATAATGGAGAGGCCTGCAATTAAGTGGCATACAACAACCATTATTATGCTAATCTAGAACTAAGATTTACGATATTTCCACAAGAAAAAAGGTAAAGAGAGACTTAAGTTAGATACGGAGTTACTAACATATATGATTGATTTCCTTCTTTTCAAAAAATTTAAATGGCAAAATGCAAATGGCATTTACTCTAAAAAGCATACATAACGCACAAATGAAAGTTAAACTAACATAAGCCTAATAATTTCCGGATGCTACCATAAATTTCAAATTAAGTAATGTAGAGCGTCATGACTGGAAACGTTGAATGCCGAAGAAAACAAAAAGGACAACGAGGTGGGACGAAGATCTTACAGTACAATGAGACTGAAGCTTCCTCCTCAATAACTGGTGGATCGCTCCTCCAGCCATTTCAGTCAATATTCCTGTCAATTACCGAAATCCCAAAACATAAATAAAATTGCACAACTCATCTGCTGAAATTAAACCTCCAATTGAACAATGGAACTGCGCACACTAACAAAATAACGATAACAAAATAACTGCAACAAAACGAAATATAATTCTACAACAATTCAAAGAATACATAATTTAAAAAAAAAAACGGAAACAAAGCACTGTAAGATCAATCACCGAAACAGAATCGCGGGTACCATTTTTCGATTGGAACAAACATAAAGTTCAAATTTTGACCGCAGTAATAGTTGAAATTTGGATTGGAACGATCACAGATAAACAGACACGAACCCTAAGTCGAAAGGGGAGCACAGATCTGGGGAGGCATCAGAAAGAGAGAGGGAAAAAGAGAGAGAGAGAGGGATTGAATAGGAACTCACAGTGGGAAAGCGACGTCGTCTGAGATAGAACTGTCAAGGAGCTCCCGGAGCTCGGAGATCGAAATGAAGGAGGAGAAGCAGCAGCCGAGGAGGAGGACCTTAAGAACTGTTCCTTCGTTCGTTGTATGCGAGAGAAAATGTGGAACTACGCCTTTTACCACACGCTCCTCTCTCTCTCTCTCTCTCCCTCTCTCCCTCTCCTCTTTCGTTGTAGCCTGATAGAATCGTGGGCCAATGGTGGGCTGAATAGCCCATGTGTGGGACCCAGCGGCCTCTGTTTATGGGCCGGGCTTTTACGGTAATCCACGGTTAAAAACCGCGCCACGGTTTCCTGTGTTTTCGGCCGCAAGCCACGGTTTCTTTTGAGGGACCGTCGTTTTCGAATTATAATTCATGGTTTGTGATTGTGAATCTGTGAAGAACAAAATAATACAATTAATTTTAAGAAAAAACTGAAATTAAAAATTTTCAAATATTGGGTTTAAAAGTTGGACTGGACCTATGCCTAAGGTACAGAGAGGGCTTATTATGGATGGTGCTGTTAGGGCCCATGAACGTTGCTAGTAAGTAGTCGAATATGGTGTCGACCAATCATGAGAATGAGAAAAACTTGTGTAGGGGCACTTAGATCTGTTAGTTGGGTCATACTTCGGGGGATGTATTCAATTGGAATTTTAAGAGGTTTTAAGTTTTTTAATGAATCTAGGGGGTATTCAATTAAGATTTTAAGTAATTCTCTGAAATTCAATATGTATTCAATAAGGATTTTAAGATAGTTTATTAAAATCCTTAGAAATCTAGGTGTATACAATTAGGATTTTAAAAAAATTCATAACATTCCAGGTGTATACAATTATAATTTGATTTTATAGAATTTCACAAAGTTGAGGAACAAAATCATATTAATTAAGGGAAGTGTGATTGACATTTCAAAAATCTCATTCTACATTTCTCACAAGTGTATTTTTGTTTCAAATATAGAAAATTTGGAGTGTAGAATAAGATTTTTGGAGTGCCATTAACAATTCCCTTAATTAATTTTAAGAAAAACACAAATGGCATTTTACCACAGTGATAGAAAGGTGTTGAACTCTTATATGATGGTGTGGATTCAAACTCAATCGGTGGTTAATTTAACAAAATTTATTGTTTGAAAAGAAAAAAAAAAGTTGACAAAAAACAAAAACTTAAAATTTTCAAATATTGGGATTGAAAGTTGGACTAGAGCTGTACCAATGGTACGGAGTGTCGACCAATAATGAGAAGAGAAAAATTTGTGTAGGGATGCTTAAATCTGTTAGTTCGGTCATACTTCACCTCAAAATGTGAGAATTTGATTAAAAAAAAATTTGAAAATTTTAAGTTTTAATAATAATGATAAAATAAAAGGTAGAATGAATAGTAATAAGATTAACTTTTTAGTACAAAAATATAATTTTTCGTTAAAAAACAAGAAAAAAAAAAGCAACTAATGTCTTAGAAGTTGGCAACATGACAACATGACATTAAAATTTCTCCAAGTCCTGTCTCGGACTGCTTCATCAGAAGATAGTCAGACCACCTGATGAGATAGTGTGACATGCTCAATTTACTTTTTAGCTAGGTGCCCATTAACTATATATTGACATGTAAATAGTCGAAAGAGAAACGACTTTCGTACATGAAATTTTTCTATAGTAACTTATGTTTGTTTCAAGAGTAATGGTAGACAAATTTTTTAAACCAAAATTTTAAAAGGAGTTTTAACGAAGTACTAATTGGTTCACTTTTAACGAAAAATCGTATTTTTACTTTTTTCTGGTACTATTCACTATACATTTATTTGTCATTTTTTATTAAAACTAAAGTTTTTTGAATTTTTCGTTAGTTTTTCAGGTTTTAAATTGTATTACGTTTCACCAATAAAAAAGTAAGTACGTTAATCAACAATTACATACTAATCCAATCATGAGAAATCACGGCATATAGTTTATAAAATTATATTTAAAATTTTGTCCCTACGTTACCCTTATATATTAAGACAAATAAATAAACACTGAATATCAGAAAATAATAAATAAATAATTAAATTGTTTGTTCATCATGTATCATCCTATAAAATGTTCCCAGCTGTGAGCTGTGAGAGTGAGTCCATACAACACCACCACCAACGCCAAACAGTATCTTTTCCCTCCAATCGGATTTACGCTGCCAAATTCCGCGCTCTTATCCCTCCCACTCCCCCCTCACTCCCCCTCTCTCTCTCCCTGTGAATTTTTCAAATCCCAACCCTCCGCCATGGAGCTCACTCCTCCGCCCCACCGTTGCATTTGGTCCTCGCCGATTCGTTCGTCCTCCTCCTCGTACCGACCTCTCCTCGTTTCAATTTCGCCTCGGAAGACCAAGCTCCTCAGGTCCGTACCTTCTTTTGGATCGATTCGCCGGAGAAATCTGTGCTCCGCCTCCAGCTCCGAGACGTTGGTTGGGTCGCGGAAGGAGGACGGCGGCAAGCAGAGTCAGGCGGTGAGCAAGAAAGACGAGGAGGAAGACTTGAAATCTTGGATGCACAAGAACGGGCTGCCTCCTTGCAAGGTCGTGCTCAAAGACAAACCTTCCTACGACGAGAAGCTCCGGCCCATTCATTACGTAGCTGCCAGCGAAGATCTTGAGGTGATGAGACTCTGAATTTTCAATTTCTGTAATGTAATTCATAAAGTTCATTGGGTTTTTGTTCTTTGAGTTTCATAAAGATCTTGAGGTGATGGGTTTTGATTTTTATGTTCTTTGAATTGTTGTGATTGCTAGGTTGGTGATGTCGCATTTTCGGTGCCGGATTCTTTAGTTGTAACTCTCAAGAGAGTGTTGGGGAACGAAACAATTGGTAATGTTCATTGTCTATTGTTTGATTTCTTGACTTTTCTAATGCATGTTCATAGCCAATGGGATATGGGGGGCATACATTAATGTGCAGGATGCTTGTCTTATTGTGCAGCTGAATTATTAACTACGAACAAATTATCGGAATTGGCATGCTTGGCATTGTATCTGATGTACGAGAAGAAACAAGGAAAGAAGTCATTTTGGTATCCCTATATAAGAGAGCTCGATCGTCAGCGAGGGAGGGGTCAATTGGCGGTGGAATCACCCCTTTTATGGTCAGAAGCTGAACTGGCTCATCTTACAGGCAGCCCCACAAAGGTATCTTATGCTACGATCGCTGTACATGCAAGTTTAAGTAAGTTGTGGAATTATTCAGTATTTCAAAATGTTCTTACCCTACATTCTTGTGGTGATGAATCAGGCTGACGTTCGTGCAAGGGCCGAAGGAATTAAAAGAGAATATAATGAGCTTGACACTGTCTGGTTTATGGCTGGTTCCCTATTTCAGGTATTACTCAAGTGTATTTGATTGGCACTAGTGTTGTAGCCAATGATATGGACTTAAATTTTCTTCATTTTGCAGCAATACCCATATGATATTCCTACGGAGGCCTTCCCATTTGAGATATTCAAACAAGCTTTTGTTGCAGTTCAGTCTTGTGTAGTGCATTTGCAGGTAAGTTCTTCATTCTTTCGTCAATATATTTTCTTGTTACAATTAACCAACGCAAGATAAGAAAAGGGTAAAACGAGTTTCTTAAGTGCTCCACGTCGCCTCTTTGTGCTATGTGTTTCTAAATCAAGCCATCTGGATTTCTTACATTTGTTTCCCTTTCCGACGCAGAAAGTTAGTTTGGCTCAAAGATTTGCTTTGGTTCCTCTTGGGCCCCCATTGTTAGCTTACGGAAGCAACTGTAGAGCAATGTTGACGGCTGTTGATGGTGCTGTTCAGCTAGTGGTCGATCGGCCATATAAGGCAGGGGAGTCTATTGTTGTGTGGTATGTTATTTGAAATTTTCAAGATTTTGTAGCCATAGCGTGGCCTTGTCATGTTACTTCAGTGTAGAAATCATAAAAATGTAATTTTGTAAAATATTATAGGTGTGGACCGCAGCCTAATTCAAAGTTGCTTATAAACTATGGTTTTGTTGACGAAGATAATTCTTATGACCGTTTGGTGGTTGAGGTAAATTCTGGACAATTTCATAAGCTTGCAGGTTCTGTTCATGTCAAATGTGTATGTGTTTGAAATATCCCATATGTCCTATGTGTTCCAGGCAGCTTTGAACACTGAGGATCCACAATATCAAGATAAAAGAATGGTTGCTCAAAGAAATGGAAAATTATCAGTACAAACTTTTCAGGTGTGTACTTAAAACTATTTCCCTTAAGAAAGTTATAACACAATTTTCTACATTAGTCTTTAATCTGCCTCATTGCTTTCAGGTATATGTGGGAAAGGAAAAGGAAACGGTCTCCGATATGCTTCCCTATCTGCGACTGGGCTATGTTTCAGATCCTTCAGAGATGCAATCTGTTATCTCCTCTCAAGGTCCAATTTGTCCAGTAAGTTAACTTTTCTGTTAAGAGCAAAGTGATTTTCATCAGTAGAATTTGATGGCACTACTCCATAAGAGACTGGAACGTAGAACATTTGGGGACCTTGTTAAGGTTTAATAAACATGCTAAAGGTTGTTATCAAGTTATCTGGCACGTGGTTGTTGATATATACTATGCCTATGATTGTATGGAATTCAAAATTATTCGATTAACTGGTGAATATGTCTCTCGTCTTTAATGAAGCCAAAAAATTAATGGTGATAAATGACATAGACTGCTGGATTTTATAAACTTAATAGGTGAGTCCTTGTATGGAACGAGCGGTGTTGGACCAACTTGCTGATTATTTTAGAACACGGCTGGCTGGCTATCCAACTACATTGAGTGAAGATGATTCTTTGGTAATATTGGCTCTGTCAAATTAGTAGTGGTACCAGGTTATTGCTAGCTGAATGCAAATTAATATTCTCACTCTTGTGCAGTTGGCAGATGCTAATTTGAATCCGAAGAAGCGAGTTGCTACTCAGCTTGTTAGGTTAGAAAAGAAAATGCTCCATGCATGCCTGAAGGTGGTGGTTGATTTGATAGGCCAGTTACCAGACGACACTGTATCACCATGCCCAGCTCCTTATGCCCCCTTGTTGAAATAAAAAGGTGCGCGTGTTGCTTATTGGTTCAAATGGGAGAATGTAATCCGGTTAAGCTGAAGGAATTTTATGAATCGTTGGGATACAGGAAAGAAAGAGAGTGCGTAGGAACGAATGTCACTCAGAATCTTAAAAGCCTGAAAAATGAATGGGTTTGGTTAAATTATGTTGGAACGAACAATCTGAATCTGCAACCGAATGTGAGGAACCTAAAAAACTAAATCTTTTGTTGTAGTTGTATCTTTCTGCTACATAACATATGATGTCTTGTTGTCTTCAGAACCAATCATTATTTGTGTTATTTCCCTTGATAAGATTTTACCGCGTTAGTCCGTTTGCATCTGGATATTTAATGGTAATTTCTGATTAACAGAATAGAAAAGTTTCATAGTTGAACGGATGCATCCTACTGAGTTCCCTTCCAAAACTATTTATCTTTGCAGATGGATCGAAGGAAGCGGGCAACGCATAGGGCAACCAAGGAGAACTGGAATGTCTGTGGCTCCATCAGGCATCAAAGAGGAGAGATTCAGGCATTCTTTTTTAGTAACATGTAAATTCCTTCCCACTTGTTTGTCAGCATACAATATGACCCTTCCCGACACTCTCCATCGTATATTCTCCCGAATTCATTTTCTTCCTCCCTCGGATGAATGGGGTGCCGGAAAAGAGAAACGAAAGGAAACAAAAATGATACGAAGGATGAATGCCTTGATGATTTTGGTAGCTAATGTAATCTTTTGTCGTTCTCTGTAAATGTGAATCAGGACGACCAGTCTCTTAATCCATTTGTGTTCAATGTACATTACTTTGTTCAGAACAAGCATAACCCTTCTCGTAGAAGCTGACTCTGCCTCCGCCATTTTACTCGAATATCTGGGTTGATTGTCGAAAAAACCGATATAAATCTTCGGTTGTAGCTCATGCATCAAAACTTGATTGTTGAGTTCTTGCAAAATCGTTTATGGATGATCAAAAGAAAAGCTCATGTAAAGCATGTTCAAAACTGGTTCTATAACTAGACAGTAGCCAGAGATATCTACTTCTAATCCGGGAGAAAATGTCTGAAAATTTTCCATCTCTTTGCAAAATAAGGATCCGAAAAAACAATTCAGTGCTGCAGCATGTTTGTTCATGGCCATTCTCAACTTCAAGTCGATATGTTGGGTGAACCTGCTTAATTCATATGTTAAACTTCTGAGGAACGCTATCATAATCATCGAAGTCAAATCTCTGCCGCTCTCTTCCAGTCTGAACATATAAGCAGGTATTAGTTTGATTGACGAACTAGCTAGTTCAGTAACACTACGGGGGCAATTCACTCACCTTTGATAGGAACAAAGGATCAGTTGAGATGTTTTCATCAATAGCGGTCAGCTTCCTTGAGAGAGCCATTATCCTGGATGAAGAGGAGGGGAACCGCATTTAAAATGGAAAAAAGCACACCACCTCTCCCGCAGACAAAAGAAAAGAACACTGCAAAATTTAATTGACATTCGGACAATTTACCTCTGTATTGATGAGTCAATGTGTTCAATCATGTGACAGGTTTTATATTGCTCAGGATCCTCAAGAAATCTAACCATTCCATCCTTTTGGTTGATTGTTGCAAATATCTGACCATCTTCAATCTATACTTTGGTAAAAGAGAACGTTAGGGTACAATACAAAAGATTTGTAATACCGATACTTTATTGCTGCTAATTTTGATTTACCATTTGTAGCACATGCATTTCTGCTTCCTTAGCGCTGTTTAGTTGAACGCTGTTGGCTATATCTTGAAGGGAAAGAGTCAAGTATGTCTGAGTCAGTCTCTGAATGTTTCGCTTATACTGGGAAGATAATACCTGCTTCACCAGTCCAAGATTGTTGTCCTAGAGAACAACACAATTTGAAAGCCAAATTAAGATGGTTGAAGAATTCAAGTCAGAGACTCGTAGGTTACAGAGGAATCATGTTGCATCCACTTTTTCTTTGACACCATGGATTTGACATACAAATAAAGGAAAAACAACGGGATGAAAACATTAAAAGAACTCACATTTTCATACTTTTCCCTGTGTCTGTCAACCATTGCCTCCAAATGTACAATTTTTCCGCTGACATAGCAATGTGCCAATTCAATGTAGGGCTGCTCGAAAGGGAGTTAAAAAACCAAATAAAGTCATTGGAGCTGGTAAGTTTAAATGCTAGCCTACTATGGAATGCCTGATTATATCAGGATTCGAATAAAGCAATCCATTAAAGAAAATACATGCAGCAAAGAGCAGCGCTCAACTTTGCATTACCTGACAATAATTTTTTAGATTCCTCTGACATACTGAGGAGGTGTATTTAGGGAGACTGGTGCAGAACTATCACCACAAAAAGAATAATCATCAAATTATCCTCAAACAAATTTACAGCACAAACAGATGAACTTGTCATGTCAAAACCGAGTCAAATTAAATGTCAAGGTTGATGGATCTATAAGAAGAAAGGCATACATTCCAATTGTGAATGAGTGAAGCCAATATATGCTTTTTGTACGCTTCAACAGCTATTGCATTAAAAGAAGTCATTGGTGATGTTACAACCTGGAAAATACGATTTGCGATTAGAATGGACAAATAAATCAAACTTCATAGAGAACATAATTTGAAGAGTATAAGAAGGTAAACTGAATATAGATCACAGACATTGTGAAGAAGCTCCAATGCTTTGCGAAAACGCTTTTGTCCGATGCATATCATCCCCCTACAATGAGGTCAAAAGTGAAATAGTTTCAGAAATTTCCTTAGCAACACAAAACCCCCCATAGATTAAAGAATTAAGAAGAAGTGAAACATGCCAAATATGTCAAACGAAGCAAGGACACTTCCAAGAAGAAAATGAAAGTAATTTCCTCAATAATTAAAAACAGCTAACTCAAGTGAAAGCAAACTGAAACAAATATAACACTGTGTTGAAAGAGCAACCGACCCGTAATAGCAATAGAGAAAAAGATCCCTTGGCTGATCAACCTCAAATATGTCATCATCTAAAACGGAATATCCAACTTTATAGGATTTTGACAACAAACAAAGCAGAAGAAACTCTGGATGCAAAGAAGTCAAATGTTCTGAGGAGGTCTGAATTTTCCGAATAGCCGTCAGCATCGGTGCCACTCCCCGCAGTGGTGCTTCAAGAAGCATAACATGATCTTTGAACCTCTTGCAAACAGATATGACTGCAAACCAAACAAATCCACAGAAAGAGAAATGAAATATGCAGTTTAACATTTACGCAAATCAAATAAAGAGTAAAGATGAATACATTTATCAGGTTGCAAACGAATCTGCTCCGTGACACAGGAATTGATAAATCTAGCAATGGGCAGGACCAACGCACTCGCCTGCTCTTTTGAAATCGAACCAGATGAGCATGCCTCCCTGCCACCACATTCACAAACCCATGATACAGTCAAATTTCCACCAAATTTTCAAATGCTGGTAACTAGTAACCAGGCGGAATCTTAAAAAAATGAACCGCACACTATACATGTTCTCGACAATCAAATTTGTGAACACAATTGCAATTTTCAAGCACTGCCAGAATTCTTAATGCAAATTATGTAAAATCAGATCAAAAGATGTGTCTGAATTCTTTTACTCGATCACCAGTAGATTAGGGCACACAATTATCGCTCCCACATCCCCCGATAATCAAACCCTAACACATTGCGAACGACGCCATCTGACTACGCCCTAGGGCATCCAATACTGAAAACAAAATATACACATAAAATTCGAAAACGAGGAGTGTTAGAGTGACGAAGAGGCTCACAGGATGTAGAGGTATCCGAGAGAGTGCGTGGCGGGGTCGAGCTGGTCGAGAACGGGAAGCAACCGAGTCGACTCGGCGTAGAGCGACTCCTGCGCTTGCTTCAGAAGGACGTGGAGGTGGGAGATGTCGCCGGAGCTCGACAGCCCTTGGATATTCGTCACCAGAGATTGTATGGCTTCCATGGCTTCCGGTCAAGTTTCAGATTTCTGAGAATCCGGAAGCGGAAACGAGAGAGAAAGCTTCGGGAGCTCGCCCTGGTTTTCGGTTGTGTGTGTGTTATACGAGTTAAAAACACGATCAACTAAGCCCATTAAAATGGGCTATAGGCCCAGTAAAGAAAACAATGTCCATTTGTTGGGCCCATAATAAAAGTTGGCCCAAAGTGAAGGATCTCTCCCTCTCTCGCTGGATCTTTCTCTATCGCCCTCGCTTCTCTTTCTCACTCCCAAATTGGTCGACGCCATTGACAACCACAGAAATCAATTTCGAGCTTTTCTTCTCTTCTTGCTGTTTGAGGCGAATACCAGAGAGTGAGAAATGGCGGACTATCACTTTGTGTACAAGGATGTGGAGGGAGCATCGACCCAGTGGGACGACATACAGAGAAAGCTCGGGAACCTTCCGGCGAAGCCACCGCCGTTCAAGCCGCCGAAGTTCACACCAGCTCAGGACGAAGCTTCCCTTCCCAAAGACAAGTCCTGGATCGATGAAAAATCAGAGCAGGACCTCGAAGACCTGGAGGAAAATCCCGATCTCGACGACGATCGCTTCCTCGAAGAATACAGGTCCTTACAGTTCAATTTTTACCGAATTACTCTTTATTTACTTGAAAATGAAACCGTAAATGTGAAAAATTGGCGGTTTGGACAGGAAGAAGAGGCTGGCGGAGCTGAGAGAAGCAGCCAAAGTTGCGAGGTTCGGATCGGTGGTGCCGATTTCGGGCTCGGATTTCGTGCGGGAGGTGTCGCAGGCGCCGCCGGATGTGTGGGTGGTGGTGATTCTGTACAAAGAAGGAATCCCCGAGTGCGGGGTTTTGATGCAGTGTTTGGAAGATTTGGCGACGAAATATCCGGCAACGAAATTCGTCAAGATAATATCGACGGATTGCATTCCGAACTACCCTGATCGGAATGTTCCGACTGTTTTAGTGTACAACAGTGGGAATGTCAAAGCTAATTACGTCGGCTTGCAGAGCTTCGGCCGCAGATGCACTCCTGAAGGTATTTCATTTATGCTTTATTTATACAAAGCGATAATTGTTTAAAACTAATCTAAACTGCGGGAAGAGGATTCGGACTCAATTTCATAGGGAAACACATTCGCTCCAGCTAATGTAGTTACACTATGTCTGCAATGAAATTTGAAGCTTTTTAGTTAACATATGGTTCAGAAGTGCTTTTCAAATCTTAAAGCGGTTTTGGTGTTTTGTGGGAACGAAAATCTATTTCATCAAAAGCGCTTTCAGTCGTTTTAAAAACACTTCCAAACGAGCCATCATAGGTTATGTAGAACACAAAATATTGTGGGAAGTGGATTCAAGTTAACATGGACTGTGAGGAAGTGGAGTTTTTCGTTTTGATAAATCTATTTCATCAAAAGTGCTTTTAGTCATTGTAATGCGAGCCACTTAAAACTCTTTTGAATAAATCTTTCTGTGCTCTGCTGAAATATCAGGTGTGGCATTACTTCTGTGCCAAGCAGATCCTGTACTTAATGATGGCCTGAGCGGAAATGATCGATCGAGGCAAGCTGTGATCGACGGAGTTCGCAAGAGGTTTATAGAGAAGGTTGTAACAGAGCATGAAGACGTTGACGATGGATCCTCGAGCGATTAGAACCTGGGTAACTATATTTTGAGTTTCTGTAATAGTTTGGGTTTTGAACTTTTGCACTCGTTTCTGTAAGAGTTTGAGTTTAGATTGGAATCAGATGATTTGTTTTTTCGTCTTTCTTGTTCTTGTACGGTAGTATTGGTTTCTCCTTCGCGTTAAGCACAATGCACATATCGCCATCATCTCGACTTGGAGCATTCCTCGAATCACAGTCGATATTTGAGCTGCTAATCTTCCAAGAACCTAAAAATAAGGGTACGTTTTCATCAAAAGCCGAACGAAGAAGCCAGTGGCTCAAGCAATCCACAATCTCTCTGGATCTTAGTAAAAAATCAACAAAATTCACTCTGAAAACAAAAATGCAACACTATCTTGTATCTCCTACAAACACCAACCCGGCCTTTGGCATCGAAAACTTTCCACCGCAGGCCATCAAGATCAATGCGTCTCAGGCCAGCAAGAGCTTTCTGTACGAACATCAAAGTACATATTCCGTTAAACACAAAGTCTCTCTCAGGACATTCCGTTAAGTTACCGTGGGAATTTGATTAATTTGACAATTAGGATTAAAAAGTCAGTTTGAAACCCAAAATGAGAATCGGGGTTTTCTTTCGGTTTGATCTGAAATGCAACACAGGTTATAGATTAGCAAAGTTTATGACATTTATTTATTTTTTTTTTAAGTCGAATATTACATGTTTACTTACGTAAAATTAACAATTACTTCGTTCCTTGTTTTCAGATTCATGAATTTTCGGGTGCTGCTAAACACTTTGTGGTTCTCTAATTCCAAATCTTAGAACTCGTTTTTGTTTTTAAAATAATTAAAAGCCGTTTCAAAGAAAATATTTTTAAATCCAAAAACACATTAGATGTTTTACTTCTTGTAGAAAACATTTCAAACACCTTTTAAAAATTCACTTATAACTTTATCAAAATTTGATTCCAAAAATATTTTCACCGAAATGGCTGAAATAAAAACATATCCAAGCAAGTCTTTATTCTTATTCCTTCTCCGCTCAACTTTAATATTATTTGTTGTTTTTACAAAATCAAATATAAAGTATGCGGGAGACTGAAAATAGTACTAAACCAAAATATTTCTAGGATCAAGCATGGTTCGAACCGGTTCAAATTATGGCTGCAACCATTCAAGATTCTTTCTGACTGAGCCCGGTTTGGACCGAATTGGTAAATGGGCTTTACAGAATTGGAGATCCAACAAAAATAAGCTCCATGATGGTTGAGAGTCCACCAGAAAGCTTTGAATCTTCAATCAACAATGGCTATAAGCCTATACCTTTCGAAAAAACACCGAAATGTACAACTAATAAACTTGCTGCAAGGGAGATCATACGACTACGAAAACTAGCGCCGTCTACAATTTACGCAGGACTCCGAACGCTATGCACGCACGCACGTAGTTTCTGAGGTGCCTCTGTTGACCGTATCATCATCTACCCACGTTTGGTCCCGTTTCGGACGTTTTGAGATCAGTATATCACCATAGGAAACATTTTGCTTCACATTCACATACCCTTGAGTTTTCAACACCTGCAGAAAAAGAAAAGGTAATGACGTGCTGCACAAGGTTTTGCATCGGCATGTTTGGAAGTTGCAATTTCGGTTCATGAATGTGGCTCGTGGACGTAGTTAAACGAAGATTCTAAACCATATCAGAAAGATCGTACCAGTAGCTCGTAAAACAGCCTTGCATTTTCTTTCTTTGTTCTTCCTTTCGAAACCTCCAACAAGTTCACTTCCTCCTTTCCTCGATTTTTACAATTTGGAAAGTGTGTATGCAAGTACCTTGCAACCATTCTGTATGCACAAAGTTTAACATGTTGAAGAAAAAATTGTACAAGAATGAATAACCCTGACATTTATGCCAAAAAGACTTTCAGGGTGCCGATCCACCATACCTGGTTCTCCCAGACAATCCCTCTGCAACAAAAAAAAAAAAAAAGGGTTTCGAGATTCAGTTAGTGAGAAAAATATACGAGTAGAAGCTTAGCGTAATGAAAACAATTTGAGACTCTTACCCAGTTGCGGGTTGACTCCTTCGGATGAATCAATGTCCTGGGGCAACATAGAAATAACGAAGTTAGGAAAAGTAAGGAACAACGAAAGATACAAACTGGTTCAATACTGGAACCACATGAGAAGCAACATAATAACGTGTAGCGGCATCAACACCCTACTTGCTCGTTGCAGACCTTTAGTTTGGTATGTGCGAGCTTGTTACGTGCGCTAAAGATGTTTAATACCACAAATAGAAAGGTTTAGCGAGATGGCTATGCGGTATGCAAACACAATAATTATTACTATACCTCATTCAACAAATTAAAATCATGTTCCTGATCCCTGTCCAGAAATGGTACTTCTTCTGCATATCCAGATGGGGCAGCTTGCTCCCTGCTGCCCCGGGGTGGCTCCTCTTTCTCTATCCCTCCAAATGTCTCAGGTGTTAAGGTATCCATATCAACAGCGTCAGGGCTCTTTGGAGTCCCAAATGATTTCACTGATTGTGAGCGAAGGACGGGTGTTTCTGGTGCAATTTCTACTTGCTCTGACCTAACACCACTTGGAGATTCGGGTGCATGTAACTTTTCTGGAGGGGAAACTGGTTCTGCAGGTGCTGTAATCTTTAATTTCGTTTTGCAGAAGAGGGATATAAGTTCTCGCGAAACAGCAGCTGCAAATATATGGTTAGCAACGGTTTCACGAGGACCAAGACTGATGAAACATAAAGTAAATAATGATAGAAAATTACCAGGTACCAATGGCTCCGAGAAATCATGGCAAAGATTTGCAATTCGATTGGCTTTCCAGATACCAAGGGCAGTTTGAGGAACTTTCTTTCTTTTAGAAACCAAGTCACTTGCATCATTTATGCTTTTCCTGATTACCCTGTGAAATTTTTTGTTACAAGTTTACAATCCACGGTCAACTTATAATCCATTGAAACATAAATAAAGTCCAAAGCATCCTGAACGATTTTGTCAATACACGAAACAGAAACACTTCAACTAACACATGTAAAGGGGAAGTAAACCGTTACGTACTCATTAGGCAGGACTATCATATCATCCATGACACATTTTCTTTTCCTAGAAAATCGAGCAAACTCCTTAGAAGCCGGTGTATGAATAACCATAAACTTCGGTGCACCTGCATTAGGAGAAATTATTTCGGACAAACTTGTTAAGAATGCGTGAAAGCTTTAATTTCGCATATATTGCAAAGCAGAAGATGGAATTTAGAAAAGTGACAGGCCACGCGAAATAACGTCCAATTGTGTATGTTATGGTGCAAAATTAGCCCTTTACCACAGACGTATACAACTAAGGAATTGACAATGTTGTACCTGCATCGTGGATTTTGACACCAGGAGTTCCATCACTTGAAACAGAGAAAGGATCTCGATCTTCTTGCATGATAATTTGACGTTCTTTACTATCCGGTGAAATCATCTCGGGTAATTTTTTGGGCTCTCCATCATTATGATTTGCTTGACCAGATGAACAAACAAGTCCTCGAGGTTGCTTCGCCCCATTAAATGTATCAATGTCCATGTACTCTTCTTGAGAAACTGTACAACTCTGCAACATTTCCATGCCAGCTTCTACGGTGTTTAGATTATGGTCTTGTACTATGTTTGGACATGTCTGACTTTCTGGTTGTACCAACTCTGGTTCCATAACCTCCTCACGATCAATTTGATGATCTTCACTGGATGATCTAAAATGGTGGGAAGGTTCTCTCTCAGTCCCATTGAATGTCTCAAGGTTCAAACCTTCGTGAGACAACCTAAGGTCTTGAAGCTTTTCCCCCGGGTTTGCTTGTCCTCGAATAGCAACTTCAGAAAGTGCTACATTAGTTTCTTGACCTTCACCAGATGGTTTAACTTGTCTTGGAGGTTCGTCCTCAACTCTAAAAGTTGTTTCTAGGTCAGCGCATTCTTCTTGATAGAACATCTTCTCTTGAAACTTCGCCACAACTGCCGCTGACTTGGTTCCACTACTCAATGCTCTTAGCTCCGTGTCAAAGCCCAACCAGTGAGACGAAAGTATACTGAAATAAGACATACTTGTCAAACATAAGATTGAGGGAAAATACTGCAAAACTAATCTAGAATTTGAGCATCCAGAAAGATTGTACATACTCTTTGACTGGGGTGTCACAGGCACCAAATTCCTCGTAATCATGCTGCGCAAACACAAACCCAGTCATATATGCATGTTCGCAATACGAATTAATCAAACCTATGAAAATGCCTATGAGGAAATTTGGAAATCATTAAGAACTAATTGTTACATGAAAATGAACGACTTGAAAAAGAAACATGAATAAGATCAAAGTTTAAAGACGAAGATGTTGAGAATCAATGTCAACCCAAAACAATAAGTAATCCACAACCCAATCTAAAGCCTAAGTCCATATCTAGTTTGATGATGTAATTGCTTACAATTGCAAAGTTAGGTAAGGTTGTGTGGAAAACAACATAATTAGGTGCAATTAATGTGTTTGGTGTGGTAGTTGGAAATTTTAGTTTAATTAAGTGTGTGGTGTAGCTTTCATTTGGT